>NC_084794.1:152691857-153348857 GCF_963169125.1 Humulus lupulus | reverse complement strand
GAAGCACCCTAATCCTAGTGCGTTAAACTAGTGAACGGACAAATGGGACGAGAGTAAATCCTAATGCCTACGGTGTAACAGAAGTATAAGCATGCATAAAAAAAATGTGTGTATATATATAACGCAAAGAAACCATAAACCAAAAACTTACACAATGAAATCAGTGGAAACAGAGAAATGGATGATTGAACGAGCGGTTGCAAGTACGATCTCACTGAGTCAAAAAGTCCAGCGTTGCTTTGTCTTCTCGGCTTGGAGAACATTCAAGAACTGGGCAAAAGTTTCTGGTTTTTTCTCTCTGAGAATTTGAACATGAAAGAGAAATGAAGAAGATGATCGGAAGCTTATTTATAGGCCCATGGAGATGTTAAATCGAACTAATCTAGGCCATTGGCCAGATTCCGCATCAGATCTGACGGCCAGGGACAAGTGAGATGATAGTATACAAAAGGAGGGCAGGCGGATAGACATGGGCAGAGTTTCAAGGCACTCAAGTACCTTGAATAAGCAATACTCAACTGACGCGTGTCTACACTCGAGTATGTGATGGAACAGTTCCCGAAGAAAGTAGTTCAAAAGTTTCATTCTCATAGGATTTGAACTAATACTTTTGAGGGGGCAAAATATTACACCCAGATTTTGAGACCTGAGATTGTGACCTCGAAAGTTGGATTCGTCAAGTGTGAGCTCGTAATATCTAAAGTGCATGTTCGTGGTCCAGGTGCCAAACCCTCGAAGCAGGGTGGCAACCTCGAAGATATGTAACCTCAAAGTTCTTTCTAAGCTCGAAAGACGTAGCATCAGAGTATATCCATTGTCAGGTGTCTCGGATCAAGTAGCCCGAGCTTGGTATGGGTATGAGCTCGAAATGTAACAGCCTCGGTGGTATTTACCCGCTCCGAGCTGGTCTTGGGGAAAGCTGCATAGCTCATAATTTACCTAAAGACATGGACTGGCATGATGCTGATTGCCGACCTCGAACGACTTAGTGGGTCATCTGATGAGACGCAGTCCATGCATCCAAAAGATATTTATTGTTGTAACTTCCCTACATTAAAGGGATATTAACTAGTCTGTTATATGCCCCTTGGTCTTCAGGGGACGTTTCCTTGTATATAGGAGTTACATAATTTAATGTCATTATTCCCATTAATAAAGAGGGGTATCTTCCCGAAATATGTGGGAACGAACTCTGAGAACCCTCTATAAATAGGTAGATCATGGACACTTAGAGGGAACATAATTTTGTTATCTTGAGAGAATTTCTGGAGAATTCATCCCTGAAGGATTTCCAGAAAACTCCAAAGTCTTAATAAAAAAGACTCGTGGACTAGGCAGAGTTAACTGCTGAACCACGTAAAAAATCCTCATTGTTCTACTATACTATTCATCTTTGCCATAGTTTTTATTGTTTACGCGCTCTACATTTTAAGTTGACGAAAAACGGTGTCAACAAATATAACCATTATCTTTCCAACTAATATTTTTTGCCTAATTAATCAAAAAAATTTGAAATTATTGATTTTATATATGTTATTTATTTATTTTCATCATTATTCATTCCTTCTTCATTCTTGATTCATTCATTTTATTCATTCCACGAGAAAAATATAATTTTGGAATTAATGAGAATAATTAATGTAACCATTATTTTTCAAACTAATGTTTATTGTCTAATTAATCTAAAAAATTTGAAATTAATTATTTTATATATTTTATTTATTTATTTTCATCATCATTATAATTATTCCTTATAAAAAAATTGTTTAGTGATTTATTGTAATCATCCATAGGTAATAATCATTGAGAAATCTTCTATATCTATGAGACTTAGATAACTATTAAATGGTTACATCCTTATTGGGCCTTAAAATCTAGTTTCATCAATGATAATTTTTCAAAAATATGGTTTTTATACTATCAATGTGCAAAAATATGAGAATTATACTTTTCTAAATTTGTATGGGAAAATTTATCAAAGAAAAAAAATTAAAGTATGAAAAACACAATCAGTAGCTAACTAAATATGGAAATGTCACATTTTTTTATCATAGTTATATTTTCTTTGATTATGAAAGTAATTTTATTTTATTTTTTTCAATTTTATTTTTTATTTTTTTCAATTTTTAATTATTTTTTCAGTTACTTTTTCTTTATTTTTTTCCTTACTTATTTTTTCTTCTATTTTTTTATTTTTTATTTTTTTTTCTACTAAATTTTTTCCTTCATCCTTTTTTTTCTTTTAATTTTTCCATTATTCTTCTTCTTCATTTTTCAGTTTTATTCATTTATCTTTTTTTTCTTCATTTGTATTGTTTTATTTTTTATCATATTTTTTTAGTTTTCTTTCAGTTTTTTTCCTTTTTCTTTTCTTTTTTTTTCCTTCGATTTTTTCTTCATTTTTGTATTTATTATTTTCTCCTTTCATTTTTTTTATTTTTTGTCACATATGAGCTTTTTTTTTCTTCTTTTCATTTTTATTAATTCATTTTGTACGTCCTAAATATCCACGGGCTATTAGCGAGCTGAGAAATGGTGTAATTATATCAGCCACGTGGATGTCATGTACCCGGAGCTGCTGTTGCAAGGTCCTACCTCTTTAACTCGAGGTAACCTAAGGCTTAATGGGATTACTAAGGAGTTGAGTCAGAAGTATGGACACCACGGGCTGAGACTACATCAAGCTCGAGATACGAGCTTGAGTTGACACCTCTGACCCCTTATAAAGTCAACCACGCAATGTAAACGTGTATATATCAAACATCACGTGTCTGACCCATTCCTGAATTCTCGGACACGCAGCATAAACGTACGTATTCAGGCACCCACGACTGGGTTGGGTCGTGCGGCCCATTATCCCCCTTACCTATTGATTAGACCACACTTCATTATCAGGTTTTAGAAATTAATCATGAATGTCACAGAAGTGACATGATGGGTAAGAAGGTCACGGGATGACCTCCCTTGCCAACCCCCAGGTGCCTTCTCCCTATAAATATGGAGACCCTGAGAGTTGCAAGGGGTTGGATTCAAATTTGTAAGGAAATACCCTGAAAAGAATATCAAAGAGATATCAATAATATTGGATGGTGGACTAGAATGATTTTAACCTTTGAACCACCTAAAAAAGCATCAGTGTTATCATTTTACTTTGAGATCATTCATCTATTACGGTTCATTATTTAGCACTAATCCCACTCCTCATTCTATTAATTATCTGTTGCCGAAGAACCGCGTCAACACATTTGTTTTGTTTTTTTTTTCATATTTTTTTAGTTTTTTTCCTAAGTTTTTTTTCTTCTTTTTTTGTACTTATTCTTTTCTCATTCTGTTTTTTTTTTCATTTTTTTCACATATATTTTAACATTACATAATTATTTTACTATTTTTTTATTTATTACTTTTTATTATTGTAATTTTTTTTTTAGTTTTTTGCACTATATGTAAAAAAATTCAAATCAATTTTTTCAGCATTTTCTTTTTACTGTAACCCTTGTAGGAACACCAAATTTTGGAAAGAAAACTAATAAAAATATAAAAAGTTGAATGGGTAACCAATCACCTTGATGAGAACATTCAAATCTAGAAAAAAAATTATATGAAGAAGATGGGAGAGAAGGGAAAGGGAGTGGATCTGATTTTTTTCTATCTTTAGAACTATGGTAACTGGTTACCTTTTCGTTCTTTGTGTGCATATTAATGGGGGTAATTGATTATCTTCACGTTCTTTGTTTGTATATTCCTAGGATAACTAGTTACTTTCACATTCTGATGTGTGTGTGTATATTTCTGGGTTTTTTTTTATGATAACTGCTTACCTATGTTATTAAAATCATAGTTACTTCTTCTTCATTTTCTAATGAAGGTGTTCTTCCTCTTTTTCCTTCAAATTTGATGTTTCTTTTCATATTTAATATGAGTAACCTGTCACCCCTCTTATGGTAATTGGTTACCCCTCTTATGGCAGAAAGTTACTCTTCTCAGGATAATTGGTTACCCCTCATGGTACATGTTATTTAATCTAACTCTAGGATTTTATTTTTTTACATAACTGTCAAATATCAATCAAGTAACTGGTTACCTTACCCAGGATTTGAAAAAAGAAACGTACAATCTAAAAAAAATGTTTATAATAAATAAAAAATAATTTTAAACACAATTCATACTAAAAAAAAATTACAAAACAACCAAAGAAAATTTAATATAAAAAAACAAATAAGCTAAAAAATAATAATCAAATTACAAACATACCCTTCAAAATTAATAAAATTTGATAAAGAGTAAAACTACGACATAAACCAACTTTTATACAAATATATGAGAAAATATACTCGTAAAAGTGAAAATTCTTAAAATAAAGTCATAGATTAACTTTATTTGAAAAAAAAAACATATTTTTGTACACTTTATTAAAAATCACATATTATACTGAGAACTAAAGCACTTAAGACGACTTGGATTATTATTTTCTTTTTTTTTTCTTTTATAAAAAAAGTCGTATTGGATTATTTTTTAAAAAGTATATCTATAAAAATTAAATTCCACAACAAATATAGTGTCTATTTTAATGTTTACATGCATGATCTCTTCTTAATTATACCACTTTAGTACTCTCTTATTTACTTCAATACAAATTTGCATCCATCTACGTTTGTTAATACAAAAGCACTACCTATATTCTACAAATTTCAATATAACAACATTTCAAAACAATTTTGATTAAATTTTATTTTTAATTTTACCAAAAAATATATATTTTAATTAAATAATATATCAAGTATATTTATATAAAAAAATTAATATTAATTTCTAAAAATTAATATAATTTTAAAATAAAAATGTATGAAATATAAAAATGATTTAAAAACCTAAATTATAAATATTAATAATTTTGTTTCTTTTCTTTTTCTTCTTGAGATTTTAATTAATAGATATTTCTAACAACTTATAAAATTTTCTAAATAATGTTTTAGTGTCTAATTATTATTATTTAAATTAGTTAAATTTCTAAGAGCAAAAACCAAATAAATCTATTATGCTTTCAAATTTAAGGTTTTTAATTAATTAAAATTATTAAATTATTTTTTAAAATATGTTAGATATATGTAATTAAAATATATATGTTTTGGTAATGTTGAAAATATATATATTTTTTAAAAAATGTGTTCGAGGTATGTACATTTATATTGATTTATTAAATTTAGGGCATTTGAATTTGTATACAAAACTAAAGAGGTGTAAACTGGTATATTGAAACAAACAAGAGTGTACTAAAACTGTGTAATCCATCAAAAATAATTTTTACTCACATTTATCTATTTCTTATATATTTTTTTGTGAAAGTAAAAATATGAAATTGAATATGATGATATGAGATAAAAATATATTATGAATATTTGTTTCTTTTAAGGAAAATATTCTATGAATGTAAATAAAATGAAATGGCAAAAAATATAGGCAACAAAAAATTATAAGTTTGTAAGTTTATTAAAATCCACAATATACATATGATACAACTACTACGTATTTATATAAATTAAAATATACGATTTTTTTTTGGTATATCTTTGAATTTTCGAAGAAGACACACTTAAAGAAACTTAAAAAACTTAATAGATATTTTAACACTTGGTAATATATCTTTTGGAAACTCCATGAATATATTCCCATAACATACTTAATACAAAATATATACCCCTTTTAATGTTTCTTTTTCAAATTTATGCTATTGAAAAATATTGATAAACAATAATGCCGTAATACCAAACAAATATATAGAAAGAGAGACACTGATAAAAATGGCTATAATTTTGCTTGTCAATTCATAGATAGTGGCTTCTTTATATGGGACTAATTCGGGGTGTTGGTTAAAATTTTGTTTTTGAATTTTTTAAACATAGAAATGGAAATATTATTTTTATTTTTATTTTTTTATTTAAAAAAAATAAAAATATGTTTGGTAACTATTTTTATTTTTTATTTTTAAAAATAAAAAATAATATATGTGTTTGATAATTTTATTTTTATTTTTTGTTTAACAATATAAAATGAGGTGCTGATTTGAAGAAGAGAAGAAAAAAAAAACAAAAAGTCGAAAACAGTGCTAATTAAAAAACAAAATGAGGTGCTAATTAAAATTTTAGAAAATAATAAATAAAAATAGAATTACTAAATACTGTTTTATGTTTAATTATCAAATTTTTAATTAATTAAATGAAAAAACGATTTTCTTTAAGTGTTACCAAACAACATTCATAAGTACTATAAATTTAAAACCGATAATATTAAGAGGTATTTTAAAAAAAAATTGTATTTTTTTACTTTTTTACGGCATCTGTTTGTTTTTTCAAAAACACTAACTTAAGTTTTCAAAACTACGTTTTTTAAAGTTTTATATATACAAAAATACAGTGTCAATGAAACAACTAAAAAACAATAATATAAGACAACAACTAAACATTAATCCACTGCATACTAACATGTTATTTTAAAAAAAAAATCAAAATATATTTATGCAAACAACTAAATAACCTTTAGGCATCAACACAACAACAAAACAACTATAAATAAACTTAAACAACTAAAATCAATATGAAAAAAACTATACATAAAATCTAAACAACACAAAAACAACAACCCCACAACAAACACAGTGCAACCCATTACATTTTTAAAAAGCAACGCACTAGTATACAATATCGAAAAAGCAACTAGAAAATAACAATTGGACAACAACTAACAGTCAACTCACTGTCTTAAAAAATAACTAAAACACAACAATAGAACAATTATAAGTTAACCCATTACATACTAACACATTTTTTTTATAAAAAAATTCAAAATATATCGGAAAATAATTAAACATAAATTAGACATCAACACAAAAACTATATTTAAACTTAAACAACTAAAAAAACAATATGAAAACAACTATATAGAAAACATAAACAACTAAAAAATAACATAAAAACAAAATGATATTAGACAACTATACAGAAATCTAAAACCTAAACAATATAGTGTTAAAAAAACAACTTAAAATCAATTAAACATCAACCTCACAGTAATACAATCAATACATTGTATCAACCCAACATAAGTTAAAATACAACAACAAAACAATAATTTTTTTAGTCCAACCTTATCGAAAAATAGCTCTCTTTTACAATAATTAATTTAAAAAATATTTTTTCTTGATTACCTTTTAAAATATTTAAAAAAAATATTATAAGGAAATTTATATTCGTATAAACATAATTAAAAAAAAGTTATATATGTATCTATATTTTTCACATTGAAAAATATAATGTAATGTTCTTTTTTTATAATAATTAGCTCTAAATTACTAATTATTTATTCACTTCTCTCGTAAAAAATATATATTTTTGGAATCTTACTCTCTTTTTCAAAAAAAAATCACCAATAAAAAATATATACACATGTATATTAATATGAAGAGAAATAAAAATAAAATTCTTAAAATTATTTATTTAATAATTAAAAAAAATAGCTTTCTATTGATTATCTTTGTTTCCATGTATTGTTTAACATAAAATATTTTTGTCTCTCTATTAATTTTAGAATTTTTTTTTAAGAAATTTTTTGACTTGTGATCTTGCAGATAAGGAAATTGTGCCGGGAGTTAATCTG
This sequence comes from Humulus lupulus, assembly GCF_963169125.1. Taxonomy (NCBI): domain Eukaryota; kingdom Viridiplantae; phylum Streptophyta; class Magnoliopsida; order Rosales; family Cannabaceae; genus Humulus; species Humulus lupulus. The sequence goes on along the minus strand of NC_084794.1, from coordinate 153,341,207 downwards.
ACTACCCACATCAATGGTGGTGAGAGCTTTTGCTTCATATGCAACACAAACAAGGTAGGAGAACCCGTCAACGTTAATCTCAACGGCGGCATTTTTACTGGGTTCCGGTATGGTCCGTCACTCTCCTCAGTGGCTGCATCAAGGAGATTTACAACACCGCCAAGATCAACGCTCAGACATCTCTGTTCGTCAAGAACCAAAGCTTGTCTCACCACCATAAACATCACAAAAGTTCTCAACTCACTTGGCATTGGGCAGCCATGAGAGACACACTTCAAGGCAAAGGAAGGTTCAGAGGTTCCCAGCTTCTCGAACAGAAACTAACGACGTCCGATGTTAGTGACTACTTGTGGTACATGGCCACCATCGAAGTCATCCAAACTAAGAAGGTATTTTTGAGGGTCAACACTACTGGCCATGTTCTCCATGCTTACGTGAATAGGAGATATGTGGGTTCTCAAGTGGGCACGGCTAATCAAGTCGGGTTCGCGTTTGAATCTCCTGTTTATTTGACTCGCGGTAAAAATACCATCACTCTGCTCAGTTGGATTAGCAAACTACGGCTCATTCTACGAAAATAAACCAACCGGAATTGCGGGAAGACCGGTTCAGTTGATAGGGAACGACAATTCCACTGTTCTAAACGACTTGTCGTTCGATACTTGATCTTATAAGGTTGGGCTAAATGGAGAGTCTAAGAGGCTGTTTGATCCAGCAACGGATCACCATCATCCATGGAGGACGACGGAGCCACCCATCAACCGGCGCATGACGGTTGAGTGCCTATAAAAGAAATTAATTTAGTAATATCGTATAAATGTAAAAAATCCCTTGTAACAGTAAAATTGTTATTTTTTTCATTAAATAAGTGGTGTGTGTAAATTTCTCTAATATTAATTATTATTGTCAATTTTAGGCTACCTATTTCTTGTGGCGGATTCCCACAATGTCTAATGTTAGTAACTGTAATTTATGTCGTTTTCAACTCAGTAATAACAAACTATAAGGACAACTTATATTATTTACTCATCATATATAATCCCCCCAAACACGACTATTTTCCTATCATATATATAAAAAAAAATAGAGTCAAGTTTTCACACAAATTGTTTTATATCTAAGCAAGCTGAGTAATTAATGATCTATCCACTGAAACTTTGCGTATATAAATATATATATATATATATATATATATTTATGGAGAGTTTCAAATACTTTTAATCACTTTCTGTCTACATATATTTTTAGTATTTTTGGTACATAAATAACTTACAATTATAATTTTTTTTACATAACTGTGTATAATAGTGATACATAAGACCTCTCATGCATTTTTAGGACATTTAAAATAATTTAGGATGTCAAAATCAAAATTTAAATTGTTTATTGCATGTATGTTTTTTTTAATATTTATACACACATGCAATAAGTTATATTTAAATCCTCAATTTTGACATTTTAGATTATCCCAAATTTCTTAAAAAATTGTGACAAATCTCCTGTAATTATATTATATATGGTCATTTAAAAATATTAGAGTCACATCTTATCCATAAACTAAAAATACTAAAAAAAATACCTATTGGTAGTCATTAAAAACAATCACACTACCCAAAACTTTTCGGTATACATCGTATAAGTATGCTTATCATAAATATTTAATAGGTTAGCTAAATATATCAATTAACTTTGACTTTGAGGATGATATTTGAACTTTAGCAATGGTGATTGAGTTTTTTCCCCATGAATGAGTTGTCAATTAATAGCCATTGGATTAAGATCCAATGATCCACATTTAAATATGATAATTAATGTTATCTTTGACTTTTTCAAACTTGGTAATGAGTTATCTGCTGACATGATAATCACTTTTTAATTTAATTAAATAATTAAAAAATTCATTATTTAAGATTCATTCCAAGAATGCATATCTTCATTCATTTCATTCTTATTCATGCCATGTTATTTCCAGATTCACCCCTTATGCATTAATGACTCATATCTTCCCAACTACAATTAGTTGGCTAATTAATGATGCACATTTCGAAATTTATATATATTTTTATACAAAATTTACTCATCTTAAAAATCTTAGTTATTGAAGAATCTCCAATTTTTGAAAGTGTTTTCAATTAAGATTTCCAAATTTATGCAATTTTCGAACAACAGTAGTAGATTTTCTATTTTTTTTTCAAAAAAATTCCAACTCTTTTTTTTTTGTTATGTATGAATTGAAATTCACATAGATGAGTAAATTTTATTTCTCTTGAAAAACTTGTTAAATAAAAACCCACAAGAATTTATTTTTTTTGAAAGTGTTTGATAAAAAAAACTCTAGATTTTTCATAGTGTTCATTATAAGATTTTCAATCATTTTTGTACTTTCTTTATTTTTACAAATAAATTATCACATATTTCTCCAATTTTATATTTCGAAATTCACTACTAGAGCTTTTTTTTTAAAAAAAAATCCAACTTAGTTTTATTTGTCATGTAGGATTTGAAATTCAAAAAGACTACTAAATCTTATTTCTCTTGAAAAACTTGTTTAGTAAAATCTCAGAAGAACAATTTTTTTTAAAAGTGTTTGATGAAAAAACTCTAGATTTTTCATAGTGTTTCTTGCAAGATTTTCAATCATTTTTTTACTTTCTTTATTTTTACAAACAAATTATCATCTATTTCTCCAATTTCATATTTCAAAATTCACTACAAGAGCCTTTTTTTTTTTCAAAAAAAATTCCAACTTATTTTTATTTGTTGTGTAGGATTTGAAATTCAAAAAAATGAGAATCTTATTTCTCTTGAAAAACTTGTTTAGTAAAAACCCACAAGAATAATTTTTGTGCATGTTTGATGAAAAAACTCAAGATATTTTAAAGTGTTTCATTCAAGATTCTCAATTTTTTTTTTCTTTATTTCTACAAACAAATTATCATTTTTTTTTCTCCCATTGTAAAATTAAAAATTATTCAAATTTCTTAGATATCAACTATTAGGGTTATAAATTTACATTGAAGGTGTAAGAATGTGGAAAGTGATCTAGAAGTAGAATAAAGTGCATGGTAAGAAGTATAAGGTTCCATCTCAAAACCAATTAGTGATGAGTGGAGTAACCCATGCTCTTATGTATTGTTGAATTTACCCACACACTTTCTATGTGGGATATTTTTCTCTAACATCCCCCCTCAAGATGGTGGCTATTTTTGCTCACCAATCTTGGACGGCTTGATCACAAGTGGCTCTTTGATTTTTTTTTTTTTTTGGCTCACTATCCTTGAATCACAAGTGGCTCTTTTGACTCTCTGTTTGGACCGATTTTGGAATTGGATCAGATACATACTTTTTAGAGTTTTCTTTGGCTCTTGATACCATGTTAGAATGTGGAAAGTGGTCTAGAAGTAGAATGAAGTGCATGATAAGAAGCATGAGGTTCCATCTCAAAACCGATTGGTGATGAGTGGAGTAGCCCATGCTCTTATGCATTGTTGAATTTACGCACACACTTTCTATGTGGGATATTTTTCTCTAGCAGAAGGTTATAGAGTTTTAAAAATTTCCAATTTAAATTTTTTTCTTTTAAACATTATTATTACAAATTATTTCGTAGCTCATTTTTCTTCAATAAACTAAAAATGTGAGGAATTTTAAAGTTTTGAAAGTTTCATCATGTAAATTTTTCAAACATATTATTATTTTTCAAAAATATTTCTTATAGAGTGGTAATCTTCATCAATTTTATTTGTATAGAAATTCGTGATGGAATCAGAAATGGAATGGAGGACAGTAATTGAACACGAGTTGAGAGATGAACTACACTCTATTAAATTGGATTTACAAGCCAAGGATAAAATTCCATGTAGATATGAGAAGAAAAAAAAACTGATATGTGAATCCATTAGCAAAAAAAGTCTCACCATCACTATTTTAAAAAAATATATGTTATTAGCCAAGATGATGTTGTGTTCTTTGAACATTTTAAACTCGGTAATACTTTAGGACTAAAAGATAGGGAAGTGTTAGAATACATTTTCTCAAACTCTGATCAATTGTAAGTTTTCCTATCTTAATGTATCTATTTTTTTGTCATTTTTTTCAATATATTTTAATGTTTATTATTGTATCTATTATAGGGAAATTATAGTTTGAAAGTGAGTTTAGTTTTCTACGACGATCCAACTTCCGTTATCTTAGACCTAAAACGGAGTTGGAGACTGAGGTAATTCATTTGTATATATTAATAATTTTAGCGTGACTGTTATAATTTTTTTTGGTAAATGCAAATTGTTACTATGGTTTCTTCATTCTTGATGGAGGATGAGAGGTTGCAGAAGGGTAAAGAGTATAAGAATTGATACCTTCCTGCTCAAAATATGGTGAGTTTTTTGTTGTTGTTTTGTTTTTTGTCAAAACATATTTCATGTTTGTTGAGTTAATTTTTTTAAAAAAATTATGACAATAGAAATACTTACTACCCGACTCCTACTCCAACTTACCACTATGTCAAGACTCCACAAGAATAATTATGGGCTCCCTCGAACATTGCAATAAAGTATAATTCTAATGGTTTATGTTGAACCTATTTTTAAACATCTATTTATTATGTAATTTCTAACATCAATTATACTTGTAGATTTATATTCATATGTTGCTTGTAAGACACTTTATTCTTGCATGAGTGATACTTAAAGAAAAAAAGTAGAAGTTTGGGACTCACTTGTTGATGAAATGAATCATATATTACAGTCATCTAAGATTGTTGATATTGTAAGTTTTTATTGGTTGAATATATTATTTTTTTATAAATTTTAAATTTATAAATTTTGATGTTGGAGTTCAAATGCTCCGTAATCTAGATTTGTTCTAGGAGAATCATATCAAAATGAAACTTGGTAGTTTTAACTTTTCTAGTTTTGGTATAGTTTGTGGTAGAAATGTCCCTAAACAACCAAATTTGTACGATTGTGGAATCTCTGTCATATTATTTATGATTAATAGTTGTAAGCTCGACTCGCGGTCTTTTGTGATAAGTAGATTTTATACTAAGTTTTTTTTTATATATATTTTGTTCTTATCATACTATACTTCAGTAATTTTTTTTCACTATTGTAGTTCGACTCTAATGAAGAAAGGTATCACGTAGCTTTGTGGATTGCATGCTCAAATTTCAACAAGAATGGAGAAAAATTATTGAAAGATGTTCGAGAGTTCATTTCAACCAGAGGAATATAGTACTAGGGACAATGATCTTTGCCCTAATTTTGTTATTCTCAATCAAGTTGTGCAAAAGAAAGAAATTTGTATTATTATTTATCAATTTTGAGAAATTAGAAGATGGTCAATATATGGTTAACAGGCGCTGGAGGACGTGTCTGGTTGACAGGGGCTGGCGGAGATGTCTGATCGAAGGGAGCTGGAGGAGGTGTTGTTTCCTTGGAAGGAACTGGTATTGGAGGATCTGCGGTCTGAGTCTTTTTTGTCGGAGGGTTGCTGCTGCTCTCTCCGCGATGTTGCATGCTCCCCGTTTTCTTGCCCAAAGGAGCAGTGGGTTCAGGTTCGCTGTACAGGTTGAATAGATCTTGAGCTGACATAACTGCAGAATAGAAACGAACGGTCAGAAAATATAGATGAAGATACCTACTAGATTAAGGAAATAAGATCTTAGAAATTACAAGTAAAATACCCGAGCTACATCTATTGGTCGCTACATTATTTATTGTACTAATGCTACACTCACTCACTACCTTGAAGAAGTTTGAATTTAAATTAGACGTGTATTTAAAGTTGCCGTCCCCGTCAAATAAATGACATGGAATGGGCAAACTGTCTAAGAGTGAGAAGTCAGTACCGTTCTCATCTGAAGATTCAAGAATAGGCTCCGGGTGTTCAGAAACCTTCTGCTTTCCCTTTCCTGGTGGAGCAGGGGCAGCATCAGCTCGTGGGGTGCTGGAGGGTGCCCTGATGGTCACTCCTGTTGTCCTACTCCTCAAAGGTTGTGACACATCTTGGTGCTGCTCAGGAACTTCTCCACCAATAGCACTCCCCGTGAGGTTCCAGAAGGCCAACCAGCCTTAGATTGGTCTCCGTGACCAACTCTTTGACGCTCTTTTCTATATTGGTCAAGCTGACCAGGGATGCTGTTCGTATCTCCATTTTTGGAGTAGGAGCTGGTCGACGCCATGGACCTGAATGACACCAAAGTTCTAAGGAATGTGCAGAAAAGCTAAAGGGAATTAAACGACTAGTGAATAAATAATTTACCTCCTTCAGTGAAGGCTAGATTGTTGGCGACCAGGTGTGGTGTTAAAAAGTACTCCTGGAAGTACTTTCCCACGTTGGACATGTGGGAGATCTCACTCAGGAAATAGCGAACAGATTCCTGGTGGTAAAAGTGGAATAACCCCGTGTTGTTGTGGTTGGGGTTGGACTTGAGATCGAACAAATAATTGATCTCGTGTGGCGTAGGAACGGGCCAATTCTTATGGCTGTACCGGATATAGAGAGCAAAGAGCACTCTATATCCGTTTGGGGTGATTTGGAAGGGAGCGACCTCGAAATAGTTGGCCACCCCCTGGAAAAACGGATGAAGAGGCAAGGTTGCCCCTGCCTCAATGTGATATCTTGACCAGGCGTTGAAGGTGCCCCCAGGCAGGTTTGCCCGCTGGTCGATTGTAGGCTTGATTAGGGTTATCCCAGGAAGTTTGTACTTCTTGAGATAATTCCCTACCATCCTAGCTGTAATGTTGCTAGGAGGTACTGTTATGAAAAACTTATACATGCTCTTTGTTTATTTTCATGTATATCTAATATTAAACAAATTAATACGAGATAGCCTAAAACATGTTTATAAAATTGAATTCAAAGAGAAACAAAGAATAGAATACTTACAGTATACGCAGCGGAATGAAATAGTCATTCCTTCAGTTTCTCTAACTCTTGTATCCTCTCTGTCGTAGAGTATTATCAAGAAACTGAACCGATCTTCTATTTTCTTCACAATCTTCCAATGTATCCTTAGAATCACCTAGACTAGTGTGGGAAATTCTCAACACATGAGATAGATATAGAGAGAAGAAGAGAAAATAACAAAGAGACTTAGAAAATGACTTGTGTTTAGAGAGAATCTAAAACTATCAGGAAACCAGTGATTAAACTTGTGTTTTGACTTCTCTCTAAGCACTCCTTTTATAGACTCAATTAGGCCATTGAATTTAATTAAAAAATCAATAAAATAATAGTCATTTTAAAGCCCTAGGTCGAAATTATCATGGGCTTTAGGCCCGTGAAATTTCTCATTTGATTATAAGCCCATTGGACTTAAAATCAAGGCATGTATTATTTTCTATTGATTTAATTAATTAAATAATTATTTAAATCCTTCATAAAATTAATTATTTATAATTTTAACCTTGATTTAAACTTATTTATTAATTTAGATACCAATTTATCTTAATTAATAAATCTGCCATAATTTCTCTTTTCTTCTCAAAATTACACAACTCTGTGAAACTATCCAAAATTGATCTGGTCAACTTTGATAATTCTAATTGATTATCAAATCAATTAATTGAGAATATCTAGATGATTTTATCCAAGGTACAATGGGGACCATGGGCCTATGAAATCAAGCTCCAATAAGTTATCATAAATCTAACAAATAAATTTACTAACTTATTAATTCCTCGTGACTCCATTATAGACTCATAATTGCACTCTTGAATTCATAGAACACTCTATAACAAATATAGACACGCTATTAATTATCCATCGTTACAACCACAATTGTCACTCAATCCTCTATAGATCATCTACAATGAGATAGGACTAAAATACCGTTTTACCCTTCATTGTATTTTATCCTTAAAACACTTAGTTCCTTGTAAATGATATTTCATTAAACTAAAATAATTACTGAAATGAGATCTCTATCATTTAAACCTTGAACCAAACTAAAAGGAAACCATCGTTTCACTTCTTCATCAGAAGCTATAGATGTTCATATCTATGATTAACACTCCCACTCAATTATACTACCGAGTTCCCAAGATGTAAGTATGGGCTAGTCCGTAGGGTAAGCTGGTAACGAACAAGTCAAAGAACTCAAATAATACAATCAGTTAGAATACTAACCACTTAGAATTGAGATTGAATTGACCAATGGTCAACTATATGATATGACTAGAATAGATAATAACGGTATGTTTACTTATCTTATCAACTGTCAATATCACTCCAGTCCGATGTAACAAATACATCCGATCTTATCTACTTTGCTAATGTTCTGGAAAGAACATAACACTGTAATGTGTAATTAGATCATATCGTAGATTGGCAAGTCAATGTAAATCCTGTGCACTGACTAATCTTAGGACTAACTTATTTTGAACATATAATCATATTTATATTCCACTGTGATTACGTCACTATAAATAAGATTAGCTATATGCTCGGGATTTAATAGAAGTTTATATTAAACAAATAATCATGAAAATAAAACATGTGAGCAAAGTGATTGACTAAGTCAAAAATGATTTCTATTTTTTTATTGATAATAAATGAGATTACAAAGAATTTGGGTTTTAATTAGGGCATAAAACCCCAACAAACTCCCACTTGCACTAATTGAAACTAATGCCTTAATTCTACTAATCCCATCTCCTTGATATGCTTATCAAATGTAGCTTCTGGTAGTGTCTTTGTAAACGGATCCGCAAGATTGTCTTCAGTTACAATCTTCATAACCTTCACATCTCCCCTGGCCACATATTCTTGAATAATGTGATACTTCCTTTCTATATGCTAACTCCTCTTGTGACTTCGATGTTCTTTCGAGTTGGCTATCGCTCCTGTATTGTCACAAAACAACACAAGCGGTTTATCCATTTTTGGAATAACACCAAGATCTGAATAGAACTTCTTTAGCCAGATTATTTCCTTAGCTGCTTCTGACGCGGCTATGTACTCATCCTCCATGGTGGAATCTGAGATTGCAGACTGCTTTACGCTTCTCCAAATCATAGCTCCTCCCCCAAGAGTAAACACCATTCCAGAAGTAGACTTCCTATCATCGGCATCAGTCTAAAAATCTGAATCGGTGTAGCCTACAGGGTTCAGAACACCACCCTTGTAGACTAACATATAATCCCTAGTCTATCTCAAATACTTCAGGATATGCTTAACTGCAATCCAATGTTCTGGTCCTGGGTTTGACTGATACCTGCTCACTACTCCCACTGCATAGCAGATATCAGGTCTAGTACACAACATGGCATACATCAGACTTCCAACTGCAGATGCGTAAGGAACTTTTCTCATTGCATCTTCCTCTTCAGGAGTCTGGGGAGACTGCTTCTTTGAAAGATGAATTCCATGGTGGAATGGTAGACGCCATTTCTTGGAATTTGTCATTGAGAAACATTCAAGCACTTTATCTATGTAAGCTGCTTGTGATAGAGCTAAGAGTATGTTCTTTCTATCCTTGATGATCTGGATACCTAGAACATAACTCGCTTCACCCAAATCCTTCATCTGGAATTGAGTGCTCAACCAATTCTTCACATCTGATAATTTCTTACCATTGTTTCCAATGAGTAAGATATCATCTACATAAAGAACCAGGAATACCACTATTTGATTTGCCTTCAGTTGGTAAACATAGGGCTCATCAATATTTTGTTCAAAGCCATAGGTTTTGATTATTTCATCAAACCTAAGATTCCAGGAACGAGAAGCTTGCTTAAGTCCATAGATGGACCTATTCAACTTGCAAACTTTTCCTTCTTGTCCAGATACTTTAAATCCTTCTGGCTGATCCATATAAATGACTTCGTCAAGCTTTCCATTAAGAAAAGTTGTCTTGACGTCCATTTTCCAGATCTCATAGTCGAGAGCGGCTGCTATGGATAGGAGGATGCGAATGGATTTGAGCATGGCTCCCGGACTAAAAGTTTCCTCATAGTCCACGCCTTCTCTTTGGGTATAACCCTTTGCCACTAATCGATCTTTATAAGTCTCGATATTTTCATCAACACCTAGTTTCTTCTTGTAGATCCACTTGCACCCAATGCCCTAAAGTCACTAGGTGCTTCCACAAGATCCAGACGAAATTTGAGTATATGGACTCCATTTCCTGTTTCATGGCTTCGAGCCATAGCTCCTTTTCAAGGCTATCCATTGTCTGTTTAAATGGCAACGGATCATCATCACTAGTGTTACCAACAACCATATTGGTTTCACCATCCAAACCATAGCGAACTGGGTTCCTAGAAACCCTCCCACTACGACGAGGCTCCGTGAATGTTTGCTCAGGAACAGTGGTACTTTCTTCATTTAAATCGACTTGCGTCGGTTGGTCGTGAAGAGTGGGAATTTCATCATCAACTCGTGTTGATGATGATGGAACATTGGTGGGAGTCAATTCTTTAACCATCTCCTCTAAAACTACTTTGCTGCGAGGTTTAAAGTTCTGGACATAGTCATTTTCTAGAAAAGTAGCATTTGTAGAAGTAAACACTTTCTTTTCTGAATGACTATAGAAAAGTCCACCCCGAGTACCTTTAGGATAGCCAACAAACATGCAAACTTCAGTTCACGGTTCTAGCTTTCCCTCCTTTTTCCTCAGGATGTGAGCGGGACACCCCCAGATTCTATAATGACGTAAACTAGGTTCACGACCATTCCAGCGTTCTAAAGGTATTTTGGGGATTGATTTTGACGGCACGACATTGAGAATGTCGTTCGCAGTTTCAATTGCATGTTCCCAGAATGAAGTTGGTAGAGTTGAGTAACTAAGCATGCATCTAACCATTTCCAATAAAGTTCTGTTCCGGCGTTCCGCTACACCATTTTGTTGCGGAGTACCTGGGGCAGTAAGTTGTGATAAAATCCCAAGTTCAGTTAAATGATCTTGGAACTGCATATCCAAATATTCTCCACCCCTATCAGATCGCAAGATCTTTAACGTTTTACCTTATTGGTTCTGAGCCATTGCTAGGAATTCCTGAAACTTTGAAAATGTTTCTGAGTTCCTTTGCACTAGGTAAAGACATGAATATCTAGAGTAATCATCAATGAAAGTGACGAAATACTCAAAAGCACCCCTAGCTTGTACATTCAAAGGTCCACAAACATCTGAATGCACAAGACCAAGTGGTTCTTTGGCCCTATCACCCTTTGCAGAGAATGGACGCTTGGTCAGTTTGCCTTCTAGACAAGATTCACAGACAGGTAATTCACCTAGGTGAGTTCCCTCAAAGTTCCGTCCTTTGTAAGTCTTTGAATCCTATCATAGCCAATGTGACCTAGTCTCAAGTGCCATAAATATGTCATATTATCGTTATCGGTATTTTGACATTTATTGGTCCTAGGTTTAGCTACTTTGAATAAATCATTGTTAAGAGCGAGAGGTTCGTTAGGTCACAGAATATAAAGCTCGTTTTCCAAACATGCAATACACAATCGTGATCCATTAAAGAAAATAGATATATTAGAACTTGTGAAAGTCATAACAAATTGTTCTAATTGCAACATGGAAACTGAAATTAAATTTCTACTAAAATTCGGAATAAAAAATACATCTTTTAAAATTAAGTATTTATTTTCGAACTTCAGACGAGCTATTCCTCTAGCTTGGACCTTAACGAACACTCTGTTCCCAACTCTAAGCTTTAAGCCACCTTTGTCCACTTCCTCCCACGATTCAAGAAGTTGTAAAGAGTTACAAACATGGTTTGGTAGATCCAGAATGAAAAATCCAAACGGATTTATCATTCTCTAAAATACATGTTTCTAAGATAAATGAACTATAATCATTACCTTTGTTTTTCGCTGCTAGAAACTTGGGGCAATCTCGTTTCCAATGCCCCTTCTCTTTGTAGTGAAAACATTTATCTTTACCTTTCTTATTTTTCATGTTCTTCCCCTTAGGCGTCTGTGCATGTGGTTGTGCACTCGTCTTTGCAGCCTTTGCAGGCTTGGGGTTTTTGTTTAGTCCACCTTTCCTCTTGTTTCTAGCTTTCGAAGACAAAGTTGGGTTAGCTTCAGCCTTAGCTAGATCAATAGCAACATCAGTAGTCTTATTTTCTCCTCCTTTACTAGGTCCACCCATGATAGGCTCAAAAGTTTGAAGCTCATTCATGAGTTGTGTCAGACCATAGTTGAGTTGATCACGAACGTGCAGACACGGTGCCATCCGAGAATTCACGGTGCCATCACGTACGCGTGGAGATGGTGTTATCCAAGAATTTACAGTGCTATCAAGAACGTGCGGAGACAATGTTTGTTCTGGGGATTCCTCAGTCATGACGAACTCGGAGTTGTCACCTATCAACTCTATGTTGATATTCTGCTTCCAATTATGGAAGTTTTCTCCAGTGAGTTTCTTCATCGAAAGTTGAGAAAGGATGGGAGTAGACACAATCATAATTAAACTACAAATTACAAATAAAATAGAAATCAATCACATTTGCTCAATAAAACTTCTATTCACACAAATTTCAAGAAATACACACAACATATACCAAAAATATGTAAGATATGAGAAAAAATACCAAAAACAATCATATCTCTATTTCTTTAGGTTTTTAACTAATCTATGATATCCTTGTCCCGGTTGGCGAGAGTAAAAAATACCACTAGTTAAATAGAGTTGTAAGCTCATTTAATAATGGACACCACTATTAACAACCTACTATTTGATTAAAATAAGAAAACAAAATCTCTTATTTTATGAGCTAGACCCACGGTTTCAATAATCATAGATTTAGTCCTAGTAGTCACCGTAGGGGTGAGTCTAGTAGAATTTGACCTATAATTATCTATCTTTCGAAATCTAACCTTGTCAAAATAACTAATGAACACCTTCCGTAGGGGAACGAATCAAAGCGCCTCGAGGCCCCATTAAGCTATTAACCATGTTAAACCAACGGTGGAGATCGAATAAAATTCTTAAAATAAGCTCATTATAAAATTAAAATTAGTATTTTTATTATTTATTTTTAGAAAATTAATGACTATGGTTTTCCCAAAAAAAATTAAACAGATTAAAATTTTAAAAACCAAAGTCCTATAATTTCCTATTAATTCTAAAGTGTCACATTGAAACAAATTCAATTAATTTAGAATTAATTTGTTGCTAATCAATATTTATGTTTAACTAATATAATGAACCTATACAATTAAGTCCAACTTAGGTAAATGGGTCTTAACAATTGGTCTTGTATGGAGGAGGGCTGGGTCCAGTATGCCGTTCCCACTACAAAGGCCCCCTCTCTTCCATATAAGGTCCAAAAGACAGGAATTTGAACCTTCGTTTTATTAATTGTTATTAATTGATTAGGCCGACTATAGTCATGCAAAACAAATGAGCATTCACAAGTGGAACACCCACAAGAGATGAATTTAAACTTTACATTTTCTAATGGCCCAAAATAAAACCTATCATTTTATGAATATTTTATTTGGAAAAATCCATATATCTAACAAACATATGGGCCATTATATGCATCTAAACCCAATTACATATAGTGCAAATAGACATGTTATAATTGGATGAGCCTAATCATGTTACTATATGAGCAATTCTATGAATTTATGCAAAAATACCACAATTAATTTCATTTGCAAAAATACCTCAATTAATTATCTAGAATTTTTCAAAAAAAATCAAATTAATTAAATGCTTACAAAAAATAAGTCAATTTAAATGAAATTTATCAACAACTAACAATAGTTAATTTAAATTTCATTTATCAACAATCAACTTGGTTTATGTTAATTTGAAAAAAAATATTAATTTAATTTAAATGGAATTTATCAACAATTAACCAAAGTTAATTTAAATCCCATTAAAAAAATATATTTTATTAATTGGCTGAAAAAAATGATATTTTTCAAAATTTAACCAATTTTAAATTTTAAAATCAATATCTTAACTATTTTCCAAAATATCTTGTGTTGTTACAACTATTATTTAATATTTTAACCATTAAAAAATTGTTTATACATTTTTGGACCCTGTATTTTTCTCCATTACCTGTTTGGACCCTGTGTTTTGACAAATTACTTTTTGGACCCTGTGTTTTGTAAAATGGTTAAAATAGAACCCTAAACTCAATTTTGATGAAGAAAAAATTGAATATAATAACACAGTTTTTAAGCAAAATGATTTTATTTTTGTTCTAAATTGTTAGTTTGGTAAATTATTTGTGATTTTAGTTGAGAAAACATTGACCAAAATCGAGTTTAAGGTTCTATTTTAACCATTTTACAAAACATAGGGTTCAAAAAGTAATTTGTCAAAACACAGGGTCCAAACAGGTAATGGAAAAAAAACACAGGGTCCAAAAAAGTATAAATCCTTAAAAAATATATATATATAATAGTTATAACAATCCTAAAATATCTCAAAATAGTTAAAGAAATTCAAATATCCATAAAAATATCTAACTAACAATATTCAAATTTCAAATAATTTAAATATTAAAAACTATAGAATGAAAAGATATTTATATTTTCAAATAAAGATTTAATAAAAAAATCAAGAATTTAAATGAAACTATCTTAAATATCTGATATCATAATTCTAATATTTTAATATATTAAAAGATTTAAAATTAAGTTGTTAGTCTATTTTTTTTTAAATTTGAATTTGAATATTTGTAGAAAATATCTAATTATTTAAATCCCAACTAATAACAAAAATATCTTATTTTAAAAAAAATTAAATGATAAAACAAAAAAGATATTTTTGGTTTTGATTATAAATAATTTATTTCCACAATTTTAATTTTCTTTAATTTCAAAAAAAAAAGAAAAAAAAAGTGGGGCTGAACACGCGCGCGCGCGAGCGCTTAGGTGGCGTGCTGGTGCGCACGCGCGCATGGCAGCCAGGCAAAAATTTTCAAATTTTTTTTTGTACAATTTTTCAAACCAAACACAATTTTCTAATTAATTTTTAACATGTTTTACACAAAATAAAGCATATATAAAATTAATATCATAGAAAACACAACAAAATAACCTAAAAAATTGTTAAAATTCACATAAAATCAATATGTTTCATAAAAACATGAAAACCATCCAATTATTCAAACATATCAAATAATCCAATTTTAAACATGTTCATGCATGAAAATAAAGATTACCAAATGCTCTGATGCCAGTTGTTAGGAAAAACTTATACAAGATCATTGTTTATTTTCATGTATATCTAATATTAAACAAATTAATACGAGATAGCCTAAAACATGTTTCTAAAATTGAATTCAAAGAGAAACAAAGAATAGAATACTTATAGTATATGCAGCGGAATGAAAGAGTCATTCCTTCAGTTTCTCTAACTCTCGTATCCTCTCTGTCGTAGAGTATTATCAAGAAACTGAACCGATCTTCTATTTTCTTCACAATCTTCCAATGTATCCTTAGAATCACCAAGACTAGTGTGGGCAATTCTCAACACATGAGATAGATATAGAGAGAAGAAGAGAAAATAACAAAGAGGCTTAGAAAATGACTTGTGTTTAGAGAGAATCTAAAACTATCAGAAAACTAGTGATTAAACTTGTGTTTTGACTTCTCTCTAAGCACTTTTTCTATAGACTCAATTAGGCCATTTAATTTAATTAAAAAATCAATAAAATAATAGTCATTTTAAAGCCCTAGGTCGAAATTATCATGACCTTTAGGCCCATGAAATTTCTCATTTGATTATAAGCCCATTGGACTTAAAATCAAGGATTGTATTATTTTCTATTGATTTAATTATTTAAATACTTCATCAATTTAATTATTTATAATTTTAACCTTGATTTAAACTTATTTATTAATTTAGATACCAATTTATCTTAATTAATAAATCTGCTATAATTTCTCTTTTCTTCTCAAAATTACATAACTCTGTGAAACTATCCAAAATTGACATGGTCAACTTTGATAATTCTAATTGATAATTAAATCAATTAATTAAGAATATCTAGATGATTTTATCCAAGGTACAAAGGGACCACGGACCTATGAAATCAAGCTCCAAATAGTATCATAAATCTAACAAATAAATTTACTAACTTATTAATTCCTCGTGACTCCACTATAGACTCGGAATTGCACTCTTGAATTCATAGAACGCTCTATAACAAATATAGATACACTATTAATTATCCATCGTTACAACCACAATTGTCACTCAATTCTCTATAGATGGTCTACAATGAGATAGGACTAAAATACTGTTTTACCCCTCATTGTATTTTATCCTTAAAACACTTAGTTCCTTGTAAATGATATTTCAGTAAACTAATTTAATTACTAAAATGAGATCTCTATCATTTAACACCTTGAACCAAACTAAAAGGAAACCATCGCTTCACTTCTTCATCAAAAGCTATAGATGTTCATATCTAAGATTAACACTCCCACTCAATTATACTGCCGAGTTCCCAAGATATAAGTATGGGCAGTCCGTAGGGTAAGCTGGTAACGAACAAGTCAAAGAACTCAAATAATACAATCAGTTAGAATACTAACCACTCAGAATTGAGATTGAATTGACCAATGATCAACTATATGATATGACTAGAATAGATAATAATAGTATGTTTACTTATCTTATCAACTGTCAATATCGGTCCAATCCGATGTAACAAATACATCTGATCTTATCTACTTTGCTAATGTTCTGGAAAGAACATAACACTGTAATGCGTAATTAGATCATATCATAGATTGGCAAGTCAATGTAAATCCTGTGCACTGACTAATCTTAGGACTAACTTATTTTGAACATATAATCATATTTATATTCCACTGTGATTACGTCACTATAAATAAGATTAGCTATATACTCATGATTTAATAGAATTTCATATTAAACAAATAATCATGAAAATAAAACATGTTAGCAAAGTGATTGACCAAGTCAAAAAATTATTTATATTTTTTTATTGATAATAAATGAGATTACAAAAAATTTGGGTTTTAATTAGGGCATAAAACCCCAATAGGTACTACCATTCAACCTCTGGCCGAAGGACGTCCCGAGATTGGGCTTTTGTTTGGATTTCTAGCTGGGAAGTGGTTTCAGGATGAGGGCTAGTCAAAGGATTTTCAGCTCGAGGAGCAGGCTGTTTGGCAGGAGGAGTGGTTGTTTTCTTTTTCTTTTGAGCAATGGATTTTACGCGACCCATGTTGTACTACTATAAAAAAGGCTTTTTAGGATTTGCATTGTGAGTCCTAAAAATTTTTTTGGAACTCGCGAGTGCGAGTCTTTTATTTGAGAGCCTTAAAAACTGAGGTTTTTTAGGACTTGCATTGCGAGTCCTAAAAGAATATTTTTAGGACTCGCTGAGTGCCTTTAAGTAAGTTTGCGAGTCCTAAAAGATCCCGTTGAGTGTCTTTAAATTAAGGTTTTAGGACTCGCTTTGCATGCCCTTAAAAGTAATTTTTTTTTAAAAAAAAAAATGCAGCTACAATTTTCATTTTAATTTAAAAAAATATATCCCCTTGAGTGTCCAAAATGTATTAAAAGAAATTTAAAAAGAAAATACTAAAAAAATGTTAATTTTTTTCAAAAGAAATTTAAATTTCTCAGCATGTATTATAAACGACAACATGATTCAATATAAAATAGAATAAATTGCTACTTATTAGTACAATTAAAAAGAGCATATATAACTCAATTGACTAAATTAATCAATGACTAGCAACCTTTCTCTTAATCTCTTTCTTTGAATGAACACTTCTTGTCCACTTTAAACATTGGAATAATCAACTATGGTAGCATCATGACATTTTTTTTTGTTGTACCTTTCCCAATGGTAGAGCTCTTTGCAACCCTGCATAATAAAATTAGATCAATATCATACATAATAAAGATGAGTAAAGAGTGAAACACAAAACCCATTCTTAAGTTGCACTCTCAAGAACGAAACAAGTATTCATAAACCCAACGCATAAACTAAAGTGGTTCCACTATATCAATCAAAGATGACAACAATTCTATCAATTAAAGAACACAAGATTTAGTCAATTCCAAAAACTTGGCATATAAATAAGATAAATATATATATCTAATTTCTTAACTATTAGAAAGAAAAAAATTCAATTCCTAAAAATTATTTTTAACTAGCATGTTATTCTTTTTCAGTTTATTCTAAGAAATACTTGTAATTGAAATGTTTAAGAAATACATGCATGATTAGAAATTAAATAATTTTTTAGTTCTATGAAAAAAGCATTCATTCGCTATTTAATTTAATTTCAAGTTATTTCTTGTGATTATCAAGTTATTTCTTGTAGACTATTTATGTCAACTATTGTTTAATATGTGATTATTTGAGACAATTTGAATTCTTGTAAAATACTATAGAGATATCAAATCTTTTGGTCAAACCAAATTTAGAAAAAGCCAGAAAAACAACAAGAAGAAATCTCTAACCTTACACCAAAGAGATAAATAATGATCTCGGTAGTGAAAAACAGAGATAAACCAAAACAGTCTTTTGCTACAATCTCTCACTCCTAAACAACCATAAGCCACTCAAGAATAAAAAAAACTCACACTATCCTTACCAGCAAAACCAAACACTATGGATAAAAAAAAGGGTAGGTAACCATTTGGTACCCTGTGTTCTTGTAAAGTATCATTTTGGTACCCTGTGTTTACAATAATGCTCATTTGATATCCTATATTTTGAAATCGTACATATTTGATACCCTATATTTTAAAATCGTACATATTAGGTACCCTAAACTCAAATTTAATTTATAAAATTTTACCAATTTAATCAACTGCTCTTAATTATATGAGTTCCAAATTCAAATTTAATTACTTAATTACATATAACTTATGACAGTCTAGTCACATTTGTAAAATTTTATTTATCAAATGAGAGTCCAGGGTACCAAATATGTATGATTTTAAAATATAGGGTACCAAATGAGCATTATTGAGAAAAGAAAGTACCAAAATGATACTTTGCAAAAACACAGGGTACCAAACGAGTAAATTCCCTAAAAAAAAAGTCTTTCCCAACCCAAACTCAGAGTAAAAAATAAAAGAAGTTACCATATATGAAACATCAAAATCAATCACTAAAAGATCAGTCGTCTCTGAAAAGATTGATTCTTGGATAGCTTGTTCTGAACTTCCCTATAGGTTTTGCAACAAGAGATACATAGAAACATCAACAACACCACAAAAATATTGAAGAAACCATGAGGAGAGAGGATTATAAGAACAGTTACAAATAGATACAATTAGTATTTGACACTTAATTACTTCAGATTCATAAACCCATTATAAGAAACCTCTTATAAAATCTAAATATTGAAAGAGACAATTCATCAAACACTTAGCAAGCAATATTCAAACAAGAAACTGGAATATGATTTTTATGATTTAAACAGTATATTATAAACCAAATACACTGTGTGTAAACTACCCATGTATATAAACAATATATTCAACATCGAAAAAAAAGATAAAGCCCATAGATATATAAACAGTATATTCAACTACCCAGAGTGTGATAAATGAAGAGTGTGAAAACAAAACAATAAAGTGGCATTTTCTTCACTATATGTTTGTTGTGCTGGATACAATTTCTTCAAGTGTTCCCAACTTAACTAATCAATATTCACTCAGATAAATATCAAAACTCTCAATACATCAACAAATTGCACACAAATTTCAGATTTCACAGTAAAAAATAAACTTATGAGAATGCCAAAGTGCATATATCAGATTTCTCAATTCATAAATTTCAAGTTTCTCACTATATGACGAAGAGTAAAACAATAAACTGCACTCTCAATACATCAATTTCAGATTTCTCAATACCTATTTATATTGAACACAACAGGCAGCCCAATGTTTTAGTCTTCCCAAACATCTACCATGTCCAATGATATAGTATATGTTTTGTTGGTTAAGTTGGTTCAGTCAACAAACTGTTTTCTTTACAACTTTCTTTTCATTGATTGTATTCATGTACTACGTCATATTTAAAATATATGATGATCATCATCGAATGACATCTTTCCACCAATACAAAAACATATCATAAAATATTTCTTAGTATCACCCCAAAAAGTAATAAAAAATAAGTACGCCTTTTCCATACTGTACCTATTTTCTTTAAGAAAATTTACAAATTAAGAAAATAAAATAAACATACAAAACAAAACTAAGTATAAAAAAATCTACAGAAAATCAGACAACATATCCCCTAATTTACTAGCCTAGCCATCTGTCACAATCAACACCAACAAATCAAACAACACACATGTTTTCATCCATATATCATCGCAGCACACAAAATTCTCAGAACCTACTTCACTAAGACATGCAAGTTTTCAACCTTCTGTTATTACCGCAGCACACAGAATTCCAAGAACCTACTTCACTACGGATGAATATCTAAGATATTCAAACTCCTCTAAAGTTATACAGTTATACAGAGTACATAGAAAAAAAAGGCTAATGACTATTAAGAAATATATATTGAACCATAAAACAAACACAAAGACTTAACTATACTAAGCGTGCCATCCTTTATAACTTTGAAACATAGCATAAAATAAGCTATTTATACATCATGTTAATAAAACATAGAAGAAAATGCAAAGTTGATGACTGTGTAACTGTAAGAATCTAATGAAAGAAAAATAGAGTCAATATATTACGCAA
The DNA here is from genome assembly GCF_963169125.1 of Humulus lupulus. Lineage (NCBI taxonomy): Eukaryota > Viridiplantae > Streptophyta > Magnoliopsida > Rosales > Cannabaceae > Humulus > Humulus lupulus. The sequence continues at coordinate 153,320,524 of NC_084794.1, read as the reverse complement.
AGCCATGCAAGATAGACATATAAGTAAGCATTTCATTTAGAAAAGAAAAATGATTTATTTTCAATAACTATTATTTTCTCAAAATCATGATTTTTTTTATCCTTTTATATTTCTAAAGTCTGTTTAAGGATAATATAAATGAACTACATTAGTGTACAACATTTGCAGAAAGCTTTCAATCTTGAGGAATAGAAATGATGAACAAAAGTGTCCTCAAGTGAAATCCAATATTTTCTTTATCATGAGTATTACTACTACCTATATTTATATAAATGTAAGGCCTGCTTATCATGTATAAATGCAAAATAGAAGAGGAAAAGCAGAGAACTAAGAAACTACCTTATGGAAATGTTGTTGCAACTTATCATTTAGTCTTAAAGCTTTCAAAACCATAAATGAGCATGTTGTCCAATAGAGCCACATGTGCATAACTCTTCAGAAATAATCACCACACACTTCCACAACACTTCCACCAAGGCATCAGCACCACACCCTCAAAAAAATGAAGTAGATTAAAAAAATTGAGTTAAGAGAATAAAACAAAGTGATATATATATATATATTTATATATATTTGAAAAGCAAGACAAAATGATATAATGATACACAATATAGAGCATAAAACTATAATGGTAATAATTTATACCAATTAGGTCTATAGTATCCTTTGAAGAAGATGCATAACTTTCTCAACATACTCCAGATCCAATTCTTGCTGATATTAATGAATCCACCTATTTCATAAGCAAAATTAACTATGAATTGTTGATTGAAGAAATGAAATTTAAAAACTGCATTAATTTGAAATCAAAATGAAAAAAAAAACTAAAGCTAAATTAATGATAATCATGAGCACTTGACTTTGTAAACAAAAATAGAAAGAACATATAAAAATTATATATATATATATATATATAGAGAGAGAGAGAGAGAGAGGAGCAAAACAACATAACCTGAATTGGTAAAAATAAAAAATTAGATTGAAAATATAAACCTTACATTTCCTTCATCTCCTGTCAACTATATAAACAATTATGTATATTATATGGATAAGCTAACCACAAAAACGACCAAGAGCATGTTATTATGCAATCAAAATAATGGCACCATGATATAATTGTTGTGATCTATAAATTACAAAGTTGCTATATAATTTGTAATGAACATGCTTTCTTCAGAATTTGATTATCATTAGCAACTACAGCTACTAATTGTTTGTTGGAAGTATGTAATACATAATATCATAATTCAAAAAGTTTAGTAATCTCTAAGTAAATTATTTGTACAAGTTAGAAAAGTTGGGACCTGAAATGCTTCTCGTGGCTACCTCTTGTGCGCATCATTCATGTTTTCAACATCAGACCCTCCAACAATGGATCCAAGAATTGCTCCACCTGCCTACATTCTACAAGTTTAATAATTTCCATACCAAGCACATCTAATTAACATTAAAAAATAAAAAATAAAGTCTATTGTTAGGAAAATTGTAAGCTCTATTCAACTAAGTCTTAATCCCAACTAATTAGTACCTGGAACACTCTATGAACATCTTTAGTCATATTAACAGTCAGATTTTATCAAAAATAAAATTCAGACCCAAACATGGAAACAAACTTAGATTTCATCATATATCTAGATAGCACCAAAAACAAAAAGAGACAAGATAGTTGTAACCCAAACCTCTTGCATTAGAAAACAGTCTCAATTATGTTTATAGCCGAGGCCTCTTGAAAAAACTTTTTAAAGGAATGAGAGAAATCCTCCTATCTGGTTTAAAGAGGGACACCCTATAAGATTTAAATGCCATCACGAGCGCATTTTCCTCTTAAGATCTATTGATCAAACTCCCATATAAAACCTCCATCCTCTGCAATACCAAATGCAACAGAAAATTGGGAAAGAATGTTATAAGCTCCAGTTTCAAACCGAAGAAACAAATGGTTAATGAAGAAAGGAGTCAAGAAAATTCATGCATAAGTTCTAACAAATGAGAAATGGTTGAAACAACCTAGTATTTCTTGTATTTCAGCCAATTGGGCAAAACTTTTTAGTAGAAAGGATCACCTCAAAATAACACACTTCCATCAAGAATTATCGTAAGGAAATTCATCTTCCATTTCAACTTCTGGATATTTACCAACAATGACCATGAATTCAGTCTGACCATATATTTGTCACTTTTATTTTACTTGGCCACAATCTCCCCTAAAAAAATGTCAGAGCTTCTGCTTAATGTAGGGCAGTATAGGATATATAGGTTAAGTGTGTTTAGTAGGAAAGGAGGGAAAAGTAAACTAAGTGAGAAGGGTTGAAAATCATTAGCTAATTTTCGGGTAGGATAGGGTTATTTGGTAGGAAGCATTTTAAAATAAACTAAGCAACGTATTTGTAAACCTTCAATTTAATCAATTTAAATTTCTTAGAAATTAGAGACATCTTAGAAGAGAAAGTTCACTCAAGTAGTAGAGTAGTCATCTTAGAAATAAAACCACTTTTCATTCACTCGGAGAGGATTTTGATTCTCTTCTTCATTTCACAGTTCACACACCAAAAGAAAAAACGACTCTTTTCAGACTCCTTTCCTTAATTTGCCTCTCCTTTCCTATATTCTTTGTCTCCTTCTAAACATAGCCTAAGCTAACGAAATGAATAAACATTTGTCTAGAACAAATACAAGTAAAATAAGTTCAATTTTCTACACACTTATGAAAAAAAGTTCAATTTTCTACTAAGAATTTTCCACACACTTATTAAAGAAATTATTTGATTGAATCTAGATTCAATCAAACAATTTCTTCACCATATAAATTTATGAAAGACTCACCTGTGCTAGAGAGACAGTACCGCCACCGGAGCCAAGACCCTAGTGTCGCTGCCGGAGCCGAGAAGCCCAAGTGCCGTCGCTGGAGATGAGAAGCCCAAGGGTGCCAAGAACCCTCCAACTGCCGAGAACCCAGCATGTTGCCGTTGTTGGGTTTTATGCCCTTAATAAAACCATTTTTCTTATGTAACACGTTATTATTATCAATAAAAGAAGTAGAAATCATTTTGTTTATTCAATTGCATTGTTCGCTTGTTTTATTACATGTTTATTCAATTAATACAAACATTCATAAAATCCTGAACATATGGATAGTTACAATTATGGTGACTAGGTCACAGTGGATTATAGTTGTAATTATATGTTCAAAAGAACAAGTCCTAGATTAGATCAGTGCATTGGATTTTCACTGATTAGGAAATCTACGATATGATCTACTTACACATTAGGAGTGTGATGTCTTGTCCAAGGCATTGACCAAGTAGATATGATCGGATGTATTTGGTTACATCGGACTAGGACCGATATTGATTATTGATTGATAAATAAGTATCGTTGTTATCGAATCTAATCAATATCACAACGTTGACCATAGGTTAAGTCGATCTTAATTCTGAGTGATAATATTCTGCTAATTATATTATTTAAATCTTTTAACTTGTTCGTTACCAGCTTACCCTACGGTCTAGCCCATACTTACATCTTGGAGATTTAGTAATGAAATTGAGTGGGAGTATTATTCATAGATATGAAATCTATAACTTCTGTATGAGAAGTGAAAAGATGATTTCCTTAATTGCTTTGTTCAAAAGGTTAAATGATTGAGATCTCATTTCTGTGATTAAGTTCACGGAAATATCATTTATAAGGAACTTAGTGGGAGTTAAAGATAAAATACTGATGAGGGGTAAAACGGTAATTTTCACCCAGCTTGTTAGTAAGTCATTGATAGAGGATTGACTAACTGTAATGGTTATAACAATGGATAACGTATTTATGCTTTGGAAAATACGTTCTATGAATTCAAGAGTTCAATTCCAAGTCTATAGTGGAGTCACGAGGAATTAATAAGGTAGTGAAATTATTCGTAAATAAATTCACGGTAACTTATTGGAGCTTGATTTCATGGATCCATGGTCCCCGCATCACCTTTGAGTAAATCATCTAGAATGTCTCAATTAATTGATTTAATTATCAATTAGGATTTTTTTTTAAAGTTGACTAGGTCAATTTTGGAAAATTTATAGAGATATGAGATTTAGAGAATAAAAGAGAATCTTTGGGTAAATTTATTAATATTGATAAATTGGTGTCAATATAAATAAATAAAAATTAAATCAAGTTTCAAATTATAATTAGTTAATTTGAATAAGGATTTAGTTAATTAATTAAAATAAATAAATAAATAAAAGGTTTTGAATTTAGGCCCAATTGGGATTTAAATTCAAAATAAAAGTATTGGGCCCAAGTCCATTTGTGGGAGCCCAAGGCTTTTATCTTTTTGTTTATTAGTTTAATTAATTCAAAATTTAAATTTAAATTTAAATTTAAATAAAGCCCATTAAGTTGTCTATATAAGGAATATGATATCTAGGGTTTTCATAAGTCAGTATCAGTTAATTCATTGGGTAAGTGAAAACCTAGACACTCTAATCCTTTCTTAGCCACTTTCTCTTCTTCTTTTCTAGATCTCTCTCATGTGTTGAGAACCAGCCCACACTAGTTCTAGATTGATCAAAGGCTTGGTGAGGAAGACTGTGTTGCTGATCTAGTTCAATCTCTTGATAATACTCTGCTACAGAAAGGAATCAAGAGTTAGAGAGATTGAAGGAAGGAGTTGTTCCAGTTCCGCTGCGTATTCGTAAGTTTCTATATCATTGTGTTTATGTTAATTTACGAATCTAATGTTCATATGTATGTCATGTTATTCTATGTTTCTATTATGTGTTTGGAAAAATAATAGGAAGCATGCATCTAGATTTAAATTTTAAGATCCTACAATTGGCCTCAGAGGCAGGTTGCCTAGATCTAGATGTTAAGAATACATGATTATATATGTTTGTTGACATGTTTGATTTTAAAAGTTTAATTGGATGGTACATGAAATTTGATATGAATGTTTTGAATGTTTATGTGTCATATTGCTAATTTAAGTTGTCATTTTTTTTCCACGCATTTTTCATCTTAATTGGTGCTTGATAAAATGCTCATTGAAAAATTGCACAATTTTTGTTTTTTGGTAGTTGCCCATTTTTTTAATATAAATGTTTATATATATATATTATATTAAAAAAAAAAACATACCGTATATATATATGTTTATATATATATATATATATTTTTAAGAAAACCGTGTATATATATATGATTTAAAAAAAAAAAAATCTTAACTTAATATATATAACCGTATATATATTTATATATATATTTATATATAGTATAAAAGTTGGTTAAGTATTTTTTTTGTTTTTGTTGTGCTAAAGAAATATCTTAGTATCCAATTTTTAAAATTTGAGATATTTTCTTTAATGACAATTAAATTAATTTTATGTTTAATTAATTATGTGGTAAGTTTTCAATTGGGTAAAACTTTATGGTAATTAATTAATAAGTAAATTAATTTTGATAACTCAATTGATTGTTTTAGATATTGATTGATTTATTTATTTTAGCAATTAATTTATTTATTTTGGGAATTAATGTAATGATACATAAAGATGTGTAACATGTCATATAGGGTTTCATGTTAGGCCCATCCAATTAATAAGAAAATTAACATATCTAGAATCATTATTAAGTTATTTTTGGCATTTGAGCTTTAAATATAAGTATTGGGCTTTAAATATAAGTATAATGATGACCCATTTTTTTGTTGTTGTGAAAAATGTGGGAAAAATCAAATAAAACTTTCATAAAATATTAGGTTTTATTTGGGCACAATTGAACATGTAAAGTTTAAATTCCTCTCTTGTGGGTAGTTCCACTTGTGAAGGCCCATTTGTTTTGCATTACTAGATTGGACTTAATCAATTGAATAAAAATTAATAAAACGAAGGTTCAAATTCCTGTCTTTTTGGGCTTTGTGTGGAAGTTAGGGAGCCTTAGTAGTGGGTCCGACATACTGAACCCAGCTCTCCTCCATGCAAGCTCGAATTGTTAAGGCCCATTTACCTAAGTTGGACTTAATTGTATTAGGTTATTCCTTTTAGTTGGACCTAATAATTGATTAGAAACAAATTAATTCTAATTGTTGGATTAATTTTCAATGGGTAATTTTAGAATTAATGGGAAAATTATAAACTATGGTTTATTGATTATTTTAATAATTTGGCAAACCTAAGTTGGTAATTTTCAAAAGAATAAAATACTAAATCGAGAAAAATTAAATAATGAGTTTTTAAATTTTGAATTCGATCTCCACCGTTGATTTAACGAGGTTAGGGTTTAGTGGGGCCTAATGGCGCTTTGATTTCGTCTCCCTACGGAAGGTGTTCACTAGACTCTTAACATGGTTAAATTTCTTAGGATAGATGGTTATAGATGGACCTTCTATAGACTCATCCCTACGGTGACTATAGGAATTAAGTCTATAATAATCAAAATCGTGGGTCAAACTCATAAAGTAAGAAATATTTGTGACTCTCGCCTACCGGGACACATGTGTTTTCGTTACTTTGATCGAATGGATAGGTTATTAATAAAAGTCTGGGACGTTTTATTAATTGAGTTGTTTCTCTATTTGACTAAGTGAATATTTGTGACTCTCGCCTATCGGGACACATAGGTTCATGGCTAGTTGAAAAACCTAAGAAATAGAAAGATAAGTTTTTAGTATTTACTTATCTTCAAACATTGTTTATATGTTATGCTATTTCTGAAACTTGTATGAATGAATGTTTGTCGAACAATGCATTGATTTCTCCTTTATTGATAATTGTAGCTCTATGGCCTCCAACCCCATTATCTCTCTTCTGTCCAAGGAGTTGTTAACCGGCGAGAACTTCATGAAATGGAAATCTAATATCAACATAGTGTTGATCGGCGACAACTCAAAATTCGTGATGACTGAAGCTGAACCTGACTTTCCTGGAGAGAATGCCTCGAAGGCAGTGAGGGAGAAGTATGATCGTTGGACTGCTGCCAACAACAAGGCCAAGGCCTACATGCTCGCCAGCATGTCAGAAACGCTAAGGACTAAGATGGAAGATATCGAAACTACTTACGACATCATGGAGCAACTCCAAGAAATGTTTGGACACAAGTCAGCGCAAGCTAGTTTCGAGGCTACCAAGAAGTATGTGAACTGTAGGATGGCACCTGGCCAACATGTTCGTGATCATTTTATTAAGATGACGAACTACTTCCAAGAAGCTGAGTTGCATGGAGCAATAGTAGATGAGAAGACTCAAGTTGGAATCATTCTCAACAGCCTTGCACCTAGTTTCCTTACGTTCACCACGAACTATTTTCTTAACAAGTTGGACTATGGAATGACTCAGTTATTGAATGAGCTCCAGATGTATGAAGGAATAAATGGTGGACCGAGTAAAGGACCTGAGAAGAAGGCTGCTACTACCGGGGGTGCTCAGGGTGAGGCTAACCTAGCCTCTTCCTCGAAGAGCAAGAAGAGAAAGGCAAGGAAGGACAAAAAGAAAGCTAAGAAGCAAGCAGCTGGAAAGGCACCAACAACTGAAAAGCCTGTTGGAGCAAAGCCAACTAGCAAGAAGGCTAAAGGACAATGTTTCCATTGCAAGGAGGAGGGGCATTGGAAGCGTAATTGCCCCGCCCTTAAGGCAACTGGAACCCAAGGTAATAATAAGTTATTAGTCTTGGATGCATGTGTTTTAGAGGATGATTCTTCTGTTTGGATAGTTGATTCAGGATCCACTAATCATGTGTGTATTTCTTTGCAGCTACTTAGCAACTAGAAAACGGTGAAGGAGGGCGAGTTAAAACTTAGAGTTGGAAATGGTGAATTCGTGGAGGTCAAAGCGAAAGGACAAGCCCGTTTAAATTTTGGAAATAAATTTATGTTGTTGGATGATGTTTATTTTATTCCAAACTTTAGTAGGAATTTAGTTTCAGTTTCTTTATTACATCAACAAAGATTTGCTGTTACTTTCACAAGTTTTAATATATCTATTTCATTTAATGGATGTGAATTGTGTGTTGGATGTATGGAAAATGGCTTGTATATTTTGCGACCTAATGAATCACTCGCGCTTAACAATGAATTGTTTAAGGTAGCTAATCCTAGGACCGCCAAACGACAAAAGATCGATAATGATCACATGACATACCTTTGGCATCTTCGCCTTGGTCATATTAACTATGATAGGATTAAAAGACTTACAAAGGCTGGGCCTTTGAAGGAACTCACAATGGGTGACTTACCTGTCTGCGAATCTTGTCTGGAAGGTAAAATGACCAAGCGTCCATTCTCTGCAAAAGGAGAAAGGGCCAAAGTACCCCTAGGGCTCGTTCATACTGACGTCTGTGGACCGATTAATGTTCAGGCAAGAGGTGGTAATGAATATTTCGTCACTTTCATTGACGATTATTCTCGATATTTATGTCTTTACCTAATGCAAAGAAAATTTGAAACTTTTGACAAGTTTAAAGAATTTTTAGCAATGGCCCAAAACCAGTTAGGTAAAACTTTAAAGATCTTGAGATCTGATAGGGGTGGAGAATATTTGGATAATCAGTTCCAAGATCATCTTACTGAATGTGGAATTCTGTCTCAACTCACTACCCCAGGAACTCCGCAACAAAATGGTGTTGCTGAGCGTCGGAACCGAACGTTGTTAGAAATGGTGAGGTCAATGATTAGTTATTCAACTTTATCACCGTCTTTCTGGGGGTATGCCATTCAGACCGCTAATGACATTTTAAATGTTGTACCGTCTAAGGCTATCTCCAAAACGCCTCTAGAACTATGGAATGGACGTGAACCTAGTCTACGTCATTATAGAATTTGGGGGTGTCCTGCTCATGTCCTGAGGAAAAAGGAAGGAAAGCTAGAATCGCGAACTGAGGTTTGCTTGTTTGTAGGCTATCCTAAAGGTACTCGGGGTGGTCTGTTTTATAGTCCAGTAGACAAGAAAGTGTTTGTTTCAACAAACGCTACTTTTCTAGAAAACGACTACATGAAAAACTTCAAACCTCGGAGTAAAATATTGTTGGAAGAAATGCAATCAGCAGGAAATGTTCAACCCATACCAATGCAAATCAACAAGAATGTTGAAGAAGAACAGACAGCTGGTCCAAGTCAGACAGTTACGGTGCCTCGTCGTAGTGGGAGGATTTCTCGGAACCCGGAACGCTACGGGATGGATGGTGAAACCAATATGGTAGTAACTGACACTCGTGATGATGATCCATTGTCCTTTAAACAGGCAATGGTTAGTTCTGAAAAGGATTTGTGGGTCGAAGCCATGAACCAGGAAATGGAGTCCATGTACTCCAATTCCGTCTGGGATCTTGTAGAAGCGCCGATGGATTTTAGGCCCATTGGATGCAAGTGGATCTACAAGAAGAAAAGAGGAGCTGATGGAAATGTTGAGACATATAAAGCTCGACTTGTGGCAAAGGGTTATACCCAAAGAGAGGGAGTTGACTATGAGGAAACTTTCTCTCCAGTGGCCATGTTAAAATCCATTCGCATACTTTTATCCATAGCTGCAGCTCTTAATTATGAGATTTGGCAAATGGACGTCAAGACAGCATTTCTCAATGGCTTTCTTGATGAGACCATTTATATGGATCAACCAGAAGGATTTGTAGTAGCTGGACAGGAAAAGAAAGTATGCAAGCTCAATAGGTCCATTTATGGTCTTAAACAAGCTTCGCGCTCCTGGAACTTAAGGTTTAATGAAATAATTAAGACCTATGGTTTTGAGCAGAACGTCGATGAACCCTGTGTTTACCAACTAAGGGAAAATGATGTGAAAGTGTTCTTGGTACTTTATGTAGATGATATTTTACTCATTGGCAACAATGTCAAGAAATTATCAGACATAAAGAACTGGCTCGGGACCAAATTTCAGATGAAAGATTTGGGTGAAGCTAGTTACGTTCTCGGCATCCAGATCATTCGGGATAGGAAGAACAAGATGTTGGCGCTATCTCAAGCAGCGTACATAGATAAGGTACTTGAACGTTTCTCTATGAAAAACTCGAAGAAGGGACTGTTGCCATCCCGACATGGAGTTTATCTTTCTAAGAAGCAGTCTCCACAGACTCCTCAAGAGGAAGAAGAGATGAAACAGATTCCCTATGCATCTGCAGTTGGAAGTCTTATGTATGCTATGTTATGCACTAGACCAGACATCTGTTATGCAGTGGGAGTTGTAAGCAGGTACTAGTCAAATCCTGGTAGACAACATTGGGCAGCGGTCAAGCACATACTGAAGTATCTACGAAGAACAAAGGATTATATGCTGGTCTATTCGGGAGGTTCACTAGACCCGATAGGCTACACTGATTCTGATTTTCAGACGGATGTCGATGACAGGAAGTCTACTTCTGGAATGGTGTTTACTCTTGGGGGTGGAGCTGTGATTTGGAGAAGCGTTAAGCAGTCTGCCATTTCAGATTCCACCATGGAGGCTGAGTACATAGCTACGTCTGAAGCGGCTAAGGAAATAGTCTGGCTGAAGAAGTTCTACACGGATCTCGGTGTTATTCCAGGAATGGATAAACCACTCATATTGTACTGTGACAATAATGGGGCTATATCAAATTCGAAAGAACCTCGAAGTCATAAAAGAGCAAAGCATATAGAGAGGAAATACCACATCATTAGGGAATATGTGTCCAGGGGTGAAGTCAAGGTGATGAAGATAGCGTCGGAAGACAATCTGGCAGATCCTTTTACCAAGACTTTGGCTGAGAGTGTTTTCGTGAAGCATGTAGAGGGAATGGGTTTGAAAAACATGTCTCATTTGTTTTAAAAGGGCAAGTGGGAGTTTGTTGGATTTTATGCCCTTAATAAAACCATTTTTCTTATGTAACACGTTATTATTATCAATAAAAGAAGTATAAATCATTTTGTTTATTCAATTGCATTGTTCGCTTGTTTTATTACATGTTTATTCAATTAATACAAACATTCATAAAATCCTGAACATATGGATAGTTACAATTATGGTGACTAGGTCACAGTGGATTATAGTTGTAATTATATGTTCAAAAGAACAAGTCCTAGATTAGATCAGTGCATTGGATTTTCACTGATTAGGAAATCTACGATATGATCTACTTACACATTAGGAGTGTGATGTCTTGTCCAAGGCATTGACCAAGTAGATATGATCGGATGTATTTGGTTACATCGGACTAGGACCGATATTGATTATTGATTGATAAATAAGTATCGTTGTTATCGAATCTAATCAATATCACAACGTTGACCATAGGTTAAGTCGATCTTAATTCTGAGTGATAATATTCTGCTAATTATATTATTTAAATCTTTTAACTTGTTCGTTACCAGCTTACCCTACGGTCTAGCCCATACTTACATCTTGGAGATTTAGTAATGAAATTGAGTGGGAGTATTATTCATAGATATGAAATCTATAACTTCTGTATGAGAAGTGAAAAGATGATTTCCTTAATTGCTTTGTTCAAAAGGTTAAATGATTGAGATCTCATTTCTGTGATTAAGTTCACGGAAATATCATTTATAAGGAACTTAGTGGGAGTTAAGGATAAAATACTGATGAGGGGTAAAACGGTAATTTTCACCCAGCTTGTTAGTAAGTCATTGATAGAGGATTGACTAACTGTAATGGTTATAACAATGGATAACGTATTTATGCTTTGGAAAATACGTTCTATGAATTCAAGAGTTCAATTCCAAGTCTATAGTGGAGTCACGAGGAATTAATAAGGTAGTGAAATTATTCGTAAATAAATTCACGGTAACTTATTGGAGCTTGATTTCATGGATCCATGGTCCCCGCATCACCTTTGAGTAAATCATCTAGAATGTCTCAATTAATTGATTTAATTATCAATTAGGATTTTTTTTTAAAGTTGACTAGGTCAATTTTGGAAAATTTATAGAGATATGAGATTTAGAGAATAAAAGAGAATCTTTGGGTAAATTTATTAATATTGATAAATTGGTGTCAATATAAATAAATAAAAATTAAATCAAGTTTCAAATTATAATTAGTTAATTTGAATAAGGATTTAGTTAATTAATTAAAATAAATAAATAAATAAAAGGTTTTGAATTTAGGCCCAATTGGGATTTAAATTCAAAATAAAAGTATTGGGCCCAAGTCCATTTGTGGGAGCCCAAGGCTTTTATCTTTTTGTTTATTAGTTTAATTAATTCAAAATTTAAATTTAAATTTAAATTTAAATAAAGCCCATTAAGTTGTCTATATAAGGAATATGATATCTAGGGTTTTCATAAGTCAGTATCAGTTAATTCATTGGGTAAGTGAAAACCTAGACACTCTAATCCTTTCTTAGCCACTTTCTCTTCTTCTTTTCTAGATCTCTCTCATGTGTTGAGAACCAGCCCACACTAGTTCTAGATTGATCAAAGGCTTGGTGAGGAAGACTGTGTTGCTGATCTAGTTCAATCTCTTGATAATACTCTGCTACAGAAAGGAATCAAGAGTTAGAGAGATTGAAGGAAGGAGTTGTTCCAGTTCCGCTGCGTATTCGTAAGTTTCTATATCATTGTGTTTATGTTAATTTACGAATCTAATGTTCATATGTATGTCATGTTATTCTATGTTTCTATTATGTGTTTGGAAAAATAATAGGAAGCATGCATCTAGATTTAAATTTTAAGATCCTACAATTGGCCTCAGAGGCAGGTTGCCTAGATCTAGATGTTAAGAATACATGATTATATATGTTTGTTGACATGTTTGATTTTAAAAGTTTAATTGGATGGTACATGAAATTTGATATGAATGTTTTGAATGTTTATGTGTCATATTGCTAATTTAAGTTGTCATTTTTTTTCCACGCATTTTTCATCTTAATTGGTGCTTGATAAAATGCTCATTGAAAAATTGCACAATTTTTGTTTTTTGGTAGTTGCCCATTTTTTTAATATAAATGTTTATATATATATATTATATTAAAAAAAAAAACATACCGTATATATATATGTTTATATATATATATATATATTTTTAAGAAAACCGTGTATATATATATGATTTAAAAAAAAAAAAATCTTAACTTAATATATATAACCGTATATATATTTATATATATATTTATATATAGTATAAAAGTTGGTTAAGTATTTTTTTTGTTTTTGTTGTGCTAAAGAAATATCTTAGTATCCAATTTTTAAAATTTGAGATATTTTCTTTAATGACAATTAAATTAATTTTATGTTTAATTAATTATGTGGTAAGTTTTCAATTGGGTAAAACTTTATGGTAATTAATTAATAAGTAAATTAATTTTGATAACTCAATTGATTGTTTTAGATATTGATTGATTTATTTATTTTAGCAATTAATTTATTTATTTTGGGAATTAATGTAATGATACATAAAGATGTGTAACATGTCATATAGGGTTTCATGTTAGGCCCATCCAATTAATAAGAAAATTAACATATCTAGAATCATTATTAAGTTATTTTTGGCATTTGAGCTTTAAATATAAGTATTGGGCTTTAAATATAAGTATAATGATGACCCATTTTTTTGTTGTTGTGAAAAATGTGGGAAAAATCAAATAAAACTTTCATAAAATATTAGGTTTTATTTGGGCACAATTGAACATGTAAAGTTTAAATTCCTCTCTTGTGGGTAGTTCCACTTGTGAAGGCCCATTTGTTTTGCATTACTAGATTGGACTTAATCAATTGAATAAAAATTAATAAAACGAAGGTTCAAATTCCTGTCTTTTTGGGCTTTGTGTGGAAGTTAGGGAGCCTTAGTAGTGGGTCCGACATACTGAACCCAGCTCTCCTCCATGCAAGCTCGAATTGTTAAGGCCCATTTACCTAAGTTGGACTTAATTGTATTAGGTTATTCCTTTTAGTTGGACCTAATAATTGATTAGAAACAAATTAATTCTAATTGTTGGATTAATTTTCAATGGGTAATTTTAGAATTAATGGGAAAATTATAAACTATGGTTTATTGATTATTTTAATAATTTGGCAAACCTAAGTTGGTAATTTTCAAAAGAATAAAATACTAAATCGAGAAAAATTAAATAATGAGTTTTTAAATTTTGAATTCGATCTCCACCGTTGATTTAACGAGGTTAGGGTTTAGTGGGGCCTAATGGCGCTTTGATTTCGTCTCCCTACGGAAGGTGTTCACTAGACTCTTAACATGGTTAAATTTCTTAGGATAGATGGTTATAGATGGACCTTCTATAGACTCATCCCTACGGTGACTATAGGAATTAAGTCTATAATAATCAAAATCGTGGGTCAAACTCATAAAGTAAGAAATATTTGTGACTCTCGCCTACCGGGACACATGTGTTTTCGTTACTTTGATCGAATGGATAGGTTATTAATAAAAGTCTGGGACGTTTTATTAATTGAGTTGTTTCTCTATTTGACTAAGTGAATATTTGTGACTCTCGCCTATCGGGACACATAGGTTCATGGCTAGTTGAAAAACCTAAGAAATAGAAAGATAAGTTTTTAGTATTTACTTATCTTCAAACATTGTTTATATGTTATGCTATTTCTGAAACTTGTATGAATGAATGTTTGTCGAACAATGCATTGATTTCTCCTTTATTGATAATTGTAGCTCTATGGCCTCCAACCCCATTATCTCTCTTCTGTCCAAGGAGTTGTTAACCGGCGAGAACTTCATGAAATGGAAATCTAATATCAACATAGTGTTGATCGGCGACAACTCAAAATTCGTGATGACTGAAGCTGAACCTGACTTTCCTGGAGAGAATGCCTCGAAGGCAGTGAGGGAGAAGTATGATCGTTGGACTGCTGCCAACAACAAGGCCAAGGCCTACATGCTCGCCAGCATGTCAGAAACGCTAAGGACTAAGATGGAAGATATCGAAACTACTTACGACATCATGGAGCAACTCCAAGAAATGTTTGGACACAAGTCAGCGCAAGCTAGTTTCGAGGCTACCAAGAAGTATGTGAACTGTAGGATGGCACCTGGCCAACATGTTCGTGATCATTTTATTAAGATGACGAACTACTTCCAAGAAGCTGAGTTGCATGGAGCAATAGTAGATGAGAAGACTCAAGTTGGAATCATTCTCAACAGCCTTGCACCTAGTTTCCTTACGTTCACCACGAACTATTTTCTTAACAAGTTGGACTATGGAATGACTCAGTTATTGAATGAGCTCCAGATGTATGAAGGAATAAATGGTGGACCGAGTAAAGGACCTGAGAAGAAGGCTGCTACTACCGGGGGTGCTCAGGGTGAGGCTAACCTAGCCTCTTCCTCGAAGAGCAAGAAGAGAAAGGCAAGGAAGGACAAAAAGAAAGCTAAGAAGCAAGCAGCTGGAAAGGCACCAACAACTGAAAAGCCTGTTGGAGCAAAGCCAACTAGCAAGAAGGCTAAAGGACAATGTTTCCATTGCAAGGAGGAGGGGCATTGGAAGCGTAATTGCCCCGCCCTTAAGGCAACTGGAACCCAAGGTAATAATAAGTTATTAGTCTTGGATGCATGTGTTTTAGAGGATGATTCTTCTGTTTGGATAGTTGATTCAGGATCCACTAATCATGTGTGTATTTCTTTGCAGCTACTTAGCAACTAGAAAACGGTGAAGGAGGGCGAGTTAAAACTTAGAGTTGGAAATGGTGAATTCGTGGAGGTCAAAGCGAAAGGACAAGCCCGTTTAAATTTTGGAAATAAATTTATGTTGTTGGATGATGTTTATTTTATTCCAAACTTTAGTAGGAATTTAGTTTCAGTTTCTTTATTACATCAACAAAGATTTGCTGTTACTTTCACAAGTTTTAATATATCTATTTCATTTAATGGATGTGAATTGTGTGTTGGATGTATGGAAAATGGCTTGTATATTTTGCGACCTAATGAATCACTCGCGCTTAACAATGAATTGTTTAAGGTAGCTAATCCTAGGACCGCCAAACGACAAAAGATCGATAATGATCACATGACATACCTTTGGCATCTTCGCCTTGGTCATATTAACTATGATAGGATTAAAAGACTTACAAAGGCTGGGCCTTTGAAGGAACTCACAATGGGTGACTTACCTGTCTGCGAATCTTGTCTGGAAGGTAAAATGACCAAGCGTCCATTCTCTGCAAAAGGAGAAAGGGCCAAAGTACCCCTAGGGCTCGTTCATACTGACGTCTGTGGACCGATTAATGTTCAGGCAAGAGGTGGTAATGAATATTTCGTCACTTTCATTGACGATTATTCTCGATATTTATGTCTTTACCTAATGCAAAGAAAATTTGAAACTTTTGACAAGTTTAAAGAATTTTTAGCAATGGCCCAAAACCAGTTAGGTAAAACTTTAAAGATCTTGAGATCTGATAGGGGTGGAGAATATTTGGATAATCAGTTCCAAGATCATCTTACTGAATGTGGAATTCTGTCTCAACTCACTACCCCAGGAACTCCGCAACAAAATGGTGTTGCTGAGCGTCGGAACCGAACGTTGTTAGAAATGGTGAGGTCAATGATTAGTTATTCAACTTTATCACCGTCTTTCTGGGGGTATGCCATTCAGACCGCTAATGACATTTTAAATGTTGTACCGTCTAAGGCTATCTCCAAAACGCCTCTAGAACTATGGAATGGACGTGAACCTAGTCTACGTCATTATAGAATTTGGGGGTGTCCTGCTCATGTCCTGAGGAAAAAGGAAGGAAAGCTAGAATCGCGAACTGAGGTTTGCTTGTTTGTAGGCTATCCTAAAGGTACTCGGGGTGGTCTGTTTTATAGTCCAGTAGACAAGAAAGTGTTTGTTTCAACAAACGCTACTTTTCTAGAAAACGACTACATGAAAAACTTCAAACCTCGGAGTAAAATATTGTTGGAAGAAATGCAATCAGCAGGAAATGTTCAACCCATACCAATGCAAATCAACAAGAATGTTGAAGAAGAACAGACAGCTGGTCCAAGTCAGACAGTTACGGTGCCTCGTCGTAGTGGGAGGATTTCTCGGAACCCGGAACGCTACGGGATGGATGGTGAAACCAATATGGTAGTAACTGACACTCGTGATGATGATCCATTGTCCTTTAAACAGGCAATGGTTAGTTCTGAAAAGGATTTGTGGGTCGAAGCCATGAACCAGGAAATGGAGTCCATGTACTCCAATTCCGTCTGGGATCTTGTAGAAGCGCCGATGGATTTTAGGCCCATTGGATGCAAGTGGATCTACAAGAAGAAAAGAGGAGCTGATGGAAATGTTGAGACATATAAAGCTCGACTTGTGGCAAAGGGTTATACCCAAAGAGAGGGAGTTGACTATGAGGAAACTTTCTCTCCAGTGGCCATGTTAAAATCCATTCGCATACTTTTATCCATAGCTGCAGCTCTTAATTATGAGATTTGGCAAATGGACGTCAAGACAGCATTTCTCAATGGCTTTCTTGATGAGACCATTTATATGGATCAACCAGAAGGATTTGTAGTAGCTGGACAGGAAAAGAAAGTATGCAAGCTCAATAGGTCCATTTATGGTCTTAAACAAGCTTCGCGCTCCTGGAACTTAAGGTTTAATGAAATAATTAAGACCTATGGTTTTGAGCAGAACGTCGATGAACCCTGTGTTTACCAACTAAGGGAAAATGATGTGAAAGTGTTCTTGGTACTTTATGTAGATGATATTTTACTCATTGGCAACAATGTCAAGAAATTATCAGACATAAAGAACTGGCTCGGGACCAAATTTCAGATGAAAGATTTGGGTGAAGCTAGTTACGTTCTCGGCATCCAGATCATTCGGGATAGGAAGAACAAGATGTTGGCGCTATCTCAAGCAGCGTACATAGATAAGGTACTTGAACGTTTCTCTATGAAAAACTCGAAGAAGGGACTGTTGCCATCCCGACATGGAGTTTATCTTTCTAAGAAGCAGTCTCCACAGACTCCTCAAGAGGAAGAAGAGATGAAACAGATTCCCTATGCATCTGCAGTTGGAAGTCTTATGTATGCTATGTTATGCACTAGACCAGACATCTGTTATGCAGTGGGAGTTGTAAGCAGGTACTAGTCAAATCCTGGTAGACAACATTGGGCAGCGGTCAAGCACATACTGAAGTATCTACGAAGAACAAAGGATTATATGCTGGTCTATTCGGGAGGTTCACTAGACCCGATAGGCTACACTGATTCTGATTTTCAGACGGATGTCGATGACAGGAAGTCTACTTCTGGAATGGTGTTTACTCTTGGGGGTGGAGCTGTGATTTGGAGAAGCGTTAAGCAGTCTGCCATTTCAGATTCCACCATGGAGGCTGAGTACATAGCTACGTCTGAAGCGGCTAAGGAAATAGTCTGGCTGAAGAAGTTCTACACGGATCTCGGTGTTATTCCAGGAATGGATAAACCACTCATATTGTACTGTGACAATAATGGGGCTATATCAAATTCGAAAGAACCTCGAAGTCATAAAAGAGCAAAGCATATAGAGAGGAAATACCACATCATTAGGGAATATGTGTCCAGGGGTGAAGTCAAGGTGATGAAGATAGCGTCGGAAGACAATCTGGCAGATCCTTTTACCAAGACTTTGGCTGAGAGTGTTTTCGTGAAGCATGTAGAGGGAATGGGTTTGAAAAACATGTCTCATTTGTTTTAAAAGGGCAAGTGGGAGTTTGTTGGATTTTATGCCCTTAATAAAACCATTTTTCTTATGTAACACGTTATTATTATCAATAAAAGAAGTATAAATCATTTTGTTTATTCAATTGCATTGTTCGCTTGTTTTATTACATGTTTATTCAATTAATACAAACATTCATAAAATCCTGAACATATGGATAGTTACAATTATGGTGACTAGGTCACAGTGGATTATAGTTGTAATTATATGTTCAAAAGAACAAGTCCTAGATTAGATCAGTGCATTGGATTTTCACTGATTAGGAAATCTACGATATGATCTACTTACACATTAGGAGTGTGATGTCTTGTCCAAGGCATTGACCAAGTAGATATGATCGGATGTATTTGGTTACATCGGACTAGGACCGATATTGATTATTGATTGATAAATAAGTATCGTTGTTATCGAATCTAATCAATATCACAACGTTGACCATAGGTTAAGTCGATCTTAATTCTGAGTGATAATATTCTGCTAATTATATTATTTAAATCTTTTAACTTGTTCGTTACCAGCTTACCCTACGGTCTAGCCCATACTTACATCTTGGAGATTTAGTAATGAAATTGAGTGGGAGTATTATTCATAGATATGAAATCTATAACTTCTGTATGAGAAGTGAAAAGATGATTTCCTTAATTGCTTTGTTCAAAAGGTTAAATGATTGAGATCTCATTTCTGTGATTAAGTTCACGGAAATATCATTTATAAGGAACTTAGTGGGAGTTAAGGATAAAATACTGATGAGGGGTAAAACGGTAATTTTCACCCAGCTTGTTAGTAAGTCATTGATAGAGGATTGACTAACTGTAATGGTTATAACAATGGATAACGTATTTATGCTTTGGAAAATACGTTCTATGAATTCAAGAGTTCAATTCCAAGTCTATAGTGGAGTCACGAGGAATTAATAAGGTAGTGAAATTATTCGTAAATAAATTCACGGTAACTTATTGGAGCTTGATTTCATGGATCCATGGTCCCCGCATCACCTTTGAGTAAATCATCTAGAATGTCTCAATTAATTGATTTAATTATCAATTAGGATTTTTTTTTAAAGTTGACTAGGTCAATTTTGGAAAATTTATAGAGATTTGAGATTTAGAGAATAAAAGAGAATCTTTGGGTAAATTTATTAATATTGATAAATTGGTGTCAATATAAATAAATAAAAATTAAATCAAGTTTCAAATTATAATTAGTTAATTTGAATAAGGATTTAGTTAATTAATTAAAATAAATAAATAAATAAAAGGTTTTGAATTTAGGCCCAATTGGGATTTAAATTCAAAATAAAAGTATTGGGCCCAAGTCCATTTGTGGGAGCCCAAGGCTTTTATCTTTTTGTTTATTAGTTTAATTAATTCAAAATTTAAATTTAAATTTAAATTTAAATAAAGCCCATTAAGTTGTCTATATAAGGAATATGATATCTAGGGTTTTCATAAGTCAGTATCAGTTAATTCATTGGGTAAGTGAAAACCTAGACACTCTAATCCTTTCTTAGCCACTTTCTCTTCTTCTTTTCTAGATCTCTCTCATGTGTTGAGAACCAGCCCACACTAGTTCTAGATTGATCAAAGGCTTGGTGAGGAAGACTGTGTTGCTGATCTAGTTCAATCTCTTGATAATACTCTGCTACAGAAAGGAATCAAGAGTTAGAGAGATTGAAGGAAGGAGTTGTTCCAGTTCCGCTGCGTATTCGTAAGTTTCTATATCATTGTGTTTATGTTAATTTACGAATCTAATGTTCATATGTATGTCATGTTATTCTATGTTTCTATTATGTGTTTGGAAAAATAATAGGAAGCATGCATCTAGATTTAAATTTTAAGATCCTACAGCCGTCGCCGCCGTCGACGCCCTCAAACCCCAACCACCGATGTTGCCTTCACTACCATCAAATCCATCGCGCCGTTGCCATCGCCTTCACCAGCCCCAAGCCGCAATTGAAAACCCTAAGCCCCAATTCGAAGGGTTCTGTAACGCCCTAACTCCAGGGACCGCTACATTGCACGTTGCAAACAATGCTAAACTCGCTAAGCGAGTCATTTGGCCATAAATGTGTAACTAAGTATGATTAGCGGTTTAGGGATTAAAAATTTTGGTTAAGATATAACGTTTCATTAGAACGTCTACTATTTACATTGGGATCCCGAAAATATAATTTTAGAGTCTATTACAAAAAAATATTTACAACAGGCCGTTCCAAGCGGCAAAACAGGGTTTAACCCTAGTTCCTCTTTCAAACCTCGCCCAAGTATTAGTCGAGCAACTGCATATGTACACGTCATCACCTAAGCTCTCCAACTCAAGGATGGTCCAACTTCCTTTTGCCTTTACCTGCACCACATAGCACCCGTGAGTCGAAGCCCAGCAAGAAAACTCATATGCTCATGAACAGTCATATCATGATATCAGGTCATATCTGGCATGCCTAGCGAACATAGCTTTATTCAAGCATGCAAATGAATTCACACAATGCTGGGGTATCCAGGATAAGAAATCCTGCCCTTCTGATTGGAGGACTATCAAGTCAGTCCTAATCAGATGAGTGTTTCAACACTTGAGGTTCTGGTAAACCATACTGAGTGACCAACAAGCAAGTCACTACGGGGCTCAGCACCCAAAGCCATGCATATGATGATCAAAATGATCATACAGAGCTCATAGCTCTGATCAGATGAGTGAATATCACTTTGAGGTCC
The DNA here is from genome assembly GCF_963169125.1 of Humulus lupulus. Classification (NCBI taxonomy): domain Eukaryota; kingdom Viridiplantae; phylum Streptophyta; class Magnoliopsida; order Rosales; family Cannabaceae; genus Humulus; species Humulus lupulus. Next base: position 153,299,189 of record NC_084794.1, on the reverse strand, counting down.
TGTTAAACCATACTGAGTGACTGACAAGCACGTCACTGTGGGGCTGGTGCCCATAGCCATGTGACATAACAGTCACGGGGTTCGTTGGCCCTGGCTCTAAATGACTAGTCTTTGGCTAGACAAGCACTTTTTAATATTCATCGAACTTGAGGTCGGTTCGGCATTAATGCTCAATTGAGTCATTCAATGCAGAAAGTCGATTAGATCTAATCTTTGTTGGCTTGCATGAAACATGCTAAGGCCATCCTGACTAATGAGTCAGCGCTATGTGACTAGTGTCCAGTACCACTGCCGAACCTGACTAATGAGTCACAGCTTCACAGTTGATACTAACACCTTTGCCAATTTTGACTAATGAGTCAGTACCATGCATAAGTAAGCATTGCTACCAAACATATATCATATGTCACACATCCAAAGATGAGGCATTCAACATGCTTACTTAACAATTGCGAGCATAATAATGATCATGCACAAACACAGAGACTCAAGCTCTGACCATTCTCATATTCATCATTCATGGCATGCCCTAATCTCATATTTCTCGTGCTTCACATGCATCACACTTAATCATCCAGCATGCCTCAATAATAATCATATGCAAATGGGCAAAATTGCCAAGCATTCATTATGCTATCAATGTTTACATTTAAACATCCAACATGCATCAAACATAACCATGCATGTCACATATGGGGTGCAGTTTTCTTACCTTCGGTCCAAGCACAGGTTACCAACAAATGAGCCACAAGCACGATCCCAATTCCAAGCTCCTAGTGATAACCTAGTCACAACCATAATATAAAACCTCATCAAAATAAGTAAATAAATACTTCCAAGCCCAACCCAAGCCTCCGGGACAACAAATCCCCCTCAACTAGGTAGTGGGATCGATCCCAGGCCCTTAGAGTTAAGTTCCCATGCTCAAAACATTAATTTTCCCAAAAATGACAACAAGCGCCGCGGCCCTTAGGAAAAACAGAACCTCCACCTGTTTCTTCAAGCCTGGGCCACGACGCCCAAGAACAGGGCCGCGGCCCTACCTCGAACCAACCATTTTTCCTCGTTTTTAACCTTTTAAAACCTCCCAAAAACATGCCTAAACATTCCCAAATCATCAAATCAAAGTTCCCAAACTCCCCAATGGTCCAAGACCACCAAAACCTGAGGCTCAAACGAACTAAAAACTCAACGATTCACAAAATCCAATTCAAGCTTAAAAACTTTTAAAAACTTAAAACTTAAACTTGAATTACCTCTGATTGAGTTGTTTCCAACTAAATCCTCCGGCTAATAAGCTTCTAATTTTCCTTAGGATTGCTATGCCTCGATCCTCGCTTGAATCCGAGTCCTAGAACTCAAGTTATCTTTGAAAACGCGATCGGGAGACGAAAAGGAAACTTTTAAGGAGAGAGAACGTACAGAACGTTCTTTTTATTTCTTAAAAGGTTACTTCAAGCTTAAGTAGCTTCCAATACAACCTAATGCTCGGGGTCCCGAAAACACCCCCGGGGACATTATAGTCAAAACTTCCAGAATTTCCCCTTGATCTTACTAACTCCCAATTTATCACCAAATATTAATTTCCATTACCCAATAACCCGGTAATGCTCTAAATACCCCTTGACTTACTCCAAGTCAAGCTTAAATCCCGTTGTGACTTTCCCACTAGCTTACCTCCTAGGATCGTCTTGCACTGGGTAACCCTGGCATAACCAAGTAATAACAAAGCACCACGCCCATTTCACATATATGCCAAAAATGCCCGAAATGGCCAAAATATGAAAATCGCCCAATTAATCACATTTGGGTTCACATGCATATTTAATACACCTAACACATGCATATTATCATTAAATAGCATAATAAAGCAATTATGGCCCTCCCGACCTCCTAATCAAGGTCCTAAACCTTAATAGGAAATTTGGGGCATTACAACTATCCCCTCCTTACAGAAATTTCGTCCTCGAAATTTATCTGAACCGCCCGGAACATGAATTCCGCACAACTGATTCCAGTTTCCCAGGTCGTTCTCTCGACCTCACTGTTTCTATAACATTACCTTAACTCAAGGTACACTTTGTTCCTCGGAATCTTATTCTTCCTGTTACAACCTGAACTAGTTATTCCTTATAGAAAAAACTTAGCTTTAGTTCCCAGATTCTCATAACTCAACTTATGAGTTCTTTCAACCCATGTCCACTGCATGGAAATACACAACACAATGTACAGCCGTCAGAGCCAAAACTATGGCCCAACAAAAGGTAATCTAACTAGTCCTATTCAGGACTCAAACTGTCATACCAATCTAGGCTCAACTTGCCTTTACTCATCACCCCTTTCCATGGTGATTCATTTAGGAAGACATAACTTCCTACCTGGAACTCCATGTTCCTGCTTTCCAATTCAGTAACACTTTTCCATTTACTCTGAGAAGTGAACATCCAAGCTCTAACCTCTAATAATCCCAATGGTCCCTTTAACCATCTCATGATCCAGATATAACATCTCACCCATCTCACGCCAATGAAAGGGTGACGAACATGTTCTAACATACCTTATCTCATAAGGTGCCTTTTCAACTCTGGACAATTCTCCCTCTGATTATGATCAGCCTGAGAACAATGAACTGTATTGAATTCCATCTATATATTCATCGCCTTCCCCTCACCCTTCCATAACCTGGAAGTAACAATAAAGTCTTCATCTGATAAAATAGACCTTTAATTTCATGAAGGCGCACTATCTCTTTCACAAAGAGATCTGAATACTGGTCCGCTGTGTTACTCATTCTTATAGACAAAAATAAACTTATTCACAACACTAGTTCACAATACCCCGAATCAATAATGCTGACCCACTTTCCTGGGCAGCCCCACCACGAAACCCATCGCGATGCTTTCTTATTTCTATTACAAGATACTCAAAGGCTGCAGTGACCTTACCGATTCCTGATACCTTGTCTTGACCTGCTAACAGGTTAAGAACTTTATCACGCATTCCATTATGCCCCTCTCCATCCCAGGCCATCACCATAAAACTTTCATACACTGGTATACTGGCATGATGCCTGAATGAAGAGAATCAGAAAGTAACATGAGATTCATCCAGAATCTCCCATTTAATCCCAGTGTCCATCGGATCCTAAATCCGATCCTTATATCCCAATAAATTCATACCTGACACTGTAACACCCTTAGCTAACCCAGCCAAGACTTCCCACTCAATCCTTTTTTTTTCCTATCTGTGGTTCACTTAGTCATCTTTCCTTTTGATCTTCTCTAAGATAATAATCTCAAACACAGAACTGGCCATTGACCCACCAGAAACTCTACTCTAGTTCTGGTCAAATCCTTTAACCAACATGTTGCATAATCAATCATTTCTCTGTATCACCGAGGTGTCATAACAACCTGCCAATTGATTCTGATCTGTAAAAAGAAACTCAGAATTCTTTTCACAAAACACATATAATACCATGCCCATCCAAGGGCACTCCCGCCTTCTAAGGTGTCCCTTGACCTTAGCAAATTTCCATAGAGAATAGACCACAATACCATCGTCCTAAACGATCACAAATACCCATTCAAATAATCCCTTGAACGCTCTGTTCATCAGATCCATAAACACTTAGCATTAAACAAATTCTCAAAATACAATCCAGCACTTCCTGGTGCTTTTACCTGACAAAAATATCGCCTTTTGCTTATTCTTTTCCCCTGATCCCTAACTAGTACTAACCAGATCAAAGATCAACTTTTGAGAATTCCATCTTATTCAATACCTAAGCCTCAAGTTCTTACAAATCTACTAAGTCATTCAATACAATGCCCTCAATTCAACTCCATCTCTTCATATAAAAGGAACCCTGGCTAATCCCCTGGAAGCCCATCCAGGAACTCACAGACTAGTTCAACCTGTCCTGATCCCACTAGCACAATCTAAGTGGTATCCATCACACTGGCTAAGAGTTCTATGTATCCCTCCGTCATAAAACTCTAGCCCTCAACACAGATGTCATCAGCATGTCCACTTTATACCTCTATATTGTTGGAAAAAGCTTATACAGGATCTTTATTTATTTTCATGTATATCTAATATTAAACAAATTAATACAAGAAAGCCTAAAACATGTTTCTAAAATTGAATTCAAGAGAAACAAAGAATAGAATACTTACAGTATACGCAGCGGAATTAAAGAGTCCTTCCTTCAGTTTCTCTAACTCTTGTATCCTCTCTGTCGCAGAGTATTATCAAGAAACTTAACCGATCTTCTATTTTCTTCACAATCTTCCAATGTATCCTTAGAACCACCTAGACTAGTGTGGGCAATTCTCAACACATGAGATAGATATAGAGAGAAGAAGAGAAAATAACAAAGTGGCTTAGAAAAGGACTTGTGTTTAGAGAGAATATAAAACTATCAGAAAATCTGACTTGTCTGTCGTCTCTAAAATCTTCTCTCTAAGCACTCCTTTTATAGACTCAATTAGGCCATTTAATTTAATTAAAAAATCAATAAAATAACAACCATTTTAAAGCCCTAGGTCGAAATTATCATGGGCTATAGGCCCGTGAAATTTCCCATTTGATTATAAGCCCATTGGACTTAAAATCAAGGCCTGTATTATTTTCTATTGATTTAATTAATTAAATAATTATTTAAATCCTTTATCAAATTAATTATTTATAATTTGAACCTTGATTTAAAATTATTTATTAATTTAGATACCAATTTATCTTAATTAATAAATCTGCCATAATTTATCTTTTCTTCTCAAAATTACACAACTCTGTGAAACTATCCAAAATTGACCTGGTCAACTTTGATAATTCTAATTGATAATTAAATCAATTAATTGAGACTATCTAGATGATTTTATCCAAGGTATAATGGGGACCATGGGCCTATGAAATCAAGCTCCAATAAGTTATCATAAATCTAACAAATAAATTTACTAACTTATTAATTCCTCGTGACTCCACTATAGACTTGGAATTGCACTCTTGAATTCATAGAACGCTCTATAACAAACATAGATACACTATTAATTATCCATTGTTACAACCATAATTGTCACTCAATCCTCTATAGACGGTCTACAATGAGATAGGACTAAAATACCGTTTTACCCCTCATTGTATTTTATCCTTAAAACACTTAGTTCCTTGTAAATGATATTTCATTAAACTAATTTAATTATTGAAATGAGATCTCTATCATTTAACACCTTGAACCAAACTAAAAGGAAACCATCGTTTCACTTCTTCATCAGAAGCTATAGATGTTCATATCTATGATTAACACTCCCACTCAATTATACTACCGAGTTCCCAAGATGTAAGTATGGGCTAGTCCGTAGGGTAAGCTGGTAACGAACAAGTCAAAGAACTCAAATAATACAATCAGTTAGAATACTAACCACTCAGAATTGAGATTGAATTGACCTATGGTCAACTATATGATATGACTAGAATAGATAATAACGGTATGTTTACTTATCTTATCAACTGTCAATATCGGTCCTGTCCGATGTAACAAATACATCCGATCTTATCTTCTTTGCTAATGTTCTGGAAAGAACATAACACTGTAATGTGTAAGTAGATCATATCGTAGATTGGCAAGTCAGTGTAAATCCGGTGCACTGACTAATCTTAGGACTAACTTATTTTTGAACATATAATCATATTTATATTCCACTGTGATTACGTCACTATAAATAAGATTAGCTATATGCTCGGGATTTAATAGAAGTTTATATTAAACAAATAATCATGAAAATAAAACATGTGAGCAAAGTGATTGACCAAGTCAAAAAATGATTTCTATTCTTTTATTGATAATAAAATGAGATTACAAAGAATTTGGGTTTTAATTAGGGCATAAAACCCCAACATATATATGCAACAAACAAAGGAACAACATGGCACCAAAACCAATCAACATAACTCAAAACTCAAAACTAGAAAACTGACCTACCACTCCCGAGGAGCTAGCCTCAGTCTCAGACTCTGACTGCTTTGAAGGGTTATGAGAAAAAGGAATTTCTGGAATTAGTAGCGACGACTGTTCTTGATCTTCGAGTAACTGTGCGAGCAAGTTGTCGTTGATTGACCTCTCACCTCTCCACGGGTTGTGCATGAAAATTTGCGAACAAAGAAGGGGAGATGAGAATCTACGGCCAAAAGACCAAGAAAGTGGAACAGTTAGAATAACGTTGCTCATGTATAAAAGTTAAGCTTTTATACGACCAGCATCATTTTAAAAAAAATACCAAATTCTATGCGAACAGTTTGGAAAACAGATTAAAAAGCAGAAATGAAAAGTTTTTCAGGAAAAACTTTTTGACTCTGTAAAAGGGTGGGAAAACCTAGTTTTTTCTAGGCGCTTAAAAATCGAGTTTTTACGCCCTAAATCAATAATCCTAACTCCCAAACCAATTCCTAAGCTTCATGTAGTGTTTTTTTTCCTTATCCTATTGTGCTCATATCTACGTACCCATTTACCCCAAATCGGTTTTTCAAGAACATTCAAGAACTCGAAGTCCGAAACAAACTAGAAATTAAACATAGCATGACATCTCAACGACGGTGAAGTTCGAGAAACTTACTGATGAAAATGGATGCAAATTCCCGAGACGTAGAATGGCTGGGCAGAATCTCCATGAATTGTTGGAATCGTTTGGGTCTTCTGGGTTCTGAGTGTTTTATTCTTCAGTGTTCTTGAGGAAATATAGAAAGTAAAAGGTAAAAAGTAAATGTGATGAGTTATATATATATTGGTCGAAGCACGGTTACTGAGGTAATCATGAGGGGTGATTTTTCGAGGCATGGAAAAGCGTAATTGTAACGCCCTGGATAGCTAAGACCGTTACACTGTGTACTTATAAATGTGCAAGACTTGCTAATCAAGTCAACATTTTAAAAACGTGCCACTAAACATGTAAGAGCTAGGGTTAAAAAGGTTTTGGTCTCAAAGGACTCATTTCATATATTTAAACTGTAATAAACACGGGATCCCATAAGAAAGTAGAGTTAAAATAAGTTTACAGACTCCCAAAAATACATGAGTATTCACTAGCCATACTAAGGCAAAACAGACAGTCTTCAGGTTTCATGTCCTTGCCCAGACCTCAATCGTGGCGGCCGAGCACCTGGCTATGTACATTCCGCTCGCTGAGCTCTCCAATCAAGGCTGGTCTGATCTGCCCTTGCCTTTACCTGCACCACGTAGCACCCGTGAGCCAAGGCCCAACAAGAAAACATTTTAAACAACTCAATCAATGAAAACAGACATTTAATTCATTATGCATGTATTCCCATCAGATAATCCCCAACAGATATTCAGTGCATATAATCCGATTCAAGATACATTCTATCACATAATATTCAGGGCCGACGACTTAGGCCGCACCCTCTGTTTAACCCACTGACTCCGGCCCGCTTAAACCGAGCTCAGTGCATAATAAGCTATCCTCAGCTACCAGTGGCCGAGCCGCGCCCTGTGCGCTAGTGAAACCCTTGGCACCCTTAGGCCGTTGGTTCACTAAATGGCTTGCATGGCATAATACCATCTTTTCAAGCATTTACAATAGGGAGCCCTTAGTCCCGTCACACATATATTCAACCAGGTGCAGTTTTCTTACCTTTAGTCTGTGCAGTTATTGGTTTACGAGCAACGCCTCTCAAGCACGATCCGTTCCCGAGCCTAAGCCTTTATCACCTAGTCACAACCAAAGTATAGGGTTCCATTAATACTCCAATATAGGTTTCCAGTTACAAAACTAACTCCCGGGAATCCAAATTCCACCAAGCACGGTGGTGAAACCAATCGCGAGCACACTAGACCACTTCCCCGTGCCTAAGACCCTCAAAGATTCATGTGTGCAACCAAGGGCTGCGGCCCCTGAAGCCTAGCCGCGGCCCTTCCCCGAAACAGAACCAACACCACCCCTGAAGGAGGACACGCGCCGCGGCCCTTGCTTTGGGCGCCGCGGCGTTTGCCTTTGGCCAAGCCTCCTTGGCTCTTTTGCATGCTAGGGCCGCAGCGCTCTAGAACAGAGCCGCGACCCTCCCCTTCGAACCCAAAATTTACACCATTTCAAAGCTCAAAACCTCAGCCACAACCACCCTTAAGCTCCATACTTCAACACCCAACAAATCCAACACCTTTAACATGACTTGAACAACTCAATTCCACAGAAAACTCAACCCAACACACACTCTTCTCTTTTCAATTTCTGAAACTCAAGAGCTATAAACACTCAAACCAGCCATTCAAACCCATTTTAAAACCTCTAAACCATGAGTTGAACTTACCTCTTCTGTTGAATCACCTCACCAAGCCAAAGCCAAGCTAAATCTCCAAGTTTCCTCCTTAATTCTGCCTTAAGACATCAAAACCATGTTTGCTTCAAAACTTGACCAAAACCCAGCTAGAATTCAGAATTTAACCACAGAAAAGAAGATTAGATGCTTACCTTAATCCCTATTTTAGTTCTTGATTTACTCCTGAGCTAAACCTCCAAATCCTCACCACAAATCTCAGAAATTCCAGCTTGTTCCCCTTAAGTTCTCTGTGTTTTTCCTTCCCTTTGTTTTCCTTGAGAGTGAGAGAGAGCTGAGGCAAAGTTTTAGTCGGTTTGCATTTTTTCTAAAGGCTTCCTTATGTCTATCTCACTCATTAAGTTAATCCCGAGGCTCGGGGTGCCGGAACCGTCCCCGAGGCCAAAATGGTAAAATCCCCCAATATTCCCGCCTAGACATCCTAACCTCAAATATATCTCCATATATTTATTTTCATGACCCGATAGTCCAAATCGCTACCCGCTATCTAAAAATACCCCCGACTTATCCAAAGTCATATCTTAAGTCCTGTTGTGACTTTTCCCGCTATCTGACCCTAGAATCGTCTCAAGTCGTGCTCTGTGAACCTGTCCACATAATAATGTGGTTCTCACATATATCATATATTTATTTCATATCACATTAACACATAATATCTTCAATTATCATATAAACATTACTAAACTTATAATTACTCATTTAAATTCACAATTATTCCATTAATGCCCTCCTTGCACACTAATCAAGGCCCTTAAGCCTTATTAGCGATTTTGGGTCGTTACAGTAATAGCCGTCAAACCACTTTTTGGGAAACTGCGAAGATATGATTGGTTGCCTTTTTCGAGAAGGCATGGACGACTCTGACAGATTTGACAAGACATACGAAAGGTCTGTTGATTAAGTTTACTTTATGCTAGTCGCAATAAAATAAACTTGGGGGCAAATGTTTACCCAAAAACTACCCCTGATGACGTGGCATGATCGGTTCACACGTGGCAGGCACATGATGACTTTTACTGAGTGTATCCTGCTTGGCCATCGACCAGAAAATTATTGGTTTACCAAGCATAATACTTACAGACGACCAGCCTGGTCGCACATATTCATTTATTTCATTTATTTATGCAATTCTGTAATTATACATTGATTGTAATTTCTATTATTACCTAGATACGCAAGTCTTAATTGTAATTAAAGCCCATTGGCCCATGTAACCTTCTTGAGCCTATAAATACGAATTTAAAGGCTCAAGGGAGGGGACTTTTTTGGATCTTTGAATCATGAGAGAAAATTATAGTGTGATTATTCACCGAAGTTGTAATTCTCCCAATGCTTGTAAAACTCGTGAACCCTAGTTCATTGATCACAGTATTGGGACTCTACATCAAAAAAACACTAAGTGGACGTAGGTCATTACCATCCAATTGGGGTCAAACCACTATAAATCGTTTGTGTCGTTTACTTTTCCATTTGAATTTCTTCTTGTTTTCATCCCATTTTATATCGTTTACTTGACTCTATGTCGTTGACCAATTTGAGGGTCAACATTTTGCAAACCAACAACCATTGTAAGCAAAACATTTACTTTTGCCACCCCAACCTGTAAAAAAAAAATTAATATAAAATTTCAAAAATAATTAAAATAATAATAAAAAAAAAAAATAATACATACACATTTTACATGGCCTGGAATTTGAAGGTTCCTTGTGTTTGCATCTGATGGTATATTAATGGTCCTTGCATCACCATCCTCATCAGGTATGATAAAAATCCATGGTGGGATAGGAACATCACAGTCTACCTCATCTACACATACATGGTTTTCATATTCCTATTTTTTAAATAGAAAAAAGAAAAAAGATTTTAGAAAAATAATAATCCAAGTGTTCTAACATAAACATAAAATGAGATCTCAATCCTAGACACCTATATGGATATGAAGATATTACCTTACAAAAAGAACAATAAGACTCACTATGAAGACAACGTCGAGTTTTACTTTCGAACATTGAAGAGGATGACTCCAAACTTTTCATAGGAGATCTATACCGACGAGCGCGATCTAAAAGCAATTTGGACCTGATTCGATTAGGAGACAAAGAGTTCTTATAAAAAAATTGTCTATTCTTTTCAACCCTTCCTCCCAAATCCTTAGATCTACTTCTTTTGTTCTTCATCCCATTCCCCTCTACTCCCATTCGTTTTCTCTCTCCCCCTCTATTTTTTCCCACACAATTTTGTTTCTTCTTCTTTCTCTCCTTCACATGCTCACGAAATCATGGGTGCAATTTTGAATGAAGAAGAAGAAGAAGAAGAAGAAGAAGAAGAAGAAGAAGAAGAAGAAGAAGAAATGAGTGTGCATTTATTATAAAACCCTAATTTTTAAAATTTTAAATTAATGCAAAACTTGAAAAGAAAGCTTACCTCTTATTGGTTGGAATCACCATTCCTAATGACAAAATAAAAAAAGCAATTTCGAAATTAATGCAAAAAAAAAAAAAGAATCTATGCAAAAAAAAAAAGAATCTTTACTTGTTGGTAACTTGATGTACCAAGTCACATACATGTCATGTTAGCATATTTATCTAGGTACCATGTGTGGGTAATACCCATTGAGAAATTTTCCATATATATATATTTTTTAAATGAGGGCTCCTGCCAATGAGATAGCTCTACGCCTAGATCAAATCAACAAAGTCCATAAAACACTGGAAACACAATTTTAAAAGAATTGGGGCATGGTGCAAAATGATCCTTAATGGTGTGTGAAAGTAAGTAAATGTCAATGTTTTTAATTTTGTAGTAAAATAGTCTAACTACCTTTTTAATATTACATATTACCAAACATGTCATTTAACAACTTATTATTTTATTCTAAATATTTTAATATTATGGTATATGTATATTAGTTTTTATTTTAAAGTTATTTTGATTTATTTTCATTTTTTATGGGTTGTTAAATGATATACCATACTACAAAATACATATATTGAGTTGAAAAATAATATACCAACAAAACTTATAAAATTATTACTAAAAAATGTATATACTATGCTAGCAAAATTATATACTATCATTAAAATGTATATATATGACACAAAATTATATACTACTATTATATATAATATGATAGAAACTAAATATCATAAAAAAATGATATACCATACCACAAAAAACATATACATTAGTTGGAAAATAATATATCAACAACCCATAAAAAACTTAAAAAAATAATATAACTTTAAAATAAAAACTAAATAAATAAAAAATGATAGAAAATGACAATTTATGTAATCAACAATATAAAATAGTTATTTCTCTACAATTTTTTAATGAGGACATTAGTTTCTTGATGTCATTGTTTTGGAACACTTCCTATAATGCACAACCTAATATTTTCAGGAAGGTTGAGCTCGTAAAATAAAGGGTTGAATATTTTCTTAAAATAAAAATTGATATATAATTTTTGTGTTGATAGTATAATTAAGTCCAAGAAAATATAAAAAAGTAAATTTGAGACAAATTAGTTTGAAAAGGCCATCTAACTTGCATTAATTTAATATAAATATAAATACCTAAAATTATTTCTAATTAGGTAATAGTCTAACACTTTGAAAATAAAATTATAAGCTCTCTAATATCCCAAAAGCACATAACCGAACCATTATTAATTCTGGGCAATATTTACTTTCATTTTAATTAATAAAGGTGACTTTGTTTCAACCAATATATATCCTGCTTTTTTTTTTCTCTAGTATTGAAACAAATATGGGAATGAAATGAATATATTTACCAATCTTTTGTGTTCTTTTTCAATTTTCTTACTAATATTTGTTGCACCCATGAATATTAGTCCTATGATATCTAAATTGACGTGACTTGAATTCACTACTTTAGTATTGTGTGGAGCATAAAAAGTGTCGAGATATAGATCAAGAAGTACTGGATCCAACTATAGCTAATTAATAATAATGATGCATTAATTTCCAAATAAACAATTCTTAAACCAACACATTATCCTTTAATAAATCTCAACGGAGTAAAGCAAATAATTTGGAAGCGATGTGTTTAAATATGATTGAAACAGGTTGCACACCGACAAATCTAATTGATCATTACAAAGACTATATATGATATATATACACATATATGAAAATAAAACACCAATGGAATTGCGAAGTGGACTTTATGCATGTGTTTGTGTGTGTTAGTGCTAGTTATCCAGGTATTTCTTAAATGGAAGCAAATCATATAAATGAGTGTCCGCCAAAACATAATGTCTGCCCTTTTATATTTCATATTATATATATATATATATTTATATATAATGAGTAGCCCATAATCCAACTCCCAAAAATGGTACACCTTGGCACTATTACGGAACAATGTAGAAGCATACATTTATGGATATATTTCATAGAAGATAAGGATAGGTATAGTATAAATATTGGATATACAAGAACATTATAAATATATATATATATATGTGTATATTGTTATGGAAAGAACCCAATATTAGGGCTAGCTTTTGTGTTTATATATCCATCATGGGGAGAGAAAGTGATATATATATATATATATATTAATCAACAGCGAGAGGTGTTATATAATATATTTAGTGGAAATGAAAACGAATATATTTATATTTATATAAAAATTCACATCCATTAGCTTCTGACCATGTATGAAATTGATAAGTTAAGTAATGCCAAGTACCCATTTGTTTTCTGTGTGGGGTACAAAAATTCTTTTTTTTTTCCTCCTTATTTGAATTTATTTGGTCCCAATTTTACATCAACCACAAAAACTGCAGACCACACAAAGCAGCCAGCATGGTCATGTAAAAATATATACACTATATCTACATATATATGCCATGGGAACTCAAAAGCATTTTAGTTATCATCCCCGCTAATTCGAACGAGTTATCAAACTTATTAGGATAATTATAATAAAGCATTATGTCATCATAGTCAAATGCTTTAAGTGAAATATAAATAATGAAACTTGTAATGTAAAAGTAGTATTAATATAGTCATTAACAAATGTTCCAACCAAAAAAGTAGATGTGGCTATATACCCTAAAGCTATTTATGTCATCCTAATCAATTGCTTAAGTCATAGGATCCAAACATAGTAACTTAAAATATAATATTTCTAATACAACTTTTTTATTGTTTGTGTTAGCTTCAAATGACAGAAGCATTACGAACTTATCAATGAGGCATGCAACCATTGGCTATTATTTTGATTTAAAATATATATAGTGTGAATGCGTGTAATATGCATGAGCCACGAAAAAGATAATAAAAATGTATATCTATTTATAACCTAATCTTATATATAGATGTATATCATGAGCATAAAAAGTGTTTTGGCGAATATGCACTCATTGGAGCATTGATTCATTTAAATCATAATGAAAATGCCAGAAACCCTCTCTTTCAGCACCTATTAAAAAGAAAAGAAAAGAAAAGAAAAGAGAAGAAAGAAAAAGAGGGCCCCAAAATCCACTAAACCGGCCAATGCAAATGTTACTGTTACAAGGCTGTATGCCGCGTGGGACGACCGGCCTATCATTCGGCGACCGCCCCAATGAGCAGAAAGCAATGAACAGTGTACACAAACATTGTTTATGCAAGTGAAATGATCCTCATTTCTATTTATATACTATTTATGTACACCCCTTTTTGAAAAAAGAAGACAATTTTTTGTAAACTTTTTATTCTTTTTTATTTATAAAATTAAAAGTTACTCACCCAATATTAATTATTTCCTCTTCATATATTGTTCTAAAGTTTGAAAAAAAAAAAGATAAAATATTTACCAACTTACTGCCTTTTCTATGATACAAAAAAATTATTATAATACAAAGTGGCTTATCTTTTTGTTCCAGTCCATTCACTCTTCCACTATTATACACTTTTTACATCTTGGTAACTATTATTTGTACATACTTTTTTGTGTCGAGGCAATCATTGTAATGCAGAACATTCCCTTTGTACATGTGCAGTTACTTTTAGATTTATATCTACTGTAATGCATAACATTCTGTATTTGTTCTCATACCATGTTATATAATTAATTAATTAATTTTGTATATAGATTTTTTTTTCTTTTCCACTTCTTTCACCAATAATATATATATTTATATGAAAAAAAGTTTTCAATTGTTATATTTTTATAGTGATACATTTTCAAAGAAAAAGTTTTGCGTTATAATTTAATATCTAATTTTTTTTTTACAGTAATAATATATTCCCACGACTACAAAAAAGACTTTTTAGAATTAACATTGCGAGTCTATTTGAGAGCCTTAAAAACTGAGGTTGCGAGTCTTAAAAAAATATTTTTAGGACTCGCGTTGAGAGTCCTAAAAGAATGTTTTTAGGACTCGCAACGCATGTCCTAAAAATTCTCGTTGAGTGCCTTTAAGTAAGTGCGAGTCCTAAAAGAATATCGAGTCCTAAAAAATCGCGTTGAGTGCCTTTAAGTAATTTTTTAGGACTCGCTTTTAGGACTCGCACGTTGAGTGTCTTTAAATTAAGATTTTAGGATTCGCTTTGCATGCCCTTAAAAGTAATTTTTTTTTAAAAAAAAATATGCAACTACAATTTTCATTTTGATTTAAAAAAATATATATCCCTTTGAGAGTCCAAAATGTATTATATATGTTAGATTTCTAAAATTTTCAAAAGAAAATACAAAAAAATAATTTTTTATTAATTACTCAAAAATATAATTTCAATATTTAGTCTACTCGGCTTATAAAATCATATTACATGATAGTTTATACTACAGTCAAATTCTATCATCACGAAATATTAAACAAGACAAATTTCTGCAATAAATTAACAAACTAGCTCATTTAATTACAATGCACAACTAGCTCATTTAAAAAAGCTTTGTTGTCTTGCCTTTATACATATACATACATTTAAAAAAAATCAGTCTTAAAATTTAAATACGAATAAATTTTGTAATAAATTAACTGATCAAATCACAGCACAAATTTCTGCAATAAATTAACAAACTAGCTCATTCAATTACAATGCACAACTAGCTCATTTAAAAAAGCTTTGTTGTCTTGCCTATATACATATACATACATTTTTAAAAAATCAGACTTAAAATTTAAATACGAATAAAATGACAATAACGTATTATCATTCAAGTTGTCAAAACCATGAGAATTGAGAAACTTCAAACTAAGCTGTGAAGAATGACACATTCTTATGAACATTTTAGACAAGATGAGATATCATGTATAGATTAGAAAAATCAATTCAAGTGAGATAATTATTGTGGCATATAGATTATACTGATGATAAATTGAAGTAACCCATCATAGAATTAAAAATAATAAAAAGAAAAAGTGAAAAATATTCAATACGACAACGAATTGGCATTCCTTATATGAGTAACATGCAGCCTTATAACATTTCAAGAGCAATTAATATGCACAATTAGGTGACTCCATTACATGCTAAAGTAAACGTAACTACATACCTTCTTCACAGTTATATAATAGTGTAAGTTCAAATTTTGTAGATTTGTAAAAAATTGCATCAAAATCGAAAATTAACTCTACAATATTAATGTATTCTATATACTCATTCACGAGCATATATATAAGAAGAAACAAATCCCAATATTAAGCATAAGTAGACACCTACAAATTAATTAGTCATACAGTAAAATACTTTTATTCACAACAATTGATTCCTATTTACACATATTATAGTTGACATAATGAAGGAATTTACATATTACATAAATAAATATACAGAATATATATACATTGTTGATAAAAATTAATATATAATTAAGTTGTAATTGATTTGCAACCACGTAATTGAATCAATCATTTTCTATTTCGAAAAGGAGTTGCCCCCCATTATTGACATATTTCTAGTTTAAAAAAAACCGAGTTGTAAAAATTGAGTATTGACTTGTGCAACAATCTATTTTTCTCGTTCTTGGGATTGACTTTTTAAAATATAGTATAAAAGTGGTATGTATTATTGTCAAGTAGCGTATCTAAATAATAGCTTAGCTTGTGTGGTATTCTTATTTATTATTAATTAATAAGGAAAATAATATCTTTAGTTTAGAAGTAGTAGTAGCCTAATATCTTTAGTTCATATGAGCATTATAACTCATCACACTGGTTTATGTAATAAAAATGAACTCACTACACTAGTTTGGTTTGGCAAAATGATATTAATTTTGGGTTGTTGAAAAAATATGACGATACCCCTTAGTAAGCTAGTTTAATGTACTAAAGTACCTGTCGGTAACCTATGAGCCATGTTTTGATTCTAATTTCCATAAAAAAACTCATTAGTAACATACAACAAAAATATACTTTAAAACTCAATAGTAATTCTCTACATAGGTTTTGGTTACGAGAACAACATTATAATAATATTGCATAAGTCTTGTTCAAGTAACTCTATCGGTAAAAAAGTAACTCGGTTGATACACAAGAGTAACTCGACTAATACATGTAAGATTTTCGTATTGGAACATAACAACTCAATTGCTACATAATAAAGGAGTAACCCACCTATTACATTTGAGTAACTCATTAGTACACAAAAAGTAACCTAGTTGGTACATATGGAACCCACTTGTTGATATACAAAATATAACTAAGTTGGTATATATAGAGAGTAACCTTGTTGGTACATTTAGAGTAACTCAAAGAGTAATTTGGTGGTTACATATAGAGTAACTCATTATTATGTTTAAAGTAACTCGAATGGTAAATATTTGGATCACAAATTTATCATTGTGGCAATCATCTTTTTCATATTTCCACACAAAACTACATACAAAAAAATCTATAGAAAATCAGACAGCATATCCCCTAATTTACTAGCCTAGCCATCTCTCACAATCAACACCAACATGTCAAACAAATCAAATAACACACAGGTTTTCATCCATATATCACCGCAGCACACAAAATTCTCAGAACCTACTTTACTAAGACATGCAAGTCCTCAATCTTCCGTTATCACCGCAACACATAGAATTCCCAGAACCTACTTCACTATGGATGAATATCTAAGATATTCAAACTCCACTAAAGTAATACATTTATCATTCAAAATTGTAAAATAATGAAAAAAATTTAAAACTAAATCAAATACAACATACCTCTTGCAATTAGCTACCAATCCAATGCTTTAAGACCAATCAAAATATTAACCTGTTCATTTTAATCAACATTATAAAAAAAGAAAAATGTCAGATGTTGGCATGCTCTATTAAAAAGGTTAAAATCAACACAACAAATATAATTAGATTAATGACCACAATTTATGAAAGTCCATTTTTAAAGGAAAATGAAACATAATTAGATTTGAGGAACGAATTAAGCTTGTTGTCTACTATTTGCATGTCAGAGATATCAAGACCTTTCATGCCTCCACATTTTCAAACACCAACTTTCAAAATGAAAAGCAATTACAATATCACATGTTAGGGATGATACAACGATATGAAGCTAAAACTATATGTTTACCTGTGCATAAAGCTCGGAAATTTTCTGCAAGAATAAAAATAAAGATTCAATAATTAGTCCAATAAATAGATAGAAAATTGCCATATATTTGTATTTACATATAATAATTAACCTTTAAATCGACTATACCTATAGTCTTAGGGACCGCCTTTCCAAAGAGACCCATGACAATGCGACCTGAGATCACAAAAATTATAAGTGAATCAACATCAAAAAATTATGAACTAATTAAGAAATCAAAAAATAATTTATAATAATAATAGCAATAAAGTAGAAGGAAAATCTGAGATGCATTGCATTACCAGCTGGTTTTCCATCTATCTCAACGTCAAAGTAGACTTTGTGGGTGATTTCTTTCATATCTTCCGTCGATTTCTTGGCCTGAATAAAAACAACATCAATCGCCAATAGATAATAAGAACAATGATAATGAGATAAAAAAGAGGGATAAATCTAGGGATTTCTAGAGTATAATATTATAGGGTAATCTATGTACCTGGATAATGGCCATGGTGCCAAATAAAAACATACCCGCTGCCACCGCCGCCGTGCTGCCTCCGTTGTCCGCCGATGTGCTTTCGTCCAAGGAAATGCCCAGCCGTGGCCGACAATTGTGGCCGAGATTCCCTTGCCAGAGTCCGTCAACATTCCCGAGTCCAAGGAAACCTCCTGTCGTGGTAAGCACGCCTGCCGTGGAGACCTTCGCCGTCGTCGGATCCCAGCAACCGTTGCTGCCCAGTTGCCGTCGCTGCCCCGTATGGTTTCAAACCCCAGGCTGAGACCCTCTTCTCTCCTTTTCTTTGTGTGTGCTGAAAATTGTATGGTACCCTAACTCTAATAAAAATCCCCAATTTCGAAAATGTAAGTGTATTTATCAAATTTTACTTAAAAGTTTTTAGGACTCACTTCGGGAGTCCTTAATACTCTTTTAGGACACCCAAAGTGAGTCCTTAAAAGTCACCACTCTTAAATTTTTTATTCATGTTTTTTAGGACTCACATATGTTTGTAGGACTCTCATTGTGAGTCCTAAAATGTGATTTTTAAGGACTCTCATTGAGAGTCCTAAAAACTTCAGATATATTTTTTAAGACTTACATTTAGGTGCATGTCCTAAAAAGGTGTCCCGTAAAGTGTATTTTGTAGTAGTGTCCGTTTACAAATTGGCACAATTGTTGGTATCCACACTTAACGTGTCATTTAATTATTTAAAAATCCTTTTAAAATAAAAAAAATTATTAAAAAATCATTAAAACAACTTTTGAATGAATCAAAATTCAACTTAAATAAATTAAAACTTTAACAAATATAATTAAACTTAAATTAAAACCCAAAACTAAAAAAATATAAAAACAAATTAAATCAAAATCATGTCTCCTCATTCCTTTCCCCTTCTCCCCTTCTTTGTTGCTATTCATCTCCGATAATTTTTTTTTTCTGTAATTGGCAGCTTCATAACCATGGAAGGTAACCACAACATCAAATATCTAGAGCCTCTCCTCTATTCGACGTGAGCTACCTCCATTGCGTCCACCCAAGCATCGTTGGCGTGTCTCACATCTAGTGGGTGATGGGATCTGGGTAAACCTAGATTTGGGTATACGAATCATGCCATTGCTTTGCTTTTGTTGTTCAACCTTCTTGTTCTTTTTCTTTCCTTGTCTTGCAAGCAAATCGGCGGAGCTCAGAGCACGCGACTTCTGGGCGACGAAGGCAAAGTACTTCAAATCAATAACGACAAATCTTCTTCTTCTTCCCTAACGTTACATTTCCTATCTTCTTCTTGCTATTGCAGGTCACCTGGAGGTGGATGTCGAAGGGCTGAGACTTGAAGCTTTTCAGATTGGGGTTGGGATGCGAGGATGATGACTCCAATGTGGGATGGGAATATGAGTTTTTATTATGGATTTTTAGATTTGGTTTTTGTTCTTTGCATTTGGGTTTTTGTACAGAATGGCCTCAGCAGAGTTGAAAGAACTGAAGGTACAGTTACAAGAGTTGTTAGACTTGGGTTTTATTAGGCTTAGTTTTTGCCATGGGGCGCACCAGTTCTATTTGTAAAGAAGAAAGATGGTTCGTTGAGAATGTGTATTGATTGCAGGGATCTGAATAAGTTAACCATTAAGAACAAGTATCCTCTGCCAATGATAGATGACTCGTTTGATCAGCTGCAAGGTAAGACAGTATTCTTGAAGATAGATCTTCGATTTGGTTATCACTAGCTGAGGATCAAGGAGGAAGATATACTGAGGACAACTTTTCACACCATATATGGGCATTATGAGTTTCTGGTTATGTCATTTGGTTTGAGTAATGCCCCAACAACTTTTATGGATCTGATGAACAAGGTGTTCAAGGATTATGTAGATCGGTTGGTGATCGTCTTCATCGAAGATATTCTAATTTATTCTCAGTCGGAGGAAGAGCACGAGCATCTTCTCAGGTTGGTCTTACATAATGAGGAAACACAAACTATATGCGAAGTTCAAGAAATGTGAGTTCTGGTTACCACATGTGACTTTCCTTGGTCACATTGTCAGTAGAAATGGAATCAAGGTGGACCCAACTAAGATTCAGGCTTAGAGATTGGCCAAGGCCAAGGAATGCCTCAGAGGTAAGAAGTTTCCTTGAATTGGCAGGTTATTACAAGTGCTTCATGGAAGGGTTCTCAAGGATAGTTACCCCACTGACGGAACTGACACGCAAGAACCAGAAGTTTGCATGGTCAGATAGGTGAGAGAACAACTTCAAGGAACTGAAGCAACATTTGATTATTGCTCTAATTTTGAATCTTCCAACAAATTAGGAGAAGTTTATAGTTTACTATAATGCCTCAAGATAGAGTTTGGGTTGTGTTCTTATGTAGGCAGGGAAGGTGATTGCTTATGCATCACATTAGTTGAAAGAATATGAACAAAGATACCCTACGCATGATTTGGAGTTAGCAGCGGTGGTTTTTGCACTAAAATTAAGGAGGCATTACCTATATGGGGGGAAGTGTGAGATATGCACTAACTACATGAGCTTGAAGTATTTCTTCACATAGAAAGATTTGAATATGAGACAAAGGCGTTGGTTAGAGCTGGTGAAGGATTATGATTGTGAAATCCTGTATCATTCAAGGAAAGCCAACGTGGTGGCAGATGCTTCAAGCCGGAAAGCTCCAAGAAAATTATGTAGTTCGAGGTAGATATCCATGGAATTGGCAGAGGATATGACCAAAGTAGGGATAGAGTTATTAGTGGGCTAGTTAGCCAACATTACCTTGCAGTCTTCTCTTCTAGAGAGGATATCGAAAAGTCTGTTGGATGATCCATAGTTGAGGAAGATTAGAAGGGATGTCCTAGCTGGAGTGGCTAGGGACTATATAGTGTCAAAGATGGGCTTACTGAGAAACAAGGATCAGATCTATGTTCCGATGGATGCTGCTACCAGACGAGACATTTTGGATGAATCTAATAGTACCTCTTACTTTTTGCATCCAGGCACCACGAAGATGTATCAGGATCTGAAGACTTTATATTGGTGGCCTGGGATGAAGAGGGATGTAACTGAATATGTGGCTAAGTATCTGATGTGTTAGCAGGTCCAGGCTGAATATTAGAGGCCAGTAGGGCTATTACAGCCTTTGGATATTTAAGAGTGGAGTGGGAGGACATCACAATGGATTTTGTGGTTGGGTTGCCCAGGACAGTGGGTCAACATGATTCGGTGTGAGTTATCGTTGATCGATACACCAAATCAACTCACTTTCTAACAGTGAGGATGAATTATATAGTTGACCAGTATGTAGATCTCTATGTGAGAGAGATAGTGCGTCGTCATGGGGCTCCGAAGTC
Source organism: Humulus lupulus (assembly GCF_963169125.1). NCBI lineage: Eukaryota > Viridiplantae > Streptophyta > Magnoliopsida > Rosales > Cannabaceae > Humulus > Humulus lupulus. The sequence continues at coordinate 153,277,470 of NC_084794.1, read as the reverse complement.
AATTGTGTTAGATCAGGACCCTACATTTACTTCCAAGTTCTGGGGAAGTTTGTAGAAAGCTATGGGTACACAATTGAAATTTAGTATAGCTTATCATCCTCAAACAAATGGCCAGTTTGAGAGGACGATTTAGATACTGGAAGACATGCTTTGAGCATGCGTTTTCGACTTTGAAGGGTCCTAGAGTAAGTATTTTCCTTTGATAGAATTTTCCTATGATAACTGCTATCAATCGACCATTGGAGTAAGTATGAGATGTTGTATGGTAGGAAGTGTAGATCGCTCATTAACTGGGATGAGAAGAGTGAAAGGAAATGCTTGGGTCCTGAAGCAGTTCAGAGGATCAATGAGGCTATAAAAAAAATTAGAGCTCAGATGCTCGCATCACAGAGTAGACAAAAAAGCTATTATGATTCGAAAAGCAGGAACACCGAGTTAAAAATGGGAGACTATGTCTTCCTTAGAGTTTCACCATTGAAAGGGATGAATAAGTTTGGGAAGAAGGGCATGTTGAGCCCTAGATTTGTAGGACCTATTGAGATCCTGGAGAAGATTGGTCAGGTGGCCTAAAGATTGGCCTTACCTCCGGCATTGTCACCAGTGCACAATGTGTTTCATATTTCGATACTTTGAAAGTATGTATCAGATGAGGCTCATGTATTGAGTTATGAAGATCTGGAGGTGCAGACAGATCTATCCTATGAAGAACAGTCAATCTAGATATTAGATAGGAAGGACAAGGTCCTGAGGAATAAAACCATACCTTTGGCTAAGGTAATATGGAGGAGCAACAAGGTATAGGAGGCGACATGGAAACTGGAGTCAAATATGCTGGATTAGTATCTCGAGCTGTTTAGGTAAAATTTTGAGGACGAAATTTCTGTAAGGAGGGGATAATTGTAACTTCCCAAATTCCCTAATAAGGCTTAGTGTCTTGATTAGGGGGCCAGGAGGGAAATAATTGGATTATTTATGTGTTTGTGTGATATGTGCATATTATTATGTGAATTGTGTGAGTTATATTTTTATATGACTATGTATGCATGTGGGCCCATTTCTTATTAGAAAGGTATTTTCATAATTTTGACTCGTTGATGGTATATTTGTAAATATACCTCCCTCTCACTTTGGTGTAGTTTTGAAATTTGGAGGTGATCTTGGCTTGGTAATTGAAGGTGTTTTGACCATTTGACACGTGGTAATTGATAGTAATTAGCGACAGGCCAAGGGAGTCATCGGGAGGCGAGGGCCCCGGCGTAGTCTAAATCGGCCGAGTTAAGGATGTCTCCAAGAGAGGTCATCCCCCGAGGTCTTCCCTTAGGTGGGGGTGTCTTCCCTTGAGATCACATTTCAAGTTTGTCTCCGAAGCATGAATATCCACCGGTGAGGTCACGACCCAAGGTCTTCCTTCTGGGGGAGGATGTCTCCAAGTGGTGTCACACCCCAAGGGGTCCTTCTGACTTGGCCATTCTCCAGGTTCAGAATTCCGATCCTCGGGACCTAGGAGTAATGCTAGGTGTCAATCACTGCAGGTGTGGGCCTCGAAAGGATCATTTGACAATTTTTGGTGTTCCTTGATTAGTGGTGTTGAGTTCATATACTCGAAAATCGGCATTTCCCACAACGTCGCCTGACACGGGAAAATGTTCGCTAACCCTGATAGTTAGATATGTTCCCCAAAAAGTTGGTGTGTGACTTTCTGCACTGGGCCTCGTAGAATTCGCGTGGGCCATAGTATTTATTGTAAAAAAAGCCCTTTGTTAATTAATTTAACATTAATGCCCTAATATTAATGTAAGACGATTATCATTAATGGTCCCAACCTCTATAAATAGGGTTGGGGGATCTCCTTGTAAGGGGTTCGGTTTTCTCGAGCGAAAAACTCTGTACTCAGTGCAATATATACGATGCTTGAGAATTAGCATTGAAGCTTGCTATCACAAGCTTCAAACTCACTACATAATAGAGACTCGTGGATTGGGTTTCTTTTATATCCTAAACCACGTAAAACCTGGTGTTTTTTTCTTGTTTATCCTTTAATCTCTCAGATTAAGTTGGCAGCGAAAAAAGTAGTCAATAGAAGGAGTTTGGAGCTAAGAATTGGGTTAGGGGCAACATAGGGTCAGATTGCTTAGCTAAGGTAAGGTTAATACTTTGTTTTCTTGAGAAATTTCTGGTTTGTCTTTTGTGTTCTTGAGTTTTAAACTCAAGGTTGGGATCTTGAATTGTGGTGAGGCTTTGGTTTAGTTTTTGATATTAATATGCTGCCTATGATGTGTTGTTATGAGTTTAGAACTCACTTCTTGGTTTGCTTGAGGTTTGGAGACTGATTTTAGAAGTTTTGGCTCGGAGAAAATAGTTGGAAAATGTTGGAAATCCAAGTTCGCGGGGTTGTGCCGCGACGCTGTTCTTGGAGCGTTGCAGCCCATATGAACTCAGGGGCGTTGGGGGTTCTTCTGAAACGCCTTAGCGCTGCGACGCTTGGTGGGCTGCGCCACAACGCATGTCCAGTGAAAACATCCTCAAGCTCCTCTACTTTGGGGCGCGCTGTGGTGCTAATTGGGAAGAATATCCAAATGAGGTTTTGAGTTACAGGGACTCAAACCTAAGGGTTCGGGAAGGAATCTATTTCCCGGTTTATAGAATTCGAGGTCCCGGAGGCTAGAAATTGGTCTGGAAGCCTTTATTTACTTGATATTGATAAATATCCTCTATTATAGTTGTGACTAGGGTACTGCTAGGACTCGGAAGGGGATCGTGCTTGAGGGTCATTAATATTTATTAATTTCTTGGACCAGAGGTAAGAAAACTGCACCCTGGGTTATGATTAGGGCTCGGGCCCCTGTGAATGAGCATGATTATGATTATGCCTATGATTGTTTGATTAAGCATGCTTGAATGCTCTATATATGGATAATTGTTAAATGATTTGTGCTTGTCTGTATTATCTAAGTGAAAGACATGACTTATAAGTCAAGGGCGGCAATACGCGATAAGCGCTGAGTATGGTTAAGCTTGACCGACCCTATGGTTGTTTGGAAAATAAAGCGCCAAGTATGCTTGGCCAGCCCTAAGGCTGGTTATATAGAAGATAGGGCAATGGGCCCCAGGGTGACTATATAGTCACTTATCCTAGAGCAATAGGCCCCGGGGTGACTCGATAGTCACTTATATAGGGCAACGTGCTCCGGTGTGTCTCCATAGTCACATAACTGGATTGAATGCATGCATGAGTAGGGTTATTACTGCTAGGTATGCTGATTATGATATTGTAATATGTTATTAATTGCTTATGAGCATGTTTAAGTTTTCTTGCTTAGCCTTGGCTCACGGGTGTTATGTAGTGCAGGTAAGGGAAAAGGGAAGCTGGACCAGCCATGAGTTGGAGAACTTTAGTGGTGGCGTGTATATATGCAGCTTGCTTGACCACCACGGCCGGGGATTCATAGAGGAACTAGGGTTAAACCCTAATTTTGTCGCTTGGACCGGCTTGTTTTGTAACTACCCTTTTTGTTTGCAAATGACTTTTTAATGTTTATTTTGGGATCCCATGTACGAACTTAAACTTTTAATGAAAGTAAATATTCCTTTGGCCAAATTTTTTAGCCTTAACATATTAATTACTTTTGACGGTAAGAACTCATCAACTGAGTTAGATCAAGAACTTTTTGAGTTGTAAAAGAAGTGAATTAAACTGACTAAACTTCAAGAAAAATTCCATATGATTTCAAGAACACAAAATGTAAGTGCTGGAATTCTAGAGTGAAAAATAGAGAGAATGTTGAATATCTCTTTTCATTAGCAATAACTGGTTACAAAATTCTCCAAAAATTTGACCCCCTTTTCAAGTGAAGGGAGGTCATATTTATAGTAGAGCACTATTGGCTCAATGTACATGGTGGTCCTTGGGGACATGACCCTAAACATGTAGCCTACAGATGGTAGTGGTGCCGAGATCGTGGTGGTCGGCTCCAGTACACACCAAGGGACTACGGGTGCACCTCAATTCTAGTACGTGGTTGTACCTCCACTATACATTTAGCACCAATGTCAGAAGATGGATGGGAAGGACCACGTAAGGTACCTTGCACGTACGACCACTACTTGTCTGGCGTGGAGTTAGGGTCTGTCACCAGGGGTTTTCAAAGCCGTACCTCCATACGTCTTTCGTACCTGGGGTGGACAAGGTTAACCACTTGTCTGCGAATTCCTCACACGTATGTGCTCTTCTTGTCATGCACGGGTTTTCATCCTCACAATGCATCCTATTCTCTTAACCTTTATATGTTGAAGTCTTTTCGAGTCCTCATGGAAGTTACGACCCTAAAGAGTGTGGAAGGCGAGAGCCTTGCGAGATATAAAGGTGACGTCCTTGACGCGAGGCGGAGGCCATAGTGCGAGACGGTGTTCACGAGGCCCCTTGATGCGAGACGTAGGAACGTATGGGAAAGATGGTGTCCGTGAGGCCCTTGGCTCGAGACGCAGAGGCGTGTGGACGAGATGGTGTCCATGAGGCCCCTTTGCGCGAGATACAGGGGCGTGTGGGTGAGACGGTGTCCGCGAGGCCCCTTGGCTCGAGACGCAGGGGCGTGTGGGCGAGACGGTGTCCGCGAGGCCCCTTGGCTCGAGACGCAGGGACGTGTGGGCAAGACAGTGTCCATGAGGCCCTTGGCGCAAGACACATGGGTGTGTGGGCGAGACGGTGTCCACGAGGCCCCTTGGCGCGAGACATAGGGGCGTGTGGCGAGACTATTTCCATCCCTGTAACGCCCTGGATAACCAAGACCGTTACACTGTTTGTTTGAAGTAAAGCAAGACTTGCTAATCAAGTCATTTGGATCAAAATGTGTCACCAATGATATAACAAGCTAGGTTAAAAAGAATTTTGGTTATAAATCATTAAATTTTACTAAAATACATGTTTGATACATGGGATCCCAAAACAAGGTATAAATAACGTAAGTATAAAATTCTTGTTAACAAATAAACAACCAAGCCACTCTAATGGCAAAATACATAGTTTAGGTTCCCGTTCCTATACAAATCCTCGACCGTGGTGGCCGAGCAACTGACAATGTACACCTCGCCCCCAGAGCTCTCCAACCCATGGCCAACTTGCCTTACCTGCACCACGTAGCACCCGTGAGCCGAAGCCCAGCAAGAAAACATAATATTATAACATAACAGCAATAGCAACTAAACAGCTCGCAAATCATAATTCAATAATCACAAAGCATTAACCAGTTCCATCAAGCTATAAAATACATTCAAGGCTGCACACTGGTCATTAACCAATAATTCAGCTCCAAACACTCATCAAACCACAGACAACAATCCACAATAGACACATGTCAAACGATAATTAGGGTCAATGCCCGCAGGCCACACCCTCTATTTAATTCACTGCCTTTGGCTCGCTTAGGCCAACTCTAGTGACATGCCCACTGACTCCGGCCAGCTTAACCGAGCTCAGTGATTAATAAGCTGTCCTCAGATACCAGTGTCCGAGCAGCGCCATATGCGCAAGTGTGGATTTCGGCACCCTTAGGCCGTTACCACATGTCCCCGTGGCATAATACCACCTTATGACATTCATACGATTATAGGGAACTCTTAGTCCCAACATATTCACATGGTTTATTATGATCACATAACAACACATTCAAATATAGGGAACACTTAGTCCCATCCTATCCACATACACAGGTGCAGTTTTCTTACCTTGATGCCAAATGCTTTAGTTAGAGAGGACGACCCCCGAGCACGATCCATTCCCGAGCCCTAGCTTATTACCTAGTCACAACCAAGATAATGGATTCCATTAATATTCACATATAGGTTTTTGGGTACAAAACTAGCTTTCGGAAAAACAAATCCCACCAAGCACGGTGGTGAAATCGATCCCGAACACTTTAGGTATGATTCCCATGCTTTAAAACTCCAAATGTTCAAGTATACATCTAAGGGCAGCGGCCCCTAAAGCTTAGTCGCGGCCCTGCCCTCAAAATAGAACCAAGGCCCTTCCTGGAAGAAGACACGCGTCGCGGCCCTTGCCTTGGGTGCCGCAGCGCTTGCCCCTGGCCGAGCCTCCCTGACTCATCTTCAAGCTAGGGTCGCAGCGCTCTAGAACATAGCCGCGGCCCTTCCCTTCGAACCCAGAATTTCCCCCATTTCTAGCATCCAAAACCTCATCCAAACCCACTATAAACAATCCCATTAACACAACTCAATTATCCCAACACTCTAGCATGCTTCCAATTAGTAAAACCCAGCAGAAATCTAGGCTAAAACCCCTCAACACCTCATTTTAATTTATGAAACTCTCACACCCAAGAACTTCAAAACCAGTAAGAAAATCTCGGAAATTCAAACATTAAAACATTAATTCCAAACTCACCTTTGCTGCAGAAACAATCCCCCAAGTAAAACTGAGCTAACTTCCAAGCTCCAAGCCTCAATTCAACCCTTAAATGTCAAAATCCACAATCACTTCAAAACCCAGCATAATCACATAATTTAACTACCATAAACACACTTATAGCTTACCTTGGTGTTGATTCTATTCCTTAGATGATTCTTGAGTTAAGCCCCAAAGATCTAGCCTCAATTTCCAAAAATTCCCAGCTTGTTTCCCTTTAAATTTCAGTGTTCCTTTGCGTTGATTTTTCCTTAAGAGAGAGAGAGAGAGTATAGAGCTGAAAAGAGTCGGTTTATTTTCCCTTAAGGGTTTCTTTAAGTTTATCTTATCTGCTAAGTTAATTCCCAAGGCTCGGGGTGCCGGAACCGTCCCCGAGGCCAAAACAGTAAAATTCCCCAATATTCCTACCTAGACTTTCTAACCTCAAATATATCTTCATATATTTATTTTCATAACTCGATACCTATAATATCCCTGACTTATCCAAAGTCAACTATTAAGCCCCGTTGTGACTTTTCCCGCTACCTGTTCCCTAGGATCGCCTCGTGCCGATAGTTGCAAATGCACACACCTGCACACGTATATATATTTATCAATCTACCCACATAATAATGTGGTCTCAACAATTTATCACACACATACACATATATGCCTTAACGAGCCAGAATTATAATTACGCCTTTACCATCCAAACAGGGCCCGCATTACTTATCCAATACCCATATTCATGCTTTCTTACCATTCATTCTCTTAGCCTCCAATTATGCCCTCCTGGCATACTAATCAAGGCCCTTAAGCCTTAATAGTAATTTTGGGTCGTTACAACTATCCCCTCCATATAATAATTTCGTCCTCGAAATTTACTTGAACATGTCAGACAGTAAACCTCATACCTCTGACTAAAATTCCCAAGAACCAACGCCTTTATTCTTAAGCTTCAATAATACCCAAACACGAGTAACCATATCACTTCATATGATCTCAACCGATAACTATACCTCCTTTAACTTTTAATCACACACCAGATCCACTGTAATTCCAGAGTCTGTTAATTCTCATCGATCTCTTCATTGATCTAAACTCAATGCCGGAAATACTTATGAATCATCACCCTTACCAGAGTAAGATCAGCTCATAGGTCCTCGGCTAAACCATTGTTACGACCTTAGAACTCTTGTCGAATCGGGAGTTAAATTTCCCCTTCCTTCCCAACTATCATGTTCTTTCTTGCCGTTTAACTCGGAGAGATACAAATCTCTCAATCCTTTACTTTACATGGTGTTCCTTGCTTAAATCATACTAGGTTCTATGCCATGTCATTTTAGCTATAATCCAGCATCTGATATCGTGACTGTCACATAAAAAAAAATACACTTCCCTTGATAACCCAAATGTTGCACATTCAATGCCTAATCCCCTAACATAATTGTTAAGCCCTTAGGTTGCTATCTTATCCGCAATTAATCAGAAATTCTAGATTCCCACTTTATTTCCTTCGTTCTCTGGTCCCTTTCCAAAACTCAGAAAGTTATGGAGTCTCAATTTAACGTTATCAATGCTCTACTGTATTACTAATTACACAAATCAAATTATGCCATCTCATTCAGCTGGGTTATAACTTCTCCTCTGTTCCATCACCTTACTTACAGTCTAGTGTGGTCCATTCCTATGGCCCACCATCATATCATTTTACCTTTCAATATTCGTGCATCCCAGATTATACTGTCAGCTAAACCTCCCGGTACAACAAACCCTAGGAGATGAAATGACATCCACCTATAGTTCCCATCTCCACACCAAATTCTCTGTGGACCACTCATCCGTCCCTTGAACCTTATATTGCATTATACCCATAGGGTTCTCCCCCGTTTTCACAGATCCAACACTCTGGATTCCATTATCTAAAGAAAACGTATATGATCACCACCACACACTATTACTTTACCCATCTCAATCGTTACCTTATCCATTCCGCTGTAATCCATGGCGTTTCTATTTAATTGACACATATCCTTTAGGTTAGAGATCCGTCTCTAATTAAATCTCCTCCTCATACAGTCGAGGCTTCTAACATCAACCATCCATTTATTGCATTCCATTAAATTTTAATCTCAAGATTATCTTTCTTACTAATAACCAACACTTAGGTACCTTATGCTATGCATAAACTGTCAACTTAACGTTCCGTGCATATCAACCATGTTCCATTCTTTTACCTCCCACGAGGCCCAACCCATCCTCGCGTCAGTCTGAGCCTGGGCGTGCCCAACCTGTGATACACCCTCACAGTTTCATATCCTTATCATAGGTTAGGTCCTTTATGCTATCCCTCTATACCCAGCCATATTACACATATTCCTGCATCACCAAGTACCAATCAATTCTTACCTTGTCTTTTGAACTCTGATTTAATACTACTCATTCAGTCTAACTTTAAGTTTTCACTGTTCTTCCCATCTCTGGTGTAGTTGTCCGTTGAAATACTTATGTGACAGATGACGCGCTTGCCAGTCTTGTTATGCTTCCTGTTCCTCAGACATTCTTCATTAGCTTCTTCGTGGCTTCAAATAAAATCTTCTCATACCTGTCCCTTCTTCTTGTAGCTCTACTCTGAGTACCTCTGGTGAAACCCAAACTGACACTTCGTAGAACCTTATCTGTAACCCTGCTTCCTTGGTGCTAACGTCTTCAGCAAAATAGTCGTTCATTTTTCATTTCTGTCTAGGAGTAGCCCGATATATACCGCTCGTGAACTTGGAAGGAACTAGTCCACACCGTTCTTGTATTCTCTACTTGAAGAACTTACCCGTGCTGCTGAAGCTTAAACCAATTTGGAATCTTTGTCACCAACTCCTCACACTCTACTCGGTACAAGTAAAAATTCCTGAAATGTCTCGTTCCTTGATCCCCAGCTGGTAATAACCAGATCATAGATCAATTCCTGGAGACATTGTCCCGTCATTTACCCAGCCTTAACTCTTTTTTTTTTTCATTCTTAACCGACGATACCAATAATTCTCGCTATACAATACTCTATCCAATTCAAGGTCGAACTTCTTCGGCTGCCTCAGTAATTCTTTCTGTCGAGCTATAACCGTCTTCCATAATGCTTCTAATATCTAACCTATTCGAAGTCCAGTCCTGAAGTGTATCCATTCCTTCTCCCTACCCATCTGAATTCTTACTCGTTAGCTTAGTTTCCATTCAGTCAGACTATTAGTTTCCAGGTGATATCCCCTACAATCCATGGTTACCTCTTAGCAGATTAACTTTCTTACTCTGACTCATGTTGAAGCTTCCATACAATGAGCTCTATTGCCCTCACTACAAATCTATTAATTACTTGTATCCCAAATCCTCTGCTAGAAGTTTCTAATTCCTCCCCGATACATACTACTTTCTTTAGTCTTTCGCATTGTACCCTTAAGGAATACTTCCTTTGTCTGAACCTTCCTTGAAAGGTACTCAACATTGAACTCTTCCAGCTCGTTATGTGACCAAAATCATAACTATCTAACCCACTGGTCAATTCCAAGAAACTAGCCTCGAGCTTCAGATATAACAAGGCATCCCAGCCTTCCTTTCCCTCACCATAAGAAAGACCACCCTAACACATCGAACTATCTCATGTAGAAGTTGTACCTTCCCTTGACATCCCCTCAGGTAACATCCTCTCCCTTAGGTGCATACCAAATAATCTCACTGGTTCCTGTCACCAGTCTGACAACTACCTTTGCAATCAGAACCCCTTTTCCTATCACCAACTGGGTGTCATAGCACAGTCTCGAGTCCCTCTACCTCGATAATCGAGAACCTGTCCTTACTGAATTCTACCAATAGAAGTACTATCTTTTGCATCCCTTGCCCTGCAGTATTCATGCTCGATATCTCATTTCATAGATCTCAAGTCACATGGCTCTCTCTATTGCTCTTATACCACCGAAGATCCAATACATTGGAGCGGCCCTGCCACCTTGGACCATTCCAAAATTTTAACCTTTACATGGGTCATCATTTCCAACTACCACCACTTGTATACTTTTCCCTAAAGTGAAGTATCCAACTTCTAACAGTCACTAACACGTGTTATCATTGTCTTATCATTTCAAATCAAGCTCATAGATTTACTAATCTCCGCAGCTCAGACTGTGTCCTTATAACTTCTTTTGTCAAATTTCCATTTAAGTTCTTTCCCATCCAACATACCAATACCTCGATCTAAATATCATCATTTTTTTCCAGCATCCTTCTGCTGCAAATACTTAGCGCAATTCCTTAGTTATGACCTCTCGCCTTTATATCACCAAAGATGGAATCAGCTTTGCCCATCCACTAAACAATTCTTAGGCAAACCAAAACTTTCCTCTTCAACCCAGAGGATAATGCCTTTCAGGCCTTCCACGTAATATCCTTTACCCGTCTGTATCCTTATACCGAACCAACACCATTTACCCATATGCTAACAAACAAATCTGCGACTTTCAAGATAGATGGAGGTTACCAACCCCAGTTATCATCTGCGATCCTCCTAGATTACAATGCCAGGCCTACTTAACCATCCTGGATGCGAACAATCTGAGTTCATCTGCCACTGCTGACTAAACTCCTCAACCCCGATGTTAACACTCCGAACCAAACCATATCCAGGTCCAAATAACCACAATATTCATATGCACATAGAACATAATAAGCATTAATTCACAATTCTATGCATTTAGCTACCCAATTTATTGCTACCATGTTCATTCACACTTTCTCATGCTTCCTATAAATCAATAGACAAGCATAACATATATAAGTTCAGCTTGGGCAACCACCTACAAGCAATCAAGATGCAATCCATCATTCCAATATTCATTCACATGCAACAGCAATGCTAATCAGAACACCTCCATCACCTCATGCAATAGTCAAGGGCCAGGCCCTATCAGTTCTCATGCTCCCTAAAGTCATACAGCATAATACATTCATGTTTTAATCAAAAGCTTAAGCATATAGTCTCAAATATTCCATCAAAGAACCCTGAGTCGAGCTTGTCTTCGGCGGCAAGTGTACATGTCCAGCCTATCTCCAGGAACCCATAAACCTAGGACGCTCTGATACCAAGTTGTAACGCCCTGGATAACCAAGGCCGTTACATTGTGTGTTTGAAGTAGTGCAAGACTTGCTAATCAAGTCATTTGGATCAAAATCTGTCACCAATGATATAACAAGCTAGGTTAAAAATAATTTTGGTTATAAATGATTAAATTTTACTAAAATACATGTCTGATACATGGGATCCCAAAACAAGGTATAAATAACGTAAGTATAAAATTCTTGTTAACAAATAAACAACCAAGCCACTCTAATGGCAAAATACATAGTTTAGGTTCCCGTTCCTATACAAATCCTCGACCGTGGTGGCCGAGCAGCTGACAATGTACACCTCGCCCCCAGAGCTCTCCAACCCATGGCCAACTTGCCTTACCTGCACCACGTAGCACCCGTGAGCCGAAGCCCAGCAAGAAAACATAATATTATAACATAACAGCAATAGCAACTAAACAGCTCGCAAATCATAATTCAATAATCACAAAGCATTAACCAGTTCCATCAAGCTATAAAATACATTCAAGGCTGCACACTGGTCATTAACCAATAATTCAGCTCCAAACACTCATCAAACCACAGACAACAATCCACAATAGACACATGTCAAGCGATAATTAGGGTCAATGCCCGCAGGCCACACACTCTATTTAATTCACTGCCTTTGGCTCGCTTAGGCCAACTCTAGTGACATGCCCACTGACTCCGGCCAGCTTAACCGAGCATAGTGATTAATAAGCTGTCCTTAGATACTAGTGTCCGAGCAGCGCCATATGCGCAAGTGTGGATTTCGGCACCCTTAGGCCGTTACCACATGTCCTCGTGGCATAATACCACCTTATGACATTCATACGATTATAGGGAACTCTTAGTCCCAACATATTCACATGGTTTATTATGATCACATAACAACACATTCAAATATAGGGAACACTTAGTCCCATCCTATCCACATACACAGGTGCAGTTTTCTTACCTTGATGCCAAATGCTTTAGTTAGAGAGGACGACCCCTGAGCACGATCCATTCCGGAGCCCTAGCTTATTACCTTGTCACAACCAAGATAATGGATTCCATTAATATTCACATATAGGTTTTCGGGTACAAAACTAGCTTCCAGAAAAACAAATCCCACCAAGCACGGTGGTGAAATCGATCCCGAACACTTTAGGTATGATTCCCATGCTTTAAAACTCCAAATGTTAAAGTATACATCTAAGGGCTGCGGACCCTAAAGCTTAGCCGCGGCCTTGCCCTCAAAACAGAACCAAGGCCCTTCCTGGAAGAAGACACGCGCCGCGGCCCTTGCCTTGGGTGCCGCAGCGGTTGCCTCTGGCCGAGCCTCCCTGGCTCATCTTCAAGCTAGGGCCGCAGCGCTCTAGAACAGAGCCGCGACCCTTCCCTTCGAACCCATAATTTCCCCCATTTCTAACATCCAAAACCTCATCCAAACCCACTATAAACAATCTCATTAACACAACTCAATTATCCCAACACTCTAGCATGCTTCCAATCAGTAAAACCCAGCAGAAATCTAGGCTAAAACTCCTCAACACCTCATTTTAATTTATGAAACTCTCACACCCAAGAACTTCAAAACCAGTCAGAAAATCTCAGAAATTCAAACATTAAAACCTTAATTCCAAACTCACCTTTGCTGCAGAAACAATCCCCCAAGTAAAACTGAGCTAACTCCTAAGCTCCAAGCCTCAATTCAACCCTTAAATGTCAAAATCCACAATCACTTCAAAACCCAGCATAATCGCAGAATTTAACTACCATAAACACACTTATAGCTTACCTTGGTGTTGATTCTATTCCTTAGATGATTCTTGAGTTAAGCCCCAAAGATCCAGCCTCAATTTCCATAAATTCCCAGCTTGTTTCCCTTTAAATTTTAGTGTTCCTTTGCGTTGATTTTTCCTTAAGAGAGAGAGAGAGAGAGAGAGTATAGAGCTGAAAGAGTCGGTTTATTTTCCTCCAAGGGTTTCTTTATGTTTATCTTATCTGCTAAGTTAATTCCCAAGGCTCGGGGTGCCGGAACCGTCCCCGAGGCCAAAACAGTATAATTCCCCAATATTCCCGCCTAGACTTTCTAACCTCAAATATATCTCCATATATTTATTTTAATAACCCGATACCTATAATATCCCTGACTTATCCAAAGTCAATTATTAAGCCCCGTTGTGACTTTTCCCGCTACCTGCTCCCTAGGATCGCCTCGTGCCGATAATTACAAATGCACACACCTGCACAAGTATATATATATTTATCAATCTACCCACATAATAATGTGGTCTCAACAATTTATCACACACATCCAATACTCATATTCATGCTTTCTTACCATTAATTCTCTTAACCTCCAATTATGCCCTCCTGGCACACTAATCAAGGCCCTTAAGCCTTAATAGTAATTTTGGGTCGTTACAATCCCAAACCTATAATTTGAGGGTCACTAGGTGGGGGCCTCGTTCAAGCAGAATTTTGGTATTCACACTTGCCCCCCAGTCTATGGGAGGGCCTTTAGGTGCTCCGGTAGACTTTTTGGTATGGTGCCTTCAAGCCCCTTGTAGTATTGGTGTGTTTCTTTGCCTTGGTAGTGTGAAGTAACACACTTTGGGATGGTGATCCTCATCATTCCTTGAGAGTAAATGTGAGCCTATCATTTGGCTTTGCGGATCCCAATGCTGATGTTTGGCTTCATTCTTGACCATAGATCAATTATTGAATTCAATGGCTAGGATGAGTTTGAGCCTCCTATAAATAGGTCTTCTTCTCAAGGATAATATCTACACTTACTCCTCTTAGCTTGGTGGTGCTTTTGTCTTCAAAGCTTCCAAGAGGTGAGTGGTTCTATCCCTCATAAGGGCACTTTGTCTTTCTTTCCCCCTTTTTTATATATAAATATCGGTATATGTGCCAGGAGACTTAAACATCTATCTCCTTTCTTTTTGTAGGCGTGTACATTCGACCCCTGGTATTTTTACACCTGCGACGGTGCGTGACTTTACTTGCTCAAGGTACGCCTTCGCCCTTTGTTGTGCTTAATGGGTCTAAATTAGCATTACTTGGGAAGGGTTGTCTCGGCCGGAGCTCCTCATGAGATAATTTATGTATATGCACCTGTTAGCACATATACCCTCCCTTGCACCCCGTAACTGGTTGTTTCGAGCACTTGTGTCTAGAGGTTTTGAGCTTATTCCTTTGTGTTTTGTAGTACACTTTCCACATACACTTGCACCCATATCACCAACGAGACATGGATTTATGGCATGTGAGGGGTCGTCTAGCGTTGCTCCAGGGGTCGAGTTTGTAGACTTTTCCTCAGACTCGGGGTCCCCCGAAAACAACCCTTACCAAAACTATGACACCTTGAGGAAGGCTCGTATATGTCACCTTGAATGCATGGCTGAGCTTAGGCATAAGATTTGGGTGGTGGAGAGCGAGATAGACTCGATTTTGAGGGGTGATGGAGTCCCTTTCTCCATTGATCTTAATGTTCACATTGCAAGCCTTAGAGTGAGCTTTCTTGACCTACAAATGAAGCTAGAGTTCATGGAGGGAAACCTCCCTCTTGAACCCTCAGCCCCATCTTCTCCCTATAGTAGCCCCGAGGTCACCCTGGTTCCCCTCTACCCTTGTCCTTAATCCACCCATGTTTGATTCTTCCACAGTTAATGTCTCGATGGAAAACTCACGCAAGAAGAAGAAAATGCAGGGTAAAGTGCTTTATTTTGACCTCACATTTTTCCTTTGATTTTGCAGACATGTCAAAGAGAATGAGATGACATGTTGCTCCCAAGAAGCTGGACTCTAGTCCTTTATTGGCATCCACCATCATTTCCAACGTGTCAGAAAACAAGCTTTTGGAGTTGTCCGAGAAATACCACATTAGCAAGGAGTACAAGCTATAAGTACCATCCAAAAAATGTCGGCCTAATAATCCCCCCCGGGCTATGTCGCTATGAGCGAACATATTTTGAAGGCGGTGGGACCATTCCCCTACACCCATTCTTCATCATGGTCCTGAATCACTTTGACCTTGCACCACTTCAACTGGCACCCAACAGCTGGTTGACTTTAAGCTGCCTGTATATGGCCTTCATGAAGCTCAATGGTCGCAGAAGCTCAGACTGAGGTGTTTCAGGAGAGGGTCACCCTCTTGGAGGATGATTTGGCTGAGGTTGAGTATAAGTCCGTAGAGCACACCCTTTATGGAATGTGGAGACAAAATCCTGGTTTCGAATTCTCCTCCTTTGGTGACCATGTGCTGCCAAGGCGGCCGAGTGGAATGCTCGCGGTGGGAGGCCTTGAGATTTCATTTCTTCAGTATTTAGTTTTCACTTCGATTTGGTTGTATATGCTTATTTGAACCTTATTACGCCGGAGAGGTTTCTCCTAGTTTTTTGCTTCTTCCTTCAGGAGCTTTTTCAAGTCCTATTGTGGTTGGTGCCGACTTTATCTTGCAACATTATCACGACTTTTTTCTTTTATATATATATATATGTGTGATATTTTGTTTTTGTTTCTTTATGCTTGAGGTCCTTTTGAGCCCACTCCTGTATGTAGGAGCAAAAGGGGTTCGATAGGTCTCTCTTTTTTCTAATAACTCGTTGATGTTTTATTTGGACCAATAGTAATGGTCTCTTTGGTTCACCTTGATTTTATTTGTAAGGATATGTTGACCCATTGGGTTCTGTCTATCCTTTTATATATTTTCGCGTGCGATTATTATTTTTTTGCGAGAAGCGTCCTTCTCGTCATTATGCATAGTACAACTTTTGCAAGGGTCCCTTTTAGAACCCTTTTTGGCTAGACGGCTTGGTGGCCGCTCTAGGATTATTGGTGGATGCTCTTCCTGAGGCCTTTCCTCTCATGGAGGTATTAGCCTTTATTAGGTGGTTCTTCCTATGGGACCTTTTAACTCTCTTGATGTTCATAAAGGTAGCTAATCCTTGTTAACTCAAGAGATTCCTTGCAAGGTTTTCTTCTTTATTTTTTTTATAAGGGTCTCTTTTAGGACCCTTTTTGGCTGTATACTCTGCCCCCCAAGTGGTTGGCGAGATTTATCTCATCGGGCACTTTGATCATTTTTCCCATGCACTTTGATAATTCCAATTGGTGATAGGTACACGAGAGTTAGATACGTGCTCACCTAAATGAGGAGTGTGACATGCCAATAAGAAACATATTTATTAAAAATGAGTAGAGCACATAGGTATCTATGGAAACATTGTTCCTACTACATACCAGGGCATCTAGGTTACCCATCTAATTCATAGTTGCTTCTAAGGGGAGGACTCACAACTATGTTGGGATGCTAACTATGATAACCCTTTTGATTTACCATACTAAAAGTGGAGCTTTACCCGATGTTCCCTCTCAAGCACGTATGCAAAACCATTGACTCTGATCTCCTCAGTAACTCTAGGGTTTAACTCATGCGGGTTTGTGCCCCCATGCACTACCATCACCATAGGTTATGGCGGTTTCATGACTGTGCAGAGGGATGTGTTATAACATTCCCTTGCTTCTTTCTATTCCCCTTTCATGCTTGCTACCCCCTCCCCCCAAAGTGGGGAATTTTATGGCGAAGTGGTATACTAAGGTTACCGTCTTCAATTCTCTTAGGGAGGGTCTCCCTAATACCACATTGAAGGCCGAGGAACAACTTACTACGAAAAAGTTTGTCATTACAGTGGTTTGTCTGGGTAGCTCTCCCATGGTGAGGGTTGACTAGATTGTTCCTAGGGGATGTATTGAGTCTCCTACAAACCCATACAAGGAGGTGTTGCAGGGCTTTCGGTTCCTGATGCCCAATCCCATCTTCTCTAAGGCAGGGCAATATAGGATGTCTACGGAGCTCCCACTGTCTACTAGAACCTGATGCACCTTCATGTTAGCCAGCTATACACTTAATACCAAGGGGTCATTGTGTGAAAAATGCACACCCTGTACATCTTCTTCGAGGAAGGTTATTGAATCATTTTCCCCTTTAAAGTATTTTGGGGGTCGTTGTTCTAAGCTTAACATGCATAGGGGTGGACTTCGTCTGGCTTCCTTGGCATATCTATCTTGCCCCTTTCTCAATTCTCCTCCAAATCCTGGTCCTTTGAAGATTGTCCTCACCTCTCCTTGCACCTCTGGGGCAACATCTCGTGCTAGTGGCGAGGGAGGTCTATCATCTAGTCTTTCATTTTCTCTTCAGACGTATATACCCATGTGCCCCATGCATATGAGTTCTTCAATTTCCACCTTTAAATGAGTGCATTTCGTCGTGGTGTGGCCAATGTCTTTATGATACTGACAGTACTTTCTGGGATCTCTTTTTAACCGACCTTTCTTCATTGGTGGGGGTCTCCTAAAGGGGACCTGATTCTCGTTGGCTACAAAGATATGTTCCCTAGTATGTGTCAGGTCAGTGCAGAGGGTGTGGGATGTTTGCCTAGGGTTACCTCAGTGTTTGTGCTTCCTCTGGTGGTAATATTTTGGCCCTTCACACACTCTTTTCTTTTTTGCGTCATTCGAACCTTCAGGGGCTAAGGGCTTGACAAGTTACACCTTCAGGTTCTCATGGCCGTCTTTAACACGAATGTACTTTTGCCCCCGTTCGTAGAAATCGTCTAAGTCACTGACCTCCCTTTTTAGCATGTTAACCAACAACTTTCTACCCGGGTGCACCCTGGCTGTAATGGCCATTTTTAACTCCCCATGGGTTAGGCTTCCTGCTTTGGCTTCCTCCATATTGAACCTATGGATATAGCTCTTCAGGCTCTCTTCTTCTCCTTGTTTCACATTAGCGAGGCTGGTGCCTGACATGGTGTAATCATGCACAGTGTGATGTTGCTGGAGAAATTTGTCAGAAAACAGTTGCCAAGACCTGATGGACCCTGGTCGGAGTCTCTTAAACCACTTGTACACAGGACCTGTTAACTTGACAGCAAAACAGTGACATCTAGCTCTGTTAGTAATCCCCCTTAACTTCATTAGGTCATTGAATGCGTCAAGATGGTATTTTGGATCTGTATTGCCCTTGTAAGGAGTTATGTGAGGCTCTTTGAAGTTGGGTTGAAGCCACACGGCTTGGATTTCCCCAATGAAGGGTGATTCATAATCAAACTCATCGTTGACAGCATGCCCCCCAGGCGTGGAGATTATCTTGCTCCGTAGGCTCCTCATCTCGGTGTCTAAGTCTTGCCTCCTTTTGTTCAAGGAGTCTCTCAAGTTGGATGGGTTGGCCTTTCCTTTCCTTTTTTCTTTTGGAGGAGCCACATG
Organism: Humulus lupulus; assembly: GCF_963169125.1. Classification (NCBI taxonomy): domain Eukaryota; kingdom Viridiplantae; phylum Streptophyta; class Magnoliopsida; order Rosales; family Cannabaceae; genus Humulus; species Humulus lupulus. The sequence continues at coordinate 153,258,683 of NC_084794.1, read as the reverse complement.
AGGTGTGGTCCTCTCATTCGTCATTTTCCTATTGAGTTCTTCCCTCAAGTATGGGGGTGTTTCCCTTGAAGTGACCTAAACTTCGTTATGAGGGTTAGTGTTGTTCTCCCGCTCATGCCTCATAGGCTGCTTCGCCTATCTGGGAAGTTCATTTTGCTTTGGTCGAGGGGTATTGCTAGCAGAGAGTTAAGTCCTCCCATCATCTATAGGGACTGTGATATCTCCTCCTTCATGGTCTTCCCTTTTTCGCTTAGGAATAGGCATGCTTGACTTTCCCTATAACAGGCCATTCAACACCTCTTGCATATTTCATAAGGTGGTTTCTAGCCTTTGATTTTTTTTGGTGTAACTCGCATATCTCATCTTCGTAGAATAGAGTCCTAGAGCTCGAGCTTATGGAATGTACTTAGAGACTCTTGTTGGGTATGCGCGTTGATGGACTCGGATCTTGCTGGCCGGAGTTCGGCACCTGCGGTGGCCTTGGGGGCAGAAACACTCTGGCACCCCCTGTAGGGGCAGCCACCGGTCCTGGATGGTTTCCATCGGGCTGAACAGCTGGGGATGAAGCCTCCCTTTCATCTTCAGGAGCCCTGGGCTCCTTTGGTGCATCCATATTTTTGGGTGGTTGTGTGTTTCTCATGGAGGCTTTCAGCTGATCTCCATCCAAGTGGACCTCAAACTCTCGTGGTTCTCTTAAACGCTTGGAACGTCTTAGTATATTTCTCTGCCGGAATAAATAGATGAATAGTGGCTTCAAACTTATCCTTCCCACAAACGGCGCCAAACTGTTGACAGTAAGAACTCATCAACTAAGTTAGATTAATAACTTTTTGAGTTGTAAAAGAAGTGAATTAAACTGACTAAACTTCATGTAAACTTCCTTATGATTTCAAGAACACAAAATGTAAATGCTGGAATTCTAGAGTGAAAAATAGAGAGAATGTTGAATATCTTTTTTCATTAGCAATAACTGGTTAGAAAATTCTCCGAAAATTTCACCTCCTTTTCAGGTGAAAGGAGGTCATATTTATAGTAGAGCACTATTGGCTCACTGTACATGGTGGTCCCTGGGGACATGACCGTGCATATGCAGCCTACAGATGGTAGTGGTGCTGAGATCTTGGTGGTCGGCTCCAATACACGCCAAAGGTCTGTAGGGGCACTTCAATTCTAGTACCTAATTGTACCTCCACTATACTTTTAGTACCAATGTCAGAAGATGGCTGGGAAAAACCATGTCAGATACCTTGCGCGTATGACCACTACTTGTCTGGCGTGGAGTTAGGGTCTGTCATCTGGGGTTTTCAAGGCTGTACCTCCGTACGTCTTTCGAGCTGGAATGGACAAGGTTCACCACTTTTCAGTGTATTCCTCACACGTATGTGCTCTTCTGGTAATGCACGAGTTTTCATCCTCACAATGCATCCTATCTTACCCTTTATATGTTGAAGTCTTTTCAGAACCTCATGGAAGTTACGACCCCAAGGAGCGTGGAAGGCGAGAGCCTCGCAAAATGTAAGGGTATGAGGGCAAGGCCCTTGACGCAAGGTGGAGCCCATGGTACGAGACACAAGGGCGTATGGGCGAGATTGTGTCTGTGAGAACCTTGGTGCGAGATGTAGAGGCATGTGGGCGAGATGATGTCTACGAGGCCCCTTGGTGCGAGATGCAGGGCGTGTGGGTGAGACGGTGTCCGCGAGGCACTTGGCGCGAGACGCAGGGGTGTGTGGGCGAGACAGTGTCCATGAGGCCCCTTGGCACGAGATGCAGGGACGTGTGGGAGAGACTATTTCCATCCCAAAGCTATATTTTGACGGTCACGAGGCGGGGACCTCGTTCAAGCAGAATTTCGGTATTCACAATTACCTTTAGTTACACGTTTGTGGCCAACTGACTCGATGAGAGAGTCTAGCACTATTTAAAAGTACACAGTGTAACAGTCTTGGCTAACTAGGGTGTTACACTGCTGCTATCACAAGGACCATGGTCATGAAACTAGCGAATTTCATTAACTAAAGTACGAGATAGAATTCCTGGTCAGAAGAGGGCATATGGCTCGTTTCATCGATCTCGGACAAGGTCAAAATCAGAACGGTGGCCGAAAAGACGGGAGGCAAAGGCGGCGGTCGTGGTCACTAGCCTATGCAGATGAGGTGTCGAACGTTATAGCTACTATTGTCACAATCTGTGGAGGACAGACCTCAAAGGGGACAATAACAAGTGTCAGGAAAGGTATGCACGCAAGCTGGGACATCAGAAAGACGACATCATGACAAATTAAGATAGGCCAAGCAAGGTCTCACGCATTAAAGACCAGGACATCACCTTCACCAATAAAGAATCAAGACATGTTCACTACCCGCACGACGACCCCATGGTCATCGCAGCTCAGATCACTAATCTAAAGCAGCTAAGAGTTCTAGTTGACAATGACTGTTTTGTCAATATCTTGTACAATTCATGTTTGGATAAAATGAAATAGTCTATTCGCGACATTGCGCCATGCTCAACCATAATCTATGGGTTCAATGGCAAGGACAGTCTAGGAAGTCCCCCCCAGAGAGCCACATGCATGGACATGTTCTTGTTCGTCGACTGCCCGTTGGTGTACAACGTCGTACTATAACACGCCATAACATCCAATTGGCACCTCACCATTAAGTTCCCCACAAGTGAAGTCATTGGCTAGTGTGAGAGGGAACTAGCAGAGGTCCAAGAATACAATAAAGCTAGGAAGGGAAGCGCTGCTTGCGCCAACATGATGTTTGATGAGTAAGGAGATCAAGGAATAAATGAGTTAATTGACGAGAAGACCATCACAACAATGGAGACAAGTTCAATAGGCGAGGCCCTAATGGGCGAGGTCGAGAAAGGTGAGGCCCCAATGGGCGAGGCCCTGATGGGCGTGGCCACCCCTGGCATGGTCACCAATGGTGACCGGAGAGTCTGCGCCGACAACAATAGCGATTGCAGTGCTAGCTCCGTCAGTAATGGCGACCGCAGGGACAACATCATCACCGATGGCGACCCAAGTTCACAAATCTTATGAACGGAGTCCCAAAGCGAGGAGGAGTTGGATCCTCGCTTATGGGATTAGGAAAGGTTGATTGGACTGGTTGAAGAGCTCGAAGAAGTAGAATTGAAAGATGGCAACCCCACCCAGAAAGTGAAGTTCGGGAAGAACCTGAGTAATGATGTAAAGACTGATTCGATTGATTTCTTGCGAAAGAAACAATACATCTTTGCTTGGTCCTACAATGACATGGTAGGCATCAACTCGTCAGTCACCTGAACATAGACCCGAAGGCACCTCCAGTACGCTAGAAGCGTATCCCTAGATGTCGAGAGGTATGAAGTGTTGAAAGTAGAAGTAAAGATGTCGAAAGATAATGGCTTCATCCAAGAGGCCTATTATCCCCTATGGGTTGTTATCCAGTGCTTGTACGCATTCCAAATGGTACCTGGAGAGTATGTATTGACTTTAGGAACCTCAACAAAGCATTTCCCAAGGATTGCTTTCCGTTTCCTCGGATTGACTAGCTCGTCGATGCCACCTCCGGACATAAGATGTTTTCATTCAAGTTTAGGGGTTGTATTGGATGTTTGGGTGGTGTTTTGGTTTGGTTTGGAGGGTTGGTTTCAAGGAAATCGCAAGGGAGGAAAAACCAGAGTTTTGGTTGAAGTGTGGGTTGGGTTGCAGCATGGCCAGGGAGGGCTCATGCTGGGTGCTGAAGGAGGTCGTCTCTATTCGAGGGGCGGGCCGCGGCATGGCCAGGGAGGGCCGCGACCCTTAGTGGCATTTTGGCCAGAAATAAGTTTTTGGCTTGGGGATTCTAGCCTTAGGCCTCGGGATCGATCCTACTACCCAGTTTAGTGGGATTCAGTGTCTCGGAGGCTAGGTTTTGGTTTGGGAACCTTTGTTATTCATTTTATTGATAGAATCCCATAATTGGTTATGACCAGGTAACCGCTAAGGGGCAAAAAGACAGGTCGTTCTTATTATATTTCTCGCTCGAACCTGAGGTAAGAAAAATGCACCTTGTGTATGTCACATGCATGATTGTTATTTAGGCATGTTGGTTGTGTAAATGTGGACATTGATTGCATATTAAATGCTAGTGAATATTGTTTACTTGTATATGGCACTGACTAGTCAGGGACACTGACGTAAGAGTCAGAATCGGCATAAGCGTCCTGAATACAGGGCCGAATGAAGATTAGATCTAATCGATATCAGAGTTGAATGGCTCTAAGGCATTAACACTGGACCGACCCTAAGGTCAATGAAAATTATAAGCGCTTGACTAGTCTAAGCTAGTTACTCAGAGCAAGGACCTGAGGCCCAGGTGACCGTTTGTCACATGGCTAGGGAACGATGTTCCAGGGCTATGACTCTATGGTCATGAGGAAGGTTATGTTGGTGACTAGTCACCATGCACCTATCCTGTTAAAGCTAGTGAAAGGTTCACTTATCTGTTAAGCTCCGGTGACCCTATCGACACAAGGTTAAAGGGAGCTGTACCCACATTAGTGACTTTTGCGACCGTCACCTACCTGTTTTGGACTAATAGTCCTGAATGATTATTATGATCATTGCTGATATTATATCATGCTATACTGTGTTTTCTTGCTGGGCCTTGGCTCATGGGTGTTATGTGGTGCAGGTAAAGGGAAAGAAAAGCTCACCCAACCTTGAGTGGAGAGCTTAGGTGGTGATGTGTACATATGCGGCCGCTTGACCAACACGACCAAGGAGCTCTCAGAGGAACTAGGGGGTTTACCCTATTTTTCCCGCTTAGGTCGGCGGGTTTGTAAATTTGAATTAGTAATGACCATTTTGGGTTGTAAATAACTTGTAAAATATTTTTATGGGCCCATGAAAAGTTTTATGTACTTAATAAAATATATCCTTTCCTTTTTATTGGTTTTTCACCTTAGCCTGTTAATAACACTTAGATACACGTTTTTAACCAAAGGACTCGGGTAGTGGGTCAAATTTCCATTTCACCGTTCACCGTAACTGTTCTGGGGTAACCAGGGCATTACAATGCATCCCCCCGGATAAAGAGCTCATGGCGTTCATGAGGAACATGGGCTTGTATTGCCACAGGGTCATTCCCTTCGACATAAACAATGCCGAAGCCACGTACCAGCAACTAGTCAACAAAATGTTCAGGATGAAATCGGAAGGACTATGGAGGTTTACGTCGATGATATGCTAGTAGAGTCCAAGATGGATAAGGGGCATGTGGCTGACCTAGAAGATTCTTTCACCATTCTGCACCGGTACATTCGGGGTCGCCTCTGGGAAGTTCCTGAATGTACAAGGCCCCGACAAGAACAAGGCCCTCGTTGATATGTAGTCTCCTAAATGAACAAAGGATGTGCAGAGCATGATTAGGAGGGTCGCCACTCTGAGCTGCTTCATTTCAAAGTCAATTGATAAGTGCATTCCGTTCTTAACCTCCTTAGGGGAAGCAAGAAATTTGAATGGACGAAAGAATGTGAGCAGGCCTTTCAAGCGATAAAACAACATTTCACACAACTGCCTGTCCTGTCCAAGCCTTTCACTAGTGAGGACTTATACCTATACCTTTCTATTTTTGACCACGCATTAAGCACAACGCTAGTTTGAGAGGAGGATAACGTACAACATTCTGTCTATTATGTCAGCAAGCAAATGATAGATGTCGAGACTCAATACCCTCATATAGAGAAGCTTGCCAATTGTTTGGTTTTAGCATCCTGGAAGCTGCGACCGTACTTCCAAGTTCATCTGATCAAGGTGTTGATGGACCAACCCTTTTTGACAAGTATTGTAGTAGCTTGACGCCTCAGGTCGGCTATTGAAATGGGCCATTGGGTTAGGATAGTTCAAGATCTCCTATCAGCCAAGGACGGTGATAAAGGGACTAGCCCAATCCAATTTCATAGTCGAAGGCAATCAGCGATCGGAGGCTTTGGATGATGACCAACGACCATGGGAAGAATTTTGGCAAGTCTACGTGGACGACCCCTCCAATGAGCTCAATGCCAGGGTAGGCCTGAACTTAGCAACCCCGGAAGGCCATCGTATCCATTTTGCATTAAGGTTTATTTTGCTGCAACAAAAAATGAAGTCGAGTATGAGGCACTACTAGAGGGATTACGCATTGCAAAGAAATTGATAGCTAAGTGCCTAGCGATCATAAGCGACTCACAGTTGGTGGCCATGGCTAGTGAATACTTATGTATTTTTGGGAGTCTGTAAACTTATTATAACTTTGTTTTCCTATGGGATCCCATGTTTATTACAACTTATATATATGAAATGAGTCTTTTGAAACCAAAACCTCTTTAACCCTAGCTCTTACATGTTTTAGTGACACGTTTTTAAGATGTTGACTTGATTAGCGAGTCTTGCACCTTTATAAGTACACAGTGTAACGATCTTGGCTAACCAGGGTGTTATAGGAGTCAAGGTGCCGCACGGGCATTTCCGCTGTCAAAATGTCAGCCCGTGACACACGGCAGGGACGCGCGCGGCAGGAGACCAAGGCGCGGCTGGGCGTGTGCGCGCGGGAGCAGAGTCTCGGGAACCTGGGTGGGCGCACGGGTGAGGCAGCCATGGGGCTGGTGCGTGCGGTTGTAGGAGGCTCGGCCCATGTGCCTCTTAGGTGCATGGCTCGGGTTCCTCCCATCTTTGTGTGCAGATTTAAAAAAAAATGCATATTTCTCAAATAAATTTACAAAAATCCTATGCCCTTTAGGGATTACACAAGATCTAGAAAAATAATAAAATTCCTAACCCAATAACACCATATAATTAACGATCCATCATACAATCATACATTCAAAGAACATATCAATACATTCAATATACATGTCAACATACATGTAACAAATGCAAGAAACCCACACAGTATTTAATATACATATATGTAGAGACTGCTTTGGTACCAATTGTTGGTATTAAATGATCAAATCAAATGTATGCAACGAAATATATGGACCCATTTTAATAAATATTAATACCAGCCATGATCATATACATATTTAAATATTAAATCACGTACAAATAGATCAGGGATTACGTCTTGTAGCTTATCAAGTCCTTGAGTCTTTTGTATAAATTAACAATCTTCCTATCCAGTGTTTTGAGATCTCATACCCTGATCTTTCAGACCAATCCTCAAACACACAAGGATGTGTGTGGGCACATAGGATTCAAATTGTTGATTTTTATGACTGCCTAGATGTACTCAACACATAAGATCTAGAGAGTTTTGATAGAGGGAAGGTTTAGAATAGTTTTCAGGTTTAGAGAAAACTATCGCTTTAAAGAGAGTCTAATTAACCATCATTATCTGAATATCACATATATAAGATTTATAAAGATATTTGATTTTATTAAATAATCTTTATTTAATTAAAATATCATACAAATTAAAACTAATTAGATATTTTCATTTAATTATCTATTTAAATCATATTTAAACAGAATAATTAAATAACTGATTAAACAAATTTATTTGAAATTCAAAATTCAAATCTCAGGGAGAAAAACCTGATGCTAGGCACCACACACTATACTGTACAGTGTGTATCGCCCAGCCCTATTAGGGTTGCCCTAATTTTCTCATTTGTTTATTTAATCAACTTTCAAGACAATATATTTATTCCAACATAAATATCAGTTAATTTAAAATTAACTTTATCTTAAAATATTAGTTTTAAATTAAATAAATAAATATCATATTATAATTAAGATATTTATTATTTTCTCTCTTTATATTAATACAAACAAGATTAAAATTAATTTTAACCTATAGTTTTTCAAAATAAAAACTACATAGTTAAATAATTAATTAATTCACAATTAATCAATTACCCATAATTATTTCCTTGCCCTGGAAAATTAACTCCTTTGCAATTTAGTCTTTTCTCTTAACAAATCTTTCTTTTGACATCCTTACCGTTGAGAGTGTAGGATAGAGGCGATCTGGGGACCATGGACCTATAATACGAAGCTCTAATAAACCAAATTATTGATTAAACTCTTTAATCTAATAATTTTATTTCTAAATTCCATGATTACTCAACTATAAATATGGAATTGCACTCTAAGTATTTATAGAATATTAATTATAGAGTATTCTCTAATAGTCCATTGATATAATCAATATATATAGTTTTGTCCTCCACTATTGGTTCGTTAATTAGAGCTGGTCAAAATTATAATTTTACCCTTCTAATTATCTCTTGATCCTTAAGTACCATTAATTCACTAGTGAATAATTAATCTATAATCTAATTATAGATTTGAGCTCAATAACTATTCAATTCCATAATCAACCCTTAAGGGAGCCAATATTCGATCCGTTAGGAAATCATGGATTCCAATATTGTAATTCATTTTCCCAGCCATCCATGATATTGAATCTAAAAAAAAAAAGTCATTAGGCTCATTATTCTAAGAGACCTTAACGAGTGAATCAAAAGATCCAACAAACATAAACAAGAGTTCATGAATACTCAGGATTTAGACTGATCTACAAATGATCATCTATTATGATAAGAATTAAATCTTTACGTCAAACGACAAGTTTATAAAGATAATTAATTCTCATCGGTCCTGTCATATATAATCTATATTATATACAACACCTTTACTAAGATGTCTATCCACATCAGTAATCTGAATCTAGATTACTTGCATCTCGTATGCTTAGCAAACTGTACTAGTAACCATTCATTAAAGATTCCTTACTTTAAAATGTTACTGACTATTTTATTCATTATATATGATCTTAACTCTCTCGTACAAATACAAGGTCATATTCCCATTAATGAGTAGGGAATTTTCTTGATATTATTATATAATTAATTCAAAAAATAATTATAAAATTCAAATATAATAAAATTGTACTTTTATTTAAAAATAATAAAATGTCTTTACATGCTTTTAGGGCATTAATCCTAACATCATCCTCATTAGTGACCTCAACAAAGGAGTTCCCCGAATCCTCAGCAACGTCATCATCAATTTCCTCCTTGCCTGTCTCCTCTGCTAGGTGAGCCTGACAGTATGACAAAATATTTGTAGCAGCTGGCTCACCCATGAAACTAAATTCAAGACTGTGGTTGAAGTGTGAAAGAGAAAAAAACATGTTGTTAGTTTTCTCCATGTCGCCTCAACCTCACGACGTGACTTTTCATGCTTTGCCAAAAGAAGCACATCGATGGTGTCATGTTGAATCTTCCAGGCCCTAACACCATGTTGAGCGCATGCCGTAGCTCTAGTGGCATCCTCGTAGAAAGAACGAGCCCTTGCAAGAAGTTACTCTAAGGCAACGAGGGCACTACGAGAGCTCTCAAGGTGAAAAAGGGCGCTCTCGAGATCCGAGCGAGTCTTCTGGAGATCCTCAATCTCCCGCTCGAGTTAGAAATGAAGATTCTCCACAGTCAGTGTTGCCTGTAAAGCTAAGAAAGAAAATTGTGAGGACGTACTTATATAGAAAAAAGGTGACAAGTTAAATGGTTACCATAACACTGTTCTCCATCTGTTGGCGCAACAAGTCTAGAGATGAGCCGGTGATCACCGATGGTCAACTGCAGAGGCTGCGGGGGTCCAATGATACAGACTCTAACATCCATCTCGCCATGCTAATGCCTACCAGAAAAGGTGCGGGAGGTGGAAGCTCTAAAGAAGTCGGCTCGGCAAAAGGCAACATGAGCGCCAGAAATACTATAATGTTGCTGTCAGAGCAGCAAAAGTGAATGAATTTGTGGGTTTGGTGCAGGGAAATATGACCGTTACTGAATATGCCCTAAAATTTGACAGACTTGAGAAATTCGCACCAAACCTTGTGCCTACAGATGCAGCTAGGTAGGATAGATTTATCAGGGGGCTTAACGCTATGATAGCCCGGGATGTTAGGATTACAACGGTACCTAGAGGAACAACTTATGCCCAGTCCGTTGGGAAGGCTCTTACCGCTGAGGAAGCGGAAAATAAGATTTGGAGGGAAAGTGCAGTGAGGTGCGAGGGCCGCAGAGTGGTGCCTCCTTATTCAGGGACAGGTAGGGGCGGAGGCCCCAGAGATTTCATGAGAAAGACTCCTGACACTTTGACCACTGTTGGTCCTGATAGGCGGGGTCAGGGTGGACAGGGTGGCCGTCAGGGTGGCGGCGAGGCGTGGCGGACTTATCCGGAGTGCCCGAGGTGAAGAAGACGCCATCAGGGCGAATGTCGGGCCAAGGCTTGTTTTGTGTGCAGAATAGTGGGGCATCTCAGGAAAGACTGCCCAATAGTGAAGAAAGGTGGATAGCTTGACTCCAGCTGGAGTATTCACTTTGACTCAGGCAGAGGCCGAGGCTAGTCCCTCGGTAGTGACAGGTCAGCTTTCTAGTGCTGGCTCTCCTTTTAGTGTATTAATTGATTTTGGTGCCACATACTCCTTTGTTTCTAGTAAAGTGATTGATAGACTGTGTAGACCTAGTGAGTATCGGACGGCAGGGTTTGGGACCTTATTGCCTACAGGGGAACTGGTAGTTTCTAGGAGATGGATTAGGGCACTGCTAGTGATGGTTGATAGTAGAGAGCTTTCGGTAGATCTGATTGAGTTAGACATGGAGGATTTTGATATGATCTTCGGAATGGATTGGTTGGTCAGGTATGGGGCTACTATTGACTGTAGGAAGAAGATGGTGAATTTTGAGCCTGAGGGCGAGGATCCTTTTGTCTTTGTGGGTGCGGTATGTGGACCCCGCGCATCCATGATTTCAGCATTGAGAGCCAGAGACTTGTTGCAGGGGGGATGCATAGGTTTTCTGGCTAGTGTAGTGGACATTACTAGGGTGATGCCAGAAGGGTCGAGGGAGACCAGATTGGTGTGTGAATTTCTGGATGTATTTCCTGAGGATCTACCAGGTTTGCCGCCACGCAGAGAGATTCAGTTTGTTATTGAGCTAGTACCGGGGACAGAACCAGTATCAAGGGCACCATATAGGATGGCTCCAGTAGAGTTGAAGGAATTGAAGATACAGTTGTAGGAACTTCTAGATTTGGGATTTATCAGGCCTAGTTACTCTCCATGGGGCACTCCAGTGTTGTTTGTTAAGAAGAAGGATGGGACTCTGAGGATGTGTATAGACTATAGAGAATTGAACAAGTTGAATATCAAGAATAGGTACCCTCTACCAAGGATTGATGATTTGTTCGATTAGCTGCAGGGAAAGACGGTGTTCTAAAAGATTGATCTTCGATCTGGTTATCACGAGCTGAGGATCAAGGATGAGGACATACCGAAGACAGCCTTCCGAACGCAGTATGGGCACTATGAGTTTTTGGTCATGTCTTTTGGTTTGACCAACGCTCTGGCAGCTTTTATGGATTTGATGAACAGGGTGTTCAAGGACTTTTTGGTCATTGTCTTCATCGATGACATCTTGGTATACTCTAGTTCAAAGGCAGAGCATGAGTTTTATCTTCGACAGGTTTTACAGAGGTTAAGGGAGAATTAGTTATATGCTAAGTTTAAGAAGTGCAAGTTTTGGTTGCCAGAGGTGACTTTCCTTGGGCATATAGTTGGTTTAGAAGAGATTAAGGTGGATCCGTCCAAGGTGGAAGCGGTGAGAGATTGGCCGAGGCCAAGAATTGCCTCGGAGGTGCGAAGGTTCCTTGGGTTGACAGGCTATTACAGGCGGTTTGAAAAGGGATTTTCAAAGATTTCTTCACCAATGACAGAGTTGACGAGGAAGAATCAGGAGTTTATTTGGTCAGAGAAGTGTGAGAACAGTTTCCTAGAGTTGAAGCGACGACTTATTACTGCACCTGTACTGAGTCTTCCTTCGGATGAAGGAAAGTTTGTAGTATACTGTGATGCATCGAGGATGGGATTAGGTTGTGTGTTGATGCAGAATGAGAAAGTTATAGCTTATGCGTCGCGACAGCGGAAGGAATATGAGTAGCGGTATCCCACTCATGATTTGGAATTAGCTGCAGTGGTATTCGCACTGAAGGTTTGGCGGCATTACCTGTATGGAGAAAAGTGCGAGATATATACTGACCATAAGAGTTTGAAGTATTTCTTCACCCAGAAGGATTTGAACATGAGACAGAGGCGTTGGTTGGAGCTGGTTAAGGATTATGATTGCGATATCCTTTACCACCCAGGGAAGGCCAATGTGGTGGTAGATGCGTTGAATAGGAGGGGCCCAGGATAGTTGTATAGTTCTACCCAGATCTTGAGAGAGTTAGCTGATGAGATGGCCAGAGGAAAGATAGAGTTGGTAGTAGGCTAGTTAGCTAATATTACCCTGCAGTCGACCCTGCTAGAGTGGATCAAGGAGGGACATTGGTGGATGCGCAGTTGCAGGATGTTAGGAAGCATGTCTTAGCGGGGACAGCTAAGGATTATTCTGTTTCTGAGACGGGTATGCTTCGATATCAGAGACAGATTTGTGTTTCGGCAGATGAGGGGATCAGACAGAGATACTGGATGAGTCTCACACTACGCCATAATTGCTTCATCCGGGTACCACGAAGATGTATCAAGATCTACAGACATTATGTTGGTGGCTCGGGATGAAGAAGGATGTGGTAGAGTATGTGGCTAGATGTTTGACATGTCAGCAGGTAAAGGCTGAGCATCAGCGACCGGCACGATTACTTCAGCCTTTGGGTATCCCAGAGTGGAAGTGGGAGGACATCACGATGGATTTTGTGGGAGGACTACCCAGGACAATGGGACTTTGTGACTCGGTGTGGGTGATAGTAGACAGATACACCAAGTCAGCTCATTTTCTGCCAGTGAAGTCGACTTATACAGTGGAACAGTATGCAGAATTGTATGTGAGGGAGATAGTTCATCTCCATGGGGTTCCAAAGTCTATTGTATCTGATCGAGACCTTATCTTTACCTCCAAGTTTTGTGGAGATCTGCAGAGAGCCATGGGGAATCAGTTGAAGTCTAGCATAGCTTTTCATCCTCAGACTGATGGACAGTCTGAGAGGATGATTCAGGTATGGGAGGACATGCTTAGGGCGTGTGTGATTGATTTCAAGGGATCTTGGAGTAAGTATCTTCCGTTGATTGAGTTCTCGTATAAGAACAGTTACCAATCCACGATTGGAGTGGCTCCTTACGAGATGTTATATGGAAGGAAGTGCAGATCACCCATTCATTGGGATAAGATGGGTGAGAGAAAGTATTTGTGGCCAGACATGGTTCAGTAGACAATTGAGGCTATTGTGAAGATTCGAGCCAGAATGCTTGCTTCGCAGAGTAGACAGAAAAGCTACGCTGATCCTAAGCATAGGGACGTGGAGTTCCAGGTTGGGGATCAAGTGTTTCTGCGAGTTTCACCACTGAGAGGGGTGAGGAGATTTGGAGTAAAAGGCAAGCTGAGTCCTCGGTTTGTTGGACCCTTCTAGATTCTAGAGAGGATTGGACAGGTGGCTTATAGGTTGGACTTGCCACAGTCGCTGTCAGGAGTTCATGATGTGTTCCATGTCTCCATGTTACGGAAGTATGTTTCAGATATGACACATGTGCTGAAGTATGAGGACTTAGAGTTGAAGACAGACTTGTCCTATGAAGAGCGAACAGTTCAGATTTTGGATCGAAAGGACAAAGTTTTACAGAATAAGACGATTCTGTTAGTTAAACTGTTGTGGAGAAATAGCAAGGTGGAAGCGACCTGGGAGTTAGAGACAGTGATGCGGGATCAGTATCCCAAGCTATTCAGGTAAATTTTGAGGACAAAATTCTCAATAGAAGGGGATAGTTGTAACGACCCAAAATCACTAATATGGCTTAAGGGCCTTGATTAGTGTGCCGGGAGGGCATAATTGGTTTATGTGTGAATTTATTGATTTAATGCATTATTACATGATAAGCATGCTTGTATGATTATATGAATGTAAATGTTATATTTGTGAGAACCACATTATTATGTGGGTAAGTCTGCAGCGTGCGACTTGAGGCGATCCTAGGAAGCCAGTTAGCAGGAAGGTCACAACGGGGCTTAATATTTGACTTGGGACAAGTCAAGGGGTATTCTGAGAATTAGATGATTATTTGGGTTATCGGGTTATGAAAATAAATATATGGAGATATATTTAAGGTTAGGAAGCTTAGGCGAGAATATCGGGGAATTTTACCATTTTGCCCTCGAGGACATTTCCGGCACCCCGAGCCTCGAGATTGACTTAATTAACCAAAGATAGACTTAGCCAAAACAGAAACCAGTGGAACAAAAGAGAGAAACCGACCCTTTATTTTTCATCTCCTCTTCTCTCTTCTCTCTCAAGAAAGGTAGTGAAAACTAAGGTGAATTCAGCTGGAAATCTTGTGATTTGAGCTGAAGTTTGAGGAATTAGCTCAGCTATAACCAAGGAACACTCAACCAAGGCGTAAGGGTGTTTATGGTTTGAATATTTAAGGACTGAATTGGACCTGAGAATCTTTGGTTTTGGCTCAGAAGTTGTTAAGGAGGTGGTGCATCAAAGAAGGTAAGCTTTAATTCGTAATTTAGAGGTTAAAATCTGAGTTTGCATGACTGGTTTTTGTGTTTTGAGCTGTTGGGTTTCATAAATCAAAATGGGATTATAATGGGTTTTTAGGCGGGATTTATGTTGGATTATGCTGTTAGAATCATGCTAAAAGTCTTGTGATTAATGGGTTTTGGAATTAGGGTGCTTTGGGATGATTTTGATTAAGGTTAGGATGTTAGAAATGGTGGATTTTTTGGGCACGAAGGGTAGGGCCGCGGCTCTGTTCTAGAGTGTTGCGGCCCTACGAAGCAAAGGAGCTAGGGAGGCTCTGCCGAAGGGGAGCGCTGCAGCGCCATAGGGCAGGGCCGCGGCTCAAATGAGTGTCAGAGAGGCTTAGCCTCTGTTTTTGGGGGTGGGCCGCGGTGCCAGTTTCTAGGGTCGCGGCTCAAAAGGGCAAATTTGGCTAAATGAAGGTTTTAAGCACGAGAACCTAACCTAGGGTGCTTGGGATCGATCCCACCACCATGTTTGGTGGAATTCGATGTCCCAGAAGCTAGAACTATATATGAGAACCTTTGTTTGAGTATTAATGGAATCCATTATTTTGGTTGTGACTAGGTACTAAGCTAGGGCTCGGGGATCAGATTGTGCTCAAGAGGCATCGCTTGTAATCAGTACACTTGAGAACTAAAGGTAAGAAAACTGCACCTGGTCGTGGGTTTATAATGGGACTAAGGGTTCCCTATCTTGTATGCTTTGAAAGGATGGTATTATGCCATGTAAACAGTAAACCAATGGCTTAAGAGTGCCGAAGTTTACACTAGCGCACAGGGCGCGACTCGGCCACTGGTAGCTGAGGACAACTTATTATGCACTGAGCTCGGTTTAAGCAGGCCGGAGTCAGTGGGGGTAAACAGAGGGTGCGACCTAAGGTGTCGACCCTAGTTATTGTATGATTTGTTGTTATTATTGGTTGATGGATTGATGTACTGTGTAACTGAATGATGATTAGATGATGTCTTGACTGAGACTTTATGCTCTGTGATAGGTGTGATATGTTAAGTATATGATCATGCTAGGGGTGTTCAAATGTTATTATTGCTTGTTATGCCGCGTGATATGTTTTCTTGTTGGGCCTTGGCTCACGGGTGCTACATGGTGCAGGTAAACGCAAGGGAAAACTTGATCAGCCCTGACTTGGAGAGCTCTGTGAGCTGAATGGACATGACCAGTTGCTCAGCCGCCACGGTTGAGGGAAAGATAGGAACAGGGGAAACCAAAAATGCTTGTTTTGCCTTAGAATGGCTAATGAATGTTTAAACTTTGGAAATTTTGTAAATTGACTTTCGAACGCTGTTCCTTTTTGGGATCCCATGTGTAAAATGTTTTGTTATATAAAATGTACACTTTTGAGACCAAAACCTTTTAACCCTAGTTCATTAGTGGTTTCAGTATCACATTTTCATTAAATGACTTGATTAGAAAGTCCTGCATCTTTATAAGAACACAGTGTAGCGATTTTGGCTATCCAGGATGTTACAACGAGTGGGTCATGCAAGGAGCTAAAGGACCTCCCACATCTGGGGTCGCTGGTAACCAGGTTCCACTTCATCTGTATCCTGGAATGTCGAGACTCCATGTCCACCCACAATGGTGGCGGTAAGTGTGATGACAAGAAAATCTCTCTCATCAATACACTCTATAGGAGCGGAGGGTATCGCTGTGTTCAGAAACTGGTTGGCACCCAAAAAGCCACAAAACAACAGGGTTTGATTAGAAAAAAGGAAGTGTGCGGTCTCATACTTCGCTGCCACTATAGGCTAAAGATAATCCAGGCACTCCATATACCTGGGCTCTACCGACGAACAAGTAAGAGCACTTACCAAAACATCACACGCGTTAGAAAAATGCAAGTCAAGTACAATCAAGTGACCCCCAACACCCTCGCAAGGGAGCTCGCCGATCACCAAAGGCAAGGACTCCCACGCAAGACGACGGGAATAGAACCCCAATGCTCCAAGGAAGTATCAAAAAAGAAGATAGTTGAATTACTTACCTACTCTCCTAAAGACGTTGTGAGTAGAGTAGGTGCCCCTTGTGAACAGATATTTATACGAGTATTCCCTGGTGTTAGACTTCCCATTGATGAAGGCGTGAAGATGATAGACCCATAAGTCCTTCCTACTGGATTGAGCTACAGGTGATAGAGATAGTCGATCTCACGGGGTGTAGGAAGTTCCCAACAAAAAAGTGGTACAATACGTGGAGCCCGAGAATAATGTGATAAGAGTTAGGCGACAACTGAAATTGTGCCACCTGAAAGTAATTGGCAACACTTGTTAAATAGTAGTGAAACAGGAGAATGGCCCCAAGGTCGCAGGGCCGGGGACTCCATGCCTCCCAAACCTCCGGGGGATGATCTGGATGCTCACCTGACTCAAAAAGCCTGCACTAAACAAAGACTCAGTACCTGAAATGGAAGACATTCACAGAGTCAGTATGATCGAATTACAGAAATAATCCACACTGCAGGCCTGCTATCTGCAAGCGAAATTGCGACAGCCCATGAAAGAAAATTCACAAAAAATATGTACAGTGCCTCGCCCATCATCCCCGAAAGTTGGGGAGGAGGCCCGGGGCCTTGGTGGCCCAACCGAGGGATGGTGTCTTTAGATGGCGGAACCACCTCTATCGACAAAGTGTGAGTTTTGCGAACACTCACTACCACGAGAGGAAGCGGAAAGTTAAGAAAACTAAGTCTCATGAGCCTGAGCACAACCCCAGTAGACCGAGTGTTCACGCCTCACCGTTTCCAGAGCTTGCACCAGTGCGTGCCTTCACTGGCACTCGACCAGCGTGAACCCCTTCAGTGCACCTAGGACTACACCAGTGTACGGTCGCGCTAGCGCTCGCCCTTGCGGGTCCCTCCCTGAAAGCTCCCTTCACTAGTCGCCTATTAGCACGCGTGCCTAGTGTCCCTCGCTAGTCTCCTATTGGTGTGCGGAACCCTTTCCACTTGCGATCATCGCCAATCGTGGGACCTTCTCCATCGATCGCCCCTTGTGCCCACAGGTCGTTATATGTTTAATCTGCTGTTTGTCTAAATTGTGTATTATCGGATTGAATTATATTATGTTATGCATTGAGTTTTCTTCCTGGGCCTCGGCTTACAGATGCTCTATGGTGCAGGTAAGGGCAAGGGAAAGGCCGACAAACCATGAGTTGGAAAGCGTGGACCGGCGTGTACATGTTCAACCTACCTAGCTACCACGACGGGGATTGTTTGAGGAATTTACTGTAGATGACTGGTTTTTTCATTTAAGACGACTGTATTTGCATTTTTTAGTTGTAATATATTTTCAAACAGTATTTTTGGGATCCCAAATGTATAACTTTTATGATTTTAATGAATTCCAAAATCTTTTATATTCAATGTTGTCAAATGAGTCTTTATTTCAATTTAATCACACATTTCAACCTAAAACCTCGATTAGCAAGCTAATGGCACATTTATGAATCACATGGTAACGACTCTAAGGTAGTAGGGCATTACACTTACAGTCTATTGTTGCCCCATGTTTTGCTGACCAGAGCATGCCTAATATTACACCATAATCCTTAAGGTCTAACTCGATCAAATCTACTCGTAAATCTCTTCCTTCGATTCTAACTACAACACTGTGCACCCCTATACTAGATTGCATCCTTTCCCCCAAGGGTAGTTCCGTAACAAACTTATCTCTAAAAAGATCGCATGGTTTATCTAAGCTATCAATCATATTCATAGAGACAAAGGAATGTGTTGTTGCGGAATCGAAAATAAAATATTAAATGGTTTTCTAGAGATAATGATTCGACTTGATACCACTGTATGACTAATTTCCACCTCACATTTAGTAACATCGAAAACTCTGGCTGGTACTAGCTTATCATCTTTCTTTTGGTTCCTCAATTTTGGACAGTCCTTCTTGAGATGACCCTCTTCTCCACAATCGAAGCATCCCTTGTCTTATATCGACATTCTCCTGAATTCTTTCTCTTACAGATTTGGCATTGGGGATATTCTATGTAAGGCTTCTTATTTCCATTGCCTTCTGACATAGTCTTTTCCTTCTTGTCCACCTTTTGGTTGTGACCACCGTCATGTTTCTACTTGTGGTCATTCTGTTCATTATTGTTCTTTCTATTGTCTCTCCTGGCCACACCTTCTTTCCAAATCTGATATTTTTCATGTTCGGCTTCCAAGGCTATTTCCAACGTTTTTGCATACGTGGTTATTCCCCGAACTAGTTTCACGTCTCGGACTATCATCGGTTTCAGTTCCTTCACGAATCTTTAAATTCTCAGCGTCTCAATGGGTACCATGTCCGCTACAAACTTAGCTAGTCTATCAAATTTCCTGGCATAATCTGTCACAGTTGAATTCCCTTGAGTAAGTGCGATGAATTCGTCCACCCTTGTGGCTAGAATCGCAGGATTTTAACACTTCTTGTTGAATACTTGGGTGAACTCATCCCAAGTCATGAAGTTTACATCTCAGGTCTGCTTCACTATATCCCACCAGATGTGGGCATCTTTCTTGAGTAATATTGAGGTGCACGAGACTCGGTCCTCATTCCCCAATCGCATGTGTTCCAAGACAGACTCCACCAATCAGAGCCATTCTTTAGCTTCTATTGGATCAGATCTACTGTCAAAGTTTGGCGGTTGGCTTCATATACTCGAGTTTTTTAGGGGAGCAGTGTCTTCTTCTCTACCTCACCCTCGTCCTCTTCTTCGTCCTTTTCCTCGGCCTCGACCTCAACCATTAAGTCTCACCGATCTTTAAGGTTCCTGGTCCATAGTTTCTTCTGTTCCCCAATACGGAATATTTATAAAATCTAGTATAACAAAAGCAAACAAAATGCTAACCTAACCTATTACACTAACTTCTATGAAGGTCCATCTATAAACTAGAACTACCCTAATATAATTAAGTTCAACTCGAGCAAATGGGCCTTAATAATTGAATTTTCCATGGAGGAGGGTTGGGTTCAGTATATCGTACCCCAACCTAAAAGACATGAATTTGAACCCTTGCCTTATTAATTGTTATTCATTTTAATTAGAACCAATCTAATAATGCAAAGCAAATTGGCATTCACAAATGGGCTAACCCATATTAGAGGAATTTAAACCTTACACTTTCAATTGAATCCAAAATTATTAACATTTACTAAACAATATCAATAAAATAAAAGAAGCTAACATGATTTATTAAAATAATAAATTATTTACAAAATAGCGAAAAATTCTAAAAAATAACATGAATTAAAATTTAACGATGTGTTCTTATATCTAATCCTCCACATCAGATCCATCTTTTAGCTTATCATGGGTGAGGTCTTCATAATCATCTTGGGAGTAGATGACTCGTGAAGTGAATGGTACATTATTGAGAAATCCTCCCCTAAGGTTGTTTGCTAACTGATGAACATTTTCTCATATCTCCCCATTTGGTAGGATGACATTTCAAATATTTAAAAATTTCTTGCAAACCTATCCATAAATATGTCGTATTTATTTTCAATAGGTACCGTATGATCAAATAAAACCTCATTCCATGTTATTTTCAGACTTAGCTCTGCCAATGGTAACTTGGCTAAGTGCATGAGAACTATGAACTTCTCATGTGATTTAACAAGGTTGCATTCGATTGATTCCGAGGAACACCCTTTCGAACTCAATCTCATCCTCAGGGTCATTAATTATCCTTATTGCCTTAACTTTTCTAACAAAAATAGGTTCCATTATGCTATGTTCTAAAAATAGGTCATAAAAGAAAAACATTATTTCACATAAACAATCATATTTTGAAAAATATACTTTTTTTTTTAAAGAAAGGAAGAGATTTATTCAATCAAACTAAACCAACCAGTACACACTGCAAAAAGCAGCTACCAAACAGTTACAAGTTGTTTAAAGACAACATTACAATTTTTTCTTTAGCATTCAGCTTTGAATTATAAAGTTGAGCTCAAATTTGGACAATTTTCTTCACTTGGTCACAAATAGAACCAACCGAGCCACAAATATTTTCAAAAACGCACCGATTCCTATTACACCAGATCAGATAGATCACTGCAGCAACTGTGACCACATTCAGCTCCTCAACAAGGCCTTTCAAAGGCTTCAGATCCATATTTTGCAAATCAGCCAAGCTCTTCAGCCAAACCAACCAACCAAACCAACTCATAATCTCATCTATAACTTTCCTTGAAAAGGTACAGCAAAAGAGAAGATGAGAGTGTGATTCAACATCAAGCTCACAAACCGAACAAAGAAGGGAGTCTATAGGCATAATCTTCCCAATTAAATATCTAGTCAAGAGATGACAGTTTATAGCTTGCCAGAAAATAAATCTGTGCTTCGGGACTGTGCATCTATGCCAAACCATCTTATGGTACTTAACTTTTTTATGACTTATAAGAGAGAGATAGAATTTTTTCACCTTGAATCTTCCTGACGAACCAGCCTCCAAAAGAGCTTGTTTATCAATGCAACTGTTGCGATATTTTATGCTGTGCAAGTGCACACAGTCGTAGTTCGTAATAAAATGGTAAAAACCAAGTATCGTCCTCAAGGACTGATTTATCAATTACCAATCAATTAATCCTTTAATTCTATTTGATTAAACAATTATCAGAGATTTTAAACTAAGAAAACTACTAACGAAGCACAATGAAAAATTAAACAAATTAACAAAGAAAATACAATTAGGACAATTATGATCCTCTATTTTTCCACCCTGTTATTTCCTATTGCAAGCATCTATATCCCCTTCTCCCTATTCAAGAATAAGTTATAACAACAATTCATAATCTGGTCAAGACTTATGAAATTCAATCTAAATGACAACTTCCTATATTTCTATGGTAAGTTGAATCATGTAGAGGGCATTAACCACGCAACTCAGAAAATAAGCAAATAATCTAGATACTTTCGTTCTAAATTAAATTCGCCTCCAAACAATCAAAGCATATCAAATTTCACTTTTCAGATTTCAATTTGATTCATAAAATAGCAATTAGAGGTGATCAATCAATAATCGCACAATTAACATAGATTGCAAGGAATTGAAAGAGATGAAGAAGAATATCAATTTTGCATTAAACCATAACAAGGGTTTCCAAAAGATTCACATAAAAGCCCTAAAAGAAAATTTAGCCTATGATATTCATTCTAGCCATATGATAGTTCAATTACAAACATGAAAATTAAAAGAAAAAGATGAAAAACCCAGCAATCAATCCTCCAATATGGTGTTCTTACTCCAGCCGTCGTTCCCCCTTCAGCCCCCCTTTCAGTCGCATCATATGTTTCTCAAAAATCCCTACCAAATTCCAAGTGAAAGGACCAAATTGCCCATCAAAAAATGATCAGATCTGTGAAAATCGCGTCTCTAGCGCTGTAGCGCTACTTCTGGAGCGCTGTAGCGCTATTAACAGTGGCAAAATACCTCAAAATCTGGTGCACTAGCACTGTAGCGCTCTTATTATGGCGCTGTAGCGCTAAAGTCAGAATCGACAAAACTCGGTTCGAACAGCCTCCAGCGTCAGCTCATCGTATTTTGATCATAACTCCTTCGATATAACTCCGAATTGAATGATTCAAAAAGCTATGGAAAGATAAGAGAAATATCTACAACTTAAATTTCTAGAAGTGTTTCCAGAAAGTAAATACATCATGGTAAAAATGCAGCTTGAAGTTTCAGACTTGCGTTATAGAGCATAAATGACGTGTGTTGAGCATCTTCAATGTAGTATTTTCCACACATAATGTCTTGAAACTCCACAATCAACACGAAATCCATCTTATTAATCATATTTAACATGTTTCTTCTCATTTCACTCCATATTATGCAATTGACCATTAAAACCTGAAACAAGAAGAAAACAAGCATAAATCTGCACTAAATAATCCTAAATAACTAAAAACACAACCTAAAACGATCTCTAAAACAAGCCTAAAATGACACTAACAGCAACCTCTAAGCTTTAGCATCTTTTTGAAATACCAACTTGCATCCGGAATTGGAGTTACAAACCAGAAGTCCACATTCTTCATATAGGTAGCATTAACCCAACGAACCCACAAGCTATCTTGTTTAGTTGAAACAGCCCAAATGTACTTAGACATCATTGCAATGTTCCACTTCTTTCCTTCTCGAAAGCCCAAACCACCATGGTCCTTTGGCAAGCAAACATGCTCCCAAGAACAAAAGTGAAGTTTACTTCTATTCCCATTACAACCCCAAAGAAAATCTCGACACATTTTATCTATAAGCGTAGTGATTTTCTGAGGAAGAATGAACATTCCCATCCAATAGTTTCGGATACCCAGCAAAATAGAATGAATGAGTTGACACCGTCCAGAAAAAGACAGGTGCCGAGAAGACCAACCATGCAAATTCTTTCGAAACTTGCTAAGAATTCCTTCACAATCCGAAGCTTTCCATTTGGTTGGACGAAGATTGACTCCCAAATACTTCAAGGGGAAAGACCCTTCGGCAATCTTTGAAAGTCTAAGCAAATCATATTTTGTTTCATTTTTGATTCCACCAAAGTAAATTGAAGATTTGGAAGCATTGGCTGATAACCCTGTGGCAGCACCAAACTCATCAAAAGCCTCAAGTACAAGCTTCAAAGAGGTACCATTTCCTTTACAAAAAAGGATAAGGCCATCCGCAAAACACAGATTAACAAGGTTGAGAGATTTTCACATTGGATGAAACCCGAAGCCCTTAGAGAGAGAGGCTTGAGAGAGCAACCTAGTGAGATACTCCATCACCAACACAAAGAATAAAGGAGAGATGGGGTCGCCTTGACGAAGGCCCTTCTCGCCCTTGAACGAGCCATGGACTCTACCATTGAGCATCAACGTGTATGACGTGCCTCGAAGGCAAACCATGATCCAATTGTTAAACTTTGTTGGAAAACAGAGACCATGAAGAATGTCTTCAACAAAATCCCAATCAACCGTATCATAAGCCTTGCTCAAATCCACTTTTATAAGGCACCTAGCTGAAATATTCTTCCTCGTATAGCCTTTGAGCAAATCCTGAAAGATCAAGATGTTGTGGGCTAGAAGTCTATTTTTGATGAAAGCCCCCTGATTATCATGAACCAAGCAAGCCAGCACCTCACTTAATCTGGAGTAGATCATTTTCGAAATACACTTGTACAAAGTGTTGCAACAGGCAATAGGCCTATAGTCAATAGCCGTGGAAGGAGAATCAATCTTTGGAATCAAAGAAATCACCGTTTTGTTGAGCTCATTCGGAATTAGCCCCCCTTTGAAAAAATCTAAGATTGCATCAGCTATTTCATTACCAATCTCAGACCAAAGCCCTTTGAAAAAACCTGCTCCATAGCCATCTGGGCCTAGACTTTTAACCGAAGGAATGCTGAACAAAGCATCCCGAACATCTTTCCTCGAGAAAGGTCTTACAAGCTGAAGTTGTTGCTTCAGATTGAGCCTTTTGCCAAGCTTTAGACAATCCCTGTTCAATTATCTGCTCCTTCTCCACAAAGGTTGTAATTCTATTTTGATCTTTTCTTTTCTTGAGGCTAGCATGAAAGAATTTGGAGTTTTCATCACCATATTTGAGCCAGGTGATTTTACTAGTTTGTTGTAAATAACTAGCATACCGTTTGTTGACCATTTCAAAGTGCCTTTGAGCCTCTTTTTCAGCCATAATAAGACTCCCATCAGTAGGATTTGCTGCTGAGTAATTTTGAGCCATAATAAATTGATCTTTAGCAAGTTGAAACTCCATGGGTATGACCCCAAGCTCCCTCCTGTTAAACTTTTTCAAGCAATGTTTAAGTCTATTCAGCTTGCCCATAATGACATTCAGCCCTCTACCAATGATAGGCCTAGCCCAACAATTAAGAACCGTTGACTTGTACTGATCATGTTCCTGCCAATAATTGAAATATCGAAAAGGTTTTATACCAGCAACCTCTATCTTCACCTTCTTAACAACACAATAACAGTGATCCGAACAAGTATCCCAAGTCATCATCGCTTAAGTATCCGGGAAACAATCAACCCAACTCTCATTTTTGAAGACCCTATCAAGTTTAGAGTAGATCCTAGCCCCTTGGTCATGTTTATTAGACCAAGTAAACTGGGACCCAGTGCATTTCATCGCATCCACTTGGCCCAGAGCAAGCCACTTCTGCGCATCTTCAGTATCATTTTGAGTTACCCGTTTACCACCTATTCAGTCATCACCAGCAAACATTGCATTGAAATCTCCAAGGACGAGCCATGGTTGGTGAACACTTCCGAGACTAGTCAAACCATCCCAAAGCACCTTCCTTTCAGTTATGGTATTCCTACCATACACTGCAGTAACCAAAAAAACAGAGCTCAAACCAGTAACATTGACCCTACAATGGATAAATTGCGGGTCTTCTTTTATTATCTCAACTTTAACAAACGATTTTTTCCAAATCAACAATATCCTCCCCTCTATAGTAGAACTAGAATAAAAATTCCAATTTGGGAAGTTATTCAACATCATCTCACTCACTTTGTTACCATAAACTTTGGTCTCCAAGAGAGCCCCAAAACCCACCTTATTCAATCTACAAAGATCCAAAATAGATCTTTGTTTATTGACTTTGTTCATTCCTCTAACGTTCCAACTCAATACGTTGCACCACTACATTGACAATAACATCAGAAAATTTAGTGCCATTCCCAACCGCTTGCTCTTGAAGAGCATCATAAGGATTACTTGTGGAAGCCACAACAACCACTCCTTTTGCAATTTTGGCCCCTGTCCTCTTTGGAGTAATCCAAACCCCTTCAATATCCCCTTTTTTAGCATCAATATGCTCCAAAACAGTTTTCTGCTTCAAAACATTATCCTCTTGCTGTACATGAACCTGTGTCTGGTTTGTAATCTCCATAGAGGGAACAACTAAGTTAGTAGCCTCCTTCCCTGCTGTCTCATCATTACCCTTTAGCACTCCAGGATCAATCTTGCTTTCATCATTAACTAAATCAGCCGTCACTATCTCTTTACCTTTTGCTGGTTTGGATTTCCTAACCCAAGTCCCACCCTTCTCTTTAGCACAGTTACTCACATTATGTCCAAGCATATCACACGCAGCACATTTGGTTGGGAGCCACTCATACTCCACCATTTGTTCCACCAATTGATCCCTTTCGTTAATGAAATTAACAAACAGAGGCGGCTTATCTGAAATTTCAACATCAACCAAAACTCTAGCAAATTTAACCATCAATCGATCTCGAGTGACCTTATCGATCATTATAGGCTTGCCAATAGTACTAACAATAGCACTAAGGCTATTTCTACCCCAGTATTGAAGGCCCAAACCGTTCAAATGAATCCAAATGGGGACCGATCGAACCATTCGGGCTGTATCCATATCACTTGTCCATGGTCGCACCACAACCGGCTTCTTGTCAAAGTGGATCACTCTCATTTCAAGAACCAAGTCTCTTGTTGCTTCATCACGGAAGCTAACCAACGTTAGGCCAGAATGCATTCGAACAATCCGGTTTACCCCCAAATTCCCCCAAATTCTTTTGATAAAACCTTCGAAAACTCTAAACGGAGGGTTCGCACCCAGAACAACACAAACTACCGAGCTTTGCCAGAAAGATGCTTCAACAGAAACTTCATCAGTATCAATTTTTGCAATCAATTGATCCCTATGCTTCATTGGTTCAATAAAATCAAGCTTGTCAGAAGGGGTACACACCTGATTAGCCTTGAATTTACTCCATAAATCCTTGGCTGAGTTGCAGAAATTAGAGCCCTCCACCGTCCCCTTGTTATGAGATTCCACACCTTCAACTTCCTCTGCCCAAAGTTTCCCTCCAACAACCAACTCTGTAACCATCTCATTTGTCTCGGCATCAAGCTGGGTCTGAGAATCGTGGAAGATCTCAGTCGGAGTCGATGTTTCCACCAGTGCCTGGATTGAAGGGACCTCCTGTGTCGTTGCCACCGTCGATACCTGCCTGATGACCTTCAGATCTAGCTTCTGAAACTCCTTCTTCTTCCACCCCATGGAGGAGAAGAGAGAGAGTCACACGCTTCTAACTTTTTTTTTTTGAAAAATATACTTACTTGGTAGCAAGTTGGTCTTTTGTAGTTGTCGTGTGTATTTCGTGAAAACGTTCAGGACCAATATAACCTGGCTTTGATACCACTTGTAACGCCCTAATTTCTCAAAATATTATCAAGAACATGACATTGGATCATAAACATAAATATTTCACCTTTATTTAAGAAAAACATAATAAGCAAAGGGATCTCATGTCTTTACAAAAATAAAATAAGGTTTGTAAAAAAATTAAAGAGCAAAATTTGAATATTAAAAATAAAGATAATTAAAAAAAATACTATGAAACTAAAATCATAGGCTCATTGATCATTCCTCGACTATATGGTCCCCACAAACACAACACTGAGTTGCTTAGGTCTCACTCGCAACCGGCCATTCTAACCTCAATTGTCTACACAATATCAACATAAGGATTGAGCTTCTAAGCCAGTAAGGAAAATGCAAAAGACAAATCATATAATCACATAGTCATAACATTCATACCATAAGTTCATGCAATAGTTCATAGCAACACTAATTTATACTAATCATACAATATCAAAATATATCCTAGGTCATAGGTCATAATCATAGGTTATAATAACAAGACGGGTATACGAAAAAATAAGTGCTTATACAGGGGTGGCAATTAAGCCTCGGACATCAACTTAGGTCTGTCATACAAGTTTGGAAACCGAGCCTACAGGACATCAACTTAGGTCCATCATACATTTCTGAACACCTTAGGCTAAGCCACATTTATCTCTTTTTGTACCTAAAATGTTAGGGTCATAGAAATCACTTAATAGGTCATAAAATAAACTACCTAATTTTTCTTACCTTGAGGGTGGAAAAAGAGAAGAGATTGCTTGTGCTAATAAATCTCGCCTAAAACCTTATATATGACATAAAAGATTTCAATTAGAGATGTATAATAAAACAATACTTCCAAGAATTCTAAACCTCATAAATTCATACCTTCACCATAGAACCAAAAGATCAATACTTCAAAATCCCGAGCACTCACAACAATGCCTATCTCCAACAGTAATACCAAGTGCTTGAGAGCTATTTCAAAGTTGTGAGAAAATGAAGACCATAAAGGTCTATTTATAGGGTTAAAGTCTCAACTTCTCTCCTAATTATACTCCCACTACTATCAAATTTGAAATTTAAATAAAATAGTGTAACGCCCTACTACCTTAGAGTCATTACTAAGTGAGTTTAAAATGTGCAATTAACTCGCTAAACGAGATTTCTATAACAAGAGTGTGATTTAACAAAAGACAAGGCTGTAATCTTTGAAAATACTCTATTTCACTGAAAATTTCAAGTGTCTTACATTTGGGATCCCAAAATATGGTTTATAAAATATTTACAACTCAAAGTAGGTTTACAGATGATTAATCATCAAAATCATAGTTTGATACAACCATTTCTCAAAATGCCCCCAACCAAAGCAGTCGGGCAAGCCAAACATGTACGCGCTGCCTCACGCTCTCCATACTCATGGCTGGTTGTCTTTTTCTTTGCCTTTACCTGCAACACAGAGCACCCGTGAGCCGAAGCCCAACAAGAAAACTCATACAGCATATAACATATGCATATTATTTAATCAGTATATCAGATAATCCACAGATAAACAGACAGTCCATCAGATTAAGCATATACGGCCATGTCGTCCCAAAAGCGTTACTAGAGACTGGGATCTCGGTCCTCACCGTAAGGATATCCCATGTATCCATTAGGGTCTGACCCTAACAGTATGCACTCCGCATGCTAAGTGTTACTCTCGACCCACTGTCGTTCTCGGCCTTCGCAGTTCTCGGCTCCTTGCCGCTCCCGGCTCCTTGCCGTTCTTGGCTCCCTTACCGTTCATTCAACTAAAATCATATATAGCATAACTCAAACAACATTCATGCATATAACAGTTTAATCAAGGGCTACGCCCTGACATGTAATTCAATCTAGGGTCGTGCCCTGCAACAACACTATGGGCTCATGCCTTGCTCTACGGGTACTACAGTTTTCTTACCTGTATCCCGAGCTTCTCAATGCACCAAAGTCACGATCACGGTCCTCTAACCCGAGCCTCTCCGAAAACCTAGTCACAACACATATAAAACACTCTTTAATACTAACCAATCCAAAACCATTCCCCGAGACTAATCCCATACTCTCGGGACCTCCAATTTCCCAAAACAATACAATGGAAACATCCCTCGAGCCCCCGGGCAAAAGCCCTAAAAATGCAAAATTTCACTACCCTGAAAATAGCCTAGTGTCGCGGCACTACCCTTTGAGGGCCGCGGCGCCCAAAAATTCCCCCAGCTCCTGATGCAGCCTTGCGTCGCGGCGCCCCTACGCAAACCCAGAATTTTGGGTTTTCCTCTACATTTTTCCCGAGCCAAAACACTTCCAATTCAACCCAAACACATACCAAAACCCCAAAACCAATTTAAAACCACAAATGAACAATCTAACAACCTATAAACACCAACAACAAGCTCAATTACACAATCACTCTCATAATCTACACTTTGATTTCAAACTTTAGAAACTTAAACCAAAGCTTTTAAAACTTAAACCAAGACTTGAAAAATGTAAACCATGCCTCAATATTCTTAAACCACACCAGAAACGAAAATTCAAAGATGCTTAGAACTCTTACCTCAATCAATAATTCAGCTTTGAACTCTCTCCAATTCCAGCTTCAAGTCAATCCCTCTTAATTACCAAGGTGAATTCCCATGCATACCAGCCACAACTCTCTTTCAATTTTTCATGCTCACTTTCTAAAAATCAAGCTTAAAACTTAAACAAGACAGGGGAAAAATTCTTACCTCTGAATAACCCTTGGCCTGAGTTTGATTTTACACCCTTAAGCTCTTCACTAGCCTCAAAGAACTCAACTCACTTCCTCTTCCACTTTGCCTTCTAGGTTCTTAGGTTTCTTTTTCCTTCTTAGTTACTCTAGCCATCCAAAGCTTAACTTCAGCCACACTTAGCATAAAGTGTCGTGAATGTTCATTTCCCTCAGCTGAGGGTTTCTATATCCTGCCAAAAGACCATTTTACCCCTCCATGTAATTCATTTCCTAACTAAACCTCAAGGGCACTTTTGACATTTCACCTTCCTTACAAATCTACCATTTTCTCATCTAAATTTGTTACCCTCGATAGTTACCAATGATCACTCAAGTTACTCAATTACCATTAACCATTAACTCACAAACTCAAATTATAAAATTCCCAAAATACCCCTAGGCTCCTCCCGAGCCGGGTATTTAATCCCGTTGTGACTTTTAAACTAATTGGCTTCCTAGGACCGTCTCGGCACGTGCATCACAATTATATCACCACTCACACGTGGTACTAATCATATTACACAATTATTACATTTATGCCCTCAACGGTCTAAAGTCACAAATTTACCCCTAACAAGCAAACGGGGCCCACATACATATTTATTCCACCTAAACATGCATTCTAATCACATATTCATTAAAACTCATATATTAACATGTTAACTCACTTATTGCCCTCCAGGCACGCTAATCAAGGTCCTAAACCTTATTAGCAAATTGGGGGTGTTACAAATAGAATCCTAACCTCTTGAGAAAATATCTCCACATTATCTTATTAATATTTTTATTAAATAATTGAGGAATAATCTAACCATCAAACTACCTTGGAAAAAATCTCTCACCTCTAACTATCTTCCCATTCTTTCTCTCTTCCACGTCATCTTCCTCTCTTTAAAATTATAAAGATAGAAAATTACATTTCCTATAAATCTCGTAACGGTGGACCTACATGTAGTAAAATCAATTATCTACTACTTTGTAGAAATACTAGTTTTCCAAAATCATAATAGAACTATGTCAAAAATGGGTTTGAAGTTATAGTAACCTAAAGTTACGAAAATTCCATTTAATTATCTAATTCACAATAAAATTACAGCTTAATCCACAAATATCTTAACTAACCATAAAATAACATCATAATCTACAACCAACCATAACTAAAAACCATAGATATAAAATAATAACTTAATTCTCAAATATCTTAACCAATCATAACTAATATCAAACTATAATTCTCTAGGCTGATTTCGAATTTACTAAGCCCAAAATCTTTTTGGGCTTTATGTAGACTCGATTTATTATCATAACTATTTTTAATAATACTATAATTAATTTGTTCTTATGCAATCACTCTTTTATCCACTAACAAGGCTACTAAAAAAGTAACAAAATAGTAGCTAAAAACTTTGGAATTATGGGTTCATCCTTTGTTTTTCAGTCCTCATTAATATGACATAATCTAAGAAGCCAAAGATATGTATCATCCTCTTCAGAATTTTTTTGCCTTTTGTTACTTTTTGGATTTACTACTTTAAATATCTCAAAATTATTTAGTGTTCGTCCAATTGGTGTAAGCATATACAGTCCATTAGAAACTTTTGGATGACAAATATTGTAACGCCCTACTTCCTTAGAGCCATTACTAAGTGAGTTTTGAATGTGCAATTAACTCGCTAATCGAGCTTATAGGTTAAAAGTGTAGCTAAACTGTAATAAAAGTCATATAATTTGAAAACGTACTCATTCATTGAAATTATAAAGCGTTATACATTTGGGATCTCAAAATTACTGTTTAGAAATATTTACAACTCAAAATATGATTTAAGTTGACTAAACGCAAAACTATGGTTACTACATAATGTCTCCCAAAAATACCCCTGGACGTGGCAGCCAGACAGGCCAAACATGTACACGTTGCTTCACGCTCTTCGTAATCATGGTTGGTTAACCTTTTCCTTGCCCTTACCTGCACCATAGAGCACCCGTGAGCCGAAGCCCAACAAGAAAACTCAACACAAATAATCAACATATACATATCCAGCATCCAGCATATAACAAAGCCACCATCAGGCTAAACATATAGCGGTCATGCAATCCCAGGCGCTTTACCAGGCCATGGGTTCGCGGTTTATACCGTGAGGATGACTAATTCATCTGAGAAGGGTCTCACCCTAACGACTTGCACTCCTCGTGCTTAACGCCGCTCTCGGCCCCTTGCCGTACTCGGCCTTGCTCTCCACGCGCTTAACGCCGTTCCTGGCCCTTTGCCGTACCCGACCTTGCCGTTCTCGGCCTTTGCCGTTCATTCACAGATAAGTATACATAGCATAATATCAATAACTACTTAAACATAAACAAGACATAAACAATAGGGCTACGTCCTGAAATTCAATCACATAGGTTCGTGCCCTGCAATACAACCTATAGGGCCACGCCCTGCTCTACGGGTACAACAATTTTCTTACCTGTGTCCCGACCTTCTTGAGCACCGAAATCCCGAGCACAATCCTCTAACTCGAGCCTCACTGGAAACCTAGTCACAACACACAAGTAATAATCTCGTTACTAACAAATTCATAATTGTACCCCGGAACTAATCTCGTGCTCTCAGGACCTCCCATTTCCCCACACGAGGTGGCGATAGCATTCCCTGAGCCAAAACCGTAAAAAAACAAAATCCAACATCCTGAAAATGGCCTAGCGTCGCAGCACACCCCTATAGGGGTCACGGTGCCCGACAAGGCTCCCCTGTCCTGATTCAACCCAGCGTCGCGGCACGAAAGAACAGAGTCGCGGTGCTCAAATGTGAACCCAGAAAACTGGGTTTTTCCTAACATTCTTCCCGAGCCAAAACTCACCCAAATCAATAACAGAGTATACCCAAGTCCCAATTTGACCCAAACATCCAAATGAACAACATCACAACACATAAACACCAGAAAACTAACTCAAACACTCATCCAAACTCAAAATTACCTAGTGGTTTAAAACTCCACAAAACTTGAACCACACCAGAATATTTACTTCAGAAATCAATGAAACTCGTACGTTAAGTAGGAGTTCGACCTGAGATGCTTTCAAATCCAATTCCAAGCTCAAATCCACAAATTCCTAAGCTCAAGCTTCACAAAAAATTCTTCCCAAAGTCCACCAAGAAAACATAAATTCAGCTCACCAAAAAACTCTTCCAACATAAATCAACAAAGAAGAGAGTTAAAACTTACCCTTGAACCCCTGAATTTTTGGCCTAAAATCCTTCAAAATCTAGCCCTATGGTGAGAGAGAGGGGGGGAATCGAATGGGAGAGTGAGCTGAGAGAAATTGATCCCTTTTCCTTCTTTTCTCTGCTTTTTTCTAAGTGCCTCTAGATCCCCCAGCTCCCACTGAGTATATCCACTTGCCAAAATGACTAATTGCCCCCTTAAGTTAACGTAAGTCCTCAAATATCACCAAGGGTAGTTTAGTCATTTGACATATCCCGCTAAGTCCTCGAGTACACCTAAAAATCCCCGTTAATCCCGGCATACTCAAATCATTACTAAATTACTACTCGATACTTAATAAATCAGAAACTCATATTATATTCCCCTAAGCTCCTCCCGAGCCGGGTATTTGACCCCGTTGTGACTTTCCAACTAAACTGCTCCCTAGGACCGTCTCGGATCGTGCATCACAATTATATCACCACTCACACGTGGTGTGAACCATAATATACACAAATATTGCATTTATGCCCTCAACTGGCTAAAATTACAAACATGCCCCTAATAACCAAATGGGGGCCACGTGCATATTTAACTCACCTAAACATGAATTTCTAATCACATACTTATCAAATTCACATATAAACACAATAAATCAATTATTGCCCTCCAGGCACGCTAATCAAGGCCATATGCCTTATTAGCAAATTGGGGATGCTATAACTATCCCCTCCTTACAGAAATTTCGTCCTCGAAATTACCTAAATAACTCGAGATACCACTCCCACATATCTGATTCAAGTTCCCATGTCGCCTCCTCTACCTTGTTGTTCCTCCACAACACTTTCACCAAGGCGATGATCTTGCTCTACAAGACTTTATCTTTCCGGACAAGAATCTGAATCGGCTTCTCCTAACAAGATAAATCCTGATCCAGCTCTCTAAGTTCTCATAACTCAACACGTGTGTAGAATCTGACACATACTTTCGGAGCATGGACACGTGAAACACATCATGGACCCCTGATAAAGCTGGAGGCATCGCCAATCTATAAGCTACCTCTACAACCCGTTCTTGAATTTCAAAGGGGGCAAAAAACCTGGGGCTCAGCTTGCCCCGAACACCAAACCATTTCACTCCTCTCAAGGGAGAAACTCTGAGAAACACGTAGTCACCGACTAGAAATTCTACAGTCTTGTGTTTCAAGTCCGAGTAATTCTTCTGGCGACTTCGGGAGGCGAGCATTTGATCTCTAATATTTTCAATCGCCTCATTGGTCCTCTGAACCATCTTAGGACCTAAGTATCTTCTCTCACCCATCTCATCCCAATGGATAGGTGATCTACACTTCCTCCCATATAACATCTCATACGGAGACACTCCGATAGTTGCCTGATAACTTTTGTTGTATGCAAACTCAATCAATGGGAGATACTTACTCTAAGATCCCCCAAAATCCAACACACAGGCTCATAGCATATCCTCTAGTATCTGAATTGTCCTCTCAGACTGTCCATCCGTCTGAAAATGATAAGAGGTTTCAAACCGCAACTGCGTGCCCATAGCCTTCAGCAGGCTCTCCCAAAACTTGGAGGTGAAGGTGGGGTCCCTATCGGAGACTATCGACCTCAGAGCCCCATGAAGTCGAACAATTTCCTTCACATACAACTCAACATACTGCTCCACAGTATAAGTTGTCCTAACATGCAAGAAGTGGGCGGACTTGGTATACCTATCCATGATCACCCACACCAAATCATGTTGTCCTACGGTTTTCGGCAAACCAACCACGAAGTCCATGGTAATTTCCTCCCACCTCCACTCTGGAATCCCTAGAGGCTGCAATAACCCTGCTGGCCTCTGATGTTCAGCCTTTACCTGTTGACAAGTTAAGCACTTAGCCACATAGTCCACCACGTCCCTCTTCATTCCCGACCACCTATACAAGGTTCTCAAATTCTGGTACATCTTCGTCGAACCCGGATGCAAAGAATAGGAAGTGGTATGAGAATCATCTAGTATCTCTCGCTGAATATCAGAATCCATTAGAACACAAATCCGACCTTTGTACTTCAGTAATCCCATCTCTGAAATAGAGTAGCCCTTAGCTGCTTCAGCTAAGACACTCTCTCTATGTTCTACTAACTGGGGATCCTCCCCCTGTGCCTTCCTAATCCTCTCAAGGAGCGTAGACTGAAGAGTGATGTTGGCTAACTGACCAACCACCAAATCTATACCTGCTCCGGTCATCTCTTCAGCTAACTTATCAGATAGCTGTCTCAAACTGAACAATTGTCATGGGCCTTTCCAACTCAGCACGTTGGCCACAACATTAGCCTTCCCAGGATGATATAAGATATCACAATCATAATCCTGTACTAATTCTAGCCAATGTCTCTTGCGCATATTCAGATCCTTCTGAGTAAAGAAGTACTTCAAACTCTTAGGGTCAGTGTATATTTCGCACTTCTCACCATATATATAATGTCTCCAAACCTTAAGTGCAAATTCCACTGCTGCCAACTCTAGATCGTGCGTGGGATACCTCTACTCGTACTTCTTTAGCTATCTCGATGCATAGGCTATCACCTTTCCGGCTTGCATTAGAACACACCCCAAACCTTCTCTGGAGGCATCACAATAAACCACAAACTTCTCATTGTCTGATGGCAAACTCAATACTGAAGCGGTGATCACTCGCCGTTTCAATTCCTTGAAACTGTTCTCACACCTGTCTATCCATGCATACTTAGTTTTCTTTCTCATTAATTCAGTCAACGGTGTGGCTATCCTAGAGAACCCCTCAACGAACCGCCGATAATACCCTGCCAAACCCAGGAAGCTCCTAACTTCCAGTACACTGCTCGGTCTAGGTCATTCCCTCACTGCCTCAATCTTACTTGTGTCAACTAGAATCCCCCCTTACTGACAATATGGCCCAGAAATGTGACTTGCGGTAGCCAAAACTCGCACTTGCTGAACTTAGCATATAACCTATGCTCTTTCAACCGCTGTAATACCATACATAAATGTTGCTCATGCTCTGTCTCTGACTGAGAGTACACCAATATATCATCAATAAACACAATCACAAACTTTTCCAAATAGTCCTCGAAAACCCTATTCATCATGTCCATAAAAGTTGTTGGGGCATTGGTTAATCCAGAGGACATAACCAGGAATTCATAGTGTCCATATGTCATGCGGAAAGCGGTCTTTGGTATGTCCTCCTCTATAATCCTTAACTGATGGTAACCTGAGCGAAGATCAATCTTAGAGAACATTGTCTTCCCTTGTAACTGGTCAAACAAGTCGTCGACCCTAGGTAATGGGTACTTGTTCTTAATGGTCAACTTGTTCAACTCTCTGTAGTCAATACACATCCTAAGAGATCCATCCTTCTTCTTGATGAACAACACTGGAGCACTTCATGGCGAGAAAATCGATCTAATGAACCCCAAATCCAGTAACTCCTGCAACTGAATCTTCAATTCCTTCAAATCTCCGGAGCCATTCTATAAGGTGTCCTAGATACTAGCTTCGCCCCTGGCGCCAACTCTATAACAAACTCGATCTCTTGCTGTGGCGGCAACCCTGGCAAGTCTATTGAAAATAAATCTGGAAACTAACATACCAATCTGGTCTCACTCGGTCCAGCAGAAAAAACCTTAGAGGTATCCACAATGTTTTCTAAGAATCCTATACAACCTTCCTACATCAGGTCTCTAGCCTTCAGTGCCAAAATTATAGGTACCCGCGGTCCACTAACTGTCTGCACAAATACAAAGGGTACCTCCCCTTCTGGTTCAAAATTCACTATCCGACGCTTGCAGTCAATCGTTGCCCGATACTTCGATAACCAATCCATCCCTAAAATCATATCGAAGTCATCCATTGCTAACTCGATCAAATCCATAGACAACTCTCTACCGTCTATCTCTACTGGCAATGCTCTAATCCATCTCCAAGAGACTACCAGTTCCCCAGTCGGCAACAAAGTCTGAAATCCCCTAACATACAAATCACTAGGTCTACACAGCTAATCTATCACTCTAGCAAACACAAATGAATGAGTAGCTCTCGAATCAATAAATGCAGTAAAAGAAGAACCAACACTAGAAATCTGACCTGTCACGACCAAAGGGCTAGCCTCAACCTTAGTTTGAGTCTAGGTGAATACTCTAGCAGGAGCGAAACTATCTCTCTACTTCGACTCCTCTTTCCTGGCTTGTGGGAAGTCCTTCTTCAAATGGTTGACACTCCCATAAATAAAGCAGGCCCTGATCTTGTACTCTCCCTGATTT
The DNA here is from genome assembly GCF_963169125.1 of Humulus lupulus. Taxonomy (NCBI): domain Eukaryota; kingdom Viridiplantae; phylum Streptophyta; class Magnoliopsida; order Rosales; family Cannabaceae; genus Humulus; species Humulus lupulus. The sequence goes on along the minus strand of NC_084794.1, from coordinate 153,221,700 downwards.
CGTCGTCTGCACTGGGGACATACTGGGAAACTCCTCCACTTGTCACCCCCGCTCTGATGGCCACTAAAAGCACCCTTGCCCTTCTATCCGAGCTAGGAGGAACAAAAGAATCTTGGGCCTTTCTTTTCTGGTCACTGGGGCTGCTACCCCGACTAGATCCAGAAAAAGGAGGCCCCGTCCTCCTAGCATCACGCCTAGCAACGCCCTCTCTCCAAATATGATCCTCAGCCCCCTCAGTTGTAAGGGCCTTTTCCACTACCTGAGCTTATGTAGTAGTCCCTAGGTCTAATGTTATCTTAACATCACGGGCGATCGTGACATTCAACCCCCGTACAAACCAATCCCTTCGTGCCGCATCAGTCGGCACCAAATTCGGTGCGAACTTTGCCAATCGTTCAAATTTCAAGGCATACTCAGTAACTGTCATTCGGTTCTGAGTCACGTTGATTAACTTCCTCAACTCTTCCCAGGTCATAATTGCAACATTTCTTCTCTGTGTCACTACATCCCACCAAATGTGGGCGTCCTCTCTGAACATGTAGCTAGCACAAGCTACCCTCTCGTTTCCTTCCACTCTCATGAAATCAAGGATGGAGGAAATCATATTCATCCACTGCTCTGCCCGCAAGCAAAGCAGTGGGTCTGGTCCACCCTCGATGGTGGGAGGATGCTGCTTCCTGAACCTTTCATACAAAGGTTCCCACCTATTCTCCATAATAGGTTGAACTGGCACTGGTGCCACAGCTTCTGAACCTACAACCTAGTGCCCTGAGGAGGGGCCTGTTGTCTCAGCAGTCGAAGCGCTTCTTCTGTTCGGTGCAGTCTGGCTTCCATGTCGGTAAACATTTATTGCCAATTCTGTGGGGCAGGTGGAGGATCCTGACCCTGGCTGTCATCCTCGGCCCTACTGTCGCGGAGTCTGGCTGATTGACAAGGCATCTCAACAATATGCATGTAATCAACGACGTCGCTCTTCAGGCATGATAACTACATCCAAAACCACCTCCCAATTCACATCAACCAACAACAAGCAGCAGTCCACATAACACAAATAACATACAACACTCAAGGGGCCATGCCCTGGCATCATGCATATGTTAACACATTCATTATTCTCTATATAAAATAATTAGGCAAACAAGGCACTCAAGCACATAATCAAGCATATAATTCAATATTTACCAACCAACCCTGAGTTGAGCTTGTCACTGACAGCGAGCGTACATGTTCGGTGAATCTCCAGGAACCATAAACCTTAGCTCGCTATGATACCAAGTTATAACGCCCTACTTCCTTAGAGTCGTTACTATGTGAGTTTTGAATGTGCAATTAACTCGCTAATCAAGGTTATAGGTTAAAAGTGTTGCTAAACTGTAATAAAAGTCATATAATTTGAAAACGTACTCATTCACTAAAATTATAAAGCGTTATACATTTGGGATCCCAAAATTACTGTTTAGAAATATTTACAACTCAAAATATGATTTAAGTCGACTAAACGCAAAACTCTAGTTACTACATAATGTCTCCCAAAAATACCCGTGGTCGTGGCAGCCAGGCAGGCCAAACATGTACACGTCGCTTCACGCTCTCCGTACTCATGGTTGGTCAACCTTTCCATTGCCATTACCTGCACCATAGAACACCCTTGAGCTGAAGCCCAGCAAGAAAACTCAACACAAATAATCAACATAAACATATCCAGCAATCATCATATAACAAAGCCATGGGTTCGCGGTCTATACCATGAGGATGACTCATGCATCTGAGAAGGGTCTAACCCTAACGGCTTGCACTTCGCGTGCTTAATGCCGCTCCCAGCCCCTTGCCGTACTCGGCCTTGCACTCCACGTGCTTAACTCCGCTTGTCATACTCTGCCTTGCACTTCACGTGCTTAACGCCATTCGCGACCCTTTGTCGTACTCAGCTTTGCCGTTCTCGGCCTTCACCGTTCTCGGCCTTCACCGTTCATTCACGATAAGCATACATAGCATGATATCAATAACTACTTAAACATATACCAGACATAAACAATAAGGCTACGCCCTGCAATTCAATCACATAGGGTCATGCCATGCAATACAACCTATAGGGCCACACCCTGCTCTACGGGTACAACAGTTTTCTTACCTGTCTCCCGAGCTTCTTGAGCAACGAAATCCCAAGCATAGTCCTCTAACTCGAGCCTCACTGAAAACCTATTCACAACACACAAGTAACACTCTTGTTACTAAACAATTCATAATTGTACCCCGGAACCAATCTCGTGCTCTCGGGACCTCCCGTTTCCCCACACGAGGTGGCGAAAGCGTTCCCCGAGCTCCCTGAGCCAAACCCTAAAAAACAAAATCCCACATCCTAAAAATGGCCTAGCACCGCAGCACAACCCTATAGGGACAGCTGCGCCCAGCAGGGCTCCCCCATCCTAATTCAACCCAGCGTCGCGGCACGGAAGAACAGGGCTGTGGCGCTCATACACGAACCCAGAAAACTGGGTTTTTCCTAACATTCTTCCCAAGCTAAAACTCATCCAAAGCAATACCAGAGTATACCCAAGTCCCAATTCGAACTAAACATCCAAATGAACAACATCACAACACATAAACACCAGAATACTAATTCATCCAAACTCAAAATCACCTAGTGGTTTAAAACTCCACAAAACTTAAACCACACCAAAATATTTACTTCAGAAATCAATGAAACCCTTACCTCAGGTAGGAGTTCGACCTAAGATGCTTTCAAATCCAGTTCCAAGCTCAAATCCACAAATTCCTAAGTTCAAGCTTCACAAAACCTTCATCCCAAAGTCCACCAAGAAAACATAAATTCAGCTCACCAACACAACTCTTCCAATAGAAATCAACAAAGAAGAGAGTTAAAACTTAACTTTGAACCCCTAAATTTCTGGCCTAAAATCCTTCAAAATCAAGCCCTGTGGTGAGAGAGAGAGAGAGAGAGAACCGAATGGGAGAGTGAGCTGAGAGAAATTGATCCATTTTCCTTCCTTTATCTGCTTTTGTCTAAGTGCCTCTAGATCCCCCAACTCCCACTGAGTATATCCACTTGCCAAAATGACTGAATTTCCCCCTTAAGTTAACCTAAGTCCTCAAATATCACCAAGGTAGTTTTGTCATTTGACATATCCCGTTAAGTCCTCGAGTACACCTAAAAATCCCAAACTCATATTATATACCCCAAAATACCCCTAGGCTCCTCCTGAGCCGGATATTTGACCCCGTTGTGACCCTAAATATTGCATTTGTGCTCTCAGCGAGCTAAAATTACAAATATGCCCCTAATAACCAAATGGGGGCCACATGCATATTTAACTCACCTAAACATGCATTTCTAATCACATACTTATCAAATTCACATATTAACACAATAAATCAATTATTGCCCTCCAGGCACGCTAATCAAGGCCCTAAGCCTTATTAGCAAATTTGGGATGCTACAAATATTGAAAGGATTCTTTGAAATAATAATATTATTATTTCTAACAGAAATACAAAAATTATGTTCTTGCAACAGAGATAAAGAAATTATATTTCTAGAAAATCCAAGAATAAAATAACATTATTCAATATAAGAAATTTATTTCCAAAGTTTAAACATGTTATTCCTAATGTTTTGGCCGAAATGTGTGTACAACTTCTAACCCTCATTGTCACCTCACCATCGGGAAGCTTTTCTTGATGAATCAAGTAACTGGAAAGAAGAACAAACATGGTTAGTGAATCGTGAATCAATGACCTAGGATGACATATCATCTTCCACTACACAAGCATCAAGTAAAAGTAAATATTTAATGCCCCAAATCTCCTATTAAGGCTTAGTGTCTTGATTAGCGTGCCGGGATGGCAATAATTGATTTAATCATATTATTACGTGATTAATTGTGATATATGTGCATTAGTACTTAATTACATGAGCTATAATATAATGTGAATATATATGAATGTTTAGGTGAATTAAATATGCATGTGAGCTCCTTCTTGCTAATAAGGGCATATTTGTAATTTTTGACCCGTTAGGGTTTATATATGTTTGTGTGTGTTATGGTTGAGACCATAGTATTCTGGAAATATATTTGAGATGTGTGGTCTGAGTTTGGATACTGGTTAAAATGAATTTTAGTGGATTTGGCTTGAGAAAACGCAGGGAAATTCTAGGTTCTGGAGCTCGAACCACGACCCTGTTCTTCAGGCGCCGCGGCCTACATGAACCCAGAAGGCCTTAGAGGTCTCTGAAACCGTCCAGGCGCCACGGCCCGTCTCCCCCAGGTGAGGGCCGCGAGCTCTCTGACTTGTAGAGGGTCACAGATTAAATGGAAAATATTGGCCAATTAGGGTTTTTAGGCTCGAGAACTCAAATTTAGAGGATCGAGAAGGATCCTTCTCCCCAGCTTAGTAGAATTCGAGGTCCAGGAGGCTAGTATATTATTCTGAAGCTTTAAATTGATTTATATTGTGATTGTTATGTATGATTACATTGTGATTAGGTTTTACCACGAAAGCTTGGATTTAGGGATCGTGCTCGAGATCGCACTAGTCAGTCAGCATGGGACACAGGTAAGAAAATTGTTTGTGCCCGTAGAGGAAGGCATGGCCCGATTATCAGTGAAGGCCAGAATCAACGAAGGCCGGGAATGGCGATAAGCATGCTTAATGCAGGTCGAACGACCATGCTGAATACAGGTCGCCATGGCATGGCAATCTAGAGTGTTGTACTCACTCGTTCGATGAAGACCATGAACCTGGTGCCTGGTAATGCACTTGGGTCGGCATCGGTATTTATCTGAATAGTTGGTGTTATCTGTTTAAAGTTATGCATTTACTAGAATGATTTGTTATATGCTATATATGTGGAGTTTTCTTGCTAGGCCTTGGCTCACGGGTGCTCTATGGTGCTGATAAGGGCAAAGGAAAGGCCAACCAAGTATGTTTTTTGGGGCATGGAGCGACGCATACATGTTTTGCCAACCTAGCACGACAAGAAAAAATGGCTTTTACTTCGATTTTTAAGCTGGATTTACTTCGGCTTTCGCTAAAATTCGCAACCGTAGTAGTTCGGAGCGAAGTAAAAAGTAGTTAAAAACCGAAGTGAAAAATAAGCTTTCTACTTCGGTTATTATGTAAAAACTAAAGTAGAAAGTGGGGATTCTACTTCGGTTTTTACATAATAACTGAAGTAGAAAGTGGTTTACGCTTCCTTGCTGGGCGCTTTTTACTTCGGTTATTATCTAAAAACTGAAGTAGAAAGTGGGGATTCTACTTCGGTTTTTACATAATAACTGAAGTAGAAAGTGCCCCCCCCCCCCCTTTTTAATAATTATTTCTAATTATTTTTAAATTGCCCAATTCTATTTTTTTTTTTTTTTGCCCTAATTTTTTTTAAATAATCTAATTATATGAATTTATAGTTATATATATTTTTACAATTGGAATTGGTTTATTTTCATTTAATTTATAATAGAAATAAAAATCACAAAATTTATACACTTAGAATTAAAATTCTTTTAAAATTAAATATTTATACATTCACATAATTGTTAAGTAGAATAACCTAATCATTCATATATACATTCACATCATTGTAATTAAGTAAAATAGCCTAAACATTTATATATACATTCACATAAAACTAAAGATATGTATAAACAAAATAGCCTTACTAATAAATTTAAGTCATCAATCGACTTAACTATTCTTGTTGGGTTGGCAAGATGTCCCCCCAACCATTGGCGACAATTTGGCCACTAGTAACTTCGTCAATTAGTTCATTCTACGAAACAAATTAATGATAGATTAAATTAGTAACTTGTAACAACACTTACAAAATTTTCCTACTTTGCTTTAAAACACTTACTTTTTCTTCAATTTTTTTGTCCAAATTATCTTTGACAAGAGTCTTCTTCGTTTCTCGCGCTTTTATCCAAATTTCATATCCCTCCACATCTTCCACTCCTAATTCTTTTTCTAGGATATCCAACATAATTGAAGTTTAATTATTAAATTTTCCTAAGTCTAACAAAATTTCGGCAGCATAACAACTGCATTTTATCATCTCCAAAATTTTAAAAACCTGTAAATAACACACAAAATATCTCGACATACTGTGCAAATTGAAAAAGAAAAATAATTAATAAAATCTATAAAAAATTTGCAGAGTTTCCTTTGTTTTTGTAGCATATCCCAATTTTATTATTATATATAAATTCAACACAAACAAACACAAAATCAATACACATAATTCCATCCTTATATCACCGCCAACAACAAATTTTCCAAAACCTACTTCACCAAAGTAAAACATGCATGATTTAACTCTAATTTTATAAATAAATATTGCAATAGTAATAAATAAAATTTAAAGATTACTCACCTCCAATATTACTCTTGAAGTCACCCAAAATCAATAGACAATTGGCAACCAAATCAACAACCCTACAAAAAAGCTTAAACAAAAACAAATAAAAATCAATTACATAATTAATTAAACTAGTTACATATTCATCAAACAACATATCAAGCTAGCTAGTTATAGAAAATAAAAAAAAAATCTCACTAATAATCCAAACATTTCAAGTTCTAACATTGGCAACAACATTACCTATTGAAGCTATGTTTAGAAATTTAAATAGCAATTCACAATATTTTTAAAATTTTACTAATGTATATATATAATTAATAACATTATATAAAATAACAAAAAAAAATATAACACATATACTAAAAAATAAGTATTAAATTCAGAATAATATAAAAAAAAAATTAACACAAACAAAGTTTAAAGGTAACAAACCTTCTTTGATGCTCAAAATAGCCTCTAAATCAATATTAGCAACTCTAAAACCTATATATAATAAACACATTACATCTATAAGAAAAAAAATCTGGAAATAATATAGAAAATAAAAAAAAATCATACAAACAAAGATTTAGTGATTCATACATTTTTTTAAGCTCAAGAACACATTTTAATGTAAGAAAACCAGTCAAAGTCCAATAACAATACTAATTTTCGAACCCTAAAAATACCCACACCCAAAGTCTTTATTTTCTCCCTCAAAAATAAAAATGGAACTAATATTTCTATTTTTAAGTAAGAAAAATGATTTCAAATGATAAAAAAAAACATAAAAAATGGTATATTTAGTGAAACCCTCGTGGGAGTATGACCATGTTATCCCCAAAAAATGGAGATTGATGGCGTGGCAATAGAGGTGACAAGTGGCAGTACATAGTCCGTAAAAGACACATTAATAAGTCAATAAATATATTGGCTCCTCAGAGTTGTGATAAAGTGACTTGGCTTAGGAGTAGCTCAGTAAGCCATGCTAGACCAGAGTGCCATGTTAGACGAGAGATATGGCATGCTAGACCAGAGTGCCATGTTAGACCAGAGTGCCATGTTAGACGAGAGATATGGCATGCTAGACAAGAGTGCCATGTTAGACCAGAGACATGGCATGCTAGACCAGAGTGCCATGTTAGACGAGAGATATGGCATGCTAGACCAGAGTGTCATGTTAGACCAGAGACATGGCATGCTAGACCAGAGTGCCATGTTAGACCAGAGGAGTGTGTGTCCTACCAGCCAAGTGTGTGACTATCCAGTAGAGGTATGGCCGACCAGAAGGTGATATTCATCAACCAGGTAGAACAGACTACGTCAAGATTCCCAGAAACAGCTTCAACAAGAATTGGTCTTGGCATACGCGGGAATCTCTTATTCTTCCCACAAATTGGGAGTTCTGTTACATTTTGAATATTTTTGTAATTTAAATATAATAAATATAATGAAATATCTCGATTCTAGGGGAGAGCAGATGTATGATCCTAAGCCTATAAATACATGGCTTATGAGATCAGAAAGGGACTTTTGGGAAATTTTGGGTCTGAGTTTTCTAGAGAGAGAAAGTGCTTGTATCTGAAAGAATTCTTGTATTCTTGTAATCTGTACTGAAGAAACTCAGTTGGCTCAGTTCATCTGATCTTGAGCGCAGATCTATAATCACAACTCTAAGTGGATTAGGCTATTACCAACATATTGGGGCTGAACCACTATAAAAATTACGCGCGTTATTTATTTTCTTTTCAAACCCGTCTGTTTCGTTTTATTTCTCTTGAAGGTTTCATCGCTTTTGACGTTCTCACGTCGTTGGCCAAAAACGCGGTCAACGGACCACAATGGAGGTTTTATGAGTTTGGCGTTTGGGATTTTTTCTTCAGAGAGACGAATGAGGCGTGAGAGCTATATATTAAGGGTATTAAAACTTCTTCGGTTCTTATATAAAAAACCGAAGTAGAAAGTACCCTTTCTACTTCGGTTTTTATATAAGAACCGAAGTAAAAGCCTTCAGGGCCGCGTTTGGTTTGCTCCACTTTTCACTTCGGTTTTTTCATAAAAACCGAAGTGAAAATCCCCAATATAGTGTGAAAACCAAATATGGCCCTTGTCTATTTTCTATTTTAACTTTATTTTTTTAAGAAACCGAAGTAATAGACTATTTTTATGTACTACCATTCCCAAAAGCGAAGTAAAAACCCATTGAAAGGTTTTTACTTCATTTTTTTATATTCTATGTGTAAAAAACAAAGTAAAAGCCTATATTTCTAGTTTTGTAGCCGCCAAGACTGTGATTGTTTTGAGGGACACATTATAAACATTTGATTTTGTTGCTTAGGTTGACTGTACCCTAACTCTTGGAATGTAAATATATTTCAAAACAGTATTTTGGGATCCCAATGTAACACTTTTATGATCTAAATGAATGTCCAACCTTTTCTATTAAAGTTGCATTAAATGAGTCTTTATTTTGCTTTAATCACACTTTTTGGTCTAATACCTCGATCAGCGAGCTAAAGGCACATTTTAAAATCACATGGTAACAACTCTAGGATAGTAGGGTGTTACAAAATTAGATTTACCTTTCTTTTTCACCTCAACGAGATACTTGTTACAATTTCTCATCTAGTGTCCTTCAACTCCAAAGTGGAAATACTTCCCCTTGGGTTCTTTCTTTTTGAAGTTGTTGTCTTTCTTGTTCTCCTTGGCCTTAGGTGACTTCTTGGCCTTGTTATCTTTCTTATCCTTACCAATCTCTCTTATGCAAATTAATCAAAGGTAAGCACTATTGGCTACTTATTTTCACTAAATAACCTAAAATAGCACCAAAGGATCAACCTGGTGAAAACAATATATTTTTTACAGATAGATTGATCTAAGCAATAAATTCAACAAGTGTGATTCATTCAACTTAGGTTATGTTTTTAATCACAATTAAAGAAAACTTTGACCTAATCTTTAAACATAATTTACCACAAACACTTAGAATCCTAGACTATTATGTGAATATCAATTCTAAAATAGTATTAGATTTATGTTAAACCCTATCTAGTGTCCACATAAATGAGATAAGAACACAATTCATATCAATAATCATAGAAAATCATAATCATTAATAAATAAAAGAAAACATATTTAGGGCCTTGAAATCAACCTTAACTAAATAAAAACTTAGTTGGACATGATTAAATAGTAAGCACAAGTATTTCACAAAATAATTTAAGAAAGATATGAAAAATAATAAAATTAAAATACAAACTTTCTTTAATTCTCTAAAAAATTCACTCAAATAAAGCAAATATTCTAAGTTAAAAAAAAGTATCATTTATGATAACTCTACAAAATATAATTGTTTTATCACATTTTATATGCTAATTGTTGCTTAGTTCTTAAGAATTTTAAGTAATTTATTAAGTTTTTAAGTAATTTTGAATTTATTAGGTTTATTTTAATTTTATAGATTTTTATATGTTTTTATAGATATTTTATTGTAATATATTATAGTTTAATTATTTGAAATTAGTGTTGTCAGATTAAAAGTTAAAAATGTAATTTTATTGAACTTAAATGTCAAATTAAATTAATTTTTAATTAATATTTTCATGGAACTTATGTTGTATATTTTATTATTCAAAATACTTAGTTTTTAACTTAATTTATTTTTATTTTTGTAGGGTTTTAATTTGAATTTCGGTGCTATGAATTATGAAAAAGAAATAAGTTAAATGTGAAAAATAACAAGAAAATTGGCATTTATGAAAAGCCAAAAGAGAAGGTTTACAAGCCCACCACACCAACCCAGCCTGCCTCCAACTGCTCCCACCTCCGTCTAGGCCTGCCTCCAAGCCCACGGCCCAGCCCGCCTCAGCCACCTCCCAGCCTCCCTTCTCCTCACACGGGCCTGCCTTCAAGCCCACGACCTAGCCACCTGAGCCCACAACCAGCAGCCTGCAAATTTTTATTGAGCCCACAATTGTCCCCTTATCCCCTTGCCCCATTCTGCCCAAGTGCCATTTTGTTTTACCCAACTTTTCTACATATTTTACCACCAAATTCATCATTACACCCTAAAATTTACCTCTACATGCCATATTACTATTCATTTAATCAATTTAAATTGATTATTTTAGTACTCTCAATTTGGCTATGAATAGGGAATTTCAAGAACATTTTTGGCATACTTAATTTTTGGTTACTATCATCTTTTCTACACTTTGTCTCTACATTTTCTCTCATCCTTTTGGAAGACCATTTTGTGCCTATTAACTGCCTTTTTCCCTGCCAACCTAATCTGAGAGATTAAAGGATAAAAATGGGATAACACAAGGTTTTATGTGGTTCAGGTTATAAAAGAACCTTACTCCACGAGTCTTTATTATTTAGTGATCTTGAAGCTTAAGGTAGCAAGATTCAATGGTGATTCTCAGGCAGCATATATATTGCACTGAGTACAGAGTTTCTCTCTCTAAAAAACCGAACTCCCCACAAGGAGATACCCTAGACCTATTTATAGAGGTTGGGGTCATTAGTGCTAATTATCTCTCATAAATATTATGGTATTAATGTTAAGTTAATACACAAAGGCATGTGTTACAATAAAAACTTTGGCCACCCCAGATTCTACGGGGCCCATTGCAGAAAGTCACACACCAATTTTATGGGGAACATATATGTGACTGTCAGGGTGTGGCGCATGTTAGGCGGCGTTGTGGAAAATGCCGATTTTTGAGTGTACGAACTCAACACCACTAATCGAGGATCACCAAAAGTTGTCAGATGATCCTTTTAAGGCCCACACCTACAGTGATTGACACATGGCATTACTCCTAGGCCCGAGGACCGAAGTCCTAGACTTGGAGAAAGCCCAAGTAAAAAATGGCCCTTAGGGCGTGACCTCACTTGGAGACATCCTCTCCCCGAGGGAAGACCTTGGGACATGGCCTCACCTGTAGGTATTCAAGGAGACTGGCTTGAAACATGGCCTCACCAGAAGACACCCTTGCCTAAGAGAAAATCTCAAGACATAGCCTCATCTAGAGATATCCTTGATTGGACCGGACTAGACCACATCAAGGAACTCGCATTCCGAGGACTCCATGGCATGTTGCTGATTACTCCCAATTGCCACGTGTTGGATGATCAAAACACAGACAACATTTTCCCCCCAACTCTTCACTCGTCCTCGGACAGTGGAGACTTAGATTGAAGAGTAATCCAAGAAGGTCTTCGGGAGTTGACGTTTGGGCTTCTTCTGACTATTCTAAAAAGTTCGTGCCACGTGTTGACTCCTTATTGCTTGGCCCATCAATTTGTGCAATTAATGAGAAGTCCATTCCACTACTCAAAACTTCTACTTCGTACCCTAGGTGTCTTTTCTCTCCATACCCAAGACGTCGTTTCCCAAGGCTAATGATCACGATCCGTGTCTTTTAGGATCTGACCGTTGGATTACTCTCGAGTGCCTATGTCATGGGTAATCCAACAGTCAGGGTGTAGTTGCTTCCCCTCAAATTTTTTAGTATAAAGCTCGATAACCGTCTTTCAACAAACACTCTTACCATTTGAAATCTGAAACCTCCAACACTTTGTCTTCTTCCTTAATCTTCCCAGTCCTTCAATAGTTCCATAGTTTCTTCTGCAAATCTGGACGATTGGCGAGAGTCATCGTACTTCTAGGCGAATGACAAGCAATTCTTCAGAGTCATAACTCGTTTCAACACTTACTTTCACTACATCTCGAGTAAGTATTTACTGGTTTCGTGTTTTCATTGGGTTTAATTTGGGAATTTAGATGCATGCTTAGGAATGGATTTTTTGTGGTATTTTGAGGGGAAGTTTTGACCCTTTACAAGTCTTTTTAGGTGCATTTTGGTGTTAGGAGTGGCCAAAATAGTCTATTGCCTGCCTTGGGTAAATTTTTCCTTTCTGGACACTCGACCAGAATATGGAAAATCCCTAGATACCGGCAGTGTTCATAAGTTCCAGTGGTGTTCTCCGGTGCTAATTTTTCTGCCCGGAGGACATCCTAGGCCTTTAGAAATTCTTTCTTCTCCTCCCCAAACAGTAGTCTTAAGGATTCTCCCTTTGACTCATATTTCTTCGAGACAAGGTGCTAACTACTTTGTTTGTTGTTTCAGATGTCCGAGGAGCTTCACCAATTACATAAACACGGATTATACGCATTTGACGCCTAGATCCTTCAAATGGCCCGAGAAGCGGGGCAACACCTCTAGAAGGGGAAGCAAGTAGCTGGTAGCAGTCAAGCCCTCATAGTACGAGAGGGCTCCGACCCGGTGGCGACGAGACCTCTTCGAGCCGACCTCTCAACAGAAGAGGCCAATGCAGGCCCAACACCGTCGAACAACACCTACCCTATCGTGGGGTTTGAGACGAAGGACATCCCCATCAAGCTACAACACCAAGTTGCCTTGGAGAGGATTCTTGACCACTATGGGGTGGATGCTAGTGATATGCTTATGCGCCTGTCTCGAGAGGACGAGTGGGTGCACAAGAGCATTCATGGGCTCGGGTCCTAGAGTGCCTCCCATCTCCAGACTAGTGCAACCCTGCCATTGCACCAGTACTATGTCGACTTCCTCAAGTTTATCGGCATAGCTCCCTTCTAGTTGTTCCCAAATGGATATCAGGTACTGGCGGAACTTTACATTTTGTACAAGAGGCAAAACTAGCCCACCCTGTCCCCCGCCGAAATATCGTACATCTACAGCTTTCAACAGTGTTCAAAGAAGGGGGGAAAAGGTGGGTACTACACCCTGATGAAGCACACGATTCCAGGGAGAAACTACAAAGCTTCGAGCAGCAACGAGAATCATGTTTGGAACTATAAGGACCAATTATTCTGGGCGAATGGGCTCTCAACAAGGACCAATCCTACCCTACTCCTAGACTAAGCACCTTTGTCCTCTCATAATTTCATCTGATAGCATTGGGCTTGTAACTGATCCTTGATCTTAAAAACATTTCTCACCAGGTTCTTATCATCGCACACCTTTCATTGACTCCTTTGATGAAAGGCTTCAGGTAATTAACACACTTCGTGACGAGGATTTGGATTCCCTTTCCTCATCATCAATGCCCATCTCTGACAGTATGGCTATTGCAGGCGGGGCAGAGCATAAGCCCGGTGGTCCTTACCAAATTCTGAGACTCGAAGCAATCTCTGTAGGTGGTGAGGCTCCACACAGACTATGTGGCAACCAAGGTGCAATTTCAATACACGCAGCACCGTCGTGAGGGGCACGCGGAGAGCGTCCTCGCCATCAAGGCAGCTACGGAGGCGAAGGAAGATGAAGAGCTTGAGGTAGAGCTCAAGGCGGGGATTGGTTCGTCTTCCTTGCCTCAAGGTAAATCCCCAATTGTCCTTCATTATGCTAAGCATGTAAGGGGGGGAACTAGTCTAGACCATTCATCACTTTCTCCCTTGCTTATTTAGTACGGTCAAGTCTCAGGGCGTCGTTGGTCTGAGGAGGAGTATCAAGACTACCAGGACCTCATCGATGTGTTCCCCCACAATCCAAGGAGGAAGATACATCCCCAAGGTTTCGTGCCTCTTAACGAGATGACGACCATGCATGCCACATGCTTTTTTCAGTACGAGACCAATTTGATGTAGGAGATGGGCCGACTAATCAGCGAATTCACACATTTTGTCCTACACTCCTTGGAGCCTGATCATGGTGGGGCTCTCAAGGAGATTTATACTTGGTCTCTCACATGTTTTTATTTGTTTTGGTTTTCCTTTCCTTCTGAGGGACTAATCAGTTTGTTTCCTTTGTGTATAAAGCATGGGCTTGTCTGACCTAGTTAGGTTGAAGCATTAGAGGGTGTCGAGACTCTTTGAGATAGACGTCCCGACGACATCAACCGCAGTGCCCACACCCCTGGTCGCTCAGCTCCAGCCCTGGTTACCCAAGCATCCTCTACGACTGCTACCAGTCCTCAACCCAAGCACGATGGCTCTTGGCGAGGTCATTGACCTTGAGGCTTCCTCCCCTCAAGATGGGGGATTCTCTGGGAAGGGTAACAAAATCCCTTCCAACATGCCTGACTTCCCTCCAGCCAAGGTACCTCGGTTGATATTCTTCTCGGAATACTATGACGGGGAGGAATGGGAGGTGCACAGGCAGGTCTTTGAGTACTACAACGCCTGCATCGAGGAGGGCAACAACGACTTCAATCTCCTCGCTGAATCTCTGCGCGAGGGTTGTCCAAAGAATCATGTTATTCCTCCTTTCCGCGAGGAGTTGGATCCTCTCCTCATGGGGGGAATAGGAGATAAGGTCGTTCTGCTTGGCACATAGCTCGTACAAAGGTTAGCGGGGTCCTTATGCGAGATTCCTTCTAGCAGCTTCACCCATTGTGGTAGCGATAACGAGGTTTTGCTGATAGCCACCAGCTGTCATTCTTCCTTGAGGGTAAGTCTCCTAATTTTTACCTCAATTCAGTGTTTATTTCTCTATCCTTTTGGCTTATTTGATACTTTGATTTGACAAACTGTGGCCCTCAACCAACGGTTCGGGGACATCGTGCTGATGTAGTCCTTTAAGCTAAAAAAGGCTCAGGCGAAGCTTGCTCGGGCTCAGGAAGAACTAGCTCAGCTCCGGAGACCATGGTCCCCTTAGAAGAACACTCGCGGCTCCAGAAAGAAGTGGAGGACACAAGAGCCCATGTCCGCGAGGTGGAGGACTACAAGCCACCGAGCGGTCGAAGCTATCCACTTTGGAGGAACCTTCCTCTAATTTGCTAGAAGATACTACAGGCCACACCCGGGTCGTGGAGGAGGAGTTGAAAAAAGCTTGCGAAGAGCTCGAGTTGAGTCGATCGGAGTCTCTAGCCCGTGCCGAGGAGCTGGAGAAAACCATGAAAGTTGCAGAAGACCGTCGTCGCCAAACTGAAGAACTGGAGAAGGACCTCGATGTAATGGCCGATGATACACTCTTTGATACATGGCAGAGCAACAGAGACATGGATCTCTCAATCACTGAGGACCTCAACATGAAGACAAAACTCGAGGTGCATCTTGGGGCATAAGAGGCTAGGGCAGCCCAGGAGAAGGAGGTCGTGGCAGCGGGTCGCATTCCTTAAGCCGATCCCATGATCGAGATGGTGGCGGAGGTCCCCTCAGACCTAGGGCCTTAGTAATTTTGTCCTGTATAATTTTTTTTAGCTAAGTAGGCCTGCGTGCCATAGTTTATTGGGGTATAGACAATAAACGCTCAAGCCCCCAAGCATTGTTGTAACTATTTTCCATTTAAACTTATGAAACCTACACTACTTTACTGCCATGATTGCATCATTATTGTCTGAATTTAACCTTTAACAAATATGCAACATAGATTTGGCTAACTCAACCTACTATACTCGTGAGAGTCCCAAGATGTCGAATCGGGTCTTGTGCTCGAGTCTTGAAGACTCACGCTTTTAACGACTTCTCTTAGTACTTACGAAATTTGTATGTTTTTAGTGTTGCTCTATAGGCTCACGGTCCTCGAGAGTAACTTTAACGCTAGGTTAAGTGATTACTCAATGCGGCCATACGTCCCTGAGTTCCAGCGACTTAGAACGGGGCCTGCCTGTGGTACTTTCACATCTAATGTTTCATCTTAGTATCAAGGTGATAAGAGTAACTTTGACGCGATGTCAAGTGAGGGCATTCACTTGACTATCCTACACCCCCGAGTTCCAACAACTCAGGCTTTAGGAGCACCTATACCGTAGTGTTCTTCCTTAGTGCTCGACACTTACAAGATTTAGTGTTGGCTTCCAGGCTCAATGTCCTCGAAAGTAACTTTAATGTCACCCCGTGCTTCTCAGTCCCGATGACTCGGGCCTTTAGGGGGTCATTCACACTAAGCTATTTGCCCCTGGGGACGTGGTAACCGGCTGGCCAACTTGGGATTTTTTATTTTACCCCGAGTACACAGCTCGAGCCCTAATCGTTTGGAAGTCGTGACTCATTATCCCAGGCCTAGGAGGTTGAGCTCACACCCTTTGACTATGTCTATCATAGGGGTGTGCAGAATATATCCAACCCAATTACAACCGATCGATCCAATTACAACCGACCTCCAAAAATTGGATATCCAATTACTATTGGATCAAATCTGATGCAATTTTTGAAAATCCAAATTGGATCGGTTGGTTGTTGGATCGGAGTCCAACATCCAATAAAATCGTACCGAACCGATCCAACAATCATCCAATTACATATATGCTTCTAATTTAGATGAATTTGTGTTGTATGTTTTTAAATTATTAGAGCTAAATAGTGTTTTCATTTGGATGAGTAATTTGTGTGTTTTATAATTGAAATATACATGAAAATTAAATTTAAAAAGACTGTAAATTATTGGATGGATCCGATCCAATAAATAACCAGGGGATGCATCCAATGAATGGAACCGATCCAATCAAATTATCCATTGTATCAGATCGGTTGACTCAATTCAATTGGATTAGGTCGGTTGTAAAAATCCATCATCCAATGAATAATTGGATTGGATAAGATGGGCTTAAATCCATTGGATATGATCCAATGAACACCCCTAGTCTATCGTGACTAGATTTTAAGCGCTCGAGGTCTGGCCCCGAGTTCCAACGACTCGGGCCTTTATTCGCATCTCCAGATCATAGGACTGAGTCACTGCTCCTCGAGCATGGTGTCCTCGGGAGGAAACCTCAGTCCATATTTGCAGAGCATTCTACTCAAATCAGGCGACTTCTACTAGTGCCCAAGTACCGACGACTCGGGCTTCCGTTCACATCTCGAGGATTGGGATTTGTTAACTACTCCCCAGGCGCGCATTGTCCTCAAGAGAATATGCTAAATCCAACCTTGCATAACTTGGATCTTTTCAGAACTGCGTTTTTGTCATGCCATTTAGCTATGGGATTCCATGACACTAGAGGTGCTTCACTCGTCGACTAGCCAAGCTCCCCATGCCATGGACTTGCCAATGCTATAATGTTTGAGGCATATGGACGACTTAGGCATAACTCCTCGGGCACAATGTTCACGGGAGGTGTCCCAAGTATGCCCCGGGACCAAGTACAGAGTACTCGGTCTTCCATTCGCATCTTGAGATTAAAGGACTTGATCAGAGCTCCTTAGACGCAATGTCCACGGAAGGTGATGAACGTCGATACTCGCGCTACTAAGATTCTTTGTCTAGTTTCTAGACGCTAAACCCTACTCTACTTGGAACAAGCTTAGTCTCTTAAGCCAGACTCCACTAGTTTCCTAGGTTTTTCTATTCTCGGGGTGGTGACACTAGGCTTACTCTACTTGAAAAGCTTAGTTTCCTATGTTGTTCCACTCAAGGCATGAAGCTACCCTAAATCCATGCCCCCCAAGTGATCGGAGACTAGTCTGCGTTAACTTGTTCAGGCAAGTGAGCGGGTGCTCTTATACATAGTAGTAACACAATAAAGGAAACCAAAAAATATAAGCAGACAAAAAAATTCCTTTTTTTACAGTGTTTTATATACACAGTTTCCATTAAATGTGCCCAGAGGCTACAAAGGATATTACAAAAAATTAACAAGGTTCACAACTAATGTTACTGGTAATACCGGCAAAGATGCTCGACATTCCAGGCGTGGGGTATTAACTCCCTACTTAGGTAGGCCAATTTATACGTCCCCAAACATACAGCGCTCTCAACTTGGTATGGGCCTTCCAAGTTAGGTCCCATCACTCCTGCACCAGGGTCTCGGGTGGCTAAGAAGACTATTCGCAACGCCAGATCTCCAATTTTTCTATTCTCAGAGTGGCAACACTAGGTTTACTCCATTTGAAAAGCTTCGTTTCCTAGGTTGCTCCACTCGAGGCATGAAGCTGCCCCAACTCCATGCCCCCCAAGTGATCGGAGACTAGTCTGCGTTCACTTGTTCAGGCCAACAAGCGGGTGCTCTTATACATAGTAGTAACAGAATAAAGGAAACCAAAAAATATAAGCAGATAAACAAATTTATTTTTTACCATATTTTATATACACGGTTTCCATTAAATGTGCCCGGAGGCTACAAGGGAGATTACAAAAAAGTAACAAGGTTCACTGCTCATATTACTGGTAATACCGGCAAAGATGCTCAGCATTCCAGGCGTGGGGTATTAACTCCCCACTTATTCGGGCCAATTTTTACGGCCCCGGACATACAATGCTCTCGACTTGGAATAGGTCTTTCCAGTTAGGTTCCATCACTTCTACACCGGGGTCTCGGGTGGCTAAGAAAACTCTTCGCAACACCAAATCTCCGACCCCAAACTTTCTATCCTTCACTTTAGATTTGAAATAAATGGCTACCTTATGTTGGTAGGACACTACCTGAAGCTGAGAAGCTTCATGGAGTTCCTCCACGAGGTATAGGGATTATCTGAGTAAAGAGTGGTTTTTGGCAAGTCATACATGTCCCATCGGTGCGTGGAGATTGCTGCCTTAACTGGGAGCATGGCCTCATACCTATAGTCCATTAAGAATGACGAGTGGCCAGTAGAGGTCTTGGCAGTGGTGGGGTAGCTACACAATGCCCTAGGCATCTCCTCGGGCCAAGCGCCTTTTGCCTGCTCAACCTTTTTCTTTAAGGTGGCTTTGAGAGTCTTGTTGACTGCTTCCACTTGCCCATTTGCATGTGGGTGGGCGATGGAAGAAAAGCTTTTCATGACTTCATGTCTTTGGCAGAAGTCTGTGAACACCTCGCTGTCAAACTGCAGATCGTTGTTGGAGACTATCTTCCTTGGGAGCCCATAGCAGTAAACAATGTTCTTGATGACGAAATCTAGAGCCTTTTTAGAAGTGATAGCAGCGAGTGGCTCGACCTCAACCCACTTCATGAAGTTATCGACCACCACTATCGCATACTTTACTCCTCCTTTTCCCGTGGGAAGTGACCCAATAAGGTCAATACCCCATACCACGAAAGGCCAACGACTCGTCATCTGAGTGAGCTCATTCGGAGGAGCTCGAGGTATGTTAGGAAAAAGTTGGAACTTGCACATTTCTTTACATAGTACATCGCATCTCCGTTCATGGTGGGAAAAAAGTATCCCTACCTCAAGATTTTCTTGGTGAGGCTTTGCCCCCCGGCGTGGTCCCTACAAAAGCCCCCATGCACTTTCTAGATTATCATGCTGGCTTCTTGCTTGGACACGCACCGTCACAGAGGCAATGAATATCCCCACCTGTACAATTTGTCGTCCATGATATGTACTGGGGTGCCTGGTAGAGTAGCTTCTGAGCTACTTTTTTGTCTTGTGGCAACTCCCCTAAGACTAGATATTTGATTATGGGTTCCATCCACCCGTCCTAGGGCTGGATTGCCTCCACTTCCTCGGGTGTTGAGATGCTTGGAGAAGACAAGTAGTCGATGGGGACTACATTGATCAATTCATTGTCCTTGGTGGTTTCCAGCTTCGAGTTCTGTTCCCTCGATACTTGTCAAATTATGAATTTTCTGAAGACATGCAGCATCTCTTGGGCCTTTGCTAGGTAAGCGACCATTTTTGTTCCTCTGGCCTAGTACTCCCCCAATACCTGATTAACTACTACTTGTGAGTCACTGAAAACCTCGAGGCCCTCAGGCTTAAGCTCGAGCGCAACTCGAAGCTCAGTGATCAGTGCCTCATACTTTGCTTCATTGTTAGAGGCATCGAATCCAAATCTTCGGGCATTGTGGACCCTGTGTCCTTTGGGGGACACTAAATTGAGACCTACCTCAACCCCATTTTCATTTGACGACCCATTGACATACAACTTCCACGTGGGCCCTTCTATCAGGGTGTCCACAGGTCCCTCATGATTTCTCGTGCACTCGATGATGAAATCTGCCAGTGCCTACCCCTTTATGGCCATCCTTGGGAGATAAGTGATGTCAAACTGACTGAGTTCAACAACCCACTTCAGGAGTCTCCCAAACGACTCCAATTTTTGTAGGATCTGCCGCAAGGGGTGGTTCATGAGAATCCTTATGGGATGCACCTGGAAGTAGAGTGTTAGCTTCCAAGATACTACGATCAGGCAGAAGGTCAACTTCTCCATGAGCGAGTACCTAGTCTCTGCTCTGAGGAGCATTTAGCTCACATAGTACACGGGATGCCGGACATGGACTCCTCACGGACTAAGGTAGCACTGATGGCATTTTCAAAGATAGCCATGTATAGTAAGAAGGGTTCCTTGTCCACGGGTTTTGATAGGATAGAAGGGTTTTCCATATGATCTGTTAGTTTTTGGAATGCCTGCTCACATTCCTCTGTCCATTAAAACCTCTGTCCTCCTCGGAGGATGTTAAAGAACAGGATGCACTTGTCTGTCGCCTTGGAGACAAAACAACTCAGAGTAGCGATCCTCCCAGTGAGGCTCTGGACATCCTTATCCCTTCGTGGGGATGGCATGTCAATCAGGGCTTTAATCATTTTGGGGTTTTCCTCTATTCCCCGAGCACTAACGATGAAGCCTAGGAATTTCCCCGAGGCGGCGCCAAATGTGAACTTTTGGGGATTTAACTTCATTACAAACTTGAGAAGCACCGAGAACACCTCTGTGAGGTCCCTCATGTGGTCGAGGGCCGTTCGGGACTTCACCAACATGTTTTCCACATACACCTCCATATTTCATCCCAAATGTTCCTTGAACATTTAGTTTACAATCCTTTGGTAGGTGGCCCCAACATTCTTTTGCCCGAAGGGCATCACCTTATAGCAATAAACTCCCTTGTCCGTTCAGAATCTGGTGTGCTCTGGGTCTGCGATATGCATGGAAATCTAGTTATACCCCGAGTACGCGTTCATGTAGGACAAAAGTTCATACCCAGAGGTGGCATCAACCGTTTGATCGATCTTCAGCAGTGGGAAGCAGTCCTTAGGGCATGCCTTATTCAAGTCGAAGAAGTCTATGCAAGTCCTCCAGGTACTATTTGGCTTAGGCATGAAGGCTGGATTGGTTACCCATTTGGGATAATATGTACTCTGGATGAAACCGTTCGTAATCAATTTGTCCACCTCCACTTTTGTTGGATTGGAGCTACGTTTGGATCGAAATTCAAGGCATGGCAAATGATATTTGGGTCAATGCCTGTAATGTCGGAATGAGACCAGGCGAAGACATCCTGGTTCTCTCTGAGGAAGGCTAGGAGTGAGTTTCGAACTTTCTCCTCAAGAGTTTTTCAAATCTTGGTTCTCCTATCAGGAGTGGCCGCGTCAAGAGCCACCTCCTTGACTTCCTCCATAGGCTCTATTGCCCTCTCTTCTTGCACCCGTGGGTCTAGCTCATCTACCTCTTCAGCTAGAACCGCTATCATTTCCGCACTCTCAGGAGGAAACTGCTTGTGGTCCCTTATCTCGACTACCATTAATGGTTGTCAGAGGGAGATATTATAGCATGTCCTCGCCTTGTTATAGTCTCCTCGGAAAGTACAAATTCCTGACTCCATGGGAAATTTCAAGCACAGATGCTGAATTGAGGCAACGACTCTGAATTCCACCAAGGTCGAAAACCCTAAAATGGGGTTACACGCAGAGGAACAGTCCATCACCATGAAAGTGCAATACTTGAAGCCCTGGCAAGGCTCTTCCCTCAGTGTCACAAATAACTTGATTTGGCCCAATTACATGAGACCCTCTCCTGAGAATCCGTAAAGAGTCGAGGTGCTCAAGGACAGGTCGCTTGTGGTCAGCCCGATCTTTTCGAAAGTGGACTTAAATAGGAGATTCACTGAACTCCCATTGTCTACCAGGATCCTAGCCACCATCTTTTTGGACACCTGGATCTCAATCACTAAAGGTTCGTGGTGCGGGAAGTGAACTCTTCGAGCATTGTCCTTGAAGAATGTTATAACTTGGTCAGTCATCCGCGACATCTGGGCTGTCAGTTGAGCCAAGGCCAACACCTCATCATCGTGTGTTAAGGCCTGCACATACCTGTTCTGTGAGCCTCTAGAAATGCTCACCAAGTGGGGTCCTCTTGACATGGTCCCTACTCTGTCGTTCACCAGAGGGGGCATGTTTACTACCGGTTGCGATGGAGCTATAGGCACCGGGCTCGGAGATATAGGAGCAACAGGTTGCACAGGTATTCCTGCTGCAGGGATCAGAGGTTGGCAAGGCCCGCTCTGAGCATATTAGTGGAGGTGCCCCAACTTGATGAGGTTCTCGATCTCATCCTTGAGCTAGCGACACTCATTGGTGCAGTGCCCTATATCGTTATGAAAACGACAAAGCTTGTCGGGATCTCACCTTTCCCTGTCCATCCAGATTGGTTGTGGCTTCCGGTAATGAACATGTTGTTTCGTAGCCACAAAGATATTCTCATGGGAGTCTATCAAGTCAGTGTATACAAAGTACTGTGAGACATACTTCTCGCCAAGGGTAGCTCCCTACTCAGCCTGTGTGGTCACATTTCCCTTGGGATTTTGGCCCTTGCCTTTGCCCTTGCCCTTGCCCCCGTGTCTATTGTTGCTGGGGGTCCGAGTGGGGGTGGAAGACTAGGATGGAGTAGCAACTCCAGTAATGAATGTAGGCTGAAAATCACTGTACCCAGTGGGTGCCGCTCTGTTTCTCGTCGGAGCCGCACTGAAACTAGTAGTCGACATGGCACTAAAACCAGTTGGCGGGACACTCGGACTGGACAGGACTCCCCCCAAACTTGGTTGGACAGGAGCGTAAGGCAGATACTGGATCCTCGAATCAACGGGGCTAGGCGTTGTCGGAGCATGAAAGTTGATGGGCCCCTCAAACGCTCCGATCTAGGCATCCTCCCAGCTGATATACTCTTGTGCTCGATGGATGAAGTTGTCGAGCCATCAACATCCTCTCCACTGGAGGTCATCCACAACGGGGACCCCGCGTGGATGTCGGCCTGCAATGTCATCAGTTGCTGGCCATCTTCGATCTTCTTGGTCCTCGTAGCTTTCTCTTTGAAGTTTTTGATATATTCCTTGAGGGTCTCGAATGGTCCTTGCTTTATGTTGGCCAATGCATTGACCTCGAAGCTTACCTTTTGAGTTGTTATAAACTATCTTCAGAAGGAAAACGACAGTTAGTGATACGACTTAATGGATCCCGACCGATGTTTCTTGAACCACTCGTCTGCTGGTCCCGTTAGAGTTATCGGGAACACATGACACTTAGCATCGTCAGAGACGCAGTGCACCAACATCAGCCTGTTAAACTTTGAGAGGTGGTCGGTGGGGTCCGAGCCACCATCATAAGACTGGATGGTCGACATCTTGAAGTATAATGACAAAGTGACTTCCACTATATGAGGAGCGTACGACTCCCCATCTTCGTCCTCCGAGTCGGAGTCGTGGCCTTGTGGTTAGGCCATTCTGAGCATGATCTTCTTTAGGCTCTCTAATTTTGCGCGAAGTGGGTCATGGCCTTGGTTGACACTCTGCACCGAGTTATCTCTCCTTCGGTCGTTGAGATTGTCCCTGAGGTCTAATGGACCTTTCTTGGCGTGCTTGTGCCAGTGGATCCTATTGCACCAATGAGCATTAAGGTTGTCCCACAGGTTAGCTTGGACTCGGAATGCGCCATAGTCCTTGGGATGAGCCACCTTTATTTCCCCGTTGGACTCAACATTCTCATTGTTAACTGAGATGCTGAGGTTGCGCTTTCCACCGACAGGGAAATTTTGCATGCTGCCCTCTCGGCCATTTTTCATGCGGGGATGGTGAGGTGCCTGGGGGGCACCACCTCCAGGACTCTCATGATTTGTATTGGCACGCCTTGGTGAAACGCCTTGGGCTCCATAGGCTCTGGTGGCTTGGCAACGTCCTCAGGCTCATAGGCCTTCACCTATGCTAGTTGGCCTTGGGACCTGGTTGTCTTTGGGGTTCGGACGTTCCTTCTTTGCGTTTTGGAGAAGGGTTATCATCAACCTTACCCTTGCCATGATCCTGTGGCATAGGTGTGGTTCCATCTCTAGTTGGGTGCACGGGAGCACACCAGCTGGCGGATCTCGCGGCAACCTAGCCGAGTGCTCGGGAGGCACACCGGCTGGAGTGACAAATGGCATTCCAGCTAGGGGCACAGGAGGCACACCAGTTGGTTTCCTAGATGGTACTTCGCCATAGGGGTCCACTCGCAGCCCTTGGGATGCTATGTAGCCCTCACAGCATTAACCATCTCTTGCAGGGCGACAATATTACCCTATTAGGTGTCGATTTTCTACTGTTGAGTGGCCACCTGGTCACGGAGCACCACCAATTTGGTTTCTCCTCCATGTCCATGGGATGAGGGTATTCATCTTCATAGTATTCATCGTTGCCCCTGTCATCCATGCCATCGTATTCGGCATTTTCGTCGTAGTCCTCCACCGCATCAAAGTGGTCATGCGGCGACATGTGATTGGTTTCTCCTCCCTCAACTGCGATGTGATGGGCAGTATCTTCTAGAGCATTCCTTCGAGTGGTCACCATGACCATTTTCCAAGCTTCCTTCAAGCTCTCAATGAAAGCACCAAAATATTGACTGCCTTCTCCGCTGCCAACTTAATTCGAGAGATTAAAGGATAAACAAGGGAAAACACAAGGTTTTACGTGGTTCATGTTATAAAAGAACCCTATTCAACAAGTCTCTATTATTTAGTGATCTTGAAGCTTGAGGTAGTAAGCTTCAATGGTGATTCTCAAGCAGCGTATATATTGCACTAAGTACAGAGTTTCTCTCTCTAAAAAACTAAACCCCCACGAGGAGATACCCCAACCCTATTTATAGAGGTTTGGGTCATTAATGTTAATCATCTCTCATAAATATTATGGTATTAATGCTAAGTTAATACACAAGGGGTTGTGTTACAATAAAATCTATGGCCACTGCGGATTCTACGAGGCTCGTTGCAAAAAGTCACACACTGACTTTATGGGGAACATATCTGTTACTGTCAGGGTGTGGCGCACTTTTGCCCATGTCATGCGGCGTTGTGGGAAATGTTGATTGTCGAGTGTACGAACTCGACACCACTAATCAAGGAACACCAAAAGTTATCAGATGATCCTTTCGAGGCCCACTCCTGTAGTGATTGACACCTGGGATTACTACTAGGCTCGAGGACCAAAGTCCTGGACTTGGAGAATGGCCAAGTAAAAAGGGGCCCTCAGGGCGTGACCTCACTTGGAGACATCCTCTCCCTAGGGAAAGAAATCAGGTCATGGCCTCACCTGTGGGTATTCATGCTTAGGAGGCTAGCCTGAAACGTGGTCTCACTGGAAGACACTCTCGCCTGAGAGAAGACCTCAGGACATAGCCTCATCTGGAGATATCCTCGATTCAACCGGACTGGACCACATCAAGGAACTCGCATCCCGAGGACTCCATGGACTATCGCTGATTACTCACAATTGCCACGTGTCGAATGATCAAAACACAAACAATAGTGCCAAATGTATTTCTTTTGTAATATATTTTGGATTCTAGTTATGTGCTTCTAATATTTTTCATAAGATTATTAAGATCACGATGAAGCAGCTTGTAACTAGATAGTATTTATTGTTGTATGTTGATTTCTCTTGTAATGCAACAAAGTTTATGGATTTTTCTTCTTCATATATGTCTTTCATCTTTAATATCTTGTATTTTGGATTGTTAGATAATATTACACTTTGTTCTTCATTTTGCAAAACATAATATTCTTTTATTAAGGTGTGTCATTAAATTGTACACATCCAATGCTTAGAACAAAAATATTATATTTTTCCTTATAAATAATATTATTTGATTCTTTGTTGTTTCATTAGGTTGATTCAAATTAAATACATTGAAATTGTATATTTTTTTAAAAGTGAAGAAAAATCCTATCTCTTTATAAATAATTTGTGCTTAAGTTATAAATCTATTTGGAAAATGATAGTTTGATTTATTTTAACTATCACTAAAACTTGGGAATCAATATACTAATAAATATTACTAAACTTACATTTTGTGGATTCTAGTATCTTAATAATCTTTCTTTTACAACTTATTTACAAATCATAATTGGTTTAATTTTCTTCTCTTAAATAGCTTTATTTTCAATCTTTTATTTATTTTCTTGACATTAAATCTTATAAATCTTTGGAGCTAGGTTAGAATTTATTTAGTTTTGGTGTAAAATAGTTTCTTTTTTATTTTAGTCAATTCCTTTAGGTTCGACCTCATGCTTACATGAACACTATACTCCATATACGATTCTTGTTTGTCCCAACGATTTAAAGAATAATTTTTTATTAAAAAAAAGTTGAAATCTTTAATTCCAAAACAAATGGTTATAATGATAAAAACAATCAAAATAATGAAAAACCCCATAAACAGATTATAATCTACACCAAAAATCACAAATACATAACAAAAAATAACTCAAAAAAATACACAAATATATAGCAAGAACAAGAACAATTGATTACTATATGCAAAAATACATATCTGTCCAAAAATAAAAATAAAAATGTATACAAAGAAAGAAAAAAAAAACAAGGGTGCTCTCGACCCCTGTTGGCGCTCGGCCCCACTTGTCGGCCCCACAACCTTCGCCGGCACTTAACCCACTGCTCGACTTCATCACGATCCTGTCACACCATCATCTAAAAAATAGATAGAATGAGAGAAAGAGCTTTGGAGAGAGATAGAGACAGAGAAAGAGAGAGTTACTGAGAAAGAAAGAAAGAAAGAGGGATACGTGTGAGGGATGTGGTCGTGGTGGTGTGGTGGATGAAGGTGAAGGTTAATGGTGAGAAAGAGAAAGAGAGATGAAGATGGAGTTTGAGAGAGAGAGAGAGAGAGAGATAACATGAGGGGGCGGCTGATGAGGAGATAGAGGAGAGAGATTAGGGTTTGTTAGGTTTTATTTGTTTACTTATTTAAATTTGAAAATAAAAAATTAATGAAACAAAAATATGAGTGTGGCATGGGTCATTGGGCTTTATGCATGATTGAGTTATGAGTTAGTTTTGGTTTTTTTATTGACTCACATCTCACGTCTCCTATAATGAGACGTGGCAGACCTTTCAATGACTTCCCATAGGATACGTGAGAAGTCTCTCTATTTTCAATGTCTTCCTTTTTTTATGATGTCTTACAATATTAGACATAACAAAAGACTTTATATGTCTTACACTAATAGACATAAAATACTCTTAAATACTTTTAATGTCTTACACCCATATTATAAGACATTAAAATGAGCCATTAAAAGTGTATTTGGTTGTAGTGTATAAGGATCGACGTTTGAGACATTTGAATTTTAGCTCACATGTTACCATCTCTTTAACAACGATCACATGACTTATAAAATAAGTAGAAATCTTTAAATATGGTAGACCAATAAAATCCACTGTCAAATACTTTTTGAGTTGTCCTCTTAGGTCCAAAATGTCTTCTGCAAAGCATAAGAGTGAGAGAAGGTGATCACCTTATAATCACTTGATTAGGCGTTCTCACCTGATGTAAGGTAGTTAGCCTTCTATGGTGATGAAGATCCAAAGTCTATGTTCTTTGGAGCATGTGAGCAACTAGCAACTAATTGGTTGCGATGGCTAGCTGTGCATACATGAGGCCTAATGAAGTATGATTAGGCTGATGATTGTCATTCTTGAGCCCACTTGGGGACTATATATGATGCCGTCATGAAGCTCGTTTACCTTTGGAACATCTTTTTTTTCCTGATATTTTTTTTAATGAAAAAATAAGTCTTCCTAACCCAATAAAAAAGTTTTTATTTTTTTATTTTTATGAAATATGTTGAAATAGCTAATTGTGGCCTCCTTAAACTTGACATTCCAACAAATTCAAAAGTGCTAAGGACTTTGTTGACAACGTTCTACAATAATTATCCATCAAATACCCTCAACTTTTCACAATCATTTCAATTTTGTTGAGAACATACAATAGTTATTGCATATAAGTAACTTTCGATTTAGTATAACTCACTACAAAAAACAAGGCCTATACCGAGAACAAATGTCATCGGTATAAGCCCAAATGTTCTCGGTATAGCCTCTACCGAGACCATGTCGTCAGTATAAAGTCCTCGGTACAGACGCGTCGGTAGAACAAAACTTCTACCGACGACAATCAAGATGTCCTCGGTATAGGTTGTACCGAGGACAATGTCCTCGGTATAGAGGGAAAAATGTCCTCGGCACAACCAACCCCAATTTGTCATCTTAATGGTATATACCGAGGACAATGTCCTCAGTATAGACTAAACTAGAATTTTTTTTTATATTTGTAATATTTATTCCCTTATTTATTTATTTATTTTGAATTAAATATAAAAAAATAGAATAAAATTAAAACACTTATATTAAACATATAAATAAAAACATAAGATTGTATATTTGCTTAATCAAAATAAAGAGTTGTCTTAAACATGATAATGTAATAGTCCATTGTAATAAAATTCATACATAAGTTCTACTGAGTCGGTGCTCCAACATCGGGATCATCGGGTGGTGGTAGGGCACATTGAGATCCCGGGGTGATACAATGAGTCCGGACATGCTCCTCTAACTGTCGAAGACGCTCTCTCATATCAGACAACTCTTCATCTCTAATTTGTGAAGGATGAAAATCAAATGGAGTTCGGTCCCTTATGTTAAGGATATGTCCATATTCTTTCTGGTGGCCCCGTCGTTTTCCGAAGACAGTTTGTACCAAAGATATGTCTTCATCTTCAGGCGCACTCGAAACTGGTGTGGAACTCTCAGTATCAGTTGTCTATGTCTGCTGTGTGTCGCGATATGCACGCAATTCCTCCTGTGATACAATGTATAATGTAATTAAAATTTTGAAACAATTAAAATTTTGAAAAATGTTTAAAAAAACTTAACGTACCCAAGTATTTTTGGCTGTCTCTGTCACCCACCCTGTGCCTGATTTATGGTGAGTATTCATCTAGCTATCCAAGATGGGCTCAAGTTGCCCAGTCTCTAAATTGCGCTGTCACGTACATATATTTTTATAAAATTAATAATTAAACGTAAATAAGAAAAACAAACTAAAAAATAATTAATTAACTAACTTTTTTATAGCGCAGGGCTGGGATTGACTGAGAACCTCCATAGCTAAGCTCTTTCAGTTTCTTCCTATTTTCCTTGTTGACCACAGAACGTTTCTGCAAAAAGTTATCGTTAGTAATATATTTAATTAAGATAGTTAAGTTTAGCAAGAAATTAATACCGTAATTTCTGGGCGTCGGAAAAATTCAATGGCTTTTTGCCACTGCGTATCCGTGCAACCACCATAACGATTTGTGGCCCATTAATCGTTAAATGCTCTTTAATATCGTACTTCCAATCAGAATACTTTTTAGCACACGAAGTATCAATGCCTCTCAAGATCCCAGGCATATGCCCTTCTCCATATCTAGTACGCCCAATATCAAACAAATCATCATAATTTACAAACATTTATTAGTAAATATGATATATAACATAAAATGAGAATTAACATAAAAATACATAAACTACTTACTTCCAAATGTGCAAGTATTCTTTCTTTCGAGGCATTTGGTACTTTTGACCATTGAGGACAGTCCAGATATGTGTACTGTCGAACAAGTAATCCGAGCTCTCTTGAGAAATTTGAGCTGTACACTCCGATCTCTTTATATGTTCTCCCCCGCACATCCCACTCGAGAGGGAGATGACGCCCCAACTGTTCCCTTTTTTCCCGCGTGTTCAATCCTTTATGGCGTCCACGTTTGTTTGGAGGCGCTATTGTATGCAAATTCAATATTTTAAAATTAATACGGATTAATTGTTAAAATTTAAGGAGTATATCAATGTGTAAAGTATTACCTCGTTCACAATCAACTGGGATATCTGACGGTCCACGTGGAGGATCGCATCCTCCACCATCACCCCCGTGAGATCGAGCAATAACATCAGCCATATCTGTCAAATTAATCGATATTAAAATTACATTTATCGGTTAAAAATGACTATATAAAATTATTTATTGTTAAAAATAATTACTTCAACATATTATAAAATTACCACTTAATTATCACTATAATAATCTTCACTATCATCATCGGTTTCTATGTGTTCATCTTCCTCTTCATCATCTTCATATTCAACTTCCTCCTCCTCCCCCTCCTCCACTTCCTCTTCCTCCTCCTCCTCTTCTTCTTCCATTTCCTCCTCCCTCTCCTCCTCAATTGCAACATTATCTATCTCAACAAATTGTAATGGAGCCCCCGTACGTTCAAAGCTGATTTGTGGCAACGGTCCAAGATCAACGAATAATTGGAAATTAGAGGAACTAGTGTCGTGCATAACATCTACTTCTACATCCTCCGCTTGTTCTTCAACTAGTGGGATGTCCCACACATTTCTGTGATGCACTTCTTGGACGACTTTCCAATGAGATTTATTTTTAAGGTCTTCAATGTAGAAAACTTGGTTAGCCTGAGTTGCTAAGATAAATTTATCATCTTTGAAGGCCTCCAAATTGTTATAATGTTGCCCACCCCTGTAGTCTGTTGTAGGTATCTCTTGACCGCGCTCATTCTCTTCATATTCGTCATTGTCATTTTGCATAAGATCATTGAGAACATCCATCATTTCATATTCATCATTTTGATCTATTCGAACTCTCATTGGTATTATTTCATCCTCTCCATGCCAATGCCAATTGGTATACTTCCGTAGAAAACCATTTACAAAAAGATGATTTTCTAATACATCAATCGTCTGAAATTCAACGTTGACAGACCTCCTACACGGACATTTCACCAATCCCCTTGAGTCAACGCACTGCCGAGCTCTCTGGAGAAAATCCATCACACCAGCCTCATACTCATCGGATAATCGATATGTCAAATTAATCCAGCTCTTGTCGATCGACATTGTATGAATGTAGCACTACACGGAACACTAATCATCAAACTTACAATCAATTTGTGTGTGTGTCCTAATTCAGAGAGAGGCAAATGTAAGAGTCTTCAATGACTCACCCTCTCTGAACGGGTCTAAGGCTTCTTGTGATGAACACTAAAAAAATATAATATTATCACTAGGTGATAATAACAATATTATATCTTTGGTAATAATTTCTTATTACCAAAGAAAAAAGCAAATAAAATTAAATATGTTTTTTTTAATGTCTTATGCTCTTTGAAGTTAATTATGTTGTTTTATGATATCTAACTATAATATATTTCAGTTTAAATATTATTAAAATTATTTAAATTTGACATATTTTTTTAATTTTAATTTTAATAATGATTAAAACTAACAAATATTAAATTTAATTTTTTTAAATTTAAATTTAATTTTAATAATAGTTTTCTAATAATATATTTGTTAATTTTATTTAATCAGAACTAACAAATATTATTTTTTTACATATTATTTTAGTATTTATTAAATTACATATTTTACTTATGCTTTATTGAATAGTTTTATTAATTTAAACAAAATTTCTAAGATTTGTTTAAAATTTATTTAATTACTTTAGGATTTAATTATTACTTAAATTATTTAATTAATGTTTATTTTTATTAAAATTTAGTTGCATAATGTTAATGTTAATTTTTTTTAATTTTAATTTCTTTTAATCTTAATTTTAAAATATATTATTTTACTTACCAATTCACTATTTATTAAATTAGAAATTTTATTGAGTACTTCTACTAATATTCACAATATCTCTAAATTTTACAATTATCTAAAAAGTTCGGCAGCATAACGACTATATTTTCATCTATCCCAAAATTTAAAATCCTGCAAATAACACATAAAAAATATCCAGACCCAGATCATGCAGAGAGCAATACAAATACATTTTAAATGACTATATAATTTATAATTATTAGTCTAAATTTTATTAATTATTCTATTTTCTAAGAAAAATATTAAAATTCTACTAAAAATTAACAACAAATTAATCATCAATATTTATAAAATTTGATTTTTTACTACTAACATAACCAAAAAAATTAAAATTGACAACAACAACATACTAACATTACCACCAAAATTTTCAAATTAACACTCAAATATTTAATATGTTTACTAATATGTTTAATACACATAAAATTCACCAAAACAACATAGAATTTATTTTAATAAAAAAAAACTAAATAATCATATAACAATTTTCTAATTCCTAATATAATTTTTACTAATACTTATTTTTAAAACCTAAAAATAAATACATTCTATCTAATATAATAATTTCAGATTTTTATTAAAATTAATATTATTTTATTTATATAAAAAAACATAAATTATTCAAAAATTGAAAAAAAAAATTAAAAAAAAATACAAAAAAATTAAAAACAACTTACCAATACCTTCAATATCTTGCAAGCTATCTCTGTAGTCCAACAAAAACCGAATACCCAACCTTCAAACAAAAATTACAAAATATCATTATACCATTTCATAAATATATATATATATATAAATGAATAAATAAACCATACCTTTAACAAATAGAGAGAAATTCCTTCACCCTTGGCAATTTTGGGGCTTAAAACCGAGCTTTTTGGGAGGAAAACGGAGGTTTTCGGCGGAGGGAGGCAGACGGTTCGGAGAAAACAGAGGGAAACCAGAGAGGAAGGAGAAGGGGCTTCGCGGCTGTTGGGTATATTTATAAACCCTATACCGAGAACATGTTCTCGGTATAGGTTCTCGGTATAGCAACTAACCCTATTCAGAACCGCGAAAATGTCTCGCGCATATGAAATGTCTATACCGAGAACACGTTGTCGGTATAATGTTCTCGGTATAGAACCTTTTTTTGTAGTGACTGTAATGATTATGCCCAAAAAAAAAAACCTCATTAAGTGCAAAAGACAGAAGCGAAATTCTTAGAAAGAGCCACAACATTGTTGATCTCTAAACCTCAATTCTCTTCGACAATGGCTTTCAACAGTTCTTCCTTCATCTTGTCTTTTTTTTTTTCATTTTACATTGAGTTTTTTTTTATTACTTTTATTTTTTTATTTTGATTTTTGTACCCAAGAGTTTTGTATCTCAAATTTGATTTGAAAGGTGCTTAGATTTGTCTGTGTGACTTTTGTATATAAGGTTTTAAAGACAACGAAAGATGGAGTATTTTTATATAGGTTTTCGTTTTACTTGCATTTTAATTAATTAATAAAAATTGAAGGTATTTTAATTCTATAAGCAAATATGTTGACTAGATGAGAGTTTAAGGTATGTTTATCATTATTTTTAAAATAAAATGTTTTATAAGTAATTTAATTAAATAGATAAATGAAATTAATAATCAATCAAAATAGAAAAAAAAAATGAAAATTGTATATTTCCTAAACTATATGCCATTTCTATCTCAACACACCTCACAATAAAAAAATCAAATTAATATTAAAAGAAAATAGAAAAAATGAAAATTGTATATTTCCATAACTATATGCAATTTCTATATAAACTCATCTCTCAATTATAAAATGGAATATATCATTTTAGTAACTTATTATTTGTTCCAAAACTAACTAATTTTGTTTATATACCTTATACGTGATAAATTAGTTCAAAAGATACATTTTCACTTATTATAGTAAAAGTATTTTTTTTATTATGACCAAAATACTCCAAATTTATTTGAATATTTTTATTAAAACTTGTATTAATTAATTATATGATACTAAATATAATTTTAATTATTTTTGTTTGGATGTTAACAATATGCAAGGTTATAATTTTGAGTAACCTATTATTTTGCTAATAGTGTTGTTTTCCTTTATGTATATGTGTTAATTTTTTTTGTTGGTGTAGTTTTTCGGTAATAAGGAATTTAAAAATCTGACAATAGAGATATTATACTTTATTTTAAAACTAAATGTATAAAAAGTAGTAAAAAAACAAGAATGCAAAATGCTCACACAATTTTACATGTTTAGGAATTTAGAGGATATTTTTTGCATATAGAAAGTTCATCCCCTTAACTGTCAATTCCCCATGTATTTATAAGAGATTCTCATGGATAATTTTTTATAACCGTACATTAATATGGTAATTGGTCAATTTTAGGAGCTTCTCATTTACATAAATATATGATTGTCTGTCAAATTTATATTTGTTACATCAGGTAATAAATGCATAATAATATCAGGGCCTTTATGAAGCATAAAAGAATCTCTGAGTCTTTTGGGATCATTCATTGTACATCGTAGTCAAGCTTTCGTGAGCTAAACACCTCCCTTGAGCTGGTTGTCACAGGACTAATCTGAATTGGCACGAGTCATGTTTAGAGCTTCACGAAGGCAATCTGGATGACGTACATCTCGAACTAAGTTATTGGCGCAATAAGCAATCTGAAGACTATCTAGTTGTCGTAAGTTGTCAAGTTAGACTCAAGCTACTCACTGCAAAGTCAGTGTCTCGCTTTATTCATACGCATACCCAGTGCTGAGTAATTCAGCTCATATTTTTTTGGTACAACATTTAAAAAAAAGTTAATTAAATAAATTAGGGTTATTTTAGGGATAATGGGAAATATTGTTATCAAAACTATAAATTTGGAACAAAACAAAACAACAACAAAAAATATTAAACAGTATATATTTCTATTATAAAAGTTTGAAATAGTTAAGTGGTGTTATCAACCTTATAAGTTGGAAAGTGATCTTAAATCAAATTTGGAACTGAAATCGGTGAAATTTTTGGCCGACAATTACAGTGATGCCTAATCATGAGAATCCAAGTGATTGGATGATTGAGATATAGTTTGGTGAGATAGTTCGAAGTCACCTTCTGACATCACTATGAGATCATGCATACGCCATCAATGTGTTGACCTGCTAGTATGAAGTAGAATCCGGGAATGCCACGTTGACTTAGACTGGGATAAGTTGAATAGTGTAAAGCAGTGAGGCACTAGTGACTTAAGATTTGTCACTAGCATTTTCTCAGTTCCGCGTTTTTGTGTCCACGCGTATTTCCGCGAGTGGATAAGCGGCTCCCACCATGACTTTTCTCAGCGCTGGTCTCACACTTTGTGCCCTTTTGAACTCGAAAGTCTCAGCCGTATAATGACCGTTAGGGCTTTGGTTATGTAGTCTCACGCGCTCTTCATATATAGTGAAAAGTTTGTGGTCCACACTCCTCTTGTGGTCCATTGTGGTCCACACTCCTCTAGGAAGAAAGTTTACACGTAGAGAGAGTTCTCTCTCAAAATAATAACAATGTCATTCCTATGTCATAATTCGAATAGTTAATCGATTCGAAAAAAATATATTTTTAAAAAACTTAGGGTTGCTTTAGTGTTGTTCTCAATTTCGATAAATATCTATTACATAGGATTGCTTTAGTGCTGTTCTCAATTTCTTTTTGTGGGATGTTCTCAAATTTATTTTGAATAGCAAATTATTACTTGAAGAAAATTGATTTTATCTTTAAATTTAAATTAGTAGTAATTCATTTATTATAATTAAAAACTTTATAATAGTTCACCCCTTAATTTGTGCACAATACTTTTTTATATGCATAAATTAACATTTATAGTTTGTGGCCATCACATATTATTATAAATGCAAAAAAATTTAATTTAGCTTGAGATACTAAAATTGAAGAATACTGTTCTAGGATATTGTATGGTCAGCACTACTTGGTGTGGCATCTTGTAAGTGGTTCAATTCAGTAAGTTTAATATTTTTAATTAAAATAGATATTATTCGCACTATAATGTCCCTTAGTAATATTTTAAATTGAAATATTAAATAGATATGCACTTACACAAAAAAGTAAGGGGTAATTCTAGAATGGTTATTTAGGTTTTTTACCCCGAACTATTACATATGCATATCGTGTCCCCCAAATTTTTCAGGCAGTTAAAAAATCCCCTTGATCTATTCATAGTCATGTAAATTAGGACTTCCGTCCAATTCCGTTCATTTTTTGTAACGGGGGGATGATGTTGCCTTTTTTTACATCATTTGGGATGACACGTGGGACTCTAAAGTGTACAAAACGAATTAAATAATTAATTAACAATCCCTCTGCGCATATAAATTTATATATATATATATTTTTGAAAACAAGTACTTCCTTCCATTGTCGCAGTGAGCATTGCCAACGTGTCATCCCAAATGATATAAAAAAAATACAACATCATCCTCCTGGGACAAAAAATGAATGAAATTGGACGGAAGTCCTAATTTACATGACTGTGAATAGATCGGGGGATTTTTTAACTGCCTGAAAAATTCAGGAGGCACGATATATATATGTAATAGTTCGGGGGGTAAAAAACCTAAATAACCTTCTAGAAAATTCTATGTAATAATTATTTTTATATGATAGTGTATATTATAATTATTTAGAAATTTTCACAAATTTTTAAAAAATTCTATAAAATATACTATGACAAAAAAAAATCCAAAAAGTATATTTCGCATGCCTATAAAAAGATAGTCATGTGCATAATAAATTATTTGAATCTTGTTTTTGATACAATAAAATATTTATAATTTTCAATAAATTTACAAAATATTCTAAATAACTCTAATAAATATCGTTATATAAAATAAATTAGCATTATATCTATTCATATGCAATAAAATAAAAGTATACCGATATATCCTTTCTTGGAGGTGTACTGTAGAATTTCCCAAAAATAAACATGCAGCAGCCACTTGCTTGTAACTAATGAAACATAGAATTTCATAAGTGAAGAATATTTTTAGAATCTTGGTGTGATGTGAACTGAAAACGACGCGCACGATCATATGAACTAGTACAACTAATGCAGATTTAGATACATGACTACATACTTAATTTTATTGGGTCCAAAAAAATTTGTGACTTGTAATATATGCATAGATCTTATATAAAACAAAATAAATACAGAAATAAATATGCTTCTATATACAATTATGTGGGCCTTTTCTCCAATTCGAATCATTCTCATTGGTCAGAGTAGCAAACATGACTGACATTTTGAAATGTCAAATAACAAAAGGCCAATTGTAAGCCGAGAAAGAGAAAGAGAGACAGCATTAATCATTTTTGTTGACCAAAGATTACCCAATGTTAAAGAAATTAATGTGTATGTATCACCAAGCGTAAGTTACTACATCATTACTCTAAAGATTCATCAAACAAACTACCCACAAACACTAATACTGCACACACTTATTATGTTACAAATCATTCAACTAATCATATTTGTCTGCTAGGTAAAATAGTGAAATCTACTCATGATTAAGGGACCAATTTAATAGGATACTGATGACAGTGAGCATTTGTCAATTTCATATGAATCAGGTGAAAATAATAGAGAATAAAAATGAACTTTGAAGGAAATACGAAGTAATAATCAAAGTGGATAGAACAAAGTATGTCTTTGTATTAATTACGTAGAATATTCACTATATTTATATTGGTTGAACACAAAATTTATGTAATTTAACACTATTTTTTTTAACTTTAACTACAACACCAAATATCACACACAAAAGAAATAGTTCTCTTAAAAATACAATATTCTCTCTATTCTTATATTATTTTATTATATTTTATCTTTTAATTTTAATATTTGCATTATATATAATATAATTTTTTTAAACAAGTATATAAAAATAAATTATATATGAATTAAAATTAGAATTAATTTAAACTTAACTTTAAAATTAAATCAAAGTAATTTAGTTAAAAATATATATAATACATTTAAAGTATTTATATTAATTCTATATAAATATTATTTATATTATTATTACAAAGAAAAAAAAACTATACCATCTATAGTGCCATAGAGCACTCATAGGAGTTCCTCTACTCTATCATTTTAAATACATCACTAAAATTTTACTTTATCTATTTTACATCAAAATTTTACAGTACACTATATATTAGTTTCTCTATATATTTCTTTATATCATTTAAATATTATATCCCTAAATATTTTTATTAATTAAAATAATAAAAATGTTTAAAAAAAACTAATAGATTTTGAGAGAGAAATAAAAAAAAAATGAATAAAAAAAATAAGAAAAATGTTTAAAGGAGTTCTAAAAATTCTATGACTATAAGAGCATTCCCAATGGAAGAGGTAAAATGTCTAATTCTTTATAATATAGAGAAAAAAATTGTTAAATAGTCTTCTAATGGGTGATGTAAAGCTATATTTTTTTACCTAAATGAATAGTATTTCTTTATATGTAGTGAAACACTATTCATCAAGCTATAAATATTTTATTATTTTTTATAAATTTTTGTATATATATATATATGAGTGTGATACTATTATATTTAATTATTTTATTTCTTAAAATGAATAAAATATTTTTTTAAAATATAATATTTAAATGATGTAGAGAAAAAATAGAGAAGTTGATATATGATATAATGTAAAACTTTGAGGTAAATTATAAAAAAAATATGTTTTGGTGATGTATTTTGTAATACATTTTCTCTATAATATTTAGCTAAAACTCACAAAAACACCTTCCATCAGCTCCTTTGTACATATATTTATAATAGCTATGCACAAACTCCAATTAATTCATATCTATATTTACATAACATTTACATATCCTTTATATAATATTTTAATATTATTATTTTTCTTTATAAGTTTTCTCTCTCCCATTTAGTATATATATATTTATTATTTATTTTTCTTTTTCAATTATTTTATTTTACTTTAATTAATAAAATATGTTTAAAGATATAATATTTAAATGATGTAGAGAAATATATAGAGAATCTGATGTATGGTATAATGTAAAACTTAGAGGTAAAATAGAAAAATGTGTATTTTTTTGGAGGTATTTTAAATGATGAAGTAGAGCATTGAGAGTGCTCTAAGTGTAGAGAAAGAAGCAAAAAAAAAATAGAAGAGCTCCAAAATGAAAAATGGGTTTAAAGGAGCTGATGGAGGAGAATTTAATCAAGTTTCATCAAATTCTTAAAATAGTAGCTCATTTAGGGCTCGTTTGGCATGCAGGACTGGACTACATTGTATTGGACTATGAATTAGGACTGGACTGTACTAGACTGGACTAAATTATATTTGTATTATACCATGTTTGGTGCGTTAACAGACTAAATAAAGTTTAAAACATATTTTTAATAAATTTGTAATTTTTTTAAATGGAAAATTATTTTAATAACAAAAAATAATGTCAAATAATATTTAGTACTCATAATTAAAAATAAATTATATAAATATTTAATATCACATATTTTATTTATTAAATATTTTAAAAATTAAATTAAATAATTTTCAGTAATAATAAATTTTAAAATAATATAATATTAAATAAAGAAATGATAACATAAATTTATTATTTTGAAAATTAAAAAATTATTATATTTAAAATTTAATGCAATTAATATATACCATAAAAAAAAATAATAATAGAAAAAGAGAAAAATACAAAACAGTGATATACATAAATTAATATATTTAAAATATTTATATATTATATAATATAAAAACAAAAAAAAAAAGCTAAGGACTATATTAACCCACCTTCTTGGTGGATTAAAATAGTCCCCATTCCATAGAACAAAATTAGTGAAGGGCGAAGTATATCAAATTCCCCATCAAGTCTAGTTTTGGCTCAAACATAGGATTGGACACAATTTGCCAATCTCATGTGTTTGTCCCTTGAAACAAACGAGCCCTTAAAGGAGCTACTGTGAGTGCTCTTAGAACATTCCCAATGGATGAGGTAAAATAACTCATTCTTTAAAATATAAAGAAAAAACAGTAAAAATAAGCTTCCAATGAGTGAGCTAAACTTGAGTTATTTTACATTTTGTTTACCTCAATGAATAATTTTACTCCACATTTTTATTAATTAAAATAATAAATATTTTATTCTTTTTTCTTTCGTTCTCTTTCCATTTTAATTATATATATATATATTCTTTCACTACAAGAAAAAGACTCTACAATTACGACATCTATTGTGACGACTCTAAAGTCGTCGCTGTATGTAGTCGAAATCCACGAAAAATTCTTTTTTTTTAATTTATTAAAAAAATAAGCTACACCGATGACATATCGTCGCTGTAGGATCGTCAAAAACACACAGCCAGACCCTCCAAATTCCTGGTACCCTACAGCGACGACATGTCATCGCTGTAGAGTCCTCGTCGAAAAAAAGAGGGAAATTTATTTGTCTATAGCAACGACATGTCGTCGCTATAGGCTAAGGAGGGAACTTGACCGCCAAAAGTTGGTTGTCAATTTTCACTCCCTATAGCAACGACGTGTCGTTGCTATAGAGATTCATTTAATCCAGAGAGTAGTTAATTTTTTAGTGTATAGCGACGACTAGGGTCCAAATTAAGCAGAGGGAAAGTGGACTGCCAAAAATTTCAGTCAAATTTTCATTTGCTATAGTGACGACATGTCGTTGCTCTAGGGTCTGTGATTGATAACTAAAACGATGCGTGTATCATTTGCTTCTCACGTCATCGCTATAGGGTCACGTATGGTAACTGGAACGGTGTGTGTATTGTACAGTGACAACTCACTTATCTTCTACAGCAGCGACATGTCGTCGCTATAGAGTCAGGCGATATATCCCCAACCCGAGCCTTCTTCTTCATTTTTTCTAAATTTTCTTTTGGTGAAACCAGAGACGGTTCTGTCGCACCTCTACCGCACCTCGCCTCTCCAACGTGTCCCAACCCATTTTTTTCCAATTTCTTCCAAGTTTTGGTAGTCTAAACTCATTATCTTACTATTATAGCCTTTAAAATGTATTTTTTTTTATTAATATATGTATGTGTTTTGTATTTTGTGGAAATGGGTTTTGACATTTTTGTTTGTTTTCTTTTCAAATTCGGGTATTGGATCATCATCCCGAGCCTTTGCCTTTGGATAATCCCCCAGCCTGAGCCTTTGGTAAATTTTCTTTTAAAGTTATTTGGTGATTGATTAATGGTTAAATTATGTTTTTAATTGTGCAGTTGGTTATTTTAGATAGTGTTGAATTTATTTTTCATTTTAGAGATTTGTATTGTTAATTTAATTATATGTGTGATTTTTAATTTTGTTTTATGTTAATTTAATTTATTTAAATGTTATGTTATAAAAAAATGTATGATAGGTTAGTGTTGACCTGTGAAATTGGACAACGGTCGTATATACAGTATACGACACCTTTTGAACGGAATGAATATAAAATACGACTGAGTACAAATATCTTAAACAAATACACATTAATTTATAGTGGTTCAGTCCTATTCTCATGAACAATAATAACATAATCCACTTAGCTTTTAGTATTGAATTACAATGATGAATAGAAGTATTCGCTCATTACTAATTTGCCCAGAGTTTCTCCCAAAATATTTGTCAGATCCTCTTCAATGAAGCCCTGGGTCCTTTATTTATAATACCCAGGGGCTGTTACAGGATCAGTAAGAGTGGGATCGTGGTTTGATACATAATCATTGGGAGTGGAGATACGTGTCCACCTTCCCATGATTATGAGATCGTGGGTCTTCCCGTTGTCTTCTCTGGATCATGGTCGATAGTGCACGATTGAGACCTCTGGGAAAATGCTAAGTGTAGATTGGTCTATGAGAATTAGGTGCTAGGCTCGACGATCCTTTAGAGATTGGGTGTTAGGCCCGTTGGTCCTCTAGGTACTAGGCCTGTGATCTTCTGGGTGCTAGACCTATTGATCTTCTAGGTGCTAGGCATGTTGATCTCAGTCTGAACAAGCGTGAGTTTTACCAGTTTTTGGGAGTGTAGGCGGACCACCCTATGAAGGATAGGGTGGGTCGACCACCCCGAGGGGTCTTAGGCATGCTTGGGTTGACCACCCCTAGGGGTTGGGGTCAGGCCAACCACCTCTAGGGGTTAGGGCCAGGGCGACCACCCCTAGGGGGTTTTGGCCTGGTCAACTTCTCTATAGGTCCTGGACCTATATTTTTTGCTTATCGGTCTTTTTTCAATACTTTGTCATTTTTCCCTAATTTGTGATGCCACGCGTCGCTTTCTCATTTGCCACATCATCCCTGGATTTTTGAGGGATAACAGTTAGATATATGTATATAAATGTGAATATGTTTATATTTATATATATATATGTGTGTGTGAATGTGAAATATATTTTTAAATTATGTGCTAGGTTAGATTAATATGATTAGATGTTTATTATAATTTTTTGTTTTTAATTGTATATATGCTAGGTTAAATAAAATTTGTGTTTGGAATTATCTATATGTTAGGTTAGATAAATAATATGTTAATTTAGGAATATGTTTATAAAATGTTTCTGTTGTTTCTTTGTGAATTCAAATGATTGTATTAAATTTATGTATGTTCTGGGACTGGTTTATATGTTTTGTATGCAGATTTTAAATTTTGGGATAGGCTAGATTACAGCCGTTATGCTGCTGAAATTTTTGTAGATTTAGAAAAACTAAACATTACAAAATAGTTTTAAAGTTAGTGTGATTAAAATTTTTAAATAATAAATTTTAAAGCAATTAATAAAAATTAATTTAAAAAATTATAAATTAAAATCATAATTTTACAAGTATAAAACTTTATTAATATTTTTTTAAGATAAGTAGAAATTAAAATAATAATCTTTAATGGTAAATTAATAAATTATAAGATTAAAATAGGTAATTAAGTTAACTTTACTCTTAAAATTAAGTTAAAATTAAAATAATAAAACTTTATTGTTATTTTTTTTAAAATAAAAAGTGAAAGTTATGATAAGAATTTTATAATTATTAAAGAACATAATAATAATTATAATAAAATATTTGTTTAAATAATGAAACTTTATAATACATTCATAACTAAAAATAATATATATTCATAAAATTTGATAATATATATTCATAAAATTTAATAATTTATTCATAAGATTCAACAAGATTTCATAATTTACTTAAAAAAATTAGTGTTTTGGTGATAAAAATTTATTAGCAAATAAATGTATTTTTTATGAGTATCACATTGTGATAATTTATTTTCCACTTGAAACAGTTATGACGATTGACAAGAGTAGATAACTAATAAACGACGCAACTCTGATGAGTTTCATAATGGTCTTCAAGCATTTATACAAATGGCCAAGAATAATGTGAATGCTTCAGGAGAAGTCAGATACCTAGGTGTTCAGTGTGTCAATATGCTGAATCAGAAACTGGATGTGGTGGAGGCTCACATACACAAATATGGGTTGTTGTAGCGATACGTGAAGTGGACCTACCGCGGTGAAGTTTCCCACTAAGTGTTGCGGTACTTCCCTTTAACTCCTACGTTGAAACGTCTTTATGGTTCAAGGCATACAACAAATGATATGACCTGGCATAGTACGG
Source organism: Humulus lupulus (assembly GCF_963169125.1). Classification (NCBI taxonomy): domain Eukaryota; kingdom Viridiplantae; phylum Streptophyta; class Magnoliopsida; order Rosales; family Cannabaceae; genus Humulus; species Humulus lupulus. The sequence goes on along the minus strand of NC_084794.1, from coordinate 153,178,076 downwards.
GACGATCGAAAAAAGATGGTGTGATGCACCATCCTGTTGATGGGGGTTCTCGGAAACAATTTGATTCCAGATATCCAGATTTTTCCAAAGAACCCAGAAATGTTCGATTGGGTTTGGCTGTTGATGGTTTTAATCCATTTGGTAACATGAGTCTATCTTACAGCATGTGGCCTGTAATATTCTGCACGTACAATACGCCTCCTTGGTTGTGCATTAACGAGTCATCATTCATGTTGACCTTATTGATTCCTAGTCTGAAATCACCTGGGAAGGACATGGATGTATTTTTGAGGCTTGTGGTAGACGAATTGAAGGAGTTGTGGGATGAAGGAGTTAAAACCAAAGACGCTGCAGCGAACAATGTATTCAGAATGCGTGCAACACTATTATAGACTATCAATGATTTTCTAGCTCGTAGTAGTTTTTCTGGTTGGAGTGGCCAAGGATATATGGCATGTCCTTCATGCAACGAAGACACTCCTTCATATCAGGTAATTGGGAGGATGACTTATGTTGGTCATAGAAGATTCTTATCTTCTACGCATAAGTGGAGGAAGAGTTGTTTGCTTGATAGGAATTATGAAAAAGAATGTCCTCCAATAAAATTCAGTAGTCAAGATGTAGCGTCCCAAATTTGCTAATAAGGCTTAGGGCCTTGGTTAGCGTGCTTGGAGGACAATAATTGATTTATTATGTTACTATGTAAATTTGATGAGTAAGTGATTAGAAATGCATGTTTAGGTGAATTAAATATGCACGTGGGCTCCATTTGGTTGTGAGGGGCATATTTGTAATTTTAGCTCGCTGAGGGCCATAAATGCTATATTTATGAATATTGTGATTGACACCACGAGTAAGTGATGATTATCTGTGATGCGCGATCCTAGACAGTCCTAGGGAGCTGTTTAGCTAGAAAGTCACAACAGGGTCGAATACCCCGTTTGGAAGGAGCCTAGGGGTATTTTGGGTATATAATTTGAGTTTGGGATTTATTGAGTAACGGGTAGTAATTTAGTAATGATTTGAGTATGCCGGGATTAATGAGAATTTGTAGGAGTACTCGAGGATTTAGCTGGATTTGGCAAATGACTAAATTACCCCTGGTGGTATTTGAGGACATAGAGTAATATGAGGGGCAATCTTGACTTTTGGCAAAAGGATATATGCAATTTGGAAGCTGGGGACTCTAGAAACACTTAGACAAAACAAAGGAAAGGAAGGGAAAGAACCAAATTTCTCTCAGCTCTCTCCCATTCGGTTCTCTCTCTCTCTCCATGGAGTTGGATTTTTGAAGGATCTTAGGCCATAAATTCAAGAGTTCAAAGGCTTAGTTAGGATCAAGGGTAAGATTTTAATTCAGATCTTTGTTGAATTCTGCTGGGAAGTGATGTGGTTGAGAGCTGATTTGTGTTTTGTTTTGTGGGTTGTTGGGATGAAGTTTTGGCAAGGTTAAACTTAAGAGCCTGATAATTTAAGCTTGGAACTGGATTTGAAAGCAGCTCAGGGTCGAATTCCTACTCAAGGTAAGAATTCCATTGATTTCTGAAGTGAATTTTCTGGCGTGGTTTAAGTTTCTGTGGAGTTTTAAACCACTAGGTGGTTTTGAGCTTGGATGAGTGTATGAGTTTGTTTTCTGGTGTTTATGTTTTGTAATGTTGTTTATTTGGAGTTTTGGGTCGAATTATAACTTGGGTGTACTTGGGTAATGATTTGGGTAAGTTTTGGCTTGGGAAAAATAGTGGGAAAAACCCTGTTTTCTGGGTTAGCGTATGAGCCTCGCAGCCCTGTTCTTCTGTTCCGCGGTGCTGGGATGAGTCTGGATAGGGAGCCCCTGTTGGGCGCTGCGACCCCTGTAGGGAAGTGTCGTGGCCCCTGTAGGGCTGTGCGGCGGCGCTAGGCCAATATTCAGGGTCTTTGATTTTGTGTTTTTAGGGCCTTGGCCCAGGGGGCTCGGGGGACGCTTTCGCCACCTTGTGTGGGGAAATGGGAGGTCCCAAGAGCACAGGATTGGTTCCAGGGTACAATTATGAATTGCTTAGTAATGAGAGCGTTACCTGTGTGTTGTGTCTAGGTTTTCAGCAAGGCTCAGGGTTAGAGGACTGTGCTCGCGATTGCGGTGCTCAAGAAGCTCAGGACACAGGTAAGAAAATTGTTGTACCTGTAGAGCAGGGCGTGGCCCTATAGTTTGTATTGCTGAGCACGACCCTATGTGATTGAATTGCAGGGCGTAGCCCTATTATTTATGTTCAGTATTTGTTTAAGTATTTCTTGATTATATGCTATGTGTTTCATACTTGTGAATGAACGACAAAGTCTGGGAACGGCGAAGGCTGAGATCGGCAAGAAGCCGGGTATGGAAAGGGGCCGGGAATGACGTTAAGCACGTGGAGTGCAAGGCCGAGTACGGCAAGGGGCCGAGAGCAGTGTTGAGCATGCAGGGTGCAAGCTGCTAGGGTGAGACCCTTCACAGATGCATGAGTCATCCTCACGGTGTAGACTGCTGACCCAGGGCCTGGTAAAGTGACTAGGACGGCATGGCCGCTATATGTTTAGCCTGTTGACGGCTTTGTTATATGCTGATTGATAGATATGCATATGTTGATTATTTGTGTTGAGTTTTCTTGCTGGGCTTCAGCTCACAGGTGCTCTATGGTGCAGGTAAGAGCGAGGGAAAGGTCGACCAACCATGAGTATGGAGAGCGTGAAGCGATGTGTACATGTTCAGCCTACCTGGCTGCCATTGCCAGGGTTATTTTGGGAAAATGCAATATATAGACCTGAATTTTTTGCCTAGTCGACCTTAAATGTATTTTGAGATGTAAAGTGTTTTATAAACAGTATTTTGGGATCCCAAATATATACCACTTTATAATTTCAATGAATGACTACATTTTCAAATTAAATGACTTTTATTATAGTTTAGCCACACTTTTAACCTAAAACCTCGATTAGTGAGTTAATTTCACGTTTTAAACTCACTTAGTAACGACTCTAAGGAAGTAGGGTGTTACACAAGACATACTCGAACAATTAGCGCATGTTCCAGATCGTTTGCCGGGTAAACATGTCAGTTTCAGAGGTGTGAAAAGAAAGCGAGATCCAAAAGAGCTTAATTGGAGTAAAAATAGTATTTTCTTTGAACTTGATTACTGGTTCGAACTTGAAATGAAGCACAATTCAGATGTGATGCATGTAGAGAAAAATGTTTGCGACAGTTTACTCGGTACTTTCTTATGAATGAGAATTCTAAAGACACCACCAACGCACGAGTAGACTTGAATTGGGGTATCCGAGAAGAGTTGCACCTCAAGGAAGATGATACTAAGTTGATCAAACCACACCCTATGTACTCTTTCACAATGGATGATAAACAATTTTTTTTTCAGTTCATAAAATGAGTTAGACTTCCTGATGGCTCCGGTTCAAATTTCTCTAAGAAAGTAACTAACAATGATGACAACATTGTTGGGTTGAAATCCCATGATTGTCACATTCTTATGCAGCGTTTGTTGCAGGTAGGAGTTCGAGGCTACTTGGATAAGTCTATTTCGAAGAAAATCCTTGAGCTTTGCAATTTCTTTAAGCAAATTCGTGCTCGTACATTGGTTGTTAAGGACATGGAGAATGCAGAAGATCAAGTGATACAAATTTTGTGCAAGTTGGAGTTAATTTTTCCTCCAGCCTATTTTTACATAATGATTCATTTAATTCTTCATTTACTGCAAGAAGCTATATTCGGAGGACCGGTTTACATGAGGTGGATGTATTCGTTTGAGCGATATATGAAGAAGTTGAAAAATTATGTCAGGAATAAGGCGTGCCCTGAATGTTCTATAGCGGAGGGTTATGTTGCCGATGAAGCTTTGACTTTTTGTTCGCAATATCTTCAGGACATAGAGACTAAATTTAATCGTCCATAAAGAAATGCAGATATTGTTATTCCTAAAAGATAGTTATTCCTAAAAGAAATGCAGATATTGTTATTCCTAAAAGACAATTGCTAGTTTTTGAATCATAATGTCGTCCACATAGCAAAAAGAAAATCATATCCCTTGACTATCTTCATCGAAAATAAGCGGAGTGGTTTGTACTCAACAATTGCCCTGAAATCCAACCATATACAGAGTAAGTAGCTCAACACATATATGAATTCATTAAATTTAATCCATAGCCAATTGTTATCTTACATCTTACCTCAATCCTTGTTCTATACACTGAATGCCTTCGAGAAAATTCAAACATAAATCTTCAAAATGATTTCCCTAGCTGGTTTAAATTGAAGGTAAATTATTGAAACTGTATAATTCTTACGAAATTCGTATCGATTAATACCCATCTCATTGTGTTCTCTTTTTTTTTTGTCATACTCTATAGATGGGTCGTCTGCGGCAAGTACAGTCAACTAAGTTTACTGATGAATTATTTGCTTTAGCAAACGGTTCCAATCAGAATATGTACTCCTACACTGCTTGCATTGTTAACAGTGGTACATAGTCGCGACGAAAGACGTACCACTAAAAATAGTGGAGTTTCGGTGCCAGGAACCGATGATTTCACTTTCTATGGCCAACTTGAGGAGATTGCAGAGTTATGCTATTCCCATGGTTACTCGGTAGTATTGTTTCGATGCAAATGGTGTTCAAAACTGATGCAAGCAACGATCGAAATGTGATTGAGAATAACACAACTAGTATTATGATTAATTCTTAAAGGTATAAGAACAAGCAGTTTATTCTTGCCACTCAAGCAAAACAAGTTTTCTACTTGGAAGATCCTTCGAGAAACAAAAATTGGAAGGTAATAGAAGAAGTCAACCATCGAAAGATCTAGGATCATCCAAGTATCGATGATGATAAAGAGGTTGATGTTGTGCATGATAGTACTTCATCAAATTTTGTAAGCACTGTGGAATTAGGAGAGTTGGAGGTTATGCATTTGGATCGACCTAGTCACACCAACATAATTGGGGAAACGTCTCGATCTGTTCTGGATGTGGATGATGATTTCATAAATGATGATGATGATGATGATGATGATGAAGGAATTAGTGAAGCTAATTTAGAAAGTACCGATGATGATATAGGAATCGACATTCATGAGGAATAATATTTTCTTATGCATATTCTTTTTGTATGTTTAATGTGTATATTTTAATTTCACGACTTTTCAATTAATATATGACTTTTCTCAATAATGTTTGTTTTTCAATAGTTTAAAATGCATTACCAAAATTATTTATGTTAGTAATTAACCTCCAACTTTGCGAGGTCATCTAACAAGGTCATTTTCCATAATAATAGATAGTCACACACACACACATGTATTTTCCACATATACTTCGATTATTGTTGGACCATAAATTGATTTGTTTTAATATTTATCAACTCGCAATCACACAAATCTTTAATTGAGTATTTAGATTGTCTAAGCACGAGGTTGAACAGAAAGGAATCACGTAAAAATTCAAGAAAAACTTATTTAATAAAAATCATTTTAATTCTAACCTAGTTTCACTAAAGATGAGATTTTCAGTAACAAAATAAAATATTTTAGTGATTAAAATATCTAACTCAAAAGATAATTTTAATAGTTTATGGAAAAATTATAAAGATTTTAGAATCTACCTATGTATTGATAATAAGATTGATCAATATACCAATTCTCATTATTAGAAACCAATCCAACTATTTTTCTCAAATTGATTTTTCTTCACCTCAAAATTATAACTTCTAGTAAATGTAAAGCAATTTAATGACCTACAAATAATTAAGGAATATTTTTTTTTTTAGCAAAATTTAAAACCAAGCTTTAATAATTTCTAACAACCAGAAATAAATGATAATAAAATTTATAAAAATTATTAATAAAAGCTAAAATCATTAACATTATATTATACTAATGAGAATCAATACAAAATAAATATTTAATTAAATACACGAGGTTTCATTGTCCATCACAATAATAAGATAACTTAAAAACTCATAACTAAATAGGTAAATAAAAATTGAAGTAAAACAATATTTGCTTTTGTCTTAGTGTGTGGAGCTTTTCTTTGAATTTTTCTATCTCTTTTTCTTCGCTTTTTTCTAAAGACATAAGCACCTATTTTTAGTAAAGTAAAAGGACTCAAGTGAAATAAAACTTAATACATATTGCTTCAGGTCATTATGCAATAATAACAAACTCAACAAAGGACTGGACATGTGGCATCTTGTGATTGGCTGAGTTGGGAGATTGAGACACATGGTGCTCGTTGATTGGGTGTGGATTGGACACGTGTTGTGTGCTGAGAAGAAAGGCAAAAACATGTTTCACTGCCTTGGAACTTGTGCACAAATAAGGGACATTCACGCGACTCATGCGTGAGACACAAACGGACCAGTGTGCGTGGTGCTCTGCAGTGCTCATGGGGTATCTGCGAGGGGCAACTAAATGAGAAAATTACATATTTTATAGGTTTTTTTTTAACAAGTTTACAAAAATATGGTTTTTTTTCTTCAAAAGAACTTGTTTTATGACTTTCTTTTTAAATTTCAATTTTATGGATTTAGTTACCCATTCAAGTTTTCATATATATATATATATTCATATTTGGATGTTCCCACTAGGATAACTGGTTACCCATTCCTATTTTCATATAATTTTTTCTAGATTTGAATGTTCTCATCAGGGTAACTCGTTACCCATTCATGTTTCCATATTTTTATTAGTTTTCTTTCTAAATCTGGATGGTCCTATAAGGGTTACAGTAAAAAGAAAATGTTAAAAAATTGATTTGATTTTTTTTACATATAGTGAAAAACAACTATAAAAAAATAATTATAATAATAAATAATAAAATAGTAAAATAATTATGTAATGTTAAAATATATGTGTAAAAAAAGAAAAAAAATGGAAGGAGAAAAGTATAAGTACAAAAAAGAAGAAAAAGTGGGTAGAAAAAAATGAAGAAAAAAGAAGGAAAAAAATGAAGAAAGAAAACTAAAAAAATATGATAAAAAAAATAAAACAAAAAAAAAAATTGAATAAGGAAAAAAAATTAAAAAATTAATATAAAGTAAAAAAGAAGAAGAAAAATAATGGGAAAATGGAAAAAAATGAAAAAAAATGGAAGAAGAAAAAAGAAAGAAAAAAGCTCATATGTGTGAAAAAAGAATAAAAAGAAAAATAATGGAAGGAGAAAAGAATAAATACAAAAATGAATAAAAATTAGAAGGAAAAAAAAGAAAAAGAAAAAGAAAGAGGAAAGAAAACTGAAAAAATATGAATAAAAAAAAATACAAATGAAAGAAAAAAAATAGATAAATGAATAAAAATGAAAAAGAAGAAGACGAACAAAAATAATGGAAAAATGGAAAGAAAAAAAAAAGATGAAGGAAAAAATCGGTAGAAAAAAAATGAAAAAATAAGTAACGAAAAAAATTGAAAAAAATAATAAAAAAATGAAGGAAAAAAATAAATAAAATTATCTTGAAAATCAAAGAAAACATAACAATGATAAAAAATGTGGCATAATTATATATTTTTTCAAATTTAAGGGAAAGAAAGTCCCATAAATATCAAATCAAAATCTATAAAAAAAGTAGAAAAATTAAATGTCCATATTTTTGTAAAACAACCTTTAAAAATCCCATAAATATGAATAAATCCCCAACTAAATTGGTATGGCCCATCGGGTAGAGTGGCATAGAGCGAGCCACATGGTGGGCTGGGCCAGATCCTCTTATTGGGCTTGTGCTCTTACTTAGGCTCTTTTGTTTTAGAAAATGCCAATTTCCCCTAGTTTTGGCCAAAATGCATTATAATTTATTCAACAATACATCAAATTAAATTTAAGAAAAATGACATGTGCACCAAAATTATGCACCAAAACATTACACCAACTGACGTGGTTGTAACGTCCCAAATTACCTAATAAGGCTTAGGGCCTTGATTACGGGTCAAGATGACAATATAAGGAATTATATGCTTATATGATATATTTGTGTGTGATTATGTGTATTACTAGTTATGCATGTTTAGAAGTATTAAATTGCATGTGGGCCCGTTTCTTATTAGAAATGCAATTTTCATAATTTGGTCATTTATGGGCATAATTGTATATATGTGCATATATGTGATATATGTGAGAGATCACATTATTATGTGGGTTTATTTGGGTTATTCGGCACGAGACAGTCCTAGGGAGCAAGTTAGCGAGGAAGTCACAACAGGACCCAATACCTGACTCGGGGTGAGTCAAGGGGTATTTTAGGTATTTAGCACAGTACCAGGTTATCGGGAAACGGGAATGAATAATTGATTATATATTTGGAGTTAGTGAGATTATAAGGGAATACTGGAGATTTTTACCATTTTTCCACCGCGGATGTTTTTGGTACCCCAAGCCTCGGGATTTGCTTAAGATTACTTAAGCCTTAAGGAAATAAACAAAACACTCAAAACACTCATTTTCCTCCCTCACCCAATTGACTCCTTCTCTCTCTCATACTCTTTCAACTTTCTTAAGTAAGTTCTTGAGGAATTAAGAAGATTTTGGTTGGAAACCAAGGAATTGAAGGTCCGAGTTAGGATTCGGGATTGCTTGTGGCTAGGAGATCACCATTCATAGTTGAGGCAAGCTTTAAACTTTGTTTTTCATTGATTTCTGTTAAGAGATTTTGGTGTTCTTGAGCTTGTAGCTCATGGGTTGGATTATTGAGTTTTGATGGGGTTTTCATCAAGTTTTAGGTTGGGTTTTGTTGCTGGGAGAATGTTAAATATGTTATGAGGATTGGATTATAATTTTAGGGTGGATTTTGGGTGGTTTGGATTGAGTTTGGCTGGAGAAAAATGGAAAAATTATGGTTTTGCAGGGTCAGGTCGCGGCCCTGTTCTTGGGGCGCTGCGACCGAACCGAACCCAGGGCCCTTGGGGGCTTCTGTCTGGGAGGCGCGCCGTGACCCTCTAAGGTAGGTTGCGGCCTGTGTCCCATTCCCAGGAAGAAAAAGGCCTCTGACTTGAGGGGTGCGCTGTGACCCTCAAGGGCAGGTTGCGGCCTGCCTGGGCTGTTTTGGCCACCGTGGGTTTTTAATGACAATAATTTGTTCCTAAGGGCTTGGGATCGTATCTACTACCCGGATTAATAAAATTCGAGGTCCCGGAGGCAAGGACTCGGTTCAGAAGCCTTTATTTGCTCGTTATTGATGGAATCCCATATTATGGTTGTGACTAGGTTATCGCTAGGGGCTTAGAACCAGGATCGTGCTCGAGGGTTGTTCTTATTTTACGCTATACTCGGACCTGAGGTAAGAAAACTATACCCAATACGTGATATATGTGTGATTAGGGCTTGGCCCGATTGTTGACTATAATTGTGAATAGGGCTCGGGACCCTAAGAATGAACATATTTAAGTTATTGTTTCACTTGTTGATTAAACATACTTGAATATTTTGTATCTAATTAAGTGTTACATGACTGTTCACATGGTTTGCGTAGCTAGGGCTTGACCTAGTTCAGGAGTATGATTATTATTATTATGTTTGCAATTACTTGATGATGTTATATGATTAATAAGTATGCATACTTGTATTGTCTGAAGTATGCTTATCTAAATCTATTTTTGTATCTGTATCCGAATACCTAGTTCAGGGCTTGACTTATTAGTCAAGGATGGCAATAGCGCGCTGGTCGAAAGGCTTAGGCCCAAATTAGTAATGTACTATTACGTTGGCCAACCCAATTGTAACGCCCCAACTCCAGGGACCGCTACAGTGCACGTTGCAAATAGTGCTAAACTCGATAATCGAGTCGTTTGGCCATAAACGTGTAACTAAGTGTGATTAGCGGTTTAGGGGTTAAAAACTTTGGTTAAGATATAACATTTCACTAGAACGTTTACTGTATACATTGGGATCCCAAAAATATAATTTCAGAGTTTATTACAAAAGATTATTTACAACAGGCCGTTCTAAGCGGCAAAACAGGGTTCAGCCCTAGTTCCACTTTCAAACCTCACCCAAGTATTGGTCGAGCAGCTGCATATGTACACGTCATCACCTAAGCTCTCCAACTCAAGGATGGTCCAGCTTTTCTTTTGCCTTTACCTGCACCACAAAGCACCCGTGAGCCGAAGCCCAGCAAGAAAACTCATATGCTCATAAACAGTCATATCATGATATCAAATCATATTTGGCATGCCTAGCATTCATAGCTCTACTCAACATGCAAATGAATTCAAACAGATGCTGGGGTATCCAGGACAAGAAGTCCTGGCCTTCTGATTGGAGGACTATCAAGTCAATCCTAATTAGATGAGTCTCGCAACACTTGAGGTTCTGGTAAGCCATACTGAGTGACCGACAAGCGAGTCACTAAATCAAGTGGAAGGGTGGCTGTTGGGTAAGCCTCTAACCTTCAACAGGTTCTGGTAAACCATGCTGAGTGACTGACAAGCAAGTCACTAATTCAAATGGAAGGCTGGCTGTTGGGTAAGCCTCTAACCTTCAACAGGTTCTGGTAAACCATGCTGAGTGACCAACAAGCAAGTCACTGGGGCCTCAGTGCCCAATCCATGCATATGATGATCAAAATGATCATGCAGAGCTCGTGGCTCTGATCAAATGAGTGAATATCACTTGAGGTTCTGGTAAACCATACTGAGTGACTGACAACCAGGTCACTGGGGGCCCAATGCCCATTTCCTGCAATGGCTCTACATGACTAGCCTTTGGCTAGATAAATGCTTGTTTATATTCGTCGAACTTGAGGTCGGTCCTGCATTAATGCTCTTTGAGTCATTCAATGCAGAGGGTCGATTAGGTCCAATCGACATAGCTTGCACTACACACTAGAGTTGTCATGACTAGTGAGTTAGCGCAATGTGACCAGTGCCCAGTACCACTGCCGAACCTGACTAGTGAGTCACGGCTTCACAATTGATACTAACACCTTTGCCAATTCTGACTAGTGAGTCAGCCCTGTGTGACCAGTGCCCAGTACCACTGCCGAACCTGACTAGTGAGTCACAACTTCACAGTTGATACTAGCACCTTTGCCAAATCTGACTAATTAGCCAGTACCATGCACAGGTAAGCAATGCCATCAATGCGTATCATATGCCAATTATCCAAGAATAGGGCATTCAGCATGCTTACTAAATAGTTGCTAGCATAATTATAATCATGCACAAACGCAGAGACTGAAGCTCTGACCAATCTCATATTCATCATTCATGGCATGCCCTAATCACATGTTTCTCGTGCATCACATGCATCACATATAACCAACCGGCATGCTTTAATAACAACCATATGCAAATGGGCAAGATTGCCAAGCATTCATTATGCTATCAATGTTTACATTTAAACATCCAACATGCATCAATCATAACCATGCATGTCACATATGGGGTGCAGTTTTCTTACCTTGGGTTCGAGCGAGAATTAATAAAAGAAACGACCTTTGAGAACGATAAGCTTTTAGTCCTTTAGCAGTCACCTAGTCATAACCAAACATATAGGATACCATTAATAAAAATGACCAACATAGGTTCCTAAACCAATATCTAGCCTCCGGGACATCAATCCACACTTAACCGGGTACTAGGATCAACCCCAAGGCCTTAAGCTAGCATCCCCAAGTCAAAAACCCATTTTTGGCCAAATCTGCCTTGATGGGCCGCGACTCACCATAGCCATGCCACGGCTCATCCCCCTGACAGAGGCATAATTGCCTCAGAAACCACTTTAGGCCGCGGCACACAAAAGCCAGGCCGCGGCTCATTACCCCGATCAGCCCAAAAACTAGCAACGCACCAGCAAACTCCCCTGCGTTTTTCCTCTCAAACCAGCCCTTCAAATCAACTCAAAACCTCTTCCAAACACTCATTTAAACCACCAAATATCACCCATAACTCACCCACATCAAAACCCAAGTTAAACATCAATTAAACTCCCATTAATTCCCAACTAACACATCAAAATCACAAGCTGAAACTTAAAAGAAAACATAGTATAATCAGACTTTCATGGCCGAGTTTCCTTACCTCAAGCTTGGTTTTGAATCCCCTTTAATGGCTGAATCAAGTCCCTAAGCCCAAACCTTGATTTCTTAGCTTGTTCCTTCAAATTGGCTCTCAAAATTCCAAAGGAAGAAAGAAGGGAAATGGTGTACGGCAAAGAGAGAAGGATGAGGATGTTGATGCTCTGTTTTGGTTCTGTTTTTCTACAGCCTTCTAAACCCCAAAGCTGATATAAATCCTTAAGGTCAAAAGACCATAATGCCCCTAGGCCAATTTAAAAGCTTCTAAACACTCCCAAGGGTAAATTCGTCATTTCCAACCTATACCGTTAATTATAATTAACGCTCTCCGATTCCCGCTAATCTCAACATTCTCAAATGCCAATAAATCATACCCCATTACCCTTTAATTCCCGGTAATGTTCTAATCATCAAAATGACCCCGAGACTCACCCCGAGCCTCGAACTAAAACCTGCTGTGACTAGACCGAAAACTTGCATCTCATGATCGTCTCATGTCGAATGGCTCGAGCCAATCCACATATAATGTGGTACAATTATAATTCACCCATATGCACAAAATTACACAATCACGCCCCCAACGACCAAATTACCAAAATGCCCTTGCATTTAAAATATGAGCCCACATGCATGCATTCATCATCATATAATAATATAATTCACATAAACATGCATATAACCATTAAATACCATAATAAATCAATTATGGCCCTCCCGGCCTCCTAATCAAGGTCCTAAACCTTATTAGGAAATTTGGGGCATTACACCAATGGTCGTTGGAAAACAAAAGTGTTTGGCTAGCTCTATGGCTAGTTACCCAAAGCTAAGGGCGAGGACCCTAGGTGACTCTATGGTCACATAGCTAGGGCATAGGGCCCTGGGGTTTGCTCTATGATAACTCTACAAAATAGAGTTATTTTACCACTTTTTATGTGCTAATTGTTGCTTAATCATTGAATTTTTAATTGATTTATTAAGTTTTTAAGTAATTTTGAATTTATTAGGTTTATTTTGATTTTATATATTTTTGTGTGTTTTTATAGTTATATTATTGAAAAATATTATAGTTTAATTATTTAAAAATAATATTGTTAAGTTAGAAGTAAAAACATGCATTTTTGAGCTTAAATGTTATGTAAATTAAATTTTAATTAATATTTTCATGGAAGTTATATGGTATATTTTATTAGAGAAAATAATTAATTTTAATTTAGTTTATGATTATTTTGTAGGAAACAATGTGCATTTTAGTACTTTGAAAAGAAGAGAAAAGAAAAGAATTAAAGTTGAAAAAAGAGGTGGGAAATTGGCATTTCTGAAACTCCATCAGCCTAAGGCCCAAGTAGCAAGCCCAAGGCCCATTTCTCCTCCAGCCGTATGCCTGCACTCCCTCAACTCCAAGCAGCACTCCAGCTGCTCCCAGAAGTTTTCTAGCCGCCTGATGCACCCATCATCTTGCCAGGCCCAATGCCAATCTTCTCACCTTCCAGCAGGCCCACGAGTCCAAGCTTCTCTCCAATCTGCAAGGCTCAACTTCCCCCACGCCTCTGCCCACTTCCACCCCAGCCTTCACACAACCACCAAAAGCCACAAAGCAATTTTTTCTTGAGCCCATAAAATTGCCCAATGTCCCCTTGTCCCCTATACCAAAAATGCTAATTTTTTACCTAACTTTTCTACACATTTTACCCCCAAACATTATCATTACACCCTAAAATTTACCCCTATTTGCCATATTATTATTAATTTAATTAATTTAAATTGATTATTTTAATACTCATTTTTTGGCTATAAATAAGGGATTTGTGTCAATTTTTAGGGAGGTTACCATACCACAAATTCTACACATTTCAAAACCTCTCTATTCTCTTCATCTTCTTCTTCTTCTTTTTAGTTATTTTCTATGTATTTTTAAATGAACAATTTTGGGGTTTCTCCTCCAAATTTTCCTATTTATGTTTGTAATTTTTAGTTTGTATTTGCTATTCTAGTTATGAGTTTCTAATCTTTTTAAGATTATTAAGGTGATGGTGAAACAATATGTAACTAGATAGCATTTATTTTGTATGTTGATTTCTCATTTTGTGCAACAAAGTTTATGGAATTTTCTTCTTCAAATATCTTCTTTCATCTTAAATATCATGTATTTTGGATTGTTAGCACATATTTACACTTTGTTCTTCATTAGTGCAAAAACATAATATTCTTTGTGTAAGATGTGTCATTAAATTGTACACATCCATGTTTAGAACAAAAATATTATGTTTTGCCTTATAAATAATGTTAATTGATTTATTTGTTATTTCATTAGATTGATTTACACTAAATGCTTTGAAATTATAATTTCAAAAATGAAAAAAAATCTTATCTTTTCAGAAGTAATTTGTGCTTAAAATTATAAATCTATTTGGAAAATGATAGTTTGATTTATTTTAACTATCACTAAAACTTGGGAATCAATGTACTTATAAATATTATTGAACTTATATTTTGTGAATTCTAATCCTTAATAATCTTATTTTACCATCTTGTTTACAATTATTAATTTAGTAATATATATTGTCTTTAATTTCTATATTATTGTCTTTTATTTTATTTTCATTATTAAAAAATCTCTTCAATCTTTGGAGCTAGGTTAGAATTTGTTAATTTTGGTTTAAAATAGTTTTCTTTTCGATTTTAGACAACTCCTTTGGGTTTGACATCCTTCCTTACACGATCACTATATTCCATATACGATTCGTGCGCTTGCGAGTATAAATTTTTAAAATGTACCCATTTTGGGTCCATCACTCTATGGTCAATTATTCAGGGCAGCGGCCCCAGAATGGTCCAATGACCATTTATTTGTGATTGTAGGCCTGCATGAGTGGGTTATTATGGCTGGGCATGCTGGATAAGTATCTGGAAATCTGTATTTTCTGTTCATGCACATGTTTAAGTTTTCTTGCTGAGCCTTGGCTCACGAGTGCTATGTGGTGCAGGTAAGGGAAAAGGAAAGCTTGATCAGCCATGAGTTGGAGAGCTTCGGTGGCGGCATGTACATATGCGGCTGCTCATCCACTATGGCCGAGGATATCTAAGAGGAACTAGGGTTGTAGCTCTAATTTTTCTACTTAGGTCGGCCATTGTAACTTTTTATGTATATACACCATTTTAAACATTTGTTTGTAATATTTTGGGATCCCATATATGTGTGAAACTTTTTAAATAAAAAGTCAACATTTTATTTGACCCAAATTTTTAACCATAACCCTTGACGTTAACCTTAGTTGCACGTTTATAGCCAAATGACTTGATTAGCAAGTCTAACACAATTTAAAGTACACAGTGCAACGATCCTAGATTAGGAGGACATTACAACTTGGTATCAGAGTTGCCAAGGTTTAAGGGTTCCTGAAGACTAGCTGGGCATGTACACTTGCCACTAAAGACAAGCTCAACTCATGGTTTAGTAACTATTTATGTGGTTATGTGCTTAACTGCTTAAATATGATATGCCTTATCTGCGTGCCTGTTTAGGAAGCATGAGATAATCTGATAGGGTCTGGCCCTTGACTGTTGCATGAATGATAAAGAACATGCTTATTAGCATTGTTATTGCTTGTGAATGGAATGGAACTACTTATTAGCATTATTATGTGGGCATGTAGGTCAAGATACGCTTATTAGCGTTATTATTTGCATATAGGCCAGGAAATGCTTATTAGCACTGCTAACAATGGAGGGGTTAAAGAACATGCTTATTAGCATTGTTGTACATGTGTAAATATCTTAATATGTTTATGTGCATCGTTAATTGCTTATGAATGCCAAAAATGCTTATTAGCATTGTTATTTGCTGATAAATATCAGGAAATGCTTATTAGCACCATGAATGAGTATATTATCACTTCTACAATAACACCCTTTTAGGACACCTTTTTAGGGCACTCACCTAGATGTGAGTCCTAAAAACAACTCCTGGACTTTTTGCGAGTCCTTAAATAATTTCTTTTAGGGCTCGCGGAGCGAGTCCTAAAAACAATGTGTGTCTTAAAAGTTTGAAATTTTTTTAAACAAACACCTCCTAGACTGTGAGTCCTAAAAGTTTGAATTTTAAAAAATTTCAAATTCCCTCCAATTTTTTTTAACTAAAATTTTATTATTTATTAAATCACAAAAAAAAATTTATAACACAACAACCCATTCTCTCTCTCTCTCTCTCCTTGCTCTCTTTCCCCATTTATCTCTTTATCTCTATCTCTATCTCTCACGAACTCCACAACCAAGCCACGGACGGCGGCGCTCCGGCCACCCCCTCCTACATGCACCAGCGCAATGGACGCAGAAGATTGGCGACCTTCGACGCCCGCAAGCCCAGCCCTTCACGCGCCGCCCTCCACCGCCTAAAGTCGTTCGAAGTCGCGGTGGTGCTATTTGTCCCAAACTCTTCCAAGTGTTTTCCGACCGCCTCGAGCCACCCCGACCCAAATGAACACCACCAGTGCATTCCTTGTGCTTTGGGCATCAAAACCTACTAAAGGATTGATCATTTTCCTGAACCACCACCGTGGGGTGGTGGCACCGCCGTTAACGTCGGAGCTCCAGCGGGAGCTTTGGCTATCAATTAATTTTTTAAAAATTAAAAATAAGACTTTGCGAGTCCTAAAAACATTCTTTCAGGATTCGCATTGCGAGTCTTAAAAACATTATTTTAGGACTCGCAAAAATCTCAGTTTTTAAAGCTCTCAAATAGAGGACTCGCGCCCCATGAGTCCTAAAAAACATTTTTTTGTAGTAGTGTATGTGTGGGCATGCTTATTAGCATTGCATCTATTTGTTTGTCTGTTTGATCTTGGACCATCAGGCAGCAAGAGGTATAGTTATTACTCACCTAACGATCAATTTGATCACTGTAGAGTGGGTTAGATATCGGTATGAATCCTCGAAGGTCAGAAAGGTTGGTTGGCCAAGAGATATAGGCCAGGGAAGGGAATGACCAGGGCCATGCCCCACCACTAGCTCCAGAAAACTGGCAACAGATTCTTGTTGGTATGCAAGCCAGATTAGAGAGGCAGGGAGATGAGATTCGCCTCTTGAGACAGCAATAGGTTCCAGCACGGAACCCACAACTCGCAATACCGACAGTGATACAGCCAAAGTTACCGGCATTAGTGCAGCCCCAAGCAGGGGGAGATAGATGGGAACCTCTGTATGAGAGGTTCAGGAAACAACCCCCTCCAAATTTTAAGGGCAACTCAGATCCATTGAAGGCTGAGCAGTGGATGACCATGATAACCACCATCCTGAATTTTATGAGGGTAGGTGGTAATGAGAGAGTGGTCTGCGCCACTTACATTTTTCGGGAAGATGCTCGAATATGGTAAGAGGTGGTATCCCAGACCAGAGCAGTAAACACCATGGAATGGGAAGAGTTTAGAGCTTCATTTAATGAGAAGTACTACATCGATGCAGTTAAAGCTGTGAAGGCTGAAGAGTTTAGCAAGTTACTTCAGGGTAACATGACAGTGACTGACTACGCCCTGAAGTTTGATAGATTGGCAAAGTTTTCCGCGGATCTGGTGTCCACTGATGGGACCAGAAGAGAGAGGGTTCTCCAGGGGCTACAGCCTATGATAGCCTGGGATTTTCGTATTACTACTGTGCAAGGATTGGCCACCTATGAACAAGGTGTGGAGAAGGAGCTTACAACTGAGAGTGCAGAGAACAAGATCTAGCGTGAGAATGTAGCCAGAAGGGATTCTAGGAGGCCGGTACATTTACAGGCTTTGGTAGGGGCGGAGGCCCCAATGACCAAAAGAGAAAGACTCCAGATACAATTTCAACTCCAGGGCCAGATAGGAGGCCATATGGCATATAGATGGGCCGCCAGGGTGGCGGTGAGACCTGGAGAGCATTCCCAGAGTGTACTAGGTGCAGGAGGCGCCATATTGGGGAATGTCGGGCGAAGGCCTGTTTGTTTTGCGATAATGTGGGGCATTTGAAGAAGGACTGCCCGAGAGCCAAAAAGGAAGAGCCGAAGAAGGTGGACAACTTGAAACCAGCTTGGGTGTTCACCTTGACCCAGGCAGAGGCCGAGGCTAGTCCCTCGGTGGTTACAGGTTAGCTTTCTAGTGTTGGAACCTTCTATACTGTTTTGATTGATTCGGGTGCTACATACTCTTTTGTTGCTAGTAGGATTATAGATGGATTGTTTAGATCATGTGAATTTTGTCCTGTTGGGTTTAGTACTATGCTGCCTACTGGGGAGTTAGTGGTTTCCAAGAGATGGGTTAGATCACTACCAGTTACAGTGGATGGCAGAGAATTGTCAGTTGACTTAGTAAAGTTGGTGATGACTGACTTTGATATAATTCTGGGTATTGATTAGCTAGAGAAGTATGGGGCAATGATAGATTGCAAGAAGAAGATGGTAACCTTTGAGCCTGAAGGTGATGACCCATTTGTATTCGTTAACACTATGCATGGACCTCGTATACTTATGATATCTATACTTAGAGCTAGAGACCTATTGTAGGGGGAAGCATAGGGTTCTTAGCTAGCATGGTGGATACCACTAAGGTCATGCCAATGGACAGGACACACCCAATTAGTCAGTAAGTTTCTGGATGTGTTTCCAGAAGAACTGCCAGGGTTACCTCCACTCAGGGAGATTGAGTTTGTGATTGAATTAGCGCCAGGGACATAGCCAGTGTCTAGGGCACCTTATAGGATGGCTCCAGCCCAGCTGAATGAACTAAAGGTTCAACTATGGGAGTTACTAGACTTGGGTTTTATCACGCCCAGTTTCTCGCCATGGGGCGCACCAGTTCTCTTTGTGAAGAAGAAATATGGTTTTCTGAGGATGTGTATCGATTATAGAGAACTGAACAAGTTGACTATCAAGAATAGGTATCCTCTGCCAAGGATGGATGATCTGTTTGATTAGTTGTAAGGTAGGATGGTATTCTCCAAGATAGATCTTCGATTTGGTTATCACCAGCTGAGGATCAGGGAGGAGGATATATCGAAGACAGCTTTTCACACCAGGTACGGGCATTTTGAGTTTTTAGTGATGTCATTTGGATTGACCAATGCCCCAGTAGCATTTATAGATCTAATGAATAGGGTGTTCAAGGATTACCTGGATCAGTTTATGATCGTCTTTATCGACGATATACTGATATACTCACAATCAGAGACAGAACATGAGCAACACCTCAAATTGGTATTACAGAGGTTGAGAGAACATAGGCTGTATGCGAAATTCAAGAAATGCGAGTTTTGGTTGCCACATATGACTTTCTTAGGTCACATAGTCAGTAAGGATGGAAATATGGTGGATCCATCAAAGATTGAGGCAGTCTGAGATTGGGGAAGACCGAAGAATGCTTCAGAGATCAGAAGTCTCTTGGGTTTGGCAGGTTATTACAGACGCATTGTAGAGGGGTCTTCCAAGATTGCGTCACCGCTGACAGAGTTAACACGCAAGAATCAGAATCTCATATGGTCTGACAAGTGTGAAGAAAACTTCCAGAAGCTCAAGAAGAGTTTGATAACTGCTCCAGTTCTGAGTCTTCCTGCAGATCAGGATAAGTTTGTAGTTTATTGTGATGCCTTGAGGGAGGGCTTGGGTTGTGTTCTTATGCAGACAGGGAAGGTGATTTCCTATGCATCACGTCAGCTGAAGGAGTATGAACAAAGGTACCTCACACATGATTTAGAATTTGCAGCTGTGGTTTTTGCATTGAAGGTGTGGCGACACTACTTATATGGTGAGAAGTGTGTGATATATACTGACCACAAAAGTTTAAAATACTTCTTCACCCAGAAGGATTTGAACATGAGGCAAACAAGTTGGTTAGAGCTAGTAAAGGATTATGATTGTGAGATCCTTTATAAACCTTGGGAAAGATGCCTTAAGCCAGAAAGGTCCAAGACAGTTGTATAGTGCCAGGCAGATATCAAGGGAGTTGGCTGACGATATGGCTAGAGCAGGAATTGAGTTAGTGGTGGGCCAGTTAGCCAACATCACCCTGCAATCTACTCTTTTGGATAGGATTAAGGAGACTCAGTTAGATGGCCCACTGTTGGGGCAGATTAGAGGGGATGTCCTAGCTGGAGTAGTTAAGGACTATACAGTGTCAAGCATGGGCTTGTTGAGATACAAGGATCGGATCTGCGTTTCGATGGACACTGGGATCAGACGGGAGATTCTGGATGAATCTCATACTACCCCTTATTCTCTACATCCGGGGACCACGAAGATGTACCAGGATCTGAAAGCTTTATATTGGTGGCTTGGGATGAAGTGGGACGTGACTAACTATGTGTCAAGGTACTTGACCTGTCAGCAGGTCAAGGCAGAGCATCAAAGGCCAGCAGGGCTGTTACAGGCTCTGGATATCCCGGAGTGGAAGTGGGAGGACATCACGATGGATTTCGTGGTAGGATTGCCTAGGACAGTGGGCCAACATGATTCAATTTGGGTCATCGTGGATTGGTATACGAAATTAGCACACTTTCTACCAGTGAGAACGAATTACACGACCGGCAAGTATGCAGATCTCTATGTGAGAGAGATAGTTCGCCTTTGTGGGACTCCGAAGTCTATTGTGTTTAATAGGGACCCTATCTTTGCTTCCAAGTTTTGGGGAAGTTTATAGAGGGTGATGGGTACACACCTAAAGTTCAATACAACTTATCATCCTCAGACCGATGGTCAATCTGAGAGGACTATCCAGAAATTGGAGGACATGCTGAGAGCATGTGTATTGGACTTTGAAGGGTCCTAGAGTAGATATTTGCCTCTGATAGAGTTTTCCTATAACAACGGTGACTAGTCTACTATTGGAGTGACACCTTATGAGATGTTGTATGGTAGTAAGTACAGGTCACCTATTCACTGGGATTAGATGGGTGAGAGGAAATATTTGGGTCCTAAGGTAGTGTAGAGGACCACCGAGGCTATTGAGAAAATTGGAGCTCGGATGCTCGTGTCTCAAAGTAGACAAAGGAGTTATTCATACCCCAAGCGGGGGAACATGGAGTTCCAGGTGGGAGACTATGTCTTCCTTAGGGTTTCTCCTCCAAGATGGGTGAAGAGATTCAAGAAGAAGGGCAAGTTGAGCCCTAGGTTTGTGGGACCATTTGAGATCTTGGAGAGGATTGGTCAGGTGGCTTACATGTTTGCCTTAGCCCCTACACTCTCTAGTGTGCACAATGTATTCCATATTTCTATGCTGAGGAATTATGTGTTAGATGGGACTCATGTATTGAGTTGTGAGGATCTGGAACTGGAGGCAAACTTGTCCTACGAGGAGCAGCCAGTTCAGATTTTAGACAGGAAGGTTAAGGTCCTGAGAAACAAGACTATACCTTTAGTTAAGGTATTATGGAGGAACAACAAGGTCGAGGAAGCGACCTGGGAGCTGGAGGCAATATGCGGACTCAGTATCCCGAGTTGTTCAGGTAAAATTTCGAGGACAAAATTTTTGTAAGGAGGGGATAGTTGTAACGTCCCAAATTACCTAATAAGGCTTAGGGCCTTGATTATGGGGCCATGATGGAAATATATGGAATTATATACTTATATGATATATTTGTGTATGATTATGTGATTATGTGAGTTGTATGATAATATAACTAGTTATGCATGTTTAGGAGTATTAAATATGCATGTGGGCCCGTTTCTTATTAGAAGGGAAATTTTCATAATTTGGCACGTTATGGACATAATTGTATATATGTGCTTATATGTGATATATGTGAAAGACCACATTATTATGTGGGTTTATTTGGGTTATTCGGCACGAGACGATCCTAGGGAGCAAGTTAGCGAGGAAGTCACAACAAGACCCAATACCTGACTCGGGCGAGTCAAGGCGTATTTTAGGTATTTAGTACAGTATCAGGTTATCAGGACACGGGAATAAATAATTGATTATATATTTGGAGTTAGTGAGATTAGGAGAGAATACTGAGGATTTTGACTATTTTTCCATCAGGGACGTTTTTGGTACCCGAGCCTCAGGATTAGCTTAAGATTACTTAAGCCTTAAGGAAATAAAAAAAAACACTCAACTTCCTCCCTCACCCAATCGACTCCTTCTCTCTTTCACACTCTTTCAACTTTCCTAAGTAAGTTCTTGAGGGGTTAAGGAGATTTTGGATGGAAACCAAGGAATTGAAGGCTCGGGTTAGGATTCGGGATTGCTTGTGGCTAGGAGATCACCATTCATAGTTGAGGAAAGCTTCAAACTTTGTTATTCATTGATTTCTGTTAAGAGTTTTTGGTGTTCTTGAGCTTGTAGCTCAAGGGTTGGATTATTGAGTTTTGATGGGGTTTTCATCAAGTTTTAGGTTGGGTTTTGTTGTTGGGAAGATCTTAAATATGTTATGATGATTGGATTGTGATTTTAGGGTGGATTTTGGGTGGTTTGGATTGAGTTTGGCTGGAGAAAAATCGAGAAATTCTGGGTTTGTAGGGTCAGGTCGCGACCTAACCGAACCCAGGGCCCTTGGGGGGCTTCTGTCTGGGAGGCGCGTCGCGACCCTCTAGGGCAGGTCGCAACCCGTATCTCATTCCCAAGAAGAAGGGGGCCTCACACTTGAGGGGCGCGCTGCGACCCTCCAGGGCAGGTCGCGGCCCGTCTGGGCTGTTTTGGCCACCGTGGGTTTTGAATGATGGGAATTTGTTCCTAAGGGCTTGGGATCGATTTTACTACCCGGATTAATAAAATTCGAGGTCTCGGAGGCTAGGACTCGGTTCATAAGCCTTTATTTGCTCGTTATTGATGGAATCCCATATTATGGTTATGACTAGGTTATCGCTAGGGGCTCAGAATCGAGATCGTGCTCAAGGGTTGTTCTTATTTTACGCTATACTCATACCTGAGGTAGGAAAACTGCACCCAATACGTGATATATGTGTGATTAGGGCTTGGCCCGATTGTTGACTATAATTGTGAATAGGGCTCGGTCCCCTGAGAATGTACATGTTTAAATTATTGTTTCGCTAGTTGATTAAACATACCTGACTATTTTGTATCTGAATAAGTGTTACATGATTGTTCACATAGTTTACGTAGCTAGGGCTTGGACCCGTTAAGGAGCATGGTTATTACTATGTTTGCAATTACTTGATGATGTTATATGATTAATATGTATGCATACTTGTATTGTCTAAAGTATGCTTTTCTGTATCCGTTTTTGTATTTATATCTGAATACCTAGTTTAGGGCTTGACTTATTAGTCAAGGACGGCAAAAGCACGCTGGTCGAAAGGCTTAGGCCCTTATCAGCAATGTACTATTACGTTGGCCGACCCAATGGTCATTGGAAAACAAAAGTGTTAGGCTAGCTCTATGGCTAGTTACCCAGAGCAAAGGGCGAGGGTCCCAGGTGACTCTATGGTCACATAGCTAGGCCATAGGGCCCTGGGGTTGACTCTATGGTCCACTATTCAAGGCAGCGGCCCCAGAATGGTCCAATGGCCATTTATTTGTAATTCTATGCCTGCATGAGTAGGTTATTACTACTGGGCATGCTAGATAAGTATCTAGAAATCTTTATTTTCTGTTCATACACATGTTTAAGTTTTCTTGCTGAATCTTGGCTCACGGGTGCTATGTGATGCATGTAAGGGAAAAGGAAAGCTTGACCAGCCATGAGTTGGAGAGTTTCGGTGGTAGCGTGTACATATGTGGCTGCTCGTCGACCACGGCCGAGGATATCTAAGAGGAACTAGGGTTGTAGCCCTAATTTTGCCGCTTAGGTCGACCGATTGTAACTTTTTATTTGTATACACCATTTTGAATATTTGTTTGTAATATTTTGGGATCCCATGTATGTATGAAACTTTTTAAATAAAAAGTCAACAGTTCATTTGACCAAATTTTTTAACCCTAACCCTTGACGTTAACCTTAGTTGCACGTTTGTAACCAAATGACTTGATTAGTAAGTCTGGCACCATTTAAAGTATATAGTATAACGGTCCTAGATTAGGAGGACGTTGCACTTTTAACTAACCACATTCATTTCAGACGGGACCCACTAGCTGATGTGGCATTGCTTTTTAAAAGGGTGGGTCCTGTCTAAAATGAATGTGGTTGGTTAAAAGAAACTGCTATGTGAGTTGGTGTAATGTTTTGGTGCACATATGATTATTGTAAATTTAAACTAAATATTTTTAATTTAAAAAAAAAAATCATATTTATTCCATGAAAACACTAATCAAAGTTTAATTTATTTTTTATTTTTATAATAATAAATATGGATTTTTGTGCATTTATCAGCTATAGCTCTATTTGAAACTATCTTTTTTATTGTAGATTTCTTTAAAATAAAGTAAAAGGATCCAATTATTTTTTTATTCCTTTAAAACTAATAAATTTAGGAATTTTTCATTGGTGCACCTAAAACATATTTGGCTTATATAAATATTGTTGGGATATGTGCCCTTAAAGCGTATTTATGTAAAAAAAAATAGTGACTATTTAATAAAGATAATGTTTTCACTCTTACTTGTATTTATGTTTACATATCATTTATTTAGGAAGATACAATGTCAATACTAGAAAAAGGCTTGTAACTTCGGTTTTTTCGCTTGATAATCTTAAAATCTCGTGGATATTGTAACTGAAGTTAATCAAAGTAAAGTTAAAAGTATTTAAAAACTGAAATTAAAAAGTAAGACCTTTAACTTTGATAATTACGTAATAAACTAAGTGAAAAGCCTTTAAAACACACCTTTAACTTCAGTTATTACATAATAACCAAAGTTAAAGGTGTACATTTCCCAAAAAAAAAAGATATAATTTTATTTGTATTATTATTTTGGTTTTTTTTTATAAAATATTTGAATAATTATAATTTTTTTAATTCTAATTTGTAATTTTTTTAATATTAATTAAATTATTTATACATTCCAATAAACATAAAATTAAATAAAATTCACATACTATATAGACTCAATGTACATATATATACAAACAAATTCATACATAAATAAAAGCTAAGTATCACATAAGCATCTAAAGTGTTCATACAACTAAACATGTAAAGTGATCATATACACATATTCACCCAAGTTATTACTTAAAGAGATATTTGCAGTGAAAGTACCAAAATTATTGTGTTTGTAGCACTTAAGTACTTAAGTTATTTTTTTTGCGTCGAAAGTACCTTCCATCCATGTTTTGGTGTAATTTAGTGTATCTGTTTGTTTCGCCGTTAAGTTCGTCACCATGACGTGAAATTTACTTATAACTTGGATACTTTCGCCGCAAATATATCTTAAATTGGGTACTTTCACCCCAAATATCCCCTTTATTTGGGTACTTTCACCTACGTGTTACAATCAAACTTAACAGTGAGAATTGACGGTTGTACTAAACTGCACCAAAATATCGACGGAAGGTACTTTCACCACTAAAAGATAACTTGGGTAATTAAGTGTTACAAACATAATAAATTAAGTACTTTCATCGCAAATATCCCTTATTTAAAATACTAAAATTTATTAAGCATTAAATATTTTTCAAAAAAATTAGCAGCATTTCCCCTATAAATAGGACTAGCCAAACCTGTTGACATTCAATTTACAACTAAAACTTTCAACAGTTCGCAGAGAAGATAAGCATATTCATGTCAAGTTTATTAGAAATTAAAGACTGAGTTGAAATTGAAGAGATACCTTATACCAAAAAGCAAGGCTTAGCCTTCAACTACTGTAGAACTCATGTTAATCCATTTCTCATATTGAATGCTTGTTTTCATTTTGACGGTATCCATAAGCTCCTAGTTCGAAGTAACATTAACCACTCAAGAAGCATGGTAAGGTTACTTCAAACTAGGGGATGGTTATCACTGCAATAATCATATTCCTGACATGCTATTCAAAACCTACCACCAAACCTAAAAAGTTTAAGCTATAACTCTGTAAATAAATGTGTCAATAGTAATAAATAAAATAAAATGCTGACCACCTCCAAAATCAATCTTCAATATAATCACCACCAATTGAAAACCTACCACCAAACATAAAATGTTTAAACAACCATAAAATATTATAATTATTGACTTTATAATAACTAATAACAAACATTAAAAGAAATTATAAATAAATTCAATTTAAATTTTTTAATATTAGAAAAATTTAACACTGTTATCCAAAAAACTGGCATTGATGACGTGGCAAGTGATTCCTTGACACGTGGCTGACACTTGAAGGAACTCTGCTAGGGTATCGACCAGAAGACACATTATAAGCAGTAGGCGGCCTAGTCTTACCTGTGACCAGTCTGGTCGATGGTTCCGCATGCAACATGATGTTCCAATAAAGATCTTTGTAAATCCCGAAATTGACTCCCACAATCTCCTGAGTATTCGATTATTTAGGAAAGAATATCTGTAACTAATTCATGTAATCCCCCTTGAGCCTATAAATAGAGAAAGATAGCTCAAGGAAGATGACTTTTGACTTTCGAATTATTGGAGACTAGAGTAATCCTATATGAGATATTGTATTGTTCTTCAGAGGCCAGTGAAACTCATTGAACCCTAGTTCTTTGATCACTCCTTTGATTCTCACATCAATAACAATCTAAGTGGACGTAGGTTATTACCAGATCCTGGGGCCGAACCACTATAAAACATTGTGTTCTTATTATTTTCGTCATCACGTTCTTTTCATCGCATTCATCCACGTCAAGCGTATTTTGACTCCGTGCCAGTTGACCAAAATCAGGGTCAACATTCTGGTGCTTTCATTGAGAGCTTGATTTGTCACCGTTGAGAAAACCAATGGCGAAAACTGCAAGGAAAACTGGACAGGCTGCCGCCGCTGCACCATCAAACCCGCATCCTCCTCCTCTTGCAAGCGTGGCTGAGGATGAGCCACATTTGGACTTTGAGGAGGAAAAAATGGATGACACAATGCTGAAGAGTACCCTGGGGGCGTTGCATGAAGAGCTGGCCAGCTTGAGGGCCAATCAAGAAAGTACTGCCGAAATTATGGCGCAGCAGCAGCAAGAGATTGAACGACAGCGCGCGGAGTTAAGCGAAAAGCAGGCGGAGATGGACCGTCGCCAGAGCGAAGCCATGGTAGCCCTCGAGGCAGCCTTGCAATTGGCTAGGAATCAGGCCGCACCTGTCTCGCAGCCTGATCAACAAGCGAATGGGCCACCCCACAAGGGTCCCAATCCTAGTTCGCCTATCCAACCCTCGAGCCCGCAAAGGCCCGAGCAGCCTCAGGTGCCTCATGACGATGTCCCACAGGACCCCGAAGTACAACCTCCATCCCAAGCTGGTCGCGACAATCCCTCGTATCAGAGGTAGA
The DNA here is from genome assembly GCF_963169125.1 of Humulus lupulus. Taxonomy (NCBI): domain Eukaryota; kingdom Viridiplantae; phylum Streptophyta; class Magnoliopsida; order Rosales; family Cannabaceae; genus Humulus; species Humulus lupulus. Next base: position 153,150,730 of record NC_084794.1, on the reverse strand, counting down.
ATAGGACCGAGCGTCAGCCTCGCAGTCCTAGACGCCATAGGGGCGACGAGCCGAACCACCCGAACAGAGGTCAAAATCCTCCTGGCAACAGGAGGAACTCAGAATTAGGCTCTGCGATCAGGGGTCCCCCACGGCATGATAATGCACGGGGACACAACGACCAGCGTCGGCCACCCTCTAACGCTCGGGGCGCTTAAGCTCGGGATGGAAATCGAGGGAACAGTCAATCCCACCATAGCCAATCAAGATTCAGAGATGGCCATGGGTATAATGAAGCCGACTCAGGCAAAGGAAATGCCGGTCGGAGGAATGAAGAAAGAGGTGGAGGCAGGAGCCAAACACCTCACGATGACCAACCCAATAGACGGGATGCTGGGGGGCAGCCCAGGAAAAATAATGTCTTCAACCGGCTTAGAGCTAGCGAGCAGCAGAGAAGAGAGGAGGACTTGAGAGATGTACTCAACGATCGCCGCGAGCGACATGGCGAGAACATCCCCCCAGCAATAGAAGCCACAGCGATTCCTGCCGCTGTGCAGGCCCAGATAAACGCCCTCAACCAGGCGGTGCAACAGCTGGTCGGAGGAAGAACATCTCATATCGACCACGACAGGAGGAAAGGCACTCCTTTCGTCCAGAGGATAGCTATGGCGGAGACTCCTAGCAAGTTTAAGATGCCCACGCTTCCAAACTTTGATGGGTACGGTGACCCGGTGTCTCACGTCAATAAGTTTGAGATACAAATGGACATTCAGAAAGTGTCTGATGATGCTCGGTGCAAGATCTTCCCTGCAACACTTTCTGATGCCGTCCAGGAGTGGTTTTCTAAGTTTCCTCCTGCAAGCATAGTTTCCTGGGAGATGTTCGTAAGAGAGTTTTACGGACAGTTCTATGCAGGTCGTGTGCATCCGACCGAGGTGAACCAGTTGGTTGAAATTCGCCAGCAGGATGGAGAATCACTAAAGGACTACATCCATCGCTTTATGCGAGCAGCAGCTGGAGCAAAAACAGTGGGGGACGAAGGAAAAATGATGGCCATAACTGCAGGGGTTAGGCGTCGCTCCCCCCTTTGGAAGAGCCTCCGTAAAGATGGGGTTAGAACAACCCAGGAATTCTTGGATCGGGCTGATCGTTACATCAAGCTCGAAGATGCCATAGCCGACGATGGAAAGCCTTCAGGCAAGGATAAGAAGGCTTCCGAGCCCGCAAAAGCCACCAATGGGTCTAAACCTAACGGTAACGGCAAAGGCAACGGCAATGGTAACGGCAATGGCAAGAATGGTGGAAAACGGCCACACAATGAGCCTTCCACCTCCGACAACAAACAAGCCAAGGGTAATCGTTATGAACCTCGGTTCACTAACTACACTGCCCCTAGTTGAGTCTCGGGGAGAGGTTTATCAGGCCACGAGTTCCAGTGTGCCTTATAAGAAGCCTGCCCCCATTCGAAAGGATATTTCGAAAAGAGACACCACCAAGTTCTATCGTTATCATAACGACTACGGACATGACACCAACGAATGCAACCAGTTAAAAGACGAAATCGAGTTCCTTATTAGACAGGGACATTTGAGAAGATACGTACGGGCCTCAGGGAATTCCCAACGAGAAGCTCCGGGTGGCAACGAGCAGGCGCCCACGCGCCAACGCTCGCCACCTCTGCAGCCTGCCTCCGTGACTGGCACACTGTTAACCATTTGTGGAGGCCCGCACCTCGCAGGAAATAGCGGGAAGGCCAGGGAACGATATTCTCGGACTCTGTGCCACGACCAGGACATCGAAATGATGACTGTGGAGGACCGTGCACCAAAAAATGCTCGCTCAGAAGAGGGTGAGATAACCTTCTCTAATAGCGATGCCCAGCATGTCCGGTTCTGGAGCCTTACAACCAAACAATATACGGCTTCTCTGGTGAGGGACTCGCCCCGCCGGATCGATCAGACTACTAGTGATGACAGGTACAGCGCCTGCTACCAGGACATTACTCGCTACTTTTGTAGTAGTCGATTGTCCTTCGGCGTACAATGCCGTCATTAGAAGGCCTATACTGGTTGATCTACAGGCCGTCATCTTTATGTGGCACTTAGCCATGAAGTTCCCGACAAACGCAGGGGTAGGACGCGTGTTGGGGAACCAGAGGGAAGCCAGGGAGTGCTATAACGCCTCAATCATGAAGGCGAAAAAGGGAACACCAAAGAGCACTACCTGAGATAGGTTGCAGATGGAAATTGATACACAAGCCCAATCCGGTGATGAAGTCGCCAAATAGGGTGTTGCCCAAAGGGAGGATAGGGATCTAGATCCTCGCTTTGGGGATTTTGAAGAGAATGTTGGACCCGTCGAGGACCTGGAAGAGGTCCAACTCGACGAAAAAGACCCGACCAGAGTCGTGAAGGTCAGGAAAAACCTAGAGCCAACCACGAAGCATACACTGGTGGAATTTTTGCGGAGAAACCAGGAAGTTTTTGCCTGGTCACACAAAGACATGGCTGGGATAGACCCTGCAGTTATCAGCCATGTCCTGAACATAGACAAGACTTTTCCACCCGTGCAACAAAAAAGAAGGCTACTCGATAAGGATCGGTCGAGAGCCTTAAAAGAAGAAGTTGAAAGATTAAAGGAGAATGGGTTCATCAGGGTAGCGTATTATCCATCGTGGGTCTCCAATCCAGTGTTGGTTCCCAAGCCTAACGGCAAATGGCGAACCTGTGTGGATTTTACAGACCTCAATAAAGCATGCCCAAAAGATTGCTTCCCACTCCCAAGAATCGACCAGTTGGTCGATGCTACTGCAGGACATGAGATCCTCTCGTTCATGGATGCATATTCAGGCTACAACCAGATTAGCATGCATCCCCTGACAAGGATCACACCAGCTTTCAGACCGATACAGGCTTATACTGTTATAAAGTAATGCCCTTCGGACTGAAAAACGCAGGTGTGACTTACCAGCAGCTAGTCAACCACATGTTTAAAGAGCTGATCGGAGTAAACATTGAGGTATACGTGGACGACATGCTGGTAAAGTCTAAGAAGGCAGAAGGACATGTGAAGGATTTACAAGAGTGCTTTGATGTATTGAACGAATACCAGATTAAGATAAATCCCCTCAAATGTTCCTTCGGAGTTGGATCAGGGAAGATTTTGGGGTTCATTGTAAATTCAAGAGGAATCGAGGCCAACCCCGGCAAAATAAAAGCCCTGATCGACATGAAATCGCCAGAAAGGATCAAAGATGTACAAAGTTTAACCGGGAGAATCGCAGCCCTAAGCAGATTTATTTCGAAATCGACAGACAAATGTGTCCCTTTTTACAATCTGCTTAGGGGCAATAAGAAGTTTGAATGGACAGGAGACTGCGAGCAAGCTTTCCAGGCCTTGAAAGCACATATGGCACAACCTCCCATCTTATCAAAGCCAATCGAAGGAGAAACTTTGTTTATTTACCTGGCGATCACTGAAGTTGCTGCTAGTGCGGTACTAGTACGCGAGGAAGAAGTCGTACAAAAAGCGGTCTACTATGTTAGCAAGAGGCTGATTGGGGCAGAGCTGAGATATCCACCCATTTAAAGGTTAGCATATTGCTTAATCCTGGCCTCAAGGAAACTACGCCCTTACTTCCAAGCCCATCCTATCACAGTTTTAACCGACCAGCCCCTTCGACAAGTCCTCCAAAAACCGGAGGCGGCTGGGCGATTATTAAAATGGGTAGTCGAACTAGGGTAGTTCGATATAACTTATTCACCGTGAGCAGCAGTAAAGGGACAGGTCTTGGCTGATCTTATGGCAGAGTTCACAAAACTCCCAGACAGCGAGCAGTGCGAACCGCCTAGTGCGCCTGAGCCGCGAGAGAAAGCTCCTTCGTGGAAGTTATTCACGGATGGGTCGTCCAACGAATCCCACGCAGGAGCGGGAGTGATATTGATATCACCGGAAGGGCATCGATTTCACTGCGCTATCAGGTTCGACTTCACCGCGTCAAATAATGAAGCCGAATACGAAGCACTCCTCGCTAGATTGAGAATGGCGAAAGACATGAGCATAAAGACGCTTGATATTTACAGTGACTCACAGCTGGTGGTGAATCAAGTTCTAGGGGAATATCAAGCGCGAAGCTTAAAAATGGTGGCCTACTTGAATAAGACTAAAGACCTGCTAGCCCAGTTCACGAAGTATACCCTCTAGCAAATACTGCGGGATCAGAATTCAAACGCAGACGCCTTAGCCAAACTAGCAAGCGCGAAAGATGCTGACGCTTTGAACATTGTGCCAGTAGAAAGATTGAGTGAGCCAAGCATACAAGCAGTTGAAGCCAGTATGGAGATTCGAATGGAGGATACATGGATGGCACCTTAGTTGGAGTATCTGATAAACGGTGTGCTCCCAGCAGATAGAAACAAAGCCAGGACTCTACAAAGGCAGGCCACTAGGTACATACTGGTCGATGGTGTTATGTACCAGAGAGGATATTCAATGCCACTACTCAGATGCGTTACACCAGAAAAGGCTAAGGACCTAATGGAAGAGGTGCATGAAGGCTTCTGCGGGGATCACGCTAGGGGGCAGAGTTTGGTAAAGAAGATTCTAAGGAAAGGCTACTTCTGGCCAACTATGAACGAGGATTCGATGGAATTTGTACGAAGATGCGATAAATGTCAAAGGTTCTCCAAAATTCCATGAGCAGCTCCAAACGAGTTGAAACAGATGCAGAGTCCGTGGCCTTTTGTGGTATGGGGGATAGATTTGATTGGATCCCTGCCCACGGGAAAAGGTGGAGTGAAGTACGCAGTCGTGGCAGTTGATTACTTCACCAAATGGGCCGAAGCTGAACCACTCGCTACCATAACGACCAAGAAAGTTCTTGACTTTGTCATCAAGAACATTGTTTTCCGGTATGGTTTGCCCCGAAAGATAGTTTCAGACAACGGAACCCAATTTGACAGCGACTTGTTCACCGACTTCTGCGAAAGGCACGGAGTTATTAAAAGCTTTTCTTCAGTTGCGCATCCCCAAGAAAACGGGCAAGTCGAGGCCGTGAATAAAACTCTTAAGGACACCCTGAAGAAGAGGCTTGAAGACGCTAAAGGAGCATGGCCAGAGCAGTTGCCTGAAGTCCTCTGGTCATATAAAACATCTCACCGAACAGCGACAGGTCATACCCCATTTTCCTTAGCCTACGGTTATGAGGCTATGTTACCTGTCGAATTAGATCCCCCCTCACATCGACGCATAACATACGACCAGGACCAGAATGGCCAACTGATGATGGAGTCCCTAGACTCAATTGACGAGATACGGGAGAAAGCCCAACTCCGAGTTGCTGCATACCAACAAAAGGTCACCCGGTACTTTAACTCAAAAGTAAAAGAAAGAAAATTCAACGTCGGTGACTTGGTGCTACGAAGAGTTTTCTTAAATACCCGCGACCCCACTGCTGGAGTACTTAGACCTAATTGGGAAGGACCTTACCAGATTGAAGAAGTCCTTCATCAGGGCACCTACAAACTTGCACGCCTAAACGGAGATCTCGTTCCACGTTATTGGAATGGAGAACACCTGCGCAAGTATTATCAGTGAACAGTCCTTTTTAAAGGACTGGCTTGTATTAAATTTTGCTTTTTTACAAGTTTCGCAAAAAGGGTTAGCCACGTTGTATGGCTAATCGCTTATATATGTAAGATCCTTTTTTTTTAGGATCACTCGTAAAGACATGTTTAGTCCATTTTTAATACGAGATTATAAGGGACTGTGCGCAGCCAGTCATTCTTGCCAACCTTTGTGAATTTATTTTTACAAGTATTTGTTCATTACGTGTGTTGTTTTGCTGTATTACAAATATTACGTTTCCTACCAAGCAGAAATGTTCGAACAGGTCGTGGTCAAGGCAAGTGACCCAGGACCTAAAGCTCCTCGATCACTTGGGGGGCATATAAGGCATATCGATAGCAAAGCGTACCATGAGGTATGTAAACACATGAACAAAATAAGTGAAAGCATGCTAGGGTACTTAGAGTATTTTTCAAAATTCATATTTTGTTAAATCAAACCAAAGTACTATGCTAAGTTCGGTCACACAGACAGATGTTATAGTAAATGAAAATATTATAACATTATAATGCAATCTTTTACACTGCAAGCATCACTGCTTGGATGTAACTGTTCAAAGAAAAGGAAAGTTTGCTGCCCGTGCAACAAATCCAAAAGAAAAAAAAGAGATAGTCTTTACATCACGACCCGTGGGTCGTGTAATTGAAGAAAAATAAAAAATAAGTTTAAGGAGCAGTAGGAGCAGGAGGGTCTTGCTCAGCAGTCAGGTTGGCCTCATCCTCAACAACTCCTCCTTCCTCTGTGCCAGCGGCCGGCTGGATGCTTGGGGAAGTGGGGGTCCTTGCTCTTTCCTCTTCTTCGGCCAATCGAGCAGTGCAGCAGGCCAGTTCAGCATTCCTGATATCCTCTGAAAGGTAGTCGAAGTTAGCGCCCTGGTTGAGTTTCCAAAAGTTATAGAAACACCGAAGCGTCGCATTCTTATACCTTTCCAGATTCTTGGAGTTGTCAAGCTTTAGCTGCTCTATCTGGCTCTCAAGATCAGCCACGGCCTTATCCTTTGCAAGATTCTCCTCTTTGAGTCTCTTGCATTCCCGATATTGGACTCGGCTGGCCTCCTGGTACTCCTCCCTCTGCTTCCTCAAAGCCACCTTCGAGGCTTCGACCTCCGCCAGCTTTGCCACCGCAGCATCCCTCTGCTGGGTAACCGCATCCAACTCCCCCGCATGCCTGGCTTCTGCAGCTTGGAGCTCCTCAGCACCTTTCGCCTGGTACCTCTCGATGGCTTTTGCCCGAGCCTGGTCGATGGTAGATTGGGAACGGGTGCGAGCAGCAGTTGCAGTCAGCAAAGCCTGTGGACAAAGGATAAAGTTAGAGCCTGTTGCAAAGAATAAAAGACTAAGGCCAAAGAGAAAATAAGTACTTATGCTGGCCATTTCATTTAGGGCCCTGTTCAGAATTTTGTCGACCCCTATATTCTCTGCCTCAGCCATTGCATCCTTGCAGCGGTCGTACCTCACGATGTGTGCAAGGCGGTCCTTGGCTGCTCGCAGGGCGCGGTTCGAGAGTTTGGCCCCGAGGGCTTCGTCCCGCTAGGTCTGTTCTTTGGCAGCTACAGGTTGAGGGTTCGTCATCGCAGGCGGGGTTTCCTTCTTGACAGGAGCCGAAGGCTGGGCAGAAGTTTTCCCAGTTGGCGCATCCTTGGGAGGATCTTCTGTTTGACTCTTCTTGGCAAGAGGTGCTTAGCTCGATTCGCCGTTATGCCTCCTGGATGTCTTTCGCCGAACCAGAGGAACTTCTACTTCCTCCTCGGTCTGGTACAAATCGTAGACGTTGGGAGTGGCCATATCTGCACACAAGTAAACATATGCAAATGATAAGATAAAGGCAGGTAAAAACTCTTTATAAAAAAGAAAAGAGGTCACAAAGTTTAATACCCGAGCTACAACTACTGGTCGCTATACTATTGACTCTATTAGTCACACACTCACTATCTGGCACGAAGAAGTCTGGCCCTAGATTTGGAGTATACGTAAAGTTGCCCTCCCCGTCAAACAAGTGACAGGGAATTGGCAAGCTATTTAAAAGCAAAATAACTGTACCGTTTTCATCAGAGGATTCCCCCAAGTCCACAACCGGCTGTTTTGCCTTTTGTTTCCCCTTGCCCTGGGGTGCAGAAGGCCTTTCTGCGGAAGGATTGCCCGTGGGTTCCCTGATTGTAACCCCCGTCGGCCTCCTTTGCGCAGGGGACGCAGGGGGTTGCTGCTCGGGAACCCTCTCGGCAGTGGCATCAGCAACCACGGGTCCTCTTGTTTCATGGCGAGGAGCCAGGAGGCCAGATAGCCTCAAATTTTCATCAGTAACCAGGGACTTGACGCTTTTTTCTGCGTCTGTCATCCTGGCTAGTGCGGTGGACCTCAACACCATGTCTGGTGTTGGGGTCGGGAGTAACCATGGGCCTGAAAGACAAAGTATATTTTAAGAAAGATGAAGGAATTATTGCTGATGAAATGTATCGACCAGTGAAAACAACACTTACCTCCTCGGGCGAAGGCCAGGTTGTTGCTGGTCATGTCCGGAGTAAGGAAGTACTCCTTGCTGTGCTGCCCCACGTTGGATATGTGCGTGGTGTCACTTAGGAACGTCCGGTTGGTCTCCTGGTGACAAAGATGGAAGAAGCCCGTCCCATACTGTTGAGGGTTGGACTTGAGGTCGAAGAGATAATTGACCTCATGTGGGGTAGGTTCTGGCCATTTTTTAAGTTTGTACAGGATATAGAGTGCGGCTAGCATTCTATATCCATTCGGAGTAATTTGGAAGGGGGCGACACCAAAATAGTTGGCCACCCCCTGATAAAAAGGATATAGAGGTAGGGTAACCCCCGCCTCTATGTGATACCGAGACCAAGCACTGTAAACACCTTCGGGAAGGTTAGCCCTTTGGTCTGCAGCAGGGATCTTGAGATTGACCCCTGTGAGAGGATACTTCCTAAGGTAGTTGGCAAGCATCCGAGGAGTCACTTGGCTGGTCGGGGAGAGATACCACTCGACATCAGGCAGATTTTGATGGCGAGGGCGGGCTCTAGTTTGGATATTAGGGTCAGGAACAGGATTTTCTCGACCGCTAGTCGAGGGAACCCTAGCCCGTGAATCAGGCTGGGTAGGAGAGTTTGGGCTATCTTCGGAGTCGGGCCTTTTCTTGCCTAAGGATTTAGAATGGGCCATTTGAGGAGGAGATGGGCGAAGTCTAGGAGAAGATCGTGAGAAAGGGATCTCGTAAATTCTTTCGGTCGGTTGTTCTTCGCCTTCGAGCAGCTGGGCAAGGAGATCGTCGTTGATGGGCCGTTCACCTCCCCACAAATCTGGCATTAAAGTCTGCAAACAGAAGAATGGGGAGGTGAGGATAGAAATTTTTTAAGGCTTTTTAGAATAACGTTGTTCGAGTATAAAAGTTAAGCTTTTATACAGCAGCATTCTAACAAAAGCTAAAAAAATTTCACACGAACAGTTTGAGAAACAGATCAAAGGGTGAAAGCAAAAAGTTTTTCATAAAAGCTTTTTCAACTCCCCTTAGGGCGGGAAAAACCTATTTTTCAGCTGGCCTAAAAATCGAATTTTTACTTCGAGTTTACATCCTAAAAAATATGATCCCAACTATCAAACTAAATCGTAACTTTATTCACCCACAAGGCATTCTACTGACAAGCATCTCAACACAGAAGTAGATAAACTCAACAGTAAAACATACAGGAACATGCATTACAATAATACGAAACATAAAGATTCGAAGACTTACCAGAAAGAAGGTCGTGGAGATTGGTAAGGATTTTCAGAGATCAGGGAACTCTCGGGCTGAGTCTTGAAAACGTAGAAGAACAGTCTCTGGAAGAAGATGGAAGCTCTGGTTTTAGGGTTTCTTGAAAGGACAATGGCGTGTGTAAAAAGAAAAAAGGAACTTCGGAGATGTTATATATAAGTTTGTCTGTGGCATTAAAAGGGAGTAATCATCAGTTTCCCCTTTTTCGAAGTATGGGGAAGCGAGATAGCCGTCGAATTATTACTGGGGAAGCAAAAAGACATGATTAGACAAGAGTAGGTTGCTTTTTCCAAGAACACACGAAGGGTTCTGACACGTATGGTGGGGTCACCGAAGGGTCGTTTCCTCAAAAGTTTATTTATTGCTCATAATAAATAAACTTCGGGGGCAAATGTTATCCAAAAAACTGGCATTGATGACGTGGCAAGTGATTCCTGGACACGTGGCTGACACTTGAAGGAACTCTGCTAGGGTATCGACCAGAAGACACATTATAAGCAGTAGGCGACCTAGTCTTACCTGCGACCAGTCTGGTCGATGGTTCCGCATGCAACATGATGTTCCAATAAAGATCTTTGTAAATCCCGAAATTGACTCCCACAATCTCCTGAGTATCCGATTATTTAGGAAAGAATATCTGTAACTAATTCATGTAATCCCCCTTGAGTCTATAAATAGAGAAAGATAGCTCAAGGAAGAGGACTTTTGGCTTTCAAATTATTGGAGACTAGAGTAACCCTATCTGAGATATTGTATTGTTCTTCAGAGGCCAGTGAAACTCATTGAACCCTAGTTCTTTGATCACTCCTTTGATTCTCACATCAATAACAATCTAAGTGGACGTAGGTTATGTTGGGTTTTATGCCCTTAATAAAACCATATTTCTTATGTAACACGTTATTATTATCAATAAAAGAAGTAGAAATCGTTTTGTTTATTCAATTGCATTGTTCGCTTGTTTTATTACATGTTTATTCAATTAATACAAACATTCATAAAATCCTGAGCATATGGATAGTTACAATTATAGTGACTTGGTCACAGTGGATTATAGTTGTAATTATATGTTCAAAAAGAACGAGTCCTAGATTAGATCAGTGCATTGGATTTTCACTGATTAGGAAATCTACGATATGATCTGCTTACACATTAGGAGTGTGATGTCTTGTCCAAGGCATTGACCAAGTAGATATGATCGGATGTATTTGGTTACATCGGACTAGGACCGATATTGATTATTGATTGATAAATAAGTATCGCTGTTATCAAATCTAATCAATATCACAACGTTGACCATAGGTTAAGTCGATCTTAATTCTGAGTGATAATATTCTGCTAATTATATTATTTAAATCTTTTGACTTGTTCGTTACCAGCTTACCCTACGGTCTAGCCCATACTTACATCTTGGAGATTTAGTAATGAAATTGAGTGGGAGTATTATTCATAGATATGAAATCTATAACTTCTGTATGAGAAGTGAAAAGATGATTTCCTTAATTGCTTTGTTCAAAAGGTTAAATGATTGAGATCTCATTTCTGTGATTAAGTTCACGGAAATATCATTTATAAGGAACTTAGTGGGAGTTAAGGATAAAATACTGATGAGGGGTAAAACGGTAATTTTCACCCAGCTTGTTAGTAAGTCATTGATAGAGGATTGACTAACTGTAATGGTTATAACAATGGATAACATATTTATGCTTTGGAAAATACGTTCTATGAATTCAAGAGTTCAATTCCAAGTCTATAGTTGAGTCACGAGGAATTAATAAGGTAGTGAAATTATTCATAAATAAATTCACGGTAACTTATTGGAGCTTGATTTCATGGATCCATGGTCCCCGCATCACCTTTGAGTAAATCATCTAGAATGTCTCAATTAATTGATTTAATTATCAATTAGGATTTTTTTAAAGTTGACTAGGTCAATTTTGGAAAATTTATAGAGATATGAGATTTAGAGAATAAAAGAGAATCTTTGGGTAAATTTATTAATATTGATAAATTTGTGTCAATATAAATAAATAAAAATTAAATCAAGTTTCAAATTATAATTAGTTAATTTGAATAAGGATTTAGTTAATTAATTAAAATAAATAAATAAATAAAAGGTTTTGAATTTAGGCCCAATTGGGATTTAAATTCAAAAATAAAAGTATTGGGCCCAAGTCCATTTGTGGGAGCCCAAGGCTTTTATCTTTTTGTTTATTAGTTTAATTAATTCAAAATTTAAATTTAAATTTAAATTTAAATAAAGCCCATTAAGTTGTCTATATAAGGAATATGATATCTAGGGTTTTCATAAGTCAGTCTCAGTTAATTCATTGGGTAAGTGAAAACCTAGACACTCTAATCCTTTCTTAGCCACTTTCTCTTCTTCTTTTCTAGATCTCTCTCATGTGTTGAGAACCAGCCCACACTAGTTCTAGATTGATCAAAGGCTTGGTGAGGAAGACTGTGTTGCTGATCTAGTTCAATCTCTTGATAATACTCTGCTACAGAAAGGAATCAAGAGTTAGAGAGATTGAAGGAAGGAGTTGTTCCAGTTCCGCTGTGTATTCGTAAGTTTCTATATCATTGTGTTTATGTTAATTTACGAATCTAATGTTCATATGTATGTCATGTTATTCTATGTTTATATTATGTGTTTGGAAAAATAATAGGAAGCATGCATCTAGATTTAAATTTTAAGCTCCTACAGGTTATTACCAGATCTTGGGGCCGAACCAGTATAAAACATCGTGTTCTTATTATTTTTGTCATCATGTTCTTTTCAACGCATTCATCCACGTCAAGCGTATTTTGACTCCGTGTCAGTTGACCAAAATCAGGTTCAACAAACACAAACTTCATTTTAAAGATTCTTACCTTCTTCATTGTCTAAATATTCTTCTAAATCAAAGATTTACAACTATCACTACTACAAAAAATGTCATTTGCGCCAGTTTCTAATAGCCACAATTGAGTTTTTGTGTCAATTTTATATGTGACGCAGAATCCCATGACGCAAACTAGGCTGACATTTGCGTCAATGGGGAACTTTCACAAATTTGACATTTGTGGCAGTGCCCCACTAACGCAAATGCCAGCCTGGTTTGCGTTAGTGGGGAACTGCCACAAATGTTAAAAACAAGTTTTTTTTTGCGTCAGTTGGGAACTGTCACATAAAGTATTAACCAGGGAAATTGCAAATGTTTATGCCAATTTCCTTGACCTATTTTGATAAAAAAAAAAAGTAGCAGAAACAGAAAAATAGTAGCAGAAATAGAAAAACAACAGCATAAACAGAAAAATAACAGTATAAATTTTTTAAACATTTATCTAAAGTTAACATTTGTGATCAAATCTACAAAAGTAATTCATATTTTAAAGTTAATCTATGTATATAGGTACTCTTGTGTTCTAAATTTTTAAGTATTAAACATACTTAAACTAAAATTTCCTCACCAACTTGCTCATTTGCTATCTGAGATACGTCATAATTGATTCAGTCCACTCATCCCGTATCTCGTTGATTGCGTGAGTCGAATATGGTGCCGTATTCGTAAATTAATTAGAAAATATTTAAACTAATAAGTTAGAAATCATCCAAACAAAATCATGAGCGATAGTTTAAATTAAAATTAAAAGGTAAAACAATACCTCATTTTTGAAGTAAGTCTTTGGTCTAGGCTGTGAAATCAACTCTCTAGCAAACTTCATAATGTAAAAGCCACACTTGGTTGGCCTAGTTTGGTTTCGACACTATTACAACATTGTTATCCAAATTTAAGTATTATATTTAGCAAGTCATTATAATAAAAATATGTCAAAAACTTTAATACGATAAGTAATATAATTTACTTACCTTAGGAACACAAACTTTTAGATTGATGGATTCTTTTTGTCTTCGGTGTGTATCATATTGATCCATTGCCCTGCACAAAATATTAATATTTACCCAAATATGAGTTTGAAATGAAATCATAAACTAATTAATTAAAATGTAAAACTTACATGATAGTTATCTCCTTGATTTCCAGACGAAAACGTGAGTTTACAGGATCCAAAAAAGTTATTGAATGACTGTGTGGCTAAATTAATACTAACATCCAATGATAGCTACAACCAAAAAAATTTGTGTAAGATATTTATCAATAAACAAAATATATGAATATAAAATTATGTTGACTTACTTGTTGTTCCAAGGACAAATTAGAAACTGTGTCTCTAGCTCCATCTGTAGAAACCGATCGAAGAGATTTTTAGCACGTGCTTCATTGGTTCCTGCATTAGTGGACACTAAAGCGGGATGCATGAAAGTGTACATGAAGTTCAACCCCTTCGTTTGCACTAAATAATCAAGCAAGCTACATTTAATTAAATGTCAATAAACTATTGAATTTCAAGTTACACTAAATAAACTAAAATATTATAAACACCATTGTACCTCATATATAATGCTAGCTCAGTCTGTCCAATCATCTCATAGTTGCAAAAGTGGAGGATATCATCTTTCCCTAACTGAGTGATAATTTGGAATCCATATACCCTTTCTACAATTGGAATTTCTACCACGTGATCAGATTTCCATTTATTAATAAACTTCACCAAAAAACTTCAACATTCTTGTCATAGGCACTTCTGTACGCTTCTGTGTCAATGCTTCTATTCTTTTCTTTGATTGTCTTGGTTGTTGAGTAGAGAACGCAAGTGGCTCTTTCATTTTTTGATTAGTAAGGACCCAATGCTGTGGCCATCCAACATCGTACCTGGCTGCTTGTCCAACCAATGTATAACCTTCCATTGTAAGAAGATGCGGTAAACTAGCGTTTTCTTGAATGGCTACCTCAACTCTCACATGATAATTTCCAAGAGGCAGTTGAACTGTAACGCCCTGGATAGCCAGGACCGCTACACTGTGTACTTATAAAGGTGCAGGACTTGCTAATCAAGTCATTTAGTCAAAACGTGTCATTAAACCATAAATGTGCTAAGGATAAAATGGTTTTGGCCTCACAAGATACATTACATATACTTAAAATTTTTTACATATGTGATCCCAAAGAGGAACAATGTTTAAAGGTTAGTTTACAAAATTTCCAAAATACAGACTACCATCAGCCACTCTAAGGCAAAACAGACATTTATAGCTTTTATGTTCCTGTTATCCTCTCAACCGTGGTGGCCGAGCAGCTGGTCATGTACATTCCGCTCACAAAGCCCTCCAAGTCAGGGCTGATCAAGTTTGCCCTTGCCTTTACCTGCACCACGTAAAACCCGTGAGCCAAGGCCCATCAAGAAAACATATTACACATCTCAACAATCATATCAAGAGAATAATTCATCAAGCATGTAATCAGAATCAAAGATGCAACCAATCATTAATAATAGTCAAATCACATAATAACAAGGGCCGACAACTTAGGCCGCACCCTCTGTTTACTCCACTGACTCCAGCCCGCTTAAACCGAGCTCAGTGCATAATAAGCTGTCCTTGGCTACCAGTGGCCGAGTCGCGCCCTGTGCGCAAGTGTAACCTTTGGCACTCTTAGGCCGTTGGTTTACTATTTACATTGCACAATACCATCATTTTCAATGAATACATATTAGGGAACCCTTAGTCCCATTACAAATACACAACCAGGTGCAGTTTTCTTACCTTTGGCTTGCAAGTGAACTAGTTACGAGCGATGCTCCTTGAGCACGATCCGATCCCCGAGCCCTAGCTTAGCACCTAGTCACAACCAAGATAAAGGATACCATCAACAATCTTAAATGATCTTCTAGAAAAAGTTCTAGTCTCCGGAACATTGAACTTCACCAAACATGGTAAAAGATTCAATCCCGAGCACCCTAGGTTAAATTCCTAAGCCTAGAATCTCAAAATCCCAAAATCTCTTAAGGGCCGCGACATTAGCCACCCATGTCGCGGCATGGCCCGAACCAGAGGCCTCCCAATGCCCAAAAACAGGTAAGGGCCGCGACCCTACTCAGACCATGCCGCGGCCCGCCCTCCTTCCTCAGCACCCATCAGCTTCGAAGGGTTGCGGTTCACCAAGAACTATACCGCGGCCCAACCCCTTCGAACCCAGAAAAACCTCCATTTTTGACTCTCAAACCTCATGCAAACTCACTCAAAACTACCCCAATTCCACAACTCAATTATCCAAAAACTTCCCACAAGATTCCAACAACATAACCTAGCTGAAACCTAGACTAGAAACCCATCAAAAACCTATTTCAATCACTGAAACTTTCTAACTCAAGAACACAAAACCCAGCCATGGAAACACTATAACTCAGCCATTAAACCTTAAATTCGAGCATACCTTAGCTGCAGAACCAATCCTCCGAGAGCTTTCTGAGCTAACTTCCAAGGTTCTAGCCTCAATTTAATCTTCAAATCCAAAACCCAAAAGCCACTTAGAACGCAACCAAAATCACAGAGTTTCAACAACAGAAAATGAGAATCAATCTTTACCTTTGTCCTGGTTGAATTCCTTTGCTAAAATTGAGCTAATCCCTTAAGACCCAAGCCTAAATCACAGAGCTTTCAGTTGAGTTCCTTTAGATTCCAAAAGTTTCCTTTGAGAGAGAAAGGGAGAAAGAGGAAAGAGTCGGTTTATTATGTTTTACTGTTTTCTGTAGCTCCTTAAGTCTATCCTTAGGTAATTAAGCTAATCCCAAAGCTTGGGGTACCGGAAACGTCCCCGAGGGCGAAATGGTAAAATTCCCCAATATTCCCACCTAGACTTCCTAACCTCAAATATATCTCCAATTATTTATTTCCATAACCCGGTAATCTAAATAACCACCCGATACCCGAAATACCCCTTGACTTGTCCAAAGTCAAACATTAGGCCCTGTTGTGACTTTCTGACTATCTAGCTCCCTAAGATCTCCTTAAGTCGCCTGCTGCAGATTTACCCACATAATAATGTGGTTCTCACAAGTATAACATTTAATCACATTTATATTCATATAATCATACAAGCATGCTTATCATGTAATCATGCATTAAATCAATAAATTCACACATAAACCAGTTATGCCCTCCTGGCACACTAATCAAGGCCCTTAAGCCATATTAGTGATTTGGGTCGTTATAACTATCCCCTCCTACTGAGAATTTCGTCCTCGAAATTTACCTGAATAACTCAGGATACTGATCCCGCATCGCTGTCTCTAACTCCCAGGTCGCTTCCTCGACCTTGCTATTTCTCCACAACACTTTCACTAACGGAATTGTCTTTTTCCGTAAGACTTTTTCCTTCTGATCCAAAATCTGAACTGGTCGCTCTTCATAGGACAAGTCTGTCTGTAACTCTAAGTCCTCATACTTTAGCACATGTGTCTTATCTGAAACATACTTCCGCAACATGGAGACATGGAATACATCATGAACTCCTGACAACGACAGTGGCAAAGCCAACCTGTACGCCACCTGCCCAATCCTTTCTAGAATCTCGAGAGGTCCAACAAACTGAGGGCTCAGCTTGCCCTTTACCTCAAATCTCCTCACCCCTCTCAGTGCTGAAACTCGCAAAAACACGTGGTCCCCAACCTGGAACTCCACGTCCCAACGTTTAGGATCAGTGTAACTTTTCTGTCTACTCTGCGAAGCAAGCATTCTAGCTCGAATCTTCTCAATAACCTCATTGGTCTTCTGAACCATGTCTGGCCCCAAATACCTTCTCTCACCCATCTCATCCCAATGAATGGGTGATCTGCACTTCCTTCCATATAACATCTCGTAAGGAGCCACTCCAATCGTAGACTGATAACTGTTATTATATGAGAATTCGATCAATGGAAGATACTTACTCCAAGATCCCTCAAAGTCAATCACACACGCCCTAAGCATGTCCTCCAACACCTGAATCGTCCTCTCAGACTGTCCGTCAGTCTGAGGATGAAAAGCTGTGCTAAACTTCAACTGAGTCGCCATGGCTCTCTGTAGAGCTCCCCAAAACTTAGAGGTAAAGATAGGGTCTCGATCAGATACAATAGACTTTGGAACCCCATGGAGACGAACTATCTCCCTCACATACAACTCTACATATTGTTCCACTGAATACGCCGACTTCACTGGCAGAAAATGAGCTGACTTGGTGTATATGTCAACTATCACCCACACAGAGTCACAAAGTCCCACTGTCCTAGGTAGTCCTCCCACAAAATCCATTGTGATGTCCTCTCACTTCCACTATGGAATACCCAAAGGCTGAAGCAATGCCGCTGGCCGCTGATGCTCAGCCTTTACCTGCTGACATGTCAAACATCTAGCCAAATACTCTACCACATCCTTCTTCATCCTGGGCCACAAATATAATATCCATAGATCCTGATACATCTTTGTGGTACCCGGATGAAGCGAGTATGGCGTAGTGTGAGACTCATCCAGTATCTCTCGTCTGATCCCCTCGTCTGCTAGAACACAAATCTGTCCCTGATATCGAAGCAAACCAGTCTCAGAAACAGAATAGTCCTTAGCTGTCTTCGCTAAGACATGTTGTCTAACCTCTTGCAACTGCACGTCCACCAAATGACCCTCCTTGACCTGCTCTAATAGGGTAGACTGCAAGGTAATATTAGCTAACTGACCTACTACCAGTTCTATCTTTGCCCCAGCCATCTCATCAGCTAACTCCCTCGAGATTTGGGTGGGACTATGCAATTTTCCTGGGCCCCTCCTACTCAACGCATCTACCACCACATTGGCCTTCCCTGGGTGGTAAAGAATATCACAATCATAATCCTTAACCAGCTCCAACCAACGCCTCTGCCTCATGTTCAGATCCTTCTGAGTGAAGAAATATTTCAAACTCTTATGGTCAGTGTATATATCGCACTTTTCCCCATACAGATAATATCGCCACACCTTCAGTGCGAATACCACTGCTGCTAGTTCCAAATCATGAGTAGGATACCGCTGCTCATACTCCTTCAGCTGACGCGATGCGTAAGCTATAACTTTCTCATTCTGCATCAACACACAGCCTAAACCCATCCTTGATGCATCACAGTAAACTACAAACTTTCCTTCCTCCGAAGGAAGACTCAACACAGGTGCAGAAATAAGTCGTCACTTCAACTCTTGAAAACTGATCTCACACTTCTCTGACCAAAAAAACTTCTGATTCTTCCTTGTCAACTCTATCATAGGTGAAGAAATCTTTGAAATCCCCTCTATGAACCGTCTGTAATAACCTGCCAACCCAAGGAAATTCCGCATCTCCGAGGCGTTCCTTGGCCTCGGCCAATCTCGTACTGCATCTACCTTGGATGGATCCACCTTAATCCCTTATGCTCCAACTACATGCCCAAGAAAAGTCACCTCTGGCAACCAAAACTCACACTTCTTAAACTTGGCGTATAACTGATGCTCCCTTAACCTCTGTAAAACCCGTCGAAGATGCTGCTCATGCTCTGCCTCTGAACTGGAGTATGCCAAGATGTCGTCAATGAAGACAATGACAAATTGATCCAAAAAGTCCTTGAACACCCTGTTCATCAAATCCATTAAAGCTGCTAGGGCGTTGGTCAAACCAAAAGACATGACGAAAAACTCATAGTGCCCATACCGTGTCCAAAAGGCCATCTTCGATTTGTCCTCATCTTTGATCCTCAGCAGGTGATAACCAGATCGAAGATCAATCTTTGAGAATATCGTCTTTCCCTCCAGCTGATCGAACAAGTCATCAATCCTTGGTAGAGGGTACTTATTCTTGATGATTAACTTGTTCAATTCTCTATAATCTATACACATCCTCAAAGTCCCGTCCTTTTTCTTAACAAACAACACTGGAGAGCCCCATGGAGAATAATTAGGCCTGATGAATCCCAAATCCAGAAGTTCTCACAACAGTATCTTCAATTCCTTCAACTCTGTTGGTGCCATCCTATATGGTGTCCGTGATACTGGTTCTGTCCCCGGTGCTAACTCAATCTCAAACTGAGTCTCCCTACGTGGTGGAAACCCTAGTAAATCCTCAGGAAATATGTCTAAGAACTCACACACCAATCTGGTCTCTCCCGGCCCTGCTGGCATAACCCTGGTAGTATCCACCACACTATCCAGAAAACCTATACATCCACCCTGTTACAAGTCTCTTGCTTTCAATGCTGATATCATGGGTACGCGGGGTCCAGACACCGCACCCACAAAGACAAAAGGATCCTCGCCCTTAGGTTCAAAAGTCAACATCTTCTTCCTGCAGTCAATAGTAGCCCCATACCTGACCAACCAATCCATCCCTAAGATCATATCAAAATCCTCCATATCTAACTCAATTAGATCCACTGAAAGTTCTCTACTATCAACCATCACTGGCAGTGCCCTAATCCATCTCCTAGAAACTACCAATTCACCTGTAGGCAATAAAGTCCAAAACCCTGCAGTCCGATATTCACTAGGTCTACACAATCTATCAATCACTCTACTAGAAACAAAGGAATGTGTAGCACCTGAGTCAATCAACACAGTAAAAGGAGAGCCAGCGCTAGAAAGCTGACCTGTAACTACCAAGGGACTAGCCTCAGCCTTTGCCTGAGTCAAGGTTAATACTCGAGCTAGAGTCAAGCTATCCATCTTTCCTGCTTCACATTTCTTCACTGTTGGGCAATCTTTCCTGAGATGCCCCATTGTTCCGCACACAAAGCAAGCATTGGCCCGACACTCGCCCAGATGGCGTCTTCTACGCCTCAGGCACTCCGGATAGGTCCATCATGCCTCGCCGCCACCTTGACGGCCACCCTGTCCACCCCGACCCCTCCTATTAGGACCAGCAGCGATCGAAGTGTCAGGAGTCTTTCTCTTGAAGTCACTGGGGCCTCCGCCCCTACCTGTCCCTGAATAAGGAGGCACCACTCTGCGACCCTCGCGTCTCACCGCACTTTCCTTCCAAATATTGTTCTCCGCTTCCTCAGCGGTAAGAGCCTTCTCAACAGCCTGGGCATAAGTTGTTCCTCCAGGTACCGTTGTAATTCTAACATCCTGGGCTACCATAGCATTAAGCCCCCTGATAAATCTATCTTGCCTAGTAGCATCAATAGGCACAAGATCTGGTGCAAATTTCGCAAGCCTGTCAAATTTTAGGGCATATTCAGTACCGGTCATATTGCCCTGCACCAAACCCACGAACTCATTAACTTTCGCTGCCCTGACGACAACATTGTAGTATTTCTGATTGAACAAATCTCTAAAAGCTTCCCAACTCAAAGTAGTAACATCCCTGGTCTGCGATGCCACTTCCCACCAGATGCGGGCATCCTCTCTCAACATATAAGTGGCACAGGCCACTCTATCATGCCCCTCTACTCTCATGAAACCCAGAATTGTAGTAATCATAGTTAGCCATTGCTCAGCTTTCAATAGATCCGATACATCCTCAAAGATTGGGGGTTGCTGCTTCCTAAACCGCTCATACAACGACTCCCATCTGTTTCCAACCTCTCCTGACTGCACAACTGGTACCACTATAGGTGGTACAATAGGGGCAGCACTCCCTGATGGAGCCTGCTGTCGCAAAATATGGATCTGCTCATCTTGGCTCTGCAACCGAGCCTAGATATCAGCCATGAGTTGCTGCCAGTTCTCAGGGACTGGCGGAGGAATCTGGCCCTGGTCATCACCCCGATCTCAGACCTAGTGCGGGCTAGTCGCGTAGATTTTCTTGGACACATAGCTATCCAAGTCAATCTGCAATCAATGACTCGTCAATCAGACCATGATGACAGGGTAAAATCTTCTCCAAAATCCACCAATGGAACAAAACCACACACAAACAATCAACATATAGACATTTATCCTCATGCACTGGCTGCTAATAAGCATACCCCAACATCCTCACACAACAGCTATGATATAAGCATTCATCCAAATATTCATGTACATGCACGGCGATGCTAATAAACATGCCTCAATATTCTCACACAACAGTCAAGGGCCAGGCCCTATCAATATCTCATGCTCCCTATTAATCCAACAAATAACAGCAATCATAACTCATTCCAGGCATATAAGCATATAAACACATATACACATTACCAAACCCTGAAACGAGCTTGTCTCTAGCAGCGAATGTACATGTCCATCCGGTCTTCAGGAACCCTTAAATCTAGGATGCTCTGATACCAAGTTGTAACGCCCTGGATAGCCAGGACCGCTACACTGTGTACTTATAAAGGTGCAGGACTTGCTAATCAAGTCATTTAGTCAAAACGTGTCACTAAACCATAAATGTGCTAAGGATAAAATGGTTTTGGCCTCACAAGATACATTACATATACTTAAACAAATTTACATATGTGATCCCAAAGAGGAACAATGTTTAAAGGTTAGTTTACAAAATTTCCAAAATACAGACTACCATCAGCCACTCTAAGGCAAAACAGACATTTATAGCTTTTTTGTTCCTGTTATCCTCTCAACCGCGGCGGCCGAGCAGCTGGTCATGTACATTCCGCTCACAAAGCTCTCCAAGTCAGGGCTGATCAAGTTTTCCCTTGCCTTTACCTGCACCACGTAGCACCCGTGAGCCAAGGCCCAGCAAGAAAACATATTACACATCTCAACAATCATATCAAGAGAATAATTCATCAAGCATGGTCAACCACTTAACGTTCCTCTTTAATCACATAGCATGTAATCAGAATAAAAGATGCAACCAATCATTAATAACAGTCAAATCACATAATAACTAGGGCCGAAAACTTAGGCCGCACCCTCTGTTTACCCCACTGACTCCGGCCGACTTAAACCGAGCTCACTGCATAATAAGCTGTCCTCGGCTACCAGTGGCCGAGCCGCGCCCTGTGCGCAAGTGTAACCTTTGGGAGTCTTAGGCCATTGGTTTACTATTTACATGGCATAATACCATCCTTTTCAATGCTTACATATTAGGGAACCCTTAGTCCCATTACAAATACACAACCAGGTGCAGTTTTCTTACCTTTGGCTTCCAAGTGAACTAGTTACGAGCGATGCTCCTTGAGCGCGATCCGATCCCCGAGCCCTAGCTTAGCACCTAGTCACAACCAAGATAAAGGATACCATCAACAATCTTAAATGAGCTTCTAGACAAAGTTTTAGTCTCTGGAACATTGAATTTCACCAAACATGGTAAAGGATTCAATCCCGAGCACCCTAGGTTAAATTCCCAAGCCTAGAATCTCAAAATCCCAAAATCTCTTAAGGGATGCGACATTAGCCACCCATGCTGCGGCATGGCCCCAACCAGAGGCCTCCCAATGCCCAAAAATAGGTAAGGGCCGCGACCCTACTCAGACCATGCTGCGTCCCGCCCTCCTTCCTCAGCACCCATCAGCTTCGAAGGGCCGCGGTTCACCAAGAACTATGCCGCGACCCAACCCCTTCGAACCCAGAAAAGCCTCCATTTTTGACTCTCAAACCTCATGCAAACTCACTCAAAACTACCCCAATTCCACAACTCAATTATCCAAAAACTTCCCACAAGATTCCAGCAACATAACCCAGCTGAAACCTAGACTAGAAACCCATCAAAAACCTATTTCAATCACTGAAACTTTCTAACTCAAGAACACAAAACCCAGCCATGGAAACACTATAACTCAGCCATTAAACCTTAAATTCGAGCATACCTGAGCTGCAGAACCAATCCTCCGAGAGCTTTCTGAGCTAACTTCCAAGGTTCTAGCCTCAATTTAATCTTCAAATCCAAAACCCAAAAACCACTTAGAACACAACCAATATCACATAATTTCAACAACAGAAAATGAGAATAAATCTTTACCTTAGTCCTGGTTGAATTCCTTTGCTAAAATTGAGCTAATCCCTCAAGACCCAAGCCTAAATCACAGAGCTTTTAGCTGAGTTCCTTTAGATTCCAAGATTTTCCTTTGAGAGAGAAAGGGAGAAAGAGGAAAGAGTTGGTTTATTATGGTCTACTATTTTCTGTATCTCCTTAAGTCTATCCTTAGGTAATTAAGCTAATCCCAAAGCTTGGGGTACCGGAAACGTCCCCGAGGGTGAAATGGTAAAATTCCCCAATATTCTCACCTAGAATTCCTAATCTCAAATATATCTCAAATTATTTATTTCCATAACCCGGTAATCTAAATAACCACCCGATACCCGAAATACCCCTTGACTTGTCCAAAGTCAAACATTAGGCCCCGTTGTGACTTTCCCGCTATCTAGCTCCCTAAGATTGCCTCAAGTCACCTGCTGCAGAGTTACCCACATAATAATGTGGTTCTCACAAGTATAACATTTAATCACATTTACATTCATATAATTATACAAGCATGCTTATCATGTAATCATGCATTAAATCAATAAATTCACACATAA
Organism: Humulus lupulus; assembly: GCF_963169125.1. Lineage (NCBI taxonomy): Eukaryota > Viridiplantae > Streptophyta > Magnoliopsida > Rosales > Cannabaceae > Humulus > Humulus lupulus. The sequence continues at coordinate 153,127,053 of NC_084794.1, read as the reverse complement.
ACCAGTTATGCCCTCCTGGCACACTAATCAAGACCCTTAAGCCATATTAGTGATTTGGGTCGTTACATGAACGCTATTTATTTCTGTGCAACAGGTACTTAAAAGTTTCCCCTTTGCAACTATATTTTTTGTCGAACCAAGGCACAACTTACATTTAATCTTTACATTACAATTAATATGTTAGATTTTTCGATAAGCTACTTTATTTTTACTTTATCAAATATATGAAATAATGAATTAATAAGAAACTATAACCTCATTAGGAAAATTTGACTGTGGTGGTAGGGGAGCACATGGTGCCTGTGTCGGTGGTGGAGGAGCATATGGCACCTGTGAGGGTGGTCGGTGAGCATATGATGTCCATGTCGGTGGTGGAGGAGCATATGGTGCCTATGTCGGTGGTGGAGGGGTATACGATGCGTGTTGTGTGTTTGAAGTGTTGGATAAAGCTTATACAGGATCTTTATTTATTTTCATGTATATCTAATATTAAACAAATTAATACAAGATAGCCTAAAACATGTTTCTAAAATTGAATTCAAAGAGAAACAAATAGTATAATACTTACAGTATACGCAGCGGAATTAAGAGTCCTTCCTTCAGTTTCTCTAACTCTTGTATCCTTTCTGTCGCAGAGTATTATCAAGAAACTGAACCGATCTTCTATTTTCTTCACGATCTTCCAATGTATCCTTAGAACCACCTAGACTAGTGTGGGCAATTCTCAACACATGAGATAGATATAGAGAGAAGAAGAGAAAATAACAAAGAGGCTTAGAAAAGGACTTGTGTTTAGAGAGAATATAAAACTATCAGAAAATCTGACTTATCAAAAACCCTTTTTTGACTTCGCTATAAGCACTCCTTTTATAGACTCAATTAGGCCATTTAATTTAATTAAAAAATCAATAAAATAACAGCCATTTTGAAGCCCTAGGTCAAAATTATCATGGGCTATAGGCCCGTGAAATTTCCCATTTGATTATAAGCCCATTGGACTTAAAATCAAGGCCTGTATTATTTTCTATTGATTTAATTAATTAAATAATTATTTAAATCCTTTATCAAATTAATTATTTATAATTTGAACCTTGATTTAAACTTATTTATTAATTTAGATACCAATTTATCTTAATTAATAAATCTGCCATAATTTATCTTTTCTTCTCAAAATTACACAACTCTGTGAAACTATCCAAAATTGACCTGGTCAACTTTGATAATTCTAATTGATGATTAAATTAATTAATTGAGACTATCTAGATGATTTTATCCAAGGTACAATGGGGACCATGGGCCTATGAAATCAAGCTCCAATAAGTTATCATAAATCTAACAAATAAATTTACTAACTTATTAATTCCTCGTGACTCCACTATAGACTTGGAATTGCACTCTTGAATTCATAGAACGCTCGATAACAAATATAGATACGCTATTAATTATCCATTGTTACAACCATAATTGTCACTCAATCCTCTATAGACGGTCTACAATGAGATAGGACTAAAATACCGTTTTACCCCTCATTGTATTTTATCCTTAAAACACTTAGTTCCTTGTAAATGATATTTCAGTAAACTAATTTAATTACTGAAATGAGATCTCTATCATTTAACACCTTGAACCAAACTAAAAGGAAATCATCATTTCACTTCTTCATTAGAAGCTATAGATGTTCATATCTATGATTAACACTCCCACTCAATTATACTACCGAGTTCCCAAGATGTAAGTATGGGCTAGTCCGTAGGGTAAGCTAGTAACGAACAAGTCAAAGAACTCAAATAATACAATCAGTTAGAATACTAACCACTCAGAATTGAGATTGAATTGACCTATGGTCAACTATATGATATGACTAGAATAGATAATAACGGTATGTTTACTTATCTTATCAACTGTCAATATCGGTCCTGTCCGATGTAACAAATACATCCGATCTTATCTACTTTGCTAATGTTCTGGAAAGAACATAACACTGTAATGTGTAAGTAGATCATATCGTAGATTGGCAAGTCAGTGTAAATCCGGTGCACTGACTAATCTTAGGACTAACTTATTTTTGAACATATAATCATATTTATATTCCACTGTGATTACGTCACTATAAATAAGATTAGCTATATGCTCGGGATTTAATAGAAGTTTATATTAAACAAATAATCATGAAAATAAAACATGTGAGCAAAGTGATTGACCAAGTCAAAAAATTATTTCTATTCTTTTATTGATAATAAAATGAGATTACAAAGAATTTGGGTTTTAATTAGGGCATAAAACCCCAACATGAAGCTCCTCCTACACCCAAACCAGATGCATTTGATGATCCAAATGCACCGCTCTGTTGAGATGAAAAATGCGCCATCAACTGGTTTAACTTTTCCTCCTGTTGATGTGCCCTTTCTTCAGTTTGACGTCATTTCTCTTCAAGGTCTTTATAATGAACATCTTACACTCCTTTTTGTTTTTGATTGAATCTTTTTGGCAGTGGGACATGAAAAAATGTACGGGAGAGACATGTGCACCGATCCCCCTAACATGTCCCCCATGCTCTGGAGTGCCTAATGCCATAGTTAGTATATCGTTTATACCTTCCTCCACCAACTATTCATCTGCTACTTTTTGCTTGTATTCCGTCCATATACATAGTTAGTATATCAATTAGAATTTAACACACACATTAATCTTTAAAATTATTTAAAAAAATCGAAGAACACTTACAATCCTCTTCACCACTTCTCGAGCTTCTTCATCAATAACTTCTCCTTTCGTGTTCATCTGTGCCTGTGTCCACATCTCAGATCTATCATATTCGGTCAACTCATGACCCAATTCCTGTTCCATTTGTTGTCCTACCAGTGCATAACCACCACGCCCTAAGTGATGTGGATACTTGTTCTGAGCTCGAGCATCTTGTTTTTTTTTTCTCATCTCTTCCCAATCCGGGGTTAGTCTTTTCGCAACAAATTTTTTCCAATCTTCAGGTTTGTAATACTCGCAGTAGTCTGATGGTAGCTTGGCAAGAAGCTCAGGAGCTAAATTCTTATATACATAGACAAGATCTTTTGTTAATTTTATTTTCCAATTTCTCCATGTTTTTCCTGCTTTGAGGACGTCTGTTTTAGCATAATTTGGAAGTTTGAATGTAGTCTGCACAAACGAATGCAAAAATATTAAACTTTTTTCAATAGATTAATTTGTTAGGATAAATTTAATAATTAATATTATAGCTTACCTGGATTTGATCCCATATAGTCTCATTTTCATCCTTCGACATTTGTTTCCAATTGTCGGCATCTAAAGGAAGGATTGTGCGTGATAGAAGATAAATGGTGTTGTTCATCTTGGTCCCCATTTTCCCATTGCTTGACCAAAATGATTGTATTCGACCTCATAATTGCGACCCCCACTTCTTGCTTTGAATACATCACTACAAGTGGATTTGCCCCTATACTTCTTATCTTGTGTATTTGTTGGTGCCGTAGGATTAACCCCCTCCAAACCATTACCATCATCATCAACAAACGAATCGCCCTCATCATCATATGGTGGATCCATAATCAATAAATATGCAATTAAGTGAACAAAAATATTATCAGGTATAAATCTCACAAAATACATAAAAACAAAATCACAAAATTAATATATATACCTTTAATTATCTACCCACAACCCTTCACCATTCTCGCGTATATAGTCATCATCATTAACATTGGTGACATCAATAGGTGGTGAAGCAATGGTAAATGTTTCTTGTTCAAGTATAATATCATCGCTCATAGACTCTTTGATAAGATAATCTTTCAGTTGACTTGTTAGGACAACTGACCATCGAGCATCTACTGGATCACTCACACATAATACTTGCTTGGCTTGTGATGCCATTATAAAGCGATCAGATTTATGTCCTATTCGGTTTAAGTCCACTAGTGTGAATCCTAAATTATATGTTTTGACCCCGTTATCACTTTTAACCCAATCACACAAGAAGAGAGGAATTAGAATAGTCACAAAATCTAGTTCCCAAATTTCTTTGATCACCCCATAAAATGTCATATCACAATATATGAGATTTTTATCTTTGGAACTAGATATTAGAAAAGTCTGGGCGATAATAGTAACACCACTATTTTGTGTCTTTCTAATATTATCACGGTCCATGGTGTTGAATTGAGTACTGTGAATATAATAACATTGATACTTAATTACACTCATTGAAGGACCTCATGCTATCCATTTTAGTGTTTCTGACACTTTGTTTGTGGTGTTATTTAGAATCTAGAATACAATAAAATAAAACAAAGTATATTAAATTCAAACAAGCTAAAATAAAAAACAATCAAACAAAACAACACAAGTATTTTACCTCATTCTCGAACCAAGTACTGAAATTTCGATAATGTTCATCTTGCACCCATTTTTTATTCCGAGACTTATTAGGATAAGTGGTCTTGATCCAATTGAAATGTTTTCTTCAAGAAAAATCATTTATATCAACAAACTACATTCATTGCCAATATAATGAAAAAGAAAAATAAGATTGACCATGCATATGTATAGGAACTTACTCGATGTATGGTTGAACATCATCAATATTTTGTAAGACTAGGCGATGTGCTTCATCTCTATCAGATTTATTTACTTCAGAAAAAACACCACCTCTACCGCCTTTACTTATTTCAAACTCAATTTTAGAAAAACATATTCTAATGCTTGCAACACCTGATAAGTATTCTGAGCAGAACTTCATTACTTCTTCAACGATGTAGGATTTAACTATGCAACTCTCAGGTCTACTTCTATTGCTAACATAACATTTTAAAACCTTCATATACTGTTCAAATGGGTACATCCATCTCAAGTATACTAGTCCACACAATTTTACCTCTCTCACCAAATGAACTATTAAATGAACCATAATGTCAAAAAATGAAGGTGGAAAATATTGCTCCAACTCACACATATATTTAAAGAAAAATCATAGTTTGGTAATTGCATATCGAACTTTTTTGCGTAACACAAAACGTATAGCTACCGGTAGAAGATGTTCAAGTAGTGTATTATGGTCATGAGACTTCATTCGAACTAAATTCAAAATTTTCATATCTACCAGAGAAGAAATATTTGAAGAATAACCTTTCGGTACTTTCACATTTGCAAATAATGACATGCACTTTTCTTTTCTTCTTTAGTAAAGGTATAACACGTAGGTGGTAAATAGGTTCGTCTCTCACCAACCTTTGGTTGTAACTTACTGCGTATACCCATTACTTTTAAATACAACCGAGCTTTAATTCCATCCTTACTCTGACCAGGAATATTCATCAATTTACTAATTAAGCTATCCGACACATTTTTCTCAATGTGTATCACATCCAAGTTATGCCGCAAAACCAAATGCTCCCAGTATTCAAGCTAAAAAAAAATAGATTTTTTCTTCCAACAACCTATCACACCATCTATAACCTCCTTTTTTTTTTTCACGTCTAACATTTTTTTCTCTTATTTGTATAATTTCTAGGCTTACCGAACTTGCATTGGACTTTCTTCAACTTTGTTAACAATTGTCCTCCAAGTAAAGGTGGTGGAGCCTTTCCAAATTCAGTGTACCATTGAAGGCATCTGTCCAACTTCAAAATTTATGTTCTTCGGATAAAAAATTTCGTTGTCCCATATAACAAATCTTTTTAGAATGTTTTAAATATTCGAAATGAGGCCCCTCTTCACAAATGGGACATGCCTTGTACCCTTTCACACTAAATCCAGATAGATTACCTAAGGCTAGAAAATCATTAATGGTCGACAACAACAATGCTTTAAGATTAAAATTTTCTTTCCTATAAGCACCGTAAGCATTAACCCCCTCATACCACAATGTGCTCAAATCATCAATTAAATGAGCTAGGTATACATCAATATCATTTCCAAGTTGTTTAGGACCATATTTCAATATGGTCAACATGGTAAACTTCCTCTTCATACACAACCATGGCGGTAGATTGTAGATCACTAGCATTACAAGCCAACAACTATATTTACTACTAAGGGAAGTGTGTGGATTAATTCCGTCAGCAGAAAGACCTAAACGAATATTCCTCCGTTTATTGCTAAATTTAGGCCATTTAACATCTATTGTTTTCCAAGCTGGCGAGTCAGCTGGATGTCTTAGCTTACCATCCTTTACTCTATCTTTGGCATGCCAAATTAAATTTTTAATATGATCATCATTTCGGTACAACCAAACCAAATGAGGTACCAATGGTAGATACCTTAAACCTTTGCAGGGACACCTTTTTTAACTGTATATGAATTTTTTTTCTTTTGCCATCTAGACTCGCCACATGTCGGGCATGCAATGACATCAACAAATCTCTTTCGGTATAAGATGAAATCGTTAGGACAAACATGTATTTTTTTCATGTTGCATGCCTAACAAATGCAATGTCTTCTTTGCTTCATAAAATGAAGACGTAATTTCATTACCTTCTGGTAATAATTCTCCTAAAAATGCTAACAACTCTGTCATTCCCTTATCACTCCACCCATGTTTGGCTATTAAGTTATACAACCTAAGCAGTGCTGATAATTTAGTAAACCTTGTAGAATTAGGAAAAATGAGGTTCTCAGCATCTTCTAAGATTGACTGAAATTTCATTGGATCCACATGTGATTCATATTGTGCATCATCAATCATTTCTGCATAATCATCAACTTCATAATCCACATCAAAATACTTATTATTCTTAGATGGTCCTTCATCAGTGACTTTCATTCTTTCTCCATGAAAAAACCACACTTTATAACTTTTGTCTATTCCATTCCTAAATAAGTGATATTTTATTTTAAAAATTGTCATCCTGACAGCGTCACCACAATTAACACAAGGACAATGAATACTATTAGGAGATTGAGTATTTCTTGCACAAAATTGCAAGAAAAACTCAACTTCATTCCTATATTTCACAGATAACCTATCTACTGACATCCAATCTCTATCCATTGTCAAACTTCACACAAAAAACAAACAAAAAAAGCAACAAACATTAACAATTAGGTTCATGGATTACCTAATTGACAAGTAAATAAAGGAAATAATATGTCCAAAAAAAATTGGGCAGCAATTCCCCTATTTCTATCACATTTCCCAAATTTAAAACGTGCATGTATACAACACATGATATATATACACAAAAGTATTCAACAAATCAATCAAACATGCATAATTCTCATATTACTAAATCTAAAAAAAATTGGGCAGCATTTCCCCTATTTCTATCACATTTCCCAAAATTTAAATGAACATATATTCATCACATAAACACAACAAACCAATTAATCAATCAAATGCATAATTACAACCTTATATCACCGCATCACACAGTCCAAGAACCTATCTCCACTATTTTATAATTCCTACATTCCATTAAGTTCAATATCTTAATTATACATTAAGGTTTAAAATATTACATCTAATATAAAATCCTCCAAGCTTGATCTCACCACAAAGTTGTCAACAAAATACCTACTCAAATATAACAATAAACAAAAAATAATAAAAAAGTTGACAAAATATAAAGAAAAATATATTAAAGCTATATTCTAACTAAATAAACAATAAAGTGCTTAAAGAAAACAAATAATTTGTTACATATACCCATTTAAATACTTAAACCATAAATTTTTTTTTTTTTTTGAAAAAGTTAATAAAGCATAAAGAAAAATCTATTGTAAATATCCTAACTAAATCAATAATAAAATATAACTTAAAGAAAATGAACAATTTAATATATATACATATTTAAACAATTAAACTCAAAATTTAAAAAGTTAACAAAATATAAAGAAAATTTTACTCAAAATATTCAAACTGAATATTTAATAAAGTGGAACTTGTACTAAATATATACATCAATATATATACACATTTACATAATTAAATTTGAAATTAAATTATATTTAAAAAAAATTGAAAAAGTTAACAAAAAATAAAAAAAATTATAATAAAAAAATTCTAAAAAATAAAATATTAAAATGCAAAGTTTAAACCTAAAACAATTACATATTCATTAATATAAAACTATCGAAAAATTAAAAAATCCGAAATATAGCCAATTCATAAAAAAAATTTCACAAAAATTAAATTTAAATCATAAAAATTAATAAAATTACACTTAGTTGTAGTAATTGAGCAATGTGGGTTCTTAAAGTAGAAAACCCAAAAGAACTAAGAAAGTTTATGGGTTTTCAAACAAATATCTTCAAAAATACAAAATCTATACAAAAAAAAAAAACTATGATAAGGTTCATCAACATATATATATCATCATTTTTACATTAAAATTGAAAGAAAAAAAAAACTGACCAAAATGTGTGAAAACTCAGTGAGGCGCCGCTGGTTTTTCTTCAAAATCGCATATGTTTTTTTTCTAAAACTTTTAGGTCAATGGTTGGGCTCTCGGTGATGAAGAGGCTTAAGGATGTTAACTGGCCAATTGTGTCAGTGGGCCACTGACACAATTGGCCCGTTAACAGCGTCACGGTGGCACTGACGCAAACCCTGCCGTTTAACGCCATTAGTATACGTACTGACACAAATTCTAATTCTTGGTCAACAGCGTTAGCCAACTGCGTTGATTGATGCGTTTGACTGACAAAATTGACCTTTTTTGTGGTAGTGTATACAAATGTGACAGTCAGAATCCCATGATCCGCACGGGGAAAGACCGGGTAAAAATCTATGCAATCCCACATCGCCGGGGGAAGGTCAAGCGTGATGATTCTAAGACTGTGTAGGTATGGGACTACACAGTTGAAGAGGGCCTAGATGGATTGATGGGTACTACCTATGCCAATAAGATGAATCTTCTTTTTGGTAGCCCATCACTTGAGAACTCCAAAGTTAAGAGTGCTTGACCTGGAGTAGTCTCATGATGGGTGACCTCTTGTGAATTTTTCCCAGAAAGCATGCAAGTGAGGACAAAGCACGCTGGAAAGACTTGTGTTAGTTTGCAGGGTCAGTCTTCATTCTAAGAAGCAGCCATAGTGACTTGGGGCATTACAACTGGTATCAAAGCCTTGACCCAGCTGGAAATGTGGTCGACGGGGATGTCGTACCCTTAAGGGGGGTGATTTTGATAGTCAGAATCCAATGATCCGCAGGGGGAAAGACTGGGTAAAAAGTTGTGCAATCCCACATCGACTGGGGAGGGTCAAGTGTGATGATTCTAAGACTATGTATGTATGGAACTACACAATTGAAGATGGGTTAATTGGATTGATGGGTACTACCTATGCTAACAAGATGCATCTTCTTTTCGGTAGCCCATCACTTGAGAACTCCAAAGTTAAGCGTGCTTAACCTGGAGTAGTCTTATGATGGGTGACCTCCTAGGAAGTTTTCCCAGCAAGCGTGCGAGTGAGGACAAAGCACGCTAGAAAGAGTTGTGTTGGTTTGCAGGGCCAGTCATCATTCCAGGAAGAACCATAGTGACGTGGGGCGTTATAACAAATCTATACAAATCAAATAAAAAAATTAAAAAATATGAAAAAAAATAGAAAAAAAATAATTTTTTTTTTTACATACAAGCATGGATTTAGAGACTTATACCTATTTTGAAGATAAAAAATAACTGTCAATGCTCAAAATCACCTCTAAATCAAGATTAGAATCCCTCAAAACCTATAGTTAATCAACACATTATATATCAAAAAAATAACAAATAAATTCAGAATAATATAAAAAATAAAAATCATACAAACAAAAAATTTGTTGATCCATACCTATTTTGAAGTTCAAGGACACCTTTGAATTCTCAAAAACTTATCAAAATGCAGCAAATAAACTAATGGCTAACCCTCTCTTAAATTCACGAGCAAACTCCTTTTTTTTCCTCTCAAAACCAAAAATATAGTAGTTTCTATGATCTACTTTAGTTTTTTAACAAGAAAAATGGAAGACAATTATGAAAAAGAAGAAAAATAGTGGAAAATGGCAAAAACCCTCGTTTCCCATATAATGAAAATAGAGGTTCTGTACTTTATCTCTATTGTGTTTGTGGAGAAGTGGCCTAAAGTGTCAAGGGTTAGGGTAATATTGAAGACTTATAACTTCGGTTATTACCAAATAACCGAAGTTAAAAGTAGCCAAGGGTTGTGTTTGGTTAAGTGGAATGAGGAACTTTTAACTTCGGTTATTACCAAATAATTGAAGTTAAATGATACTTTTAACTTCGATTATTTGGTAATAACCGAAGTTAAAAGTCTCAATTTCACTTAACCATACGCGACCCCTGTCTTTTGTTCTTTGAACTTATTTTCCTTGCAGTGAGAAACTTAAACCAAAGTTAAAAAGCCATGTAATAGCTTTAACTTCAGTTTTGTGTTATTTCAAGGGATATTATACAAAAAAAAAAACCAAAGTTAAAAGCCATTTTTCTAGTAGTGTGTTATTACATATAATCTTGAATTAAGTATATATATATAAATGCATGTATAAGAGGATTTAATTCAAGATAATAACATAAGATCGTTTGTAATATCGTTAATATAAGTGGGAGCTTTAATTTAATTAAGCTTATGTGCACGACCTATCTTCTGTATTGGACATGACAATCTATACGTGTATTTGACACATGGAGATAGGGGCGTCATATATGATATAGATTGTATAGGACATGGACTCGATGAAAGAAATTACTTTTAATAATGTCCGTTAAAATATAGAAGTTCATTATTCATCACTCGATGGTCATTTGAGACTTTACTTTAATCCTGAAGTAAGTAATATACTCCTATTTGTAGTCCTATGACTTTTGACTTATCGGGTACAGTTTATGAAAGAAACATAAACCCAATTCCTAATATCTTGGAGTTATGGGAATGCAGGTAGCTGGGAACATACTTCACAGATATGGAATCTACTCCTTCCTTGATTCAAAGTAGATTAATTATTCATTTTAGTATTGATAGCAGTACTTAAACATAGATTGCTCAATTTTTGTTGAGAACATAATTATTATCTATAAATGAGTTATTGAAATGATCATTAGAGTATTAAGGGCACTGATTGATGAATATATAATTAGAAAGGTTAACATACATTAACTTAGCTCTAATTAAGAATAATTAGTGGAGGGTCATACCTCACGCAATGATTATATCAATGAACAACTGTAAAGCCCCACATCACTATGGCTGCTTTCTAGAATGACGACTAGCCCTACAAACCAACACGATTCTTTCCAGCGTGCTTTGTCCTCACTCGCACACTTCCTGGGAAAACTTCCCAGGAGGTCATCCATCTTGAGATTACTCCAGGTTAAGCACGCTTAACTTTGGAGTTCTCAAGTGATGGGCTACTGAAAAGAAGATGCATCTTGTTGATATAGGTAGCACCCATCAATCCATTTAAGCCCTCTTCAACTGTGTAGTCTCATACCTATACAGTCTTAGAATCATCACACTTGACCTTCCCCAGGTGGTGTGGGATTGCACAGCTTTCACCCGGTCTTTCCCCTTATGGATCATGGGATTCTGACTGCCATAATCACCCCTCCTTATGGGCCCGATGTCTACGTCGGCCACACTTCTGGCCGGGTCAACACTCTGATACCATTTGTAACGCCCCATGTCACTATGGCTGCTTTCTGGAATGACGACTGGCCCTAAAAACCAACACATGTCTTTCCAGCGTGCTTTGTCGTCCTCACTCGTACGCTTCCTGGGAAAACTTCCCAGGAGGTCACCCATCTTGAGATTACTCCAAGTCAAGCACGCTTAACTTTCGAGTTCTCAAGTGATGGGCTATAGAAAAGAAGATGCATCTTGTTGATATAGGTAGTACCCATTAATCCATTTAAGCCATCTTCAACTGTGTAGTCCCATACCTACAAAGTCTTAGAATTGTCACACTTGACATTCCCCAAGAGGTATGGGATTACACAACTCTTACCTGGTCTTTCCCTTTACGGATCACGGGATTCTGGCTGTCACAACAACTATATGGATTACATCCTCTAATAATTAGAGAGTTAATACACAATCCATTTGGACTATGATGGACGAGCAAGCCCACCCAAGAGTAGCTAAGTTAAGTTTCTTCCTCACTCACAAGGATTCTATAAATTGATCCTTAAGTGAGAAGGCTAGGGCTAATGGTTGTTCTAAATTTTTTTTTTCAAAAAATAGAAAACTCTCTCTCTCTCTCTCTCTCTTTCTCGCCAAAGCCAAACAAAAGCAAGCTTTGTGTACTTGATTTTTACAACATACAATAGCATAGACACTCTCATGTGTTGAGATACCAAAAAGTACGCATCATATTTACCATTAAAAAATGAGCCCACACATCCTTTTTGTTAGTGCAAGATAAATCTTTGAAGATCAGTGATTAGGAAACAATCTCTGTCAAAGAAAGCACAGAAAAGTGATTATTCATCTCAAGCACTATTGAGGTGTTTTCTATATTCATGACGTTCTTTTATTTTCAATCGATACATGTGCATGAGATGGTCCTATTCTACTTATGTTTGCTAGAGTGAGATTCATCTCATGAATAAATAAATAAATTATTATTTATTTTTATATTTTTGTTGATATAATATGTCACACTTCCACTGCAAAAACCAACACCTACTAACCCTAAAAATAATACTAAAAATGATGGATTAAAATAATAATTATAGAAATATTGATGTTTTTGAAAAATAATTACAAAAATACTGAGGTTGCCTTTTGGTTGCTTTTATAACTATTTAAGATATTTATTGGTTACCTTTTACAGCATTAGTTTTGGTGGCAAAATAGTTAAAATGAAAAAAAAAATGGGTTTCATTTTGGTTGCCTTAAAAATAATTTAAGATACTGATTGATCACCTTTTAAAAACATAACTTAATTTCTGGTTATAACATAATTTTATAGCAACTGACCAACCTAATGAGTTACATATATAAATATATAGGAGTTTTATTTTGTTTCATTTAAAAATTATCAAACAGTATCCTAAACACCCTCTTTTAAAAAAGTTACTTCGATGGGTCTCTAAAATATCTTTTAAGGTTGTTTAGGATACTATAAGGTAGCTTTTAATTGTAAAATAAAAATACACGTTTTCCTAACTATTGACTCATCATTTCGTCAACTAAAATTATAGAAAAAGTTATTTATGATTTATGGAGAATTAAATATGAGAAGGAAAGAGACACTAAGATTATAGTTGTTTGATCTAGAAAAGCTAGCATATGTCCACTAATGTGTGTGTGTTTTTAATTTCCCGCGAGTGCAATTTTGGTAGCATTTTAGCGTACTTGAAATTGGCATATATTTTTCCCCATAACCATCTTCTTTATAGGGTGGCCAATCTATTAGGTTTCCTTATCATCAAGGAGGTTAGTTACTAGATTTGTTACAATTTAAACACTCAAATTCAGTAAAATTAAATATCTTAAATAACAATTTCTTATTTTATAGGTTTTACTAATTAGCATAAAATGAACTAATAAATACTAATTAGTGGGGATTTGAATTCTACTTCCAGCTAGCTAAATTGTTCTTGCTCGAGCTCCCGGTGTTTGTTTCTTAAGCATTCTTTTAAAGGCTAGGCATTTTACCTACTCGGGATCATCTTTGATGAATGAGCTATGTCGTGGAACATTATCCATTTTTGAGCACCTCCTTATTATTCTCTGAAGCGCATCACAAGCACTATCTCTTACATTACCCCAGCCACTCTTCTTTGAGTTGGACTTCTATTCTCAAATGTGTTGTTTCCCTCTTTAATTATTTTATGCGAGTTATAAGTATAACGGTAACTTATACAAGTTACATTTGAATTATAGTTCATTTTTTGTTAACCAAATGGAAAAATTAACTAAAAGTTATTTTTGAATAAAAACATATATATATATATATATAGTTTTTGGTAACTCATTTAATTTATAATCGAATTATAGTTGATTTTCGGTTAATCAAATAAAAAAGTAGCTAAAAAGATACTTTTCAATAAAAACATATATATAGTTTTCGGTAACTCATTTAATTTATAATCAAATTATAGTTGATTTTTGGTTAATCAAATAAAAAAGTAGCTAAAAAGTAATTTTTGGATAGCACAAACCGACTCCTTCAAATCATCTTCTTTGTAGACGGTAAGAAACCTATACTTGTCAAATACCAAAATGAGTCGCTCGAAGAGTAGGTCGCGTTGTTACAACCCTTGAGCCCAAAAGATTGTTGGTGTCCCTGGGAAATACATCTAAAATAGTGAATGTACCCATATATTCACTGGAAGTCGACACTGATACAGGGGGAATGTGTAATGACCCAAAATCACTAATATGGCTTAAGGGCCTTGATTAGTGCCTAAGGAGGGCATAACTGGTTTATGTGTGAGTTTATTGGTTTAATGCATGATTATATGATAAGCATGCCTGAATGATTATATGAATGTAAATGTGGTTGTATGTTATATTTGTGAGAACCACATTATTATGTGGGTAAAGTTGCAGTGTGCGACTCGAGGCGATCCTAGGGAGCTAGTTAGCGGGAAGTCACAACGAGACTTAATACTTGACTTGGGGAAAGTCAAGGGGTAATTCAGGTATTAGATGATTATTTGGGTTATCGGGTTATGGAAATAAATATATGGAGATATATTTGAGGTTAGGAAGCTTAGGCGGGAATTTTGGGGAATTTTACTGTAACGCTCTAAACTCCAGGGACCGTTACGGTGTGCCTTGTAAACAGTGCTAAACTCGCTAATCGGGTCATTTGGGAAAAATCGTGTACTAAGTATGATTAGCGGTTTAGGGATTAAAAATCTTGGTTAAGATGTAACGTTTCATTAGAACGTTTAATATATAAATTGGGATCCCAAAATTATAATTTTCAGAGTCTATTAAAAGAAAATATTTACAACAGGCCATTCTATGCGGAAAAACAGGGTTTAACCCTAGTTCCTCTTTAAACCTCGGCCGTGTCGGACGAGCAGCTGCATATGTACACGTCATCACCTAAGCTCTCCAACTCAAGGATGGTCCAGCTTTCTTTTGCCTTTACCTGCACCACGTAGCACCCGTGAGCCGAAGCCCAGCAAGAAAACACAATATAACATGATATAATATCAACAGTGATTGTATTAATTATTCAGGACCAAAAGTCCAACAAATAGGTGAATATCACAAAAAGCCACAAATATGGGGACAACACCCTCTAGCCATGTAACGATAGGATCAGCAGGGCTTAACAAATAAGTGAGCATCTCACTAGCTTTAACAGGATAGGTACATGGTGATTAGTCACCAACATAACCTTCCTCCTGACTCTAGAGTCATAACTGTGGAACAGCGTTCCCTAGCCATGTGACAAACAGTCACCGGGGCCATATGCCCTGGCTCTGAATAACTAGTCTTAGACTAGCCAAGCGCTTATAATTTTCATCGACCTTCCGGTCGGTCCAGCATTAATACCCCATATGAGTAATTCAATGCTGATATCGATTAGATCTAATCTTCATTTGGCTCGGCATTCATAACGCTATGCCATTTCTGACTCTTAGGTCAGTAAAACACGACCAGTGTTCAACTCATTGTGAACTTGACTAATAAATCACAGCTTCATAGATGGATCTAACACCATTGCCGATTCTGACTAATAAGCCAGTGCCATACACAAGTAAGCCATGCCACCAAACATACATCACATGTCCCATATCCATATACAAGGTATTCAGCATGCTTACTCAACAAGTACTAGTACAATTAGGACCATGCAAGAACACAGAGGCTCAAGCTCTGAATGATATCATACTCAATTTACAAAGCATGTCCTAATCACATATTTCTTGTGCATCATATGCATTATATTTAACAATCCAAAATGCACCAATAATAGCCATGCATGTCATGTTTAATAATCAACCAACATGCATCAAGAATAGCCATGCATGTCACATATACACAGGGTGCAGTTTTCTTACCTCCGGTTCAAGTGAGAATGAGAACAAGAACTACCCTTGAGAATGATCGATCCTTAATCCTTTAGCGGTCACCTAGTCATAACCAAAACAATCTCCAATTAATGAAAATTACCAAAGATAGGGTCTTAACCTAAACCCCACTCTCGGGACCTCGAAACATGCCCACACAGTGAGTAGATTCGATCCCGGGCCCTAAGGATTGAAACCCCGAGCCAAAAACCCTCAAAAACACCCAAACAGGGTAGCGCTACAGCGCTGCCCTTATAACGCCCCATCGCTCAAGACAGAACCACAATCTCCCTACTGAAGCCCTGTGTAGCGCTATAGCGCCCTCTGATGGGCGCTGTAGCGCTACCCCCAGCTAGAGCCACCCCTGAAACTTCCTTCTTCGACTCCTTCAATTCTAACTCGATTCCAATGCTTCCAAATCCCATTTTTGGTGCCAAATGAACCCAAAAACCATCTCCACATGTCCTAGGGACCATAACCCCAAAAACCCTAGCCAAAACTCCAACCACTTCCCGAGTTTCCAACCTAAAATCTAGCTGAAACTTAACTTAGAAAATAGAGCAAAAGCAAGAGTTCTAGTGGCTAGAAACTCACCTCAATCTCAGCAACACACCCTCTTCAATGGTGGAGCATAGCCCTAGCTTGGCTAAGCTTGGTTCCTTGGCTTAATTCCTCAAACTGAGCTTGAAAATCCAAAGAGAAATGAGGAAGAAAATCTATCGGGAGAGAAAGAAGAGAGGCTCTGTTTTTGTTACTCTTCTACAGCCTTAATGGCTGATATATATCCTTTGAGGGGAAAGGACCTAAATACCCTTAGGTCTAAATTAAAACCTTAACAACCACCAAGGGAAAAACCGTCCTTTCGCACCTATTTCATTAATCACAATTAACACCCTCCAATTCTCGCTATTCTCAATAACCTCAAACACCAATAATCCATATCCCATTACCCTTTAATTCCCGGTAATGCTCTAATCATTAAATTCACCCCGAGACTCACCCCGAGCCTCGAGCTTAAACCCGTTATGACTAGACCGAGCACTTGCATTCCACGATCGTCTCATGCCAAATAGCTCGAACCAATCCACCTTATAATGTGGCTATATTAATTAATCACAAATATGCACCCAAAATACACAATTACGCCCACAGCGGCCAAATTACCAAAATACCTGTATAATTATAAATACTCCCAAATGCACGCATTTATCATTATATAATAATATAATTCACATAAGCATGCATATGATCATTAAATAGCATCATAACTCAATTATGACCCTCCCGGCCTCCCAATCAAGGTCCTAACCCTTATTAGGAAATTCGGGGCATTACATTTACCATTTTGCCCTCGGGGACGTTTCCAGTACCTCGAGCCCTCGGGATTGATTTAATTAACTATGGTTAGACTAAACAAAATAGAAACTGGTAGAATAAAGCACAAACCGACCCATTTTTCTCTTCTCTTCCTTCTCGTCTCCCTCTCAAGAAAAAAACCACTAAAATTTAAGGGAAATCAACTGGGAATTCAGTGGTTTGGGCTGGAATCTTGAAGGATTAATCTAGTGCTCAGCTAAGGAAACTCAACCAAGATTAAGGTAAGGCTGAATCATATTCTTGAGCATTAGAATTTTGAGTTTTGGCTGAGTATTAAGGGTGTTTATGGTTTTGATGTTTAAGGATTGAATTATAGCTGAGAAGCTTGGATTTTAGCTCATGAATCTGTTAAGGAAGTGGTTCAACAAAGAAGGTTAGCTTCAATTCGTAATTTAGAGGTTAAAATCTGAGTTTGCATGACTGGTTTTTGTGTTTTTGAGCTTTGGGTTCTAGGAATCAAAATGGGATTTTGATAGGTTTTTAAGCTGGGTTTCTGTTGGATTCTGCAGTTAGAATCATGTTAAAAGTCTTGTGATTAATGGGTTTTGGTATTCGGGTGTTTTGGGGTGGTTTTGAATAAGGTTAGGATGTTAGAAATGGTGGATTTTCTGGGCACGAAGGGTTGGGCCGCAACTCTGTTCTAGAGCGCTGCGGCCCTACGAAGCAAAGGAGCCAGGGAGGCTCGGCCGAAGGGGAGCGCCGCGGCACCACGGGGCAGGGCCGCGGCGCGTGTCTGCCTTCAGGGGAGGGCATGGTATCTGTTTCAGGGGCGGGCCATGGCTAGGTTTCAGGGGCCGCAACCCTTAGGTGCATTTTTTATCTTTTGGGGATTTTAAGTGCGGGAACCCAACCTAGGGTGCTCAGGATCGATTCCACCACCGTGTTTGGTGGAATACGATGACCCGGAAGCTAGCATTGTACCCAGAAACCTTTATTTGAATATTAATGGAATCCATTACCTTGGTTGTAACTAGGTGTTAAGCTAGGACTCGAGAAGCGGATCGTGCTCGAGAGTCGTCGCTCGTAGTAAGTGAACGTGGAAACTAAAGGTAAGAAAACTGCACCCGGTTGTGTAATTGCAATGGGACTAAGGGTTCCCTAATATGTATGCTTTGAAAGGATGGTATTATGCCATGTAAACAGTAAACCAACGGCCTAAGAGTGCCAAGGTTACACTAGCGCACAGGGCGCGGCTCGGCCACCGGTAGCCGAGGATAGCTTATTATGCACTGAGCTCGGTTTAAGCGGGCCGGAGTCAGTGGGGTAAACAGAGGGTGCGGCCTAAGTTGTCGGCCCTGGCTATCATGTAACTTGATTTTTATTAATGCTTGGTTGCGTCTTTCATTCTGAATACATGCTATGTGGTTAATATGAGTGCTAGGTGTTCGATCATGCTTGTAAAACTGTTCATCTGTTATTATTGTTTGTGATGCTTATTATGTTTTCTTGCTGGGCCTTAGCTCACGGGTGCTACGTGGTGCAGGTAAAGGCAAATTCAAACTTGATCAGCCTTGACTTGGAGGGCTCTGTGAACTGAATGTACATGACCAGCTGCTCAGCCGCCACGGTTGCGAGGACAACAGGAACAGAAGAGCTGTAAACATCTATTTTGCCTAGAATGGCCGGTGGTTGTCTGTATTTTTGAGATTCTGTAAACCGACTTTTAAACACTGTTTCTTTTTGGGATCCCATCTATAAAATTATTTAGTTATATAAAATGTATCTTTTGAGACCAAAACCCCTTTTAAACCCTAGCACATTTATGGTTAGTGACACGTTTTTAACTAAATGACTTGATTAGCAAGTCCTGCACCTTTATAAATACACAGTTTAGTGGTCCTGGCTTTCCAGGGCATTACAGAATGAGTAGTTAGGTTTTGTTCTTCTTGAATTTCCAATAATACCACACCCTGAATTTGGAGTGGCCAAAATTAGCTGAAAAATACAGTCAAAGTTGGGCATTCGATGACTTTGACTGCCACATATGCTGCCATCTGGTCAGCGCAAACATGCTTCCTCTTTGCGTGTTCAAATCTCAGCATCTTGGTTTGACTATATCAATATAGAGCGAGATTTTGTGAAAAAAAGTCGTCGGTGTAAAAACTTGAAAATCCATTATTAAAGTCTTGTCTCTGTTAAATTAAAACTTAAGTGATATTTTTGTAAATAAAATCAGTTTGGGAGTCCAGAAGTAGTTATTCCATATAAAATCAAAAGTAAAGAAGGTGTTTGGTTCCTTAATTAAAAAATTATATTTTGTTTTTAAAACCTAAAATCTTATTTCTGAAAACAAGTAGGGATGTTTGGCATTGTTTTTAGAAAATAATTTTTAAAAACGAAGTCACAAAAAACAGAAAATTTTGAGAACAACAAAAAATTGTTTTTAGTTGTTCTCAATTTTTTTTTCTCCGAATTTTTTTTGAACTATTATTAACCCACTTCACTTTATCTCTCATCGCTTTCTCTAACATCGCTTTCTCTTTCATCACTTATTATCTTATTAGTTTCTCTCCCATCATTTCCTATATCCTCATTTTCTGTCTTCTAATTTTTTCTATCTCGCCATTTTCTCTCTCATCGCTTTTTGGCATCAATTTCTCTCTTCTCAATTTTTCTTCCTCAAAATTTCTCTCCTTATTTTATCTCTCATTATTTTTCATCACTTTTTCTTTCACATTACTTTACCTCATTATTTATTACAAACTGTTGATGCAGTTTTTTGCCAACAACGAATTATGAAAATAGTTGGGATGAATTAGTGCTTAATGATAAACCGCAATAAGAAAATGATACACAAGAGCACCAGAAAAGAACTCTCAAGAACACTCGTCTTTTTACGTGGTTCAGGGGTTAAATCCACCTAGTCCACGAGTCTATATTATTACTGTTTTTCTCTCTAAATTTTGACAGAGTTTATGCATTACAGAAAAATCATCCCTTTTACCTATCCAAGACCTTAGTATTTATAGAGAAAATCCTTTGATAGGCCTTGGGGTCATCACGTAACTGAACCCCCAGTGTTACCTGTACCACACTAATTGTAAATATTACAATTTATCCTAGGGTACGGTCTGAACATTAGGTAAAACTGATCTTGGATCCTCAGGGATAATCGGACATGCCATGCCTGACCATGCACAGTTATATTACGTGTTCGAGTTTTCAGGGATCCACGGACATGCCATGTCTGACCATGCACGTCAATATAACTTATCCGGGTTTCTAAGGATCCAAGGATACATCAGACCTCTAGCGTACCCTGAGCTGAATGCATCGTGAGCTCGTGTCACAGATGATATGCCTTATAAACATTACAAGCTCGTGCTTATTGCCTTGCATTCCCCAGCTCATGTTATTGACCTGGGGAACTGTGCTGCCTTTGTGGAGAAAATAAGGATCTATGGATCATCTATTACAGTCCTTTACTCGCCAGCTGTACATGAGCTGAATAAAAGACTCGTGCTGAATTTTAGGATGCACATTTGCCCCCCAAGTCCCTGCTCATGTTTTATGACGTCACCTTCTGACTTACACGGTGGGGACTTTTAAACTTCCGTCGCGATTATCCAGGCTTGCCCACTACTCGAGTATTGTACACGTGGAACACTATGATTGTCGTCTGTTCGGGTTTTGAGGACTGCAATAATGGTCTGGCCAACTTTTTGTCATTGTTTCTCCTTTCGAAACACTACCATCGGATCTTGAACTGGCCAGATCGGATGGTTCACGTTGTTTTATGCCATTTACGTATAAAAAGGGACAGGCCAATTTCACAGTTTACCACCTTTCATTCAAAAAATTTCCCCATCTTCTATCGTCTGTGTTTTTAAACCTCCTTCTTTCTCAGAGAAAAGAAAAACCTCAAACCCCTTTGTTCCAAAATCTTTCGGAGACCCAGCCGTTCAGCTGCTCAGGAGTGAGTCTTCTAGTCCTTACGAAATACACCTCTATTGAGGATCATACTGTAAGTCCTATCACTTCTCATGGGCTCTTTCTTTATAGATTTCTACATTTTATTTACCATGCTCTTTCATGCTTCACCGTAGTCAATATTAGGGTGTCTTCTTGATTTTTGGCACATAGGTTTCAACTTTAGGTTTATACAGAAGGTTTGGAACCTTTCCTAAAATTATGATATTCATGACATAGGATATTTTCTGGGTAGATTTGGGTAACCTTTGGTAACTTTAGAAAATATCCATTCAGTACATAGAAGATGAAAGGTTAGGGTTCAAAAATTAGATTGCTTAGGGAACACGACTTCTTGGGTGGTTTTTCTCTAAACCGCCCCCCAGGGACAGTAGTGGCCGGATTTTCTGACACATGGATCCCTGAATGCTAGGGGTCTGTTAGGAAACCTAGGCGCGTAGCGTAGGTAGCGCGTGGTATCACGCAACAGGCTGATATTAACTTAGCTCGGGCTTCAAAAGCACCATTTCCCTTCGTGCTTTCTTTCCTTTGTCTTTATAAAATATTAGGCCGCCTACTAAGTGACTCATCGTTCTTGTTCGCTAGGCGATCTGATGGCACCCAAGAAGAGCGTACCCAAGAAGAGTGCAGCCGGTTCCTCGTCTCGACAAACCCACAAGGGAAAAGAGATCGCCTCCGAATCTCCCATTCCTCATGTCGGCCCCGTGGTGGAGAAGGAAGTCGTGGTTGGTCCTAATGCATTCTTTGAGGTAGAGACAATTGTCTCCAAGATCACGACCCAAGGAAGGGTCAACAAGATAATGTTGTCCCATAACATTGAGGTCGGGTCCGGGGTCCTCATATCCCGACCTCTGTACGAAGGGGAAAGGAGCTGCGCACCTCTTCAGGATGAATTCGCGGCCTGGAGCGACGAGTATTTGAAGGCGGGGGACTTCCTTCCTCTGGACCAGTACTTTGCTGACTTCCTCAACTACGTGAAGTTGGCTCCATTTAAACTTCCCCCGAACTCATACCGACTATTGGAGGGGTTGAAGTATCTCTTTCTAAAGCATGAGTTGGAGGTCCCCACTCTAGCGGACATCCTTTATTTTTTTTGCCTCAAGGCTTGCCTAGAACAACGAGGGCAAGGTGATGGGTTCTATTACTTGACCCGATTCCCGAAATCATTATCTTTGTATCTTGATCTATTTATTGTGTATATACTATTTGAGTAGTATTTTTGTGCAGCCATATTTGCGAGGATGGACAAATCTGTGACCCTCGGGGGTCAATATGATACGCTATCTAGGCTTCCGCCTAGTGAGAATGATTACTGCCAGCTCATGACTGACGACACGATGCTGGCGTGTAAGTTAATCGCTGAAGCCAAACTCTGGCTTTGAGAAGAACACGGGCTAACCTCCCAGTGGTCCGTGAGCTCCCGCCTACCCATTAAGGGGATGTCGAGGTCGCTGAAGGCGAGGAGCAAGAAGAAGACGAAGTACCTCTCGTGCGGAAGAGGTGGGCTCCCGAGGTTGCTCTGGACCTTGAGTTAGAGCAAGCTTCATTGGGGGCAGCAGCCGGCACCTCCGGCCAAGGTAACCCATACCCCTATAGGGATTTAGATAGGGTTTTCGCTGACCTTAGGTTAGTTAGGTTTAACCCAAACCAGCTCATCCATCGCCACCCTAATGATCCAGACCGTAATATAACATTGCTCCAGTGTGTGGACCACTTAGTGTTACACCATGACATGGGCTACCCCAAAGGCACTGTTGTCGTAGGTAATACCCTATCCTTTAGCTCGGTCTTTTTTGAAGAGTATGGGACCAATCTCAGGCCGTGGCCCTCTCTGCTCCAGGGTACCCTTGCCCCTGGACTTAGGAAATACATAGAGGAGTCCAGCCCCAAGATAGAACCTAAGTCTAAACCTCCCCTGATTCAAGAGATTGTAGACTTAGGTTCTACATTCCCCTAAGTGGTCCTGAGGTCGGAGGTCGTGATGATAGACTCCTCCCCCAGCCTAGAGGGTAGGATTTTTTATTATACTGTATATGTATACTCATTTTATGTAAATTGATGACATTACATGTACATTAACTTCCTTCTCCTTCTTTTCAGGCAAAGAAATGGCACAACCAGGAGCTCCCGACATCCACACGATTTTCCAGGAGGGAAAAACCAGCTTGGGGCCTGTCATAAAGAAACCTCGATTCACAGCAAAGAAGACGTATCCTGCAACAGGGACTACCTCCAAATCCCCGGCTAAGGGGAAAGGTACGAGCTCGGCAGCTTCGACTGCTGTCGCGACGGAGAAATGGGTGCTCCTCCGCCTCCTCCTCGATTTCCACCAGCTCCTGCTCGGGATCAGACAGTACAAGCTGATCCCACAGCTCTGATTGTCCCCACCACCACTGTGCGCATCCCACTCAACCTTCAGGACTTGGAGAAGATCCCCGATACTTTTCGGGGGACTCTCTATGAGATGGCGAACCACGTGGTGGAGCATATATACAAAGCCAACTCGAGGGACCCGAGGACAATAGAAGAGAGGAGCCCGGAGAACATCCTGGAGTCCGCCATGGGGATGACCCTCACGGTAAGATAGCTTTCCTCAGTTGAACATATATATATTATTTTTCTTTTTATTTTATTCCAGTATGCGTCTAACTTGTTTCCTTATTTTTTGCAGTCGGTCCTGTGTCAGCATTGCAGTATAGCTCGGGTCAGGGCTAGGAATGAGGAGCTTTAGGATGAGCTCCAGGTTGCCCAGACCGCCTTGACTACTGCCAAAGCTACCCTCGTAGCTGCTCAAAAAGGAGAGCTCGATGCCAAGGCTGCCCTTGCATCGTCTCAAGAAAGCGAGCAGGCTACAAAGGTTTCCTTGGCCGCTCTTCAAGTCGAGGTTGCTGAGGCCAAAGCCAAGCAGGTGGAGGCTGAGGTTGCCATTAAAGAGGAGAAAGCAGCCTCGCTGTCCTCCATGGAGAGCATGCTGTATCACCACTGGACCTTCAACCAGGATGGTAACTTCTCCTTCCTGGTGCCTCAAGTGTGGGATCCGTACCTCGAGAAGTTCAAAGCTCGGTTCCTACAAGAGCAGTCTAAGACTGGGGATGCTTCCACCGCGGGCGAATAGTAGATTGAAGAGGTTACATCCTCAGAGCGCCCTAGAGGGGCTTGATTTTCTTTTTCTTTATTTTTTGTAAACATTCGCCATTTGGCCTAGTTTGAGGTTATTTTTCATCGAGACAATATTATTTTAATTCATATATCTAACTTTTTATCTATTTTTCTTTTCCTTGATTGTCTCTCATGTTTATGCTTTTCTAGACTTGCACACTCAAAATCTTAGGAATCAATTTTTCGATCGAGAAAGATATTTTGAATTTGGTTATATCCAAAGTTAATGTGTTGATTTATATCATACCTGTAAAGTATTAAGCCTTGGACTTGGTTATATTCGGGATTTTAAATATTTCCAACTTATTCCTTGTTAGGATTACTGTTATCTCGAGCTTCTAAGGAAGCCATTGAATTTTTAGTTTTGCTAACTTCTAAGTTTTGGATCTGGTTGTATCTAGGGTTTTAAGTGATTTCAAACTTAGTTCGTGCTAGGTTTATTGACACCTCGTGTTTCTTAAAAAAACATCGGTTAATCAATTTTACTAACTTCTAAGTTTTGGACCTGGTTGTATCCAGGATAGTTTTGTACCTAGTTATATCCAGGATTTTAAAAGTTATGATCTAAGTTTTGGACCTGGTTGTATCCAGGATTTTAAATATTCTGATCTATCTCGAGTTATATGCCCCCCATGTAACCAGAAAGTGAACTTTCTCGGTTACTTGGACAAATGTTATCACATGAACTAAAATATAAATAAGCTATATGAAAGACAAGAAATACATAACCATCCCTTCATTTCTTAATCAAATGGCTTTTATAACTAAGCCTTACATAGATGGATGGTATCATCATTGATAATACTTCTTCAGGTGCATGGCATTCCAGGTCCGTGGGACTGTTTCTCCACTAAGTTGGGCTAATTTGAAAGTTCCTTCATGCATGACTTCCACTATATGATAGGGCCCTTCCCAACTCAGACCTAAAGCACTGTCTTTGTGGTCCTTGTTTGCCAAAAATATCCTTCGAAGGATTAGGTCGCCCAAACCAAAAACTACACCTTTTGACTTTGGAATTAAAATAACGAGTGATTTTTTGTTGGTAATGCGCGAGCTGTACTTGTGAATCCTCTCGTTTCTCATCAATTAGGTCGAGAAACGCATTGAGAAACTCATCATTCTGCTCATAGCTGAATGTTTGGAGCTTGTGCGTGGTTACTTTTGTTTCGACGGGAAGGACGACCTCACTTTTGAAAGTTAGGGAGAAAGGGGTGTGTCCCGTGGAAGTCCGGTGGGAGGTTCGGTATGCCCATAGTACCTGCGGGAGCTGCTCAGGCCAGATTCCCTTGGACTCGCCTAACCTTTTCTTAAGACTCGCCTTGAGGGTCTTATTCATGGCCTCGACCTACCCATTGGCCTGTGGGTATGCAACCGAAGAGAAACTTTTAACTATGTCGTGCTTCTCACAGAATTCAGTGAAGAGATCACTGTCGAACTTAGTTCCATTATCTGACATGATCTTCTTAGGAAGCCCA
The DNA here is from genome assembly GCF_963169125.1 of Humulus lupulus. Taxonomy (NCBI): domain Eukaryota; kingdom Viridiplantae; phylum Streptophyta; class Magnoliopsida; order Rosales; family Cannabaceae; genus Humulus; species Humulus lupulus. The sequence continues at coordinate 153,101,129 of NC_084794.1, read as the reverse complement.
AACCAACACACAATGCTCTTAATCACAAAGTCAAGGACTCTTTTTGAGGTGATGGTTGCCAAAGGCTCGACCTTTACCCACTTCGTGAAGTAATCAATGGCCACCACCGCATACAAACTCCTCCCTTTCTCGTGGGTAAAGCTCATATTAAATCAATTCCCCATACTGCAAATGGCCACGGGGATGAGGTCATTGTTAGCTCGATTAGCGAAGCTCGTGCGACTGTGGCTAATCGTTGGCATTTGTCCCACTTTCGAACATGGGAGATGGAATCTTTTGTTAAAGTGGGCCAAAAATAACCCTACCTTAATATTTTTAAGGCCAGCTTTTTCCCCCCAGCATGATCTCCACAGAAGCCTTCATGCACCTCTTACAGAATAGTTTTAGCCTCATTTGGCAAAACACACCGTAGCAGAGGCAAGGAATGGCCACGTCGGTACAATGTTCCATCCACTACTACATATCTTGGAGCTTGATAGAGTACCCTTCTCGCATCTTTTCTTTCTTCAGGCAGTTTCCCTTTTGTAAGATATTCTATCATGGGCGTCATCCATGTCGGCCTAGTGTCGATCATCTCGACCCCCATCGCGCTTCCTGCCACGCTTGGACTTTTCGAGAATTCCACCGGTACTACGTTCAAAGTCTTAGCTTCCTTGGAGGTGGCGAGCCTTGCCAAGGCGTCTGCATTAATGTTCTGCTCGCAAGGGATCTGTTTGACGGTGCTGTACTCAAATTCTGATAGCTCTTTCTTCACCTTGGCTAGGTAAGCTACCATATTGGTACCCTGTGCTTGGTATTCCCCTAACACTTGATTGACCACGAGCTAGGAGCTATAACACTGGACGGCCCTGGCCTTCAATTCCTTTGCCACTCTATGCCCGGCTAACAATGCCTCTTACTCGGCTTCGTTGTTTGATGCCTCAAACCCGAATCGTAGTGCGGTATGGAATCGATGCCCTTCTAGAGAGATCAATATGATCCCAGCTCTGGACCCGTTCTCGTTAGAGCAGCCGTCCATGAATATTCTCCACAACATCTGTACTGGTTCTTTCAAAAACCCCTCTTGAAATCCAGTGCATTCAGCCATGAAATCAATAAGGGTCTGGCTTTTGGTCGATGTCCGTGGTACGTACAGTATTTCGAACTGCTGAGTTCGATTGCCCATTTTAAGAGACGTCCCGATGCTTCAAGTTTTTGTAATACCTGCCTTAGAGGTTGGTCGGTCATGACAAGGATTGAATGGGACTAGACGTACAACCTAAGCTTTTTGGAGGCTAATATCAGGTAGAACGCCATCTTTTCCATTAGGTGATACCATGATTCAGCTCCGAGAAGTCTTTCGCTTATACAATATACTGGTTTTTGAACCCGGTCTTCTTCCCGGACCAACACGGCACTGTCTGCATTTTTTGTCACAGCCAAATAAAGGAATAGGGGCTCCCCTACCACTGGCTTAGACAATACTGGGGGTTCAACCAAATGCATTTTTATATCGAGAAATTCCTGTTCACACTCATCAGTCCATCCAAATTTCTTATTCCCTCGGAGCAAGGTATAGAATGGCAAGCATTTTTCAGTGGATTTTGAAATGAACTGATTAAGGGTTGCCACTCTTCCAGTCAGGCTCTGGACTTCTTTACGCGAGCTGGGCAAAGGAATTTCCACTAATGACTTGATTTTATCTGGATTCGCCTCTATCCCTCTTTTTTTTACTATGAATCCCATAAAATTTCTAGATACCACTCCAAAATCACACTTTTGGGGATTCAACCTCATGTTATATTTCCTCAGGATCTCAAAACATTCATTTAGGTTGGATACATGGTTGTTTGCAGTCTTGGATTTGACTAGCATATCTTCAACATACACTTCCATGTTTTTTCCGATGTGGCCAATGAACATTTTGTTAACTAACTGTTTGTAGGTAGCCCTGAAGTTCTTTAATCCGAAGGGCATAACTTTAAAACAGTATACGTTTGTTGGAGTCATAAAGCTATTATCTTCCTGGTCTACAGAATTCATCACGATCTGGTTATATCCAGAATACACATCCATGAAGGACATGAGCTCGTGCCCCGCAGTGTCATCTACCAACTGATCAATTCTTGGAAATGGAAAGCAATCCTTAGGACAAGCTTTGTTCAGGTCGGAGAAATCGATGCAGGTCCGCCACTTTCCGTTTGGCTTCAGGACTAGGACAGGTTTCGTGACCCAGATCAGATATTTTGCTTCCGTTTGGCTCGAGTTGTTCCTAAACGTCTCTGCTTTTGGGATTTTGCAGGTATGCTTTTATCCAAGTTTAGGGTGTGCAAGATCACACTCGGGCTTATTCCCACCATGTCTTCATGAGGCCAAGCGAAGACATCTAGATTCCCTTGCAAAAATTTTATCGGCTCCCTTTTTCTCTCATCGTCAAGATTTTTCCCAATCTTAACGACTCTCGAAGTGTCCTTGGGATCTATATTTACCTCCTCGAGCTCTTCGATAGCTTGGAGTTTTGATCTATCCTCGCCCATTCGCGAATCAATATCATCACTTGGGGCGGTGCCTCTGTCCCTGGCTTTCTGAGGTTCTTCCGTTCCAGAAGCAACTTCTACTTCCTGGGACTCCTCGCCTCCGTCATGTATGGCCATTGTTTGCTGCCAGAGTTGGGATTTTCCCTTCATGGAAATGTTATAGCATTCCCTAGCAGCAAGATGATCACCTTTAATAGTGCATATTCCCGCATAGGAGGGGAATTTGATTGCTAGGTGGTGGATAGATGTTATGGCTTCAAACGTCATCAACGCAGGTCAGCCCAAGATCGCATTATAGGCCATTGGAAAATCAATGACCACAAACTCAAGGAGTTTGGAGACAATTCGTGGACCTTCACCCAATGTCACCACTAGCTTGATTGTTCCGATGGCTGCTGATCCCTCATTGGAAAATCCATATAGAGTCATGGAAGTTGCATTTAGGTCGGTTACAGACAACCCCATTTTTTCTAAGGTGGACCTAAACTATAGATTCACATAACTTCCATTATCTACTAGTATCCTCCTAACTCTTCGGTTGGCGAGCTGAACCATTACGACTAAAGGGTCGTTGTGTGGGAACTGGAAATGGCTGGCGTCTTCCTCCATAAAATTGATCGGTTGCTTTTCTAACCGCTGGTGCTTTGATAGTCATTGCTCCAAGACGAACTCCACTCCGTTGTGGGATTTCAGCTCGTCGATACATCTCTTCTGGGCACCTCTGCTCATGCTTGCTAGGTGAGGACCTCCAGAAATGGTTACTATATCTCCTCCTGTGATCCAGGGAAGGGTTTTCTTAATTCACCTGATCTCCATTTTATATCATCGAAGCCTCCGGAGTTTATGGAATGTTTTGTCCAGCGGGCTGTCTGGGAGTTCCTCGATTCTGGGTGTACTGAGCCAAAGGTCCTACCCTGATGAGAGTCTCGATCTCGTCCTTTAATTGTCTGCAATCATCAGTATTATGACCAATATCATTGTGGAATCGACAAAATTTCGAGGGATCTCTCTTCGCCCTTTGATTCTTTAACGGTTATGGATTCTTCCACAGGAGGCGGGAAAAATTCGCCATGAAGATGCGCTCTCTACTATCCGTGAAGTCAGAATAAATTGCATAGGTCGGTTCTGGCTGCCTTCACCATTTCCCCTTCTTTTACTACCCCCTTGGTTATTCTGGGCAATGGTTTGAGCTGTAGCACCAGCCACAGTGGTTGCCGCTTCAACGGGTTGAACAGGGGCTTGGCTGGTTCCTGCAATAGAAGCTCACACCTTTTATAGATTAATCCACCTCCGAGCTCGGTTTAGGAACTCATCCACAGTGTTAACTCCCTTTCTCTGTTGCTCCTGCCATAGGTCGCCTCCCACAAGGATCCTCGTCCTCATTGCCATGAGTTTAGAACTCTCGTCGGCGTCTCCAGCTCGCGCGACAACGTTGGCAAACCTACTCAGGTATACTTTCAAAGGTTCTCCGGGCTGCTGTTTTACATTTTCCAGGGAGTCGGCCTTAATTCGAGCTGCCTGAGAAGCCCTGAAAGCTCTCTTGAAATCCACAGAGAAATTCTTCCACGAGCTGATAGAGTGCTTTTTGTACTGTTTGAACCATTACCTAGCCGCCTCGATCAGAGTCGAAGGGAATATTAGGCACCTTAGTTCGGGTCCAATGTTGTGGGCCATCATCAGGGTGTTGAACATTCCCAAGTGGTCGGACGGATCTCCATCTCCATGGAATTTTGATAAATGGGGCATCCTGAAACCCATAGGGTATGCAGTTGCCACAATGTTTGGGGCAAAAAGCTCGAGCTCATCCCCTGAATCATATTCATCTTTTTCCTTTTCTGATAGGAGTCTTTTCATTAGCTCCTCCATCTGGGCTAACCTTTTGAGGGTTTGGTCTTTGATTCCTTGGCTATTCTGGGGCTGTTCCACAGCTCCCATCCTACCGTACGCGTTCGGTGGGTTGTTGTCCCTCCAAGTTCGAGCTTGGTTTGGTGGGACATTCCCGTTATCATGTACTTCAGAAGGACCTCCCTCTTGACGAGAGTAATTGGCTCCATTTTTGGCTGAATTTCTCCTCTGTGAGTTTAGGCGATCTCGAAGATCAGTCTGCGGATCGACTTGAGGGCTCCGAGCCGAACTCAGGTGATTTCTTGGTCCAATAACTCCCATTAATGAAGCTTAGTGCTCGTGGTTGAGGATGGGGATCTGGGAGACTGCCGCGTGTCTGTAGGGCATTGGTAGGGGCAGCGGGAGGAGGATTTCTCCTGCTGTCCCCATAAGTAGGAACATTTCGTGCAGAACAAGGCAGTTTTGGATGTCTTATGGGCGATGGGGGATGCCTAACTGGCGAGGCAATTCTTGTCCCGTCAGGACGAACCAAATTAGCCCGCGGTCGTTCTGCTCCACCATTTCTAACTCTCTGTGTCTAGCGATCTGATCGTGACGCATGAGGGTTGGCTGGAACATGTTGTCTTCATGAGTTTTCCCCAGACCTTCCCCGTGGGTTGCCATGGGCGTTTCCAGGCGCATACGACGGTGGTACTGAACTTGGGGTCGAGGTCCTAACCAACCAGCTGACTTGTCGATGACCCCTGAGAGGGCCATCAGGCTGAACATCTTGGTGATCTTGTGCCATGGGCGCAAAAATTGGGGTCGAGGTCCTAACCGATCGGCTTGGTTTGGATTGGCCATCTCAGCAGGACTTATGAGACCCACCTTGCCTCTTTCCGACATTAACGTCAGTTGCAAGAGAGGGTAGTCGAGCCTAAACCTCCTCGATTTGCTTGTTTTCTTTAGCCAAATGGCTTCTTAACTGCATGTTTTCCAGTTCTACCGTAGTCAAGTAATCCGAATTCGGATTCGGCGGCAATGATGCTGAACTCCCAGTGTTGCCGTGGGCCATCGATTGTTTTCCCAATCGTTGTTGGATTTCAGGGCTATGCTCATCGGAAACAGCAGTATGGTGAGCCTCCTGCCCACCAGGCTGTTTTATTTCATTGTCGTGCCTCGATCGAGTGACCACCATGATAAACTTTGAATGAGATTTTGATGAAAGCACTAATCTGCAGCTCTGAATGAAAGCACCAAACTGTTGACGCGGTTTTTCGCCAACAGTGAATTATGAAAATAGCTGGGATGAATTAGTGCATAATGATAAACCGCAATAAGAAAATGATACTCAAGAGCACCAAAAAAGAACTCTCAAGAACACTCGTCTTTTTTACGTGGTTTGAGGGTAAAAATCCACCTAGTCCACGAGTCTATATTATTACTGTTTTTATCTCTAAATTTTGACAGAGTTTTTGCATTATAGAAAAATCATCCCTTTTTCCTATCCAAGACCTTAGTATTTATAGAGAAAAATCCTTGGATAGGCCTTGGGGTCATCACGTGACTTAACCCCGAGTGTTACATGTGCCACACTAATTATAAATATTACAATTTATCCTAAGGTATGGTCTGATCATTAGGTAAAACTGATCTTGGATCCTCAGGGATAATCGGACATGCCATGCCTGACCATGCACGGTTATATTATGTGTCCATGATTTCAGGGATCCGCAGACATGCCATGTCTGACCATGCATGTCTATATAACGTATCCGGGTTTCTAAGGATCCAAGGATACGTTAGGCCTTTAGCGTACCCCGAGCTGAATGCATCGTGAGCTCGTGTCACAGATGCTATGACTTATAAACATTACAAGCTCGTGCTTATTGCTTTGCATTCCCCAGCTCGTGTTATTGACCTAGGGAACCGTGCTGCCTTTGTGGAGAAAATACGGACCTATGGATCATCTATTGCAGTCCTTTACTAGCCAGCAGTACATGAGCTGAATAAAAGACTTGTGCTGAATTTTAGGATGTTCACAAACTATTAAAAGATTTTTTCTATATTTATTAATTTTTTCTTTAAGATTTTTTTTAGATAAAATTAAAAATTATTTTTAAAAACCATTATCCAAACACATGTTATATTTTGAAAATTACAAAAATTATATTTTATTCTCATTTCAGGAAAAAAATAATAATAACAAACAACTCAAATATTTCATAAATTTATGCGGATGGGGAAATCTTTATGAGATCGTCATAAACGCGTCTGTTTATATAAATATAAATGTATGTAGGAAAAGTCTACATATTATATTTATATGATTGTGTCGTGAGCTGTTATTCATTTACTGGGTTCTCAAACATATCCCTCTGACTGGTATGTGATATATATAAGAATAGTACGACTTTTTATTATCAAAGTAAAGGAAAGACGATTGGTTATATACTCTTCAACCCGATGCAACATTATTCTACGTGTTTATGACTTTAATTATTTATAATACCTTGAGGAAAGCATTAAAATTAGAAAAATAAAATAAATAAATTTGACCAATCATTTTACATTATCCTAACGAGAAGTATTTGCATACTTATTATTAAGAATAAATAGTATTTTTGCCATCAAACTATTACCACTATGTGATCGTATGCCTGAATGATTCGCGATGTTAAAAATTCTCCTGAACTATGCACGTTACTGAAATATGAGATTTTTGTTAAATTTCATCCCAAGTAACTAGCGAATTGATGATGTAGTATTTTGTTTGTTGATGTGGCAGTGCCATGTGAAGAATAATTAACAATTCACCCCCCAACTTTGACCACTACTAAATTGTGCATTTTTTATTAAAATTAATTTAAAATTTTTCTTTTTAAAAATAATAATTAAATCCATAAAAATTTTAAAAAAATTCATTTTAAAAGATTAAAAAAAATAAACAATACTAAAATTTTCAAATTAATTTAATAAAATTTCAAATACTCATAAATTAAATATCTAATTAATAACAAATAGTTTTTTTTTTTACTTTTCTTTTCTTTTACAATATAAAATAAATATGTCTTAGAATAAAAATTACAAATAAATCCTAAAATAAAGTTTTTCCCATTTAACTCCTCTTAAATTAAAATTTTTATTTATTTATTTAAGTCCTTCGTCCTCCTTAATTAAAAGTTTTTTATTGTTTTAATATTTATTTTAAATGTTCATTCTAAAATAATTTTAATTAACATTGTAAAGGAAAAATTAAAAAAGAGTTATTTGTTGATGATTAAAATTTTAATATTTTAAGGATTTAATTATTATTTTTAAGAAAAAAATAGATTTTTTTTTTTTTTTTATAAAAATGTATTATTTGGTAGTGGTCAAAGTTTGAGATGCAAAATTAATAATTATTTCACACATGGCACTGTCATATCAACAAACAAAATGCTACATCATCAATCTGTTAGCCACATATGACAAAATCTAACAGAAGTCACATATTTCAGTAACATGCATAGTTCAAGGGACAAAAATATTATTTATTCAATTATTAATACTAGTGAAAAATAGCATGTGCATAGATTTTATTGCATAATTTTCTTAATTAGGTAAGTTTCATAAAATATTCAATTTGTATAAATACAATAATATTTTTAAATTTATAATAATATATAATATAAAATATTAATAGAGTAATTATTCAGTACTCCTCGTGAAAAAGGGAGTACCAATATATTTGTTCGTATTTGTGGCACATAGATAGTTATAATTCTAATTTTTATATATATGTGTCTATTGTAGTTAGAGTAGATATCTCATCAGTTTTTAAGAAATTTAAAATAATTTATAATGTCAAAATTAGAGTTGAAATATTATGTATACACACACGTATAAGAAACAGGCACGAGTGCAATCAAATATTTGAAATATATTTTCGGCACTATAATTATTCAAAAATTTTCAAAAGCTGGTGGGATGTCTACTATAATGACAATATATACAATCATAAAATATTGAAATTATATCTATCTAGGTTATGAAAATACGATGAGGTATACCGATACTCCCTTTTCCAAAGAGAGTACAGGAGAAACCCCTAAACAATATTTTACACAGTACTAACTACTAATGTTAAGAATAGGAATTAATGTTTTCATTATATCTGAATTAATTTCATAATTCAATACCAGTAATGACTCTGAAGTCTAGTATTTTAATTTTAATAATTATATTATGTCAGCAAGTAGTATTTATATTAGATGTAAGTGCTACTGCTCGAATAGTTCAACAAAAAAGATGTTACTTTATATGAAAATTACAATATAAAATATTTTATAACACACATTTTATTGGACATGGCCAATACGCATTTTTTATTTTATAAATATATAAAGTGAAATTTTAGTGACGAATTTCAGATATTGATAAAATAACAATTCATAATTATATTTATATGTAAATCAATGTATAGAGTGTAAAATAAATTTGTAACTGTACATTTAATATTAAATAATAATTATTATTATTTTCTAATTTTTTATGTTTGAGTCTTGAATTAGAAAGACTCTACAAAATGATTAGTTTTGGGAAAAAGAATTGTTTTAACATTTTTTATTGTTTTCCCGTAAACTTTAATGATAAAATACAAAAAAGTTATTTTAATTTCCGCTACATTACATAAACACTTATTATATATAAAGATATAACATTCACAAGTTGAGATATGGGGTTTTTTAATTCTTTTTACAAAATGAAATTAGAATCTTGAGAAAAAATTGCTATGGTTGACACGACGAATATCAGTAGTAGTGATGAAGAATGACAAAAAAGATGACTCTAAAAAGAGTGTGAATGAAAGACATTTGAAGTAAGATAGTTAATACAAAAAATTTAAGTGGTCCGTAAAAGTTGCCATATGGTTTTTTCACATATTCACACTATGTAAGCAGTAGGCTATACAAACATGAAAGAGAACCTTTGAATTCAAAGCTCACACCTCATTTTCCTTGAATGGTTGTTTCCTGTATATATTTGTTTTTGTATGGATAACTGTTTCACTTTCTGTCTCTATCCATCTAATAATAAGCTAGCAATAAAGGAAATTAATATGATTTTAATTATATTAGGAGTTAGATAATTAGTTAGTTGTTATATTATATAATATGTATTGGCATACCAATTAACATTTCTATCAGCAATTTACAAGTGTGAACCACTTAACCTAATTATAATTAATATGTGTATGTTCATTATATTCATGATTACGATGTCAATTTATAAAGAAAGTGAACAACCTGCCGCCAAAGACCAAGGACGGATTGATTTTCATGTTTATTTAATTTTTATTATTCTTTAAATTATCATTATTTTTTAATATCTAAAATGACAAGACCAGTTTAGTATAGATTTTAGAAAAGTGAAATGCTATTTTCTTAAAAGGCTATGCAATAAGGGTCAGTTTGCTATAACTATATTTTTGATAAATTATAATTTAAAAATACTATGAGATACAAAAATAATGTAATGGTATATACTAAGCTCTATACTAAAGTGGTTTATAAATTTAAATTTACTAAAATAAATTATATCTAATAAATATAAATTATAAAAATATTTTTTGATTAAAAAAAATATTTAAGAATGAAATATTATTTATTTTCTTATAATATTAATTTATTTTAAATATTTTTATTTTGAGTAATATATAATAAACAAGTTCATTGCAAAGTTTTTTCATTAAGGTATTTTTAGAAAAAGCTAAAAGCTGGGTTTTGTCAAGTTTAGCTTCAGTATGCAACGCACTAATTTATTTTATTTCATTAAATTGCGTGATTTAAATTATTATTAATTGTTAAGTGCTAGAAATTTATTTTTAATTGTTTGAATTGCTGGCAGAAATTATGTGAATTTAATTTGTTAATTATTTTATTTAATTATTTTAATTTGCAAGTTTATGAGTATTGGTTGTGTGCACCAAAGTGCATGGTTAGTAGAGATGCACTTGAGCACTTATGTGTGTGCATGTGCATGGTATACATAGTGAGCATGCAATAGATTACCATGTGTTTTCCCATTTTATTTATTTGTTTATTTATTTAATTAAAAGAAGAAATGAAAAAAAAATTAAATGGTAATGATTTGTAGCAATTTTGAGAAAGTTAAAATTTGAATAATGGAGTGTGAAAAGCCTTCTTTGGCCAAGTATAGAAAGAGAGAGGGTGATGGGTTCAGTCAAGGATAATGTGAGTGCATAGGGAGAGTTTCCATTTTGTACACAAATCAATTAGGCCATAGATGACAATCACATGGATTGGGGGAGAGGGAATTAAGGGAAGAATGAGGCTTAATTTTGGGCAAGGGGTTCATCTAGGTTAATAAGGGGAAACAAGTGAGGTTTGGAGGCTCATTTGTGGTGGCTGCCGAAACCTGGAGAGAGAAGGAGGAGAGAAGGGTCCGTGAGGCTAGGAGAAGAGGAAAAGAAGAAGGAAGAAGAAGGGGATTTGGGTTCGAAATCCCTAAGGTAAGTACTTGATTCATGGTGATTTTGTTAGTTTCTACTTCTTCTTCTTGAATATATAAGAGCATGTTGTTTTTGTCTTTTTTGTGGTGTATTCGAAAATCCTAGGGGTTTGATAAAAGCGGGTGGCCATTGTTTTGGGTCCTTGAGTGCTAGTAAGAGAGGTAATGGGAAACTTTATCTGATGGTGGTTGTTTTTGTCATTTTGGTTCTTGTTGTTTTATTTTCATGAGGACATTGTCTATGAATGATGGATTGTTGTTTTATTGTGTTGTTGTGGCTTATGGTATTATTTATTGATGTTGCTATGAAGAATACATGTATTGGTAAGATATTTTGAATAGAGGCATGTTGGGTTTTAATTGAAAAATGGAAACAAGAATGAGATTGATGTATGTTTTGGCCTAAGTGTATGTTTTAGGGTTTATGTAGTTTTCTTTTATATTCTTGTAAGCATGCAAAAAGATTTGAGTTGTTTGACCATGAGTATAGGGTTTCGGCCTAGGGGTCCCTTTTGCATGTTGGTTTATTTATTTTTTATTGAATTACATGTTGTCATTGGTGATCATAGGAGCATGCTAGGTTTTGTTTTGGGTTTGGAAACAACGAGAGATAGTGCTTTAATAGAAGGGTTATGAACTTTGTTTGATTTTCTTAACTTTACTCTACTATTTTGGGTTAATGAGCATATTGTTAATTGTGATATTTCATGTTATTAGGTTGTATAGGATTTCAACATGAGCATGCATTATAAAGTAAGTTTGTTTTGATATTGATGATGGTTTTGCATGATTAAATGTATTCTTGAATTGCTCAAGTGTAGAAACATGTTAGGTTATGTGCTAGCATGATTAAATGTGAAATTTTGATAAATCTATGCTTGCTGTTTATTGATTTATTTATTTGGTAGTGATGATATTAAATGATTTTAAAATGCACAAGAGAAGCCCCAAAATGATGTTTTGATTTTACATAAGCAAGAGGAATTTTATTTCACATGATAATAGGCTTTGATTAAAAATAAGAACATGCAGTTTTTTTATTTATTTTGCGAAAGAAAATATGGTTTTAATTAAATAAAATGCTTGTTGGAATTTTTGGTTAATTAAGAGAAGATGTCTTTTAAATAAGATAAGTAAAACATATGCTCAAAATGAATTAAGTCTTAGATCTTATATATGTTAAATGTGATTTCCCCACACTTTAAATATGTATTTTCTCATTTATAATTATACAGTTTTTCACATTCTTTTAAATGTTATTTAATAATAAATGAGATTATTATTTTATGAGAAATTAAAAGCTAATGAATTATTTTAGTAAATTAAATTTTTGTAATAAAGTTTTTGAATGACAAATATGTGGTTAAAAGAAATGATGAAGTAATAATTAAGTGATAAACTATTTATGCTTGCTGAGCATGTAGAAATTATCGACTTTAAACGTTAAATTTTAAGAATATTCTCACGTATGCATGTTACATGCAAGTGTATTTTTACGTTCAAACTTACGCCTATTATTCAAATATATGATTTTTGTTTTGTAACCATGAAGGATTGATTGGTATAATTAGCATTATTCTTTTATGATTTTATGTGGAATTATTAAATGTTTATAATTGTAGTGCAACTTGTGGCACGTGTGCATGACCCATGCACATATGAGGTATGTATGTTGGGCATGTGTATTCTTACGTGATTTTAAAGACGAGCGCTTGATTATGATTATAGGCTCGTTGTGACGTGTTCGAACTTTACTTTGCTTGGACCTGAGGTAAGGAAGTTAGACAGAATTTTCAATGTTTTATGATATGAAAGGTATGACTTGTTATGTTGCAAGAAATAAAGTGTTATGAAAAGTGTAAATTCTATGTTTTAATATGTTATGATAAATCAAGTGCTATGGAATGTGTAATTTTTTTGTTTTGATGTGAATTGTGACACATGCGCTTGTATGCTGAATGAAAAGAAAAGGTTGCTAGTGTGCTGAACGCGACGCAACAAATGAGTTACTAAAGATATAACATAACTCAAAGGGCGGACGCACCGACGATATTTAAGGACCTGAGATCATGTTTACCTCATAGAGGAGGTCTTACAAGCCTATGTTTTTACTGGTTACCTCAAGATGTGACATGGACAATAGGGGTGCTATGATCGCAAAGAGTATGACTATGATGTGTGATTGTGAAGTATGATTATGATTACGACTATGATTATAACTATGAGTATGAAGATGATATGTTTTTATTTGAGTTACGATACATGCTCTTCTTGCGTTTTCTTTGGTATTGTTGTATTCGTTGTACTTCCTGACTAGGATTTTAGCTCACCCCCTTACTTCCCCCCCTTCAGGTAAATAATAGGGTTTCTCCCTGGCATGCCAGATATTGAAGGAATTGGCAGAGGATATGGCCAGAGCTGGAATAGAGTTAGTGGTGGGTCAGTTTGCAAACATGGCACTACAGTATACTCTTTTGGAGAGGATAAAGGAAAGCCACTTGAGTGACCCACAGCTGATGAGGATTAGAGGGGACATCTTAGCTGGGGTGGCTAGAGAATATACAATGTCAGATATGGGCTTGCTAAGGTACAAGGGTCGGATCTATGATTTGATGGATACTGTTATCAAATGGGAGATTTTGGATGAATCTCATACTGACGCTTACTCTTTGCATTCGGGCACCATAAAGATGTATCAGGATCTAAGGACCTTGTCTTGGTGGCCTGGGATGAAGAGGGATGTGACTAAGTATGTGGCTAGGTGTCTGATGTGTCACCAGGTCAAGGCTGAGCTTCATGGACAAACATGGTTATTACAGCCTCTGGATAACCCAGAGTGGAAATGGAAGGATATCACAATGGATTTTGTGGTTGGGTTACCTAGGACCGTGGGTCAACATGATTCGGGGTGGGTTATTGTGGATCAATACACCAAATCAGCTTACTTCTTACTAGTGAGGACAGCTTATACAATTGACCAGTACGCAGTTCTCTATGTGAGAGAGATAATGTGCCTTCATAGGGCTCCGATGTCGATTGTGTCAGATTGGGACCCTACATGTACTTCCAGGTTTTGGGGATGTTTGTAGAAGGCTATGGGTACACAGATGAAGTTTAGTACACCCTATCATCCTCAGACAGAAGGTCAATCTAAGAGGATGATACAGATATTAGAGGACATGATGTGAGCATGTGTGCTTGACTTTGAAGGGTCTTGGAGTAAGTATTTGCCTTTGATAGAGTTTTTCTACAATAAAAACTATCTGTAACGACCTAAATTTGCTAATAAGGCTTGGAGCCTTGATTAGTGTGACAGGAGGGCAATAATTGTTTTACTGCATTAATTTATGTGAATTTAATGAATATGTGGTTAGTATGCATGTTTAGGTGAAATAAATATGCATGTGGACCCCGTTTGTATGATAGGGGTAAATTGGTAATTTTAGCCTGCTGAGGGCATATATGTGATAATTGTATTATGTGATTCGTACCACGTGAGTGTGGTGTTGTTATTGTGATGCACGTGCCGAGACGATCCTAGAGAGCTAGTTTACTCAAAAGTCACAACGGGATTTTATACCCGGTGAGGGAGGAGCCTAGGGGTACCTTGGGAATTGTTATGGTTAAATTAAGACTTAGCGGGTAATGGTTATTGGTGATTGAGTAACCTGGGTAACCATTAGTTACTGCTGAGAGTAACAAGTTTAGGTGAAAGAAATGGTAGAATTGCAATATAGGAGAAAGGACTAGAGTGCCCTTGAGGTTTAGTTAGCAAAGGGTTTTGATGAAGGGGTAAAATGGTCGTTTGGCTGGGAATTAGATATGTTGCAGCTGGATAATAAGGGGTACACGGTTTGGGGCTTGGTCATATTTTGGTTTTGTTAAAGAATAGAGAGAAGAAAAGCTAGAGGAAAAGCTAGGGCAAGAAGAAGAAGAAGATGAGTGGAGGAGCTGAAATTGGAGACTTAGGAGCTGAAGGAAGCTTAGGGTTGGATTCTTCATTCAAGGTAATGGTTCTATGTAATTTAAAGCTTGTTTCTGTTATGGTTTAAGGAATTTAAGCATGGTTTAAGTTTGAGTTTTGGGTTTTTATTTTTTGAAGTTGTAATCAAAGATGTGGATTTTTGGGGATTTGATTGTGTGTTTGGGTTTCTTTGATGATGTTTATGAGTTGTTAGATGGTCTATGTGGGGTTTTGATTTGTTTTTGGGGCTTGGGTACCTGCTTGGGATGATTTGGAGTGGTGTTAGCTCGGGGAAAATGCAGGGAGAAACCCAGAAGTTTGGGTTTCGGGTAGGAGCGCCGCGGCCCTGTTCTTGAGCGCCGCGGCGCGAGGCTATTTCTGGGCAGAGGGAGACTTCTGACTTGCTGGGCGCCGCAGCCCTATTGAGCAGGGCGCCGCGGCCCTCTTGGGTAGCGCCGCGGCGCTAGGCCATTTTCAGGACTTGAAATTTTGCATTTTTTTGAGCTTTTGCTCCGGGGGTTCGGGGGATGTTTCCAATGATTTGTTTTAGGAATTTGGGAGTCCCGAGAGTGTGGGATTGGTCCCGGGAAGTGGTTTTGAAATGATTAGTATTAAAGGATGTTTTATACGTGTTGTGACTAGGTCTTTGTGAAGCTCGGGTTAGAGGACCGTGCTCGCGGCTTTAGTGCATCAGGAAGCTCGGAATACAGGTAAGAAAACTATAGCACCCGTAGGATAGGGCATGGGCCCAAAGTGTGATTGCGGGGCAGGACCCTATATTGCATTACATGTTAGGGTGCAGACTTAAATGAATTCATATTTGTTTGAATGTTGTTTGAGTTATGCTATATGTGATTATTGTGGAATGAAACGGCAACGGAGCCGAGAACGGCAATGGAGCCGAGAACGGCGAAAGGCCGAGAACGGCAGTGGGGCCGGAAGTAACACTTAGCACATGGGATGCTTATAGTCAGGGTAGGACCCAGTGGATACATGTGAAATCCTTACGGTGAGGACCGAGACCCTAGGCTTTGGTAAGGCTTCTGGGGCGGCATGGCCGTGTTTGCTTAGTCTAATGGTTGACCTGTTTATCTGTGGACTATCTGATATGATTAACTGTATAATTTGCATATGTTATGAACTGCATGAGTTTTCTTGCTGGGCTTCGGCTCACGGGTGCTCTGTGTTGCAGGTAAGGGCATAGATTGAGTCAACCAACCATGAGTACGGAGAGCGTGAAGCGATGCGTACATGTTTGGCCTGCCCGACTGCTTTTGTTGGGGGTTTATTCGAGAAATGGCTGTAATAATCTATGATATTTATAACTGATCAACTGTAAACTTATTTCAAGATGTAAATAGTTTTCAAACCTTATTTTTGGATCCCAAACGTTTAATGCTAGAAGTTTTTAATGAAACAACGCATTTTTAAGGATTACAGCCTTATCTTTTAATTAGTCACACTTTCGTTTTAAAAAAAAAACCTCGGTTAGTGAGTCTTTGCACACTGTTTTATCTGAAAACTCACTTGGTAACGGCTCTAAGGAAGTAGGGCGTTACAACTTGGTATCAGAGCGAGCCAAGGTTTATTGGTTCTGGAGATTGACCGAACATGTACGCTCGCTGTCAGTGACAAGCTCGACTCAGGGTTGGTTGGTATGGATGATTGATATGCTTGAACATATATTTGAATGCCCTGTTTGCCTGCTTATCTTTATGGAGCATGAGAAATGAGTTGACATATGCATGAGATACTGTTGGGGCTGGGCCCTTGACTATTGCATGTTGAGATTGATGCGTGCTGAATAACATGATTATGCATATGGATGAATATTGGCATAATGGTTTACAAATTGAGTGTAACGAACCAAATTCACTAATAAGGCTTAAGGGCCTTGATTAGTGTGCCGGGAGGGCATGATGGGAATTATGTGTGATTTTTATGATTAAGATGCATGATTATGATTTATAGCATGTTGTATGACTATGTGAATTATATTATGTGATAATTATGATGTGTGAATTGTACCACGTGGGTGCTGTGATACCAGTGTGATGCACGTGCCGAGACGGTCCTAGAAAAACTAGATAATGGTAACTGGTGATTTGGTAACCTGCGTAACTGTTAGTAACCATAGAGAGTAACAGGTTTTATGGGGAAGGTGGTAGAGTTGCAAAGCTGATGAAAGGACTGGTATGCCCTTGAGGTTTAGTTAGGAAGGGGTATTAGTGGAAGGGTAGAATAGCCATTTGGTAGGATAAATGACCATGAGCTGAAGGGAAAAAGTTCATATACGTATAACACTTAGAGAAGGGGGTTTATGCTGAAAATTGGAGACCTAGAGGAAGAGCAAGACTAAGAAAAAAAAAAGAGAAGCTGAATTTAGCTTTTGGAAGAAGAATTAAGGATGATTGAAGTTGTCAAGCAAGCTTAGATCAAGAATATTCAGAGGTAAGATCTTGATTATGATATATCCAAGTTTTAAGTCTGAAATTTTAGATAATGAATGTGAATTGAGGCAAGTTGGTGGCTGGTTTTATGTGATTTCAGAATTGGGAAAATCAAGGGGGAAGGAGGTTTAGAGCTGGAGGTTGGACTCATCACTCAAGGTAAGGTCTCTGTGTGTTTATTAGGCTTGTTTCTGTTAAGGTATAGGGAGTTTGGAGTGTGGTTTGTGTTTGAGTTCAAGCTGTTCTTAATTTTCTGGTTTGAGTTGTTAAGTGTGAAATTCAAGAGTGAATTCTAGGATTGAAGGTGTGAGTGAGCTTGGGCATGATGTTTTAGGGTTGTTGTGAGGTTTATTAAGGGTTTAGAGTTGGTTGTGGGACTTAGGATGGAGTTTGGGGTGATTTGAGAGGTTGAAGCTCGGGAAAACGCGAAGGAGAAACCCAGAATTCTGGGCTGCGAAGGCGTGCCGCGGCACGGGTTTTGTGTGCCGCGGCGTGGAGTCCCTGACTGATGGGTGCCGCGGCACAAGAAAGTGGTGTCGCGGCACAAGGCCAATTTCAGAGTGTCACTTTTGGCAATTTTTGGCCTTTGCTCCGGGGGTTCGGGGGCATGTCTCCGGGGTGTTGTTCTAAGGTTTTGGGGGTTCCGAGAGTGTGGGTTAGGTTCCGGGAAGGTAGTCTTGGATTGGTTAATGACAAAGAATATTATATTTGTGTTGTGATTAGGACTTTGGAGAGGCTCGGAGTAGAGGACCGTGCTTGTGGCTACGTGGCATCGGAAACCAGTGAATTGAAAGGTAAGAAAACTGCACCTGAATGTATGGTTGTGAATGGGGCTAAGTGCTCCCGAGAGTTGTATTGTGTCAATGTTGGTATTATGCCAAGGGACACGTAAAAGCGGTCTAAGAGTACCGTACATGATTTTAGCACACGGAGTGCGAATTGGCCACTGGGAGCCAGAAACAATAGGATAACAGAGGGAGCTGTCTGTGAGCGCTAGCCCTGGTTATCGTCTGTGCATTATGTATTATGAGATGAGATTCTTAGCATATGAAATACTTTCCTGATGATATACTTGAGGTTATGAGATGCTATATGTGTAATTGACTTGTTTGCTAGTTGTTCATGCTCTGTTGTTACTGTGTTTTCTTGCTGGGTCTTGTCTCACGGGTGCTTCGTGGTGCAGGTAAGGGCAAGAGCAAGCTGGACCAGGCCTGAGGTGGAGAGCTCCATGGTGAAATGTACATAGCCAGCTGTTCGATTACCACGGTCGAGGAGTGTGTCAGGACAGAGATTACCTAACAGCTCGTTTTTGCCTTAGTATGGCCAGTCAATGTATTTAAACTTTGTAACTGTTGTAAATGGCTTTTAAACTGTCAATTTTGGGATCCCATGTACATAAACAATGTTTAGTAATGAAAACGTAACTTTTGAGACCAAAACACTTTTAACCCTAGTTCCTCTGCTATTCCAGTAACACGCTTTTACTTAATGACTTGATTAGCAAGTCTGGCACTTTATAAACACATAGTGTAACGGTCTTGGCTATCTAGGGCGTTACAACTTGGTATCAGAGCGTCTTAGGTTTATGGGTCCTGAAGACTGGCTGGGTATGTACATTCGCTGCGGGAGACAAGCTCAACTCAGGGTTTGGTAATTGTATATGCATGATTATGTGTTTAAATGATTTGAGTGAGATATGAATGTTGATATCTGTCTGATGAATAGGGAGCATGAGATTCTGATAGGGCCTGGCCCTTGACTATTGCATGATGCTATTGAGGCGTGCTTATTAGCATTGTTGTGCATGTGGATGAATATCTGGATAAATTGCTATACTTGTTTGCTTGTGAATGATTGGAGTTTCGGTGGTGGATTATGGAGAGATTATTACCCTGTCATCATGGCCTAATTGCCGAGTCATTGTTTGCAAATTGACTTGAATAGTTATGCGTTCAAGGAAATCCACACGACAAGCCGGCAGGTCTGGGGCTAGAGAGGATGACCAGGGCCCAACCCCTCCGCCAGTCCCTGAGAACTGGCAGCAGTTAATGGCAGAAATGCAAGCTAGGCTTCAGAGCCAAGAGGAATTGATCAGAATTCTGCAGCAGGCTCCATCTGGGAGTGTTGCCCCTGCTGGACCACCGGTACTGGTACCTGTGGTACAGCCTGTTGATGTTGGCAATAAAGTGGAACCGTTGTATGAGCGGTTCAGAAAGCAGCAGCCCTCGATCTTTGAGGGTGGACCAGATCCACTAAAAGCTGAGCAGTGGATGACCTTGATTACCACCATACTTGATTTTATGAAAGTAGAAGGACATGATAGGGTGGCCTGGGCCACTTATATGCTGAGAGAGGATGCCTTAATCTGGTGGGAGGTGGCGTCACAGACTAGAAATGTTGCTGCAATGACATGGGAGGAGTTTAAGGATTTGTTCAATCAGAAGTACTATAACGTTGCCGTCAGGGCAGCGAAGGTGAATGAATTTGTGGGGCTGGTTCAGGGCGGTATGACCGTTACAGAATACGCTTTGAAGTTTGACAGACTTGCAAAGTTCGCACCAGATCTTGTACCTACCGATGCGACCAGGTTAGACAGATTTGTTAGAGGGCTAAATGTCATGATAGCCCGGGATGTAAGGATTACTACAGTTCCTGGAGTGACTACTTATGCCCAGGCTGTGGAGAGGGCTCTGACTGCTGAGGAAGCAGAGAATAGGATATGGAGGGATAGTGCAGCGAGAAGGGAGGGCCGTAGGCCGGTGCCTCCATATTCAGGTTCTAGTAGAGGTGGAGGTATCAGTGATTTGAAGAGAAGGACTCCTGAAGCCCCAAATGCTCCCAGGTTTGATAGAGGAGGTCGGGGTACTCAGGGTAGCCGTCGGGGAGGCGGTGACTCATGGAGGACTTACCCAGAATGCACAAGGTGCCGGAGACGCCATTTGGGCGAGTGTCAGGCTAAGGCCTGTTATGTATGCGGGGTGGTGGCATACCTCAGAAAAGATTGCCCAACATTGAAGAAGGGCGAGGCAGGGAAGGTGGACAGCTTGACTCCAGCTCGAGTGTTCACTTTGACGCAGGCAGAGGCCGAGGCTAGTCCCTCGGTAGTGACAGGTCAGCTTTCTAGTGCTGGCACTCCTTTTACTGTTTTGATTGATTCTGGTGCTACGCATTCATTTGTATCTCATAGGGTGATTGATAGATTGTGTAGACCTAGTGAGTTTAGTGCTTCAGGGTTTGGGACTATATTGCCTACAGGAGAGCTGGTAGTGTCTAGGAGATGGGTTAGGGCACTGCCAGTGTTAGTTGATGGTAGGGAGTTGTCAGTGGACTTGATTGAGTTGAGTATGGAGGACTTTGACATGATTTTAGGTATGGATTGGCTGGTTAGATATGGAGCTACCATTGACTGTAGAAAGAAAATGGTGACTTTTGAGCCAGAGGGTGAGGATCCCTTCGTTTTTGTGGGAGCGGTGCGTGGACCCCGTGTACCTAGGATTTCTGCGTTGAGAGTCAGAGATTTGCTACAGGGTGGATGTATAGGTTTCTTGGCTAGTGTGGTGGATACCACCAAAGTTTCACCAGTTGGGCCGGAGGAGACCAGACTGGTTTGTGAGTTCTTGGATGTGTTCCCTGAGGATTTGCCTGGGTTGCCGCCGCGTAGGGAGATTGAGTTTGTTATTGAGTTGGCACCGGGGATAGAGCCAGTGTCGAGGGCACCATACAGGATGGCACCAGCGGAACTGAAAGAGTTAAAGATACAACTGTAGGAACTTCTGGATATTGGGTTCATCAGACCTAGCTATTCGCCATGGGGTGCTCCAGTTTTATTTGTTAAGAAGAAGGATGGGACTCTGAGAATGTGTATTGATTATCGGGAATTGAATAAGTTAACTATTAAGAATAAGTATCCCCTACCGAGGATTGATGACTTGTTCGACCAGTTGCAGGGTAAGATGGTGTTCTCAAAGATTGATCTTCGATCTGGTTATCACCAGCTGAGGATCAAGCATGAGGACATACCTAAGACGGCTTTCCAGATGCGGTATGGGCATTATGAGTTCTTGGTCATGTCTTTTGGTTTGACCAATGCCCCAGCAGCTTTTATGGACTTAATGAACAGAGTATTCAAAGATTTTCTAGATCAGTTTGTTATAGTCTTCATTGATGACATCCTGGTGTACTCCAGTTCAGAGGCAGAGCACGAGTTTCATCTTCGACTGGTTCTTCAGAGATTGAGGGAGCATCAGTTATATGCTAAGTTTAAGAAGTGCGAGTTCTGGTTACCTGAAGTGACATTCCTTGGACACATTGTAGGTGCAGATGGGATTAAGGTGGATCCGTCTAAGATAGAGGCAGTTAGAGATTGGCCGAGGCCAAGGAACGCCTCAGAGGTGCGAAGTTTCCTTGGTTTGGCAGGCTACTACAGGCGGTTTGTAGGGGGTTTCTCGAAGATAGCAGCACCGATGACAGAATTGATAAGAAAGAATCTAAAGTTTATTTGGTCAGACAAGTGTGAGGGCAGTTTCCAAGAATTGAAGTGATGACTTATTACTGCACCAGTGTTGAGTTTGCCTTCAGGAGAAGGGAAGTTTGTTGTTTATTGTGATGCGTCGAGGTTGGGCTTAGGCTGTGTGTTGATGCAGAATGAGAAGGTGATAGCTTATGCGTCACGACAGCTGAAGGAGTATGAGCAACGGTATCCTACTCATGACCTAGAGCTGGCAGGAGTGGTTTTTGCCTTGAAGATTTGGCGGCATTATCTTTATGGGGAGAAATGCGAGGTGTATACAGACCATAAAAGCCTGAAGTATTTCTTTACACAGAAGGACCTGAATATGAGACAGAGGTGTTGGCTAGAGTTGGTGAAAGATTATGATTGTGATATTCTTTACCATCCAGGGAAAGCCAATGTGGTGGCTGATGCATTGAGCCGCTGAGGTCCAGGTCAGTTGTATAGCTCTGTTCAGATCTCAAGGGAGTTAGCTGATGAGATGGTTAGAGCGGGAATAGAATTGGTAGTGGGCCAGTTGGCCAACATTACTCTACAGTCGACCCTGCTAGAGCGGATCAGAGAGGGGCAGTTGACAGACGCTCAGTTGTAGAGGGTTAGAGAGGATGTTTTAGCAGGAATAGCTAAGGACTATTCTGTTTCAGAGGTTGGTTTACTTCGGTATCAGGGGCGGATTTGTGTTCCAGCTGACGAGGGGATAAGACGGGAGATACTAGATGAGTCTCATACGACGCCGTACTCGCTTCATTCGGGTACCACAAAAATGTATCAGGATCTATGGACTTTGTATTGGTGGCCCGGGATGAAGAGGGATGTGGTAAAGTACGTTGCTAGATGCTTAACCTGTCAACAGGTGAAAGCTGAGCATCAGCGACCCGCAGGGTTGCTTCAGCCTTTGGGTATTCCTGAGTGGAAATGGGAGGATATTACTATGGATTTCGTAGGAGGTCTACCCAGGACAGTAGGGTTTCATGACTCATTATGGGTGATAGTGGATAGATACACCAAGTCAGCCCATTTTCTTCCAGTGAGGTCAACTTATACTGTGGATCAGTACGCTGAGTTGTACGTGAAAGAGATCGTACGTCTCCATGGGGTTCCTAAGTCTATTGTGTCAGACCGGGATCCTATTTTCACTTCCAAGTTTTGGGGAGGTTTGCAGAAAGCTTTAGGAACTCAGTTGAAGTTCAGTACCGCCTTTCATCCTCAGACTGATGGACAGTCTAAAAGGACGATCCAAGTGCTGGAGGATATGCTCAGAGCTTGTGTGATTGACTTTGAGGGTTCGTGGAGTAAGTACCTTCCGTTGATTGAATTCTCGTACAACAATAGTTACCAGTCAACGATTGGAGTGGCTCCCTATGAGATGTTGTATGGGAGGAAGTGTAGATCGCCTATCCATTGGGATGAGATGGGTGAGAGGAGATACTTGGGGCCAGATATGGTTCAAAGGACAAGTGAGGCCATAGAGAAGATCCGGGCTAGGATGCTCGCATCTCAGAGTAGGCAGAAAAGCTACGCTGATCCTAAGCGTAGGGATGTGGAGTTTCAGGTTGGTGATCACGTCTTTCTTCGAGTTTCACCTCTGCGAGGGGTGAGAAGGTTTGGTAAGAAGGGCAAGCTGAGCCCTAGATTCATTGGACCATTCGAGATCCTAGAAAGGATTGGTCAGGTGGCTTACAGGTTAGCCTTGCCGCCATCGTTGTCTGGAGTTCATGACGTGTTCCATGTCTCCATGCTTCGGAAGTATGTCTCAGATGTGACTCATGTATTGAGGCATGAAGATCTGGAGTTACAGGCAGATTTGGCTTATGATGAGCGACCAGTTCAGATCTTAGATCGGAAAGACAAGGTGTTGCGAAATAAGACAATTCCTTTGGTTAAAGTGCTGTGGAGAAACAGTAAGGTCGAGGAGGCGACCTGGGAGCTTGAGACAGCTATGCAGGATCAGTATCCGGAGTTGTTCAGGTAACTTTCGAGGATGAAATTCTCGTTAGGAGGGGATAGTTGTAATGACCCAAATTCACTAATAAGGCTTAAGGGCCTTGATTAGTGTGCTGGGAGGGCATGATGGGAATTATGTGTGATTTTTATGATTAAGATGCATGATTATGATTTATAGCATGTTGTATGACTATGTGAATTATATTATGTGATAATTATGATGTGTGAATTGTACCACGTGGGTGCTGTGATACCAGTGTGATGCACGTGCCGAGACGGTCCTAGAAAAACTAGATAATGGTAACTGGTGATTTGGTAACCTGCGTAACTGTTAGTAACCATAGAGAGTAACAGGTTTTATGGGGAAGGTGGTAGAATTGCAAAGCTGATGAAAGGACTGGTATGCCCTTGAGGTTTAGTTAGGAAGGGGTATTAGTGGAAGGGTAGAATAGCCATTTGGTAGGATAAATGACCATGAGCTGAAGGGAAAAAGATCATATACGTATAACACTTAGAGAAGGGGGTTTATGCTGAAAATTGGAGACCTAGAGGAAGAGCAAGACTAAGAAAAAAAAAGAGAAGCTGAATTTAGCTTTTGGAAGAAGAATTAAGGATGATTGAAGTTGTCAAGCAAGCTTAGATCAAGAATATTCAGAGGTAAGATCTTGATTATGATATATCCAAGTTTTAAGTCTGAAATTTTAGATAATGAATGTGAATTGAGGCAAGTTGGTGGCTGGTTTTATGTGATTTCAAAATTGGGAAAATCAAGGGGGAAGGAGGTTTAGAGCTGGAGGTTGGACTCATCACTCAAGGTAAGGTCTCTGTGTGTTTATTAGGCTTGTTTCTGTTAAGGTATAGGGAGTTTGGAGTGTGGTTTGTGTTTGAGTTCAAGCTGTTCTTAATTTTCTGGTTTGAGTTGTTAAGTGTGAAATTCAAGAGTGAATTCTAGGATTGAAGGTGTGAGTGAGCTTGGGCATGATGTTTTTGGGTTGTTGTGAGGTTTATTAAGGGTTTAGATTTGGTTTTGGGACATAGGATGGAGTTTGGGGTTATTTGGAGAGGTTGAAGCTCGGGAAAACGCGAAGGAAAAACCCAGAATTCTGGGCTGCGAAGGCGTGCCGCGGCACGGGTTTTGTGTGTCGCGGCGTGGAGTCCCTGACTGATGGGTGCCGTGGCACAAGAAAGTGGTGCCGCGGCACAAGGCCAATTTCCGAGTGTCACTTTTTGCAATTTTTGGCCTTTGCTCCGGGGGTTCGGGGGCATGTCTCCGGGGTGTTGTTCTAAGGTTTTGGGGGTTCCGAGAGTGTGGGTTAGGTTCCGGGAAGGTAGTCTTGGATTGGTTAATGACAAATAATATTATATTTGTGTTGTGATTAGGACCTTGGAGAGGCTCGGAGTAGAGGACTGTGCTTGTGGCTACGTGGCATCGGAAACCAGTGAATTGAAAGGTAAGAAAACTGCACCCGAATGTATGGTTGTGAATGGGACTAAGTGCTCCCGAGAGTTGTATTGTGTCAATGTTGGTATTATGCCAAGGGACACGTAAAAGCGGTCTAAGAGTACCGTACATGATTTTAGCACACGGAGTGCGAATTGGCCACTGGGAGCCAGAAACAATAGGATAACAGAGGGAGTTGCCTGTGAGCGCTAGCCCTGGTTATCGTCTGTGCATTATGTATTATGAGATGAGATGCTTAGCATATGAAATACTTGCCTGATGATATACTTGAGGTTATGAGATGCTATATGTGTAATTGACTTGTTTGCTAGTTGTTCATGCTCTGTTGTTACTGTGTTTTCTTGCTGGGTCTTGGCTCACGGGTGCTTCGTGGTGCAGGTAAGGGCAAGAGCAAGCTGGACCAGGCCTGAGGTGGAGAGCTCCATGGTGAAATGTACATAGCCAGCTGTTCGATCACCACGGTCGGGGAGTGTGTCAGGACAGAGATTACCTAACAGCTCGTTTTTGCCTTAGTATGGCCAGTCAATGTATTTAAACTTTGTAACTGTTGTAAATGGCTTTTAAACTGTCAATTTTGGGATCCCATGTACATAAACAATGTTTTGTAATGAAAACGTAACTTTTGAGACCAAAACACTTTTAACCCTAGTTCCTCTGCTATTCCAGTAACACGCTTTTACTTTAATGACTTGAGTAGCAAGTATGACACTTTATAAACACACAGTGTAACAGTCTTGGCTATCCAGGGCGTTACATTGAGTTTATGTGGTTAATTGTTTAAATTGAATTCGTATGTAATATCCGTTTATTTGCTTGTATGAAGCATGTTGAGACCTGGGTATACTTGGCGATGTTAAAATCTTGTAGCTAAATGTATATCATTGTGGATTTGGCCTATATATGCTTTGTGTGTGCATGATAACTGTGGTTATTTGGATCTAGTTGTGGTTTGGTTCAGGGTATGAACCACAGAGTTCAGGAGTTTGGTCAGTTTTGATAGATGAACTCATGTTGTTTGTTCCTAGAAGGGTTTTGTGGACCTGATATTGTGTTGAAAGGGGGATTCTAGATATAAGTTGGAGTTGAGATCTCCAGATATCCCTGATAGCAACAACAGAGGGTCACTAGTGTGTGAGTAAGCTGCGGAGTTTATTAGTTGAGATGGAACAGAAGAACAGCAGATTTCTCTGGGAAATAGCTGATTTTGATGTTTTAACAGTAAGGTTACCAGTGTTGGTTTACTGTGAGGGTATGGACAGAAAAAGGGTATTAAATGAAAGGTTTAATGGGTGTTATCCTCTGGTTTTGAGGAGAGTTCGGGTAGACAAGGAATTCATCAATAGATGGGCAGAGTTAATTCCACCCTTGGTTAAGAGGATGGGAGATCCCGATTAGAGGGTTGTGTTTAATGTTGAGGCAGAGAGATGCTTGGAAATGATACTCGGGCTGAGGTACTGGCTTATTGGGCTGGAAAGAACCTAGATGGTGATTGATAGAAGAGGTTATAAAGACATGGTTAGAACTGTGGAGACTGGTGGGCTCATAAGTTTGGTTTGGACTGATAGGGTAACAACAGTGTAAATCAATGGGTTTGGTGAATTGGGTAATTCATTTTGGAAATTTGTGCTGATGGATGTATCTGGAATTGATGGCGACCCATTTAAGGATATGAGATCTGGAATAGTCTAAGGTATTTGGGCCGCTCTGATGTAAGGACTTATCGTCGGTGTGTGGATGGCGGAGAGGGCCATGTTGTTCGAGGAACTGATGGTTGATGTATAGAGCATGGGTGCTAGAGCTGCAATGGCAGTGCTTCCTTTGATGGAATTAGTAAAGATAGATTCGTGATAATCAAGTTAAAAGAATCCTGGATAGTTCTGTGGCTTCTGGTTTGGCCAGAAAGGGGAAAAAGTCTGATTGATAAGATGGTACTTTTATTGATAGAATACAACAAGGACAGATTCTCAATTTTTGAGGTAGAAGGACCCCAGACAGTGCTTGGGCACCTAATTTGAGATCGGAAAGAAGCCTGATTGAAAAGGGTGTAATCAAGATGGTGATAGGAACCAGGGAGGTTATTTGGTATGCACATGAGGGAGAGGATGCCACCTGAGAGGAGGTCAGGTGAGGGCATGACTTCTACATAGAATGACTCGATATGTTAGGATGGATTTCCCAAGGTGAGGGAAAGGAGAACTAGAATGCATCGATACGTTCAAAGTTCGAGGATGATTCCTCGAGGATGAGTATTTAACTGACTGGTTTATGCTTTGGTCATGTAACGAACTGGAAGAACTCGGTGTTGAGAATGTTCCGAGAGGGAGATGGACATAGAGAGGTTGCCTCAAAGGTGCTATTCGAGAGGCTGATGATAGTAACACTTATTGAGAAGAAATTTGAAACTCTGGCAGATGGATTGGGATGCAAGTGATCAAGAAGTGCATAGTATACGACAGAGTTTGTCTTAAGGGAGCCTTAGCATGGGTCACAGTGAGAGAGCTAAGCAGTTAAGAAATAACCTTGGATTGTAGAGGATATCATCTGGATTATGTAAATGAGACCGAGTGGAAACTGGGCTGACCAGTGGGGAGTTATGTGGGTATGTAAAGAAAGAGTTAGGGGTACTTCAAAGTCAGACTATAGATGGGATTGGTATAAGGAATGTTGTAAAAGAGGGTTTTGGCTGACAGAAAATCTATTGAAGCAATCGAAGGAATTTGACCTTGGAGTAGTCAGAGTGTTATGCAGCGGGGATTGTTAGCATCGTCGGGTTAGAACGAAAAGTACAATATTGGATACAAGACAGGACGATGTCTCCAAGAGTTGATCTATGACCTGGTTATTACCAGATGGAAACCAAGGATAGAGACATTTCGTGAATTGTCTAGTTTGCACCGGGTAAGGTGTGAGGAGTTGGTAACAAAGATTCTGGAATGGTTCAAGTTACAGCAGCACAGGTAAGTTCTTTAGGCACAGAATGCATGTACGGTATGGACAAGTCCCCTTCAAGCTCACGAGCAGTGCATGTGGATTACTCCCAGATGGAAATGGTGAACACTGATTATGATGAAGCCGTTGTACACAGAAGGCAGAGTCATAGGTAAGGTTCTACGGAGTATTAGTTTGGGTGTCGTTAGGAGTACTCAGTATAGAGCTACAAGAAGAAAGGACAGGCATGAGGAGATTTGATCTGAAGCCACAAAGAAGCTAATGATGAATATCTGAAGAATAGAAAGCATAACAGGATTGATAAGCACATCATCTACTGCATAAGTATCTCCGGAGACAACTACATCAGAGATGAGGAGAACAGTAAAACTTGAGGTTAGACGGAATGAGTGGTGTCAAATCAAAAAGAAATTTAGAAGACAAGGTAAGAATTGATTGGTATCTGTCGATGCTGGAATATGTGTGTGTTATGATTAAGTATAGAGTGATGGCATAAAGGACCTGATCTATGGTAAGGATATGGAAATGGGGGAGTGTATCACGATTTGGGCACGCCCAGGAATAAATTGACGCGAGGATGGAGCAAACCTTGCAGGAGACGAAAGAATGAACACGGTTGATATACTTGGAGCGTTAAGTTGACAGTTATGGATATCATAAGATGCTTGAGTATTGGGTATTAGTAAGAAAGATAACGTTGAGACCCAGATGTGGTGAAAAGTAACAAACGGATGATCAGTGTTTGAAATCCTCGATTGAGCGAGGGGAAATTTAATTGGAGGCGGAACTCCTAACTGTGAGGCGTGTGTCAGTCAGGGAATAACGCCATAGATTGTAATGGGGTGGACAAGGCAATGACTGAGTTCGGCGCAACGTTAGTAAGTAATGATTAGCTGGTAAGTGTCATTGAACTATGGAATCCGAAGTGGCGGCTTTGGTTGAAGCAGGGAAGAACCCTGCCAAGGTGGTACAGGTTAGGATACCAAGAATGGGTGAAGGATCCAATTAGATTTGGTTTATGAATGAGTATTCTGAATAGATATCATCCCACCTCCTAGGGTACGTTGTACCGGGAGGGTTGAGTGGGTGACAAAATCTAGTGTTTTCCTTTGGACCCTGACGGGTTAAGTGATGTGGCAGTGTATCATGGGTATAGCCCACTTTAGACCCTAAGTAAGGTATCCAGACATGAAAAGTTTTAACTCAGTTGATGGAGTTAATGTGGTTGGGTCTAGTGAACTGGTTTCAGGGTAGAACGTCGATGATACTAAATTAAGACCCTATAGTATTTTAAATTTTGGAATGGATCTAGCGAAAGAAAAGAACAGAGTGGGAATCTGGGATTATCAGTTGATTGCAAGTGGAATAGCAGTCTGAAAGTTTATCAGATATCTTAAAGGATTGAGCTCTGAGTAGGCGAATACTTGAGGTATTAAGGGAAGTGTAATCCCTGATGAGTTAGTCGTGGTAGCAGCTGCTGGTGTCTTGTTAATGTGACACGACATAGGACATGGTAAGAGGTGAAGGTTAGTGAATACTACGATTTGGCATTGGTTCAGAGAGAAAGCCAGACAGGTTGTTGGAACTCTTAAGGCAGGAGTGTCTGCCTATTTGAAAGGATAAAGAGCTTCTAAATTGTTAAATTATGAGGAAATAAAGTTCCGGAAGGAAAGATTTGTAACTCTACGTAATATCAGACAAGGATTTGTATGGTGTTCAGAGAAAGAAGGGAGAATTCTGACTCTTGATTCAACATAAAATCCTGAAGTTGTACTAAGGGTTAGGCCAGCGGGGCCTGCAAGTTGATCCCACCTGGTAGAGGTGATGACTTTTGAGTATCTCTGGAATCAGGAATAAGACAATGAATTGGTCATTGTAATCTAGGCAGACCCTGAGGCTTCAGCAGGGTTGCGGTGTGAACGAGGGGATAACGAGAGTATGGCTATTAGACAAGATCTTGTGGGGCAAGATTGTTACGCCTGAAAGAGTGTTGTTGGGAACTAAAGTAAGGCGGTGGACCTTAGAAATTATGGTCAGTATTGCGGGTTGCTGATTGATGTGTTTGGGTAAATTTCGAGGACGAAATTTTTATGAGAAGGGGATAGTTGTAACGGCCTAAATTGGCTAATAAGGCTTGGAGCCTTGATTAGTGTGCCAGGAGGGCAATAATTGTTTTACTGCATTAATTTATGTGAATTTAATGAATATGTGGTTAGTATGCATGTTTAGGTGAAATAAATATGCATGTGGACCCCGTTTGTATGATAGGGGTAAATTGGTAATTTTAACTCGCTGAGGGCATATATGTGATAATTGTATTATGTGATTCGTACCACGTGAGTGTGGTGTTGTTATTGTGATGCACGTGCCGAGACGGTCCTAGAGAGCTAGTTTACTCAAAAGTCACAACGGGATTTTATACCCGGCTCGGGAGGAGCCTAGGGGTACCTTGGGAATTGTTATGGTTAAATTAAGACTTAGCGGGTAATGGTTATTGGTGATTGAGTAACCTGGGTAACCATTAGTTACTGCTGAGAGTAACAAGTTTAGGTGAAAGAAATGGTAGAATTGCAATATAGGAGAAAGGACTAGAGTGCCCTTGAGGTTTAGTTAACAAAGGGTTTTGATGAAGGGGTAAAATGGTCATTTGCCTGGGAATTAGATATGTTGCAGCTGGGTAATAAGGGGTACACGGTTTGGGGCTTGGTCATATTTTGGTTTTGTTAAAGAATAGAGAGAAGAAAAGCTAGAGGAAAAGCTAGGGCAAGAAGAAGAAGAAGATGAGTGGAGGAGCTGAAATTGGAGACTTAGGAGCTGAAGGAAGCTTAGGGTTGGATTCTTCATTCAAGGTAAGGGTTCTATGTAATTTAAAGCTTGTTTCTGTTATGGTTTGAGGAATTTAAGCATGGTTTAAGTTTGAGTTTTGGGTTTTTATTTTCTGAAGTTGAAATCAAAGATGTGGATTTTTGGGGATTTGATTGTGTGTTTGGGTTTCTTTGATGATGTTTCTGAGTTGTTAGATGGTCTATGTGGGGTTTTGATTTGGTTTTGGGGCTTGGGTACCTTCTTGGGATGATTTGCAGTGGTGTTAGCTCGGGGAAAATGCAGGGAGAAACCCAGAAGTCTAGGTTTCGCGTAGGAGCGCCGCGGCCCTCTTCTTGGGCGCTGCGGCGCGAGGCTATTTCTGGGCAGAGGGAGGCTTCTGACTTGCTGGGCGCCGCGGCCCTATTGGGCAGGGCGCCGCGACCCTCTTGGGTAGCACCGCGGCGCTAGGCCATTTTCAGGACTTGAAATTTTGCATTTTTTTGAGCTTTTGCTCTGGGGGTTCGGGGGATGTTTCCAATGATTTGTTTTAGGAATTTGGGAGTCCCGAGAGTGTGGGATTGGTCCCGGGAAGTGGTTTTGAATTGATTAGTATTAAAGGATGTTTTCTACATGTTGTGACTAGATCTTTGTGAAGCTCGGGTTAGAGGACCGTGCTCGCGGCTTTAGTGCATCAGGAAGCTCGGAATACAGGTAAGAAAACTATAGCACCCGTAGGATAGGGCATGGGCCCATAGTGTGATTGCGGGGCACGGCCCTATATTGCATTACATGTTAGGGTGCAGACTTAAATGAATTGATATTTGTTTGAATGTTGTTTGAGTTATGCTATATGTGATTATAGTGGAATGAAACGGCAACGGAGCCGAGAACGGCAATGGAGCCGAGAACGGCAGTGGGGCCGGAAGTAACACTTAGCACATGGGATGCTTATAGTCAGGGTAGGACCTAGTGGATACATGTGATATCCTTACGGTGAGGACCAAGACCCCAGGCTTTGGTAAGGCTTCTGGGGCGGCATGGCCGTGTTTGCTTAGTCTAATGGTTGACCTGTTTATCTGTGGACTATCTGATATGATTAACTGTATAATTTGCATATGTTATGAACTGCATGAGTTTTCTTGCTGGGCTTCGGCTCACGGGTGCTCTGTGTTGCAGGTAAGGGCATAGATTGAGTCAACCAACCATGAGTACGGAGAGCGTGAAGCGACGCGTACATGTTTGGCCTGCCCGACTGCTTTGGTTGGGGGTTTATTCGAGAAATGGCTGTAATAATCTATGATTTTTATAACTGATCAACTGTAAACTTATTTCAAGATGTAAATAGTTTTCAAACCTTATTTTGGGATCCCAAACGTTTAATGCTAGAAGTTTTTAATGAAACAACGCATTTTTAAGGATTACAGCCTTATCTTTTAATTAGTCACACTTTCATTTTAAAAAAAACCTCGGTTAGCGAGTCTTTGCACACTGTTTTGTCTTAAAACTCACTTGGTAACGGCTCTAAGGAAGTAGGGCGTTACACTATCAGTCGACCATTGGAGTAGCTCATTATGAGATGTTGTATGGTAGGAAAAGTAGATCGCCCATTCACTGGGATGAGACTAGAGAAAGGAAATAGTTGGGTCCCGAGATAGTTCAGAGGACCAATGAGGTTATTGAGAAGATCAGAGCTTGGATGCTTGCGTCTCAAAGTAGACAAAAAAGTTATGTAGACCCAGAGCGTAGGAATGTGGAGTTTCAAGTGGAAGACTATCTCTGCCTTAGAGTTTCACCATGGAAAAGGGTGAAGAGATTTGGAAAGAAGAGAAAGTTGAGCCCTAGGTTTGTGTGACCATTTGTGATCCTAGAGAGGATTGGTCAGGTGGCCTATAGATTGGCCTTACTTCTGGCATTGTCGGCCGTACACAATGTGTTTCATATTTTGACACTTCGAAAGTATGTATCAGATGTGACTCATGTACTAAATTACGAAGATCTGGAGCTACATGCAGATCTTTCCTACGACGAACAACCAGTCCAAATACTAGACAAGAAGGACAAGGTCCTGAGGAACAAAATCATACATTTGGTTAATATATTATAGAGGATCATCAAATTCGAGGAGGCGACTTGGGAATCAGAGTCCAACATGTGGGATCAGTATCCCAAGTTGTTCAGGTAAAATTTCAAAGACGAAAATTCCTATAAGGAGGGGATAATTGTAATGTCCCAATTTTCCTAATAAGATTTAGCACCTTGATTAGGGGGCCATGAGGGTAATAATTGAATATTATGTGCATTTTTGTGATTATATGCATGATTAAATGAATTATGTGAGTTACATTATAATATGACTGTATTTGCATGTTTAATGTATTAAGCATGCATGCGAGCCTGTTTCTTATTAGAATGGCATTTTCGTAATTTTGGCCCATATGTGAATATATATGTTCTTATTGGTTGAGACCTCATTATTATGTGGATATATTTGGATTATTCGGCTGTACGCCCTAATTTTCCCACGGGCTGTTAGCGGGCTAAGATACGACCTAATCATGTCTACCACGTGGACATCCCCAAGACCGGAGCTGCCATTGTAGGATCCTACCTCCTTAGCTCGAGGTAACCTAAAGGTTCGCCGAGATTACTTAAGGACTGAGTCTGGACTCTGAAGGCCACAGGTCGAGGGAAGCATCTAGCTCATTGTACGAGCTAGAGTTGGAGGCTATGACCTTTTATAAAGTCAACCACGCAAGGTAAACGTGCATATATCAGACATCACGTATCTGATATATCCCTGACTTCTCGAACACGCAGCATGAACGTGCGTATTCTGGCACCCACGACTGGGTTGGGCCGTGCGGCCCATTATCCTCCTTACCTATTGATTAGACCGCACTTCATGTGTCAGGTTTTAGGAATTAATCATGAATGTCACATAATTGACATGACAGGTAAGAAGGTCACGGGATGACCTTCTTACCAACTCCCAGGTGCCCTCTCCTATAAATATGGAGACCCTGGGAGTTGCAAAGGGTTGGACTCTATTATGTAAGAAATACCCTGTAAAAGAATACCAAGCATATAGCAATAATATTGACTGGTGGAGTAGAAGGATTTTAACCTTTGAACCACCTAAAAAATGTAATTGTGTCACCAGTCCATTTACAAAGATCATTCATCTATTTCAGTTCATAGTTAAGCATTAATCCCTTCCTCTTATTTTCTTAATTACCTGTTGGCGAAGAACTGCGTCAACAGTTTGGTGCTTTCATTGAGAGCAAGTCAGATTGGTGCTATCGCAAACATCCAACTATGGTGACCACTCAATCCAAACACGGTAACGAGACAGAACAGCATGACGGGCAGGAGGCTCATCATATCGCCATCCCCGGTGAACAAATTCCTGAGGTCCAACAGCGGCCAGGCAAACAGCCGGTGGACCAAGATGACACTGGAAGTTTGGCGCCCCGGCCACCTAATCCAAACCTAGATTTTTACACTGCGGTAGAGATGGAAAACGCTCAGCTGAGGAGCCAACTAGCGAAAGCTAATCAGCAGATTAAGGAGGTGTTGGCCCGACTACCCCCTCTTACAACCGACGCTAACGTCAGAAAGAGGCAAGGCGAGACTCATAAGTCCTGCCAGGGTAATCGGTCTAGACCTATCCGCTCGGATAGACCTCCGAAAGCCAACTCTATTCCCTCATCGCACCGTCGAGAGGCAAACTTCGAAGAAATGCCTAGAGCCGAACAACAGTATAGCCGTTCGGTCCGAACTTCAACTCCTAGCTCCCAACCAGCCTCGAGCGTGCCTAGGAGAGCTTGAGGGAATTCCAGGAGGAGATCCGGGGAGGGCTCACAACATCAGCCCGTCCCCACCAGCCGTCCTGCGCCTCGTCTAGATCGCCAGGCGCGGGACCCACAGGTTGGCAGGGCCGAATGGCCCCCTCCTAACTTGATCCGCCCTGACGGAACCAGGATTGCATCTCCGGTCAGGCATCCTTTGTCTCCAATAAGATATCCATCTCCTCCTCGGCCCATCCGAGATATTCTAGCCTACGGAAGTAGAAGGAGAAACCCACCGTCCGCAGGACCTTCCCGACGCAGCAGGACGCCGAGAGAGAGTCCGGATTCTCACCCCCAAAGGCGGATTCCGAGCTTCTCTAACAGGAGCTACTGGACTGGCAGTCACCGGAGTGACCTTTCTGGTGGAGACCTGTGTCAATGTTTAAGCTCGGCACAAAGTCCTCAAACCACCCAGGGGGGCGACCTTCGAGATTGCCTTAACTCTCATAGAGGAGAACCAGTAGGTGGCAGCCATGCTCGCTCAGGGGGAGACCTGCCCGAGGTGCGTAATGGTGGGAACGCCCCAAATAACCTATCTCAAGATAGGAGGGGCAATAACCCACCAAACGTACGCAGTGGATCTGGAGCTGTTGATCAGCCCCGGAATAACCAAGGAAATCAGGACAAAACCCTTGAGCGCCTGGCTCAGATGGAGGAGCTAATGAGGAAGCTCCTGTCGGAGAAAGATAAAGACGAGTATGATTCGGGGGACGAGCTAGAGCTCTTTGCCCCCAGCATAGCAGCAATGACATACCCACCCAGTTTCCGTATGCCACACCTGTCCAAATTCAACGGAGATGGAGACCCGTCGGATCATCTGGGGATGTTCTACACCCTGATGATGGCCCACAACATTGGCCTTGAGTTGAGGTGTCTGATATTTTCCTCCACACTGACTGGACCAGCCAGATAGTGGTTCAAGCAAAGCAAAAGACAATCAATTAGTTCCTGGAAAACTTTCTCCGCTGACTTCAAAAGGGCATTCCGAGCCTCCCAGGCTGCCCGCGTCAAGGCCGACTCTCTCTCTCGCTCCATCTCTCTCTCGTCACTCTCTAGCTCTCCCTCTCCTTTTGGTGAAGCTTGAATTTGGAGTAGAATTCTTGAGTTTAAAGGCTTGGGGGTGATCCTAGAGCTGGGAATTAAGGAAGTACCGCTAGGAAGCGATCTAACATAGGTAAATTCAAGGCTTAAGTTTTGAGTTCTTTTGTGGTTTTTGAGTTTTAGAGCTTTTCTAGAATTATGAGTTTCAATGGTGTTTTGGCTGGGTTTTTGGGGTTTATAAGTTGTTTTTGGTGTCTGGAAAAGGTTGGGGGTATAATTATGGCTTTGGTTTGGAGCTGTGGTGGATTTTGAGGGAATTGGCTCGAGGAAAATGTTTGAAAAACTAGGTTCGCAAGGTCACGCCATAACCCTGTTCTTGGGGCGCCGCAACCGTCATGAACTTAGAGACTAGGGTAATTCCCTGAAATGAGAATTGGGCTCTCTGATTTGTGGAGAGCCATGGTGCTTAGTGAGGGGCGCCACAACTCAAATTGGGATTATTGGCCAAAGTAGGTTTAGTGTGGCGGGAACTCAAACCGAAGGGCTTGGGAAGGATTCTACTACCTTGTTTAGTAGAACTCGAGGTCCCGGAGACTAGGACTCGGTCTATAAGTCTAAATTTATTTGATATTGATGAGTATCAATTATTATGGTTGTGACTAGGGTATCTGCTCAGGACATGATCGTGCTTGAGGGTCTTTGTTAATTAACTCGTGCTTGGGCAAGATGTAAGAAAACTACACCAAATACGTGATATATGTGATTTGGGCTTAGCTCAGTTGTTAAATGTAGTTATGATTATTGCTCGGGCCCCTAGAAATGAGCATGATTATTATTATGCATGTGATGCTTGAATAATCCGTATCTGGATAATTGTTAAATAATGTATGCTTGTTTGCATTACCTGATTGAAAAGCAATGACTTATAAGTCAAGGACAGTAGTAGCCGTGGAGCGCTGGTCGAAAGCATTGACTTATAAGTCAAGGATGGCAATAGCGCGTTAAGCGCTGGTCGAAAGCATTGACTTATAAGTCAAGGGGGCAATAGCACGCTGAGCATTTTTCGATATGGTTAGGCCTAATCAGAAGCGTGATACATGCTTGACCGACCCTATGGTAGTTGGAAAATTAAAGTGCCAGGTATGCTGGGCCAACTCTAAGGCTGGTTATACAGAGGATAGGGCAGTGGGCCCTGGGGTGACTCTATTGTCCCTTATCCTAAGGCAACAGGCCTCGATATGACTTATTAGTCATTTATTTAGGGCAGCAGCCCCGGGGCCGTTACTAAGTGAGTTTAAAACAGAAATTGTGCGTTTAATTGACTCAAAGTGGTTTCTAAAACCAAAAGTGTGATTAAACCAGAGTTTAAGGCTGTACTCTTTTAAAAATGATTAACTTCATTAAAAGCGTTAAGTATAAAACATCTGGGATCCCAAAATAAGGTTTACAAATTGTTTACAACTCAAAAATAGATTTACACCAGGTTATCTTTCAAAAGAATGGATTAATACAGCCATTTACAAAATACCCCCAACCAAAGCAGTCGGGCAGGCCGAACATGTACGCGCCGCTCCCACGCTCTCCATACTCATGGCCGGTTGACTGACTCCTT
The DNA here is from genome assembly GCF_963169125.1 of Humulus lupulus. Classification (NCBI taxonomy): domain Eukaryota; kingdom Viridiplantae; phylum Streptophyta; class Magnoliopsida; order Rosales; family Cannabaceae; genus Humulus; species Humulus lupulus. Next base: position 153,063,691 of record NC_084794.1, on the reverse strand, counting down.
GCTTTTACCTGCCACACGGAGCACCCGTGAGCCGAAGCCCAGCAAGAAAACCCAAATAGCACATAACATATGCAAATAATATCGCTGGCATAATTCACTGATAAATAAGAAAATCATCAATTTAAACAAGCACGGCCATGCCGCCCCAGAGGCCTTACCAAAGCTTGGGGTCTCGGTCATTACCGTAGGATAACTCATGTATCCCTTGGGTCCCACCCTCGCTTTAGCATCCCATGTGCTGAGCATTGCTTCCGGCCCCACTGCCGTACCCGACCCTTGCCGCTCTCGGCCTTGCCGTTCATTCAATTACAATCACACATATCATACATTATGAAATAACCATTCAAACATACAATAGTTTATCTAAGATTACACATTTGCACACAATACAAACTAGGGCCGTGCCCAACAATCACATAGTGGGCCCATGCCCTAACCTCGGGTGTTACGGTTTTCTTACCTTTAGATTCAGTAGCCTTGATCAACCGGACTCCTTGAGCACGATCCTACCCGAGCCCTAGCGCTTACCTAAGCAAAATCCACAAGTCAAAGTTATCACCAATCCTCAAGTCCAAAACCTAGCCTCGGGACTAATCCCGAGCCCCCGGGAAGTCCCAGATCCCCAAAACAAAGTGGCGGAATCGAGCCCCGAACCCTAGGTCAAAATCCCTTCTCAAAAGCCCAAAAATCCCCTCTGTGAACAGTGCAGCGCTACAGCGCTCAAAAGGTAGCGCTGTAGCGCTACAAGCAGAACCACCTTCACCAGACAGGGGCTAGCGCTACAGCGCCCCCTGCCTAGCGCTGTAGCGCTAGCTGCAGCAGACCAAAACCAAAAATCGCATCTTGCGATTTTCTTCCCCCATTTCGATCCCAAACTTGCCCAACTCTTTCTCAAGCCCAAAAACAAACTTACACACACCACACACTCATCCCAAGCACCCCATGAACTCAATCCCAAGCTCAAGCAACCCACAATTCAAAATCTAACCCAATGAACCCAAAAACCAGAAAATCACTCAAACAACAAGGATAGGGCCTTAGAAATCATACCGTGGGTGGAATTTCGACCTTGAACTGAACCCTAGACCTCCTTGGCTTGCACCTTCACAACCTTGACCTGTTTTCCCCAAAAACCCCATCCATTTAGCTCAACAACACAGTTCAAAACCAGCAAAACCCTAAAACCGAAAATCTCAAGAACTTACCTCAAATCTCTGATTTGATCTTGCTAATCCCTTGCCAATCCCCAAGCCTAGCTTAGGATCCTTGATGCTCAGCTAGCCCTAGCTTCCCACTGAGCTTAACCTCAAGAAAAATCAAGGGAAAAGGTTGGGGGAGCCACAAACCGAATCTTCAAAGCCAAACCCTTCAGCTTTCCCTCTCTTTTCCTTTCTCTTCTTTCTTTCTTTCTTTCAGCCTATGCTTTTCTCTACAAAACCCACTAAGTATAAAGATCTTCTTTATTTTATCTCTAACAAGCCTAATGACCAAAATGCCCTCCCTTACTAATTCTAAACCTTTATGTCCATAAAGGGGCATTTTAGTCATATTACCCAAATTCCCACTAATTCCTCAAGTGTTCCTATTAATTCCCGCTCGCTACCCAATACCGGATTAATCATCAAATATATTCCCAGATTCTCAATTAAACTCCCCAGGCTTAACCCAAGCCTGGCACAGGTTCCCGCTTTGACTTTCCGCTAACCCGCTCATTCTAAGATCGTCTCGAGTCATAGATCACAGGTAACAACATAGTCATGCCCAACATGGCCAAATTACAAATATGCTCAATCAGGTCTACATGCATACTAATTCACGTAGTCATGCATCACAATTAATCACATAATCATATAACGTGCATTAAATCATGATCATGCATAAAACTCATTAAAGACACACACAGAATTCCTTTATGCCCTCCAGGCACACTATCCCAGGCCCTAAGCCTTAATACCGAATTTGGGGTCGTTACAGCTATTCCATCGTTGACTCTCCCTCTCTCAATCTCGGATCTCGTCGTAAACCCTTCTTCTCGCAATCTTGGAGCCACCCATCAAGTTGCCCATATTCTCTTGATTCTCGGTGAATACATAGAGCATCCCAGACTTGTTCTTGTCCATATACATCAGGTATGTATTTGGGAAAATGGTTGATCTTGATAGTGTTTCTCTAATTTTCTTTTAACATAATAATGTATATCTTTGCTTTGATTTGCAAGACTTGTTAGAATACCTTTATATGAAATTTAAAACTGATTTTGATATTGTGTCTATGTAGTTTATGTTTTTGATTATTTGAAAGATTATATGTTTCTCTATTTTGTTCTCAATCTCATCTTATTAATATTTTATATTGTATATCTATTATGGTCACTATTCTTTTTTTTTTTTAGAAATGGATAGAGTATACTAAAACTGATTAAAACAAGTTTTTTATGTTCTTAGTCTTTCAGTCAGAATAATGTAATTTTTTTTTCATTTATGTTCTTAGTTTTTTTTTTTTTTTTTTCAGATTGGTTCCTAGTTTTTTCTCTACCGGTTTTTGTTTCTTGAATGAAAATATTAGTTTTTTTTTTGTTCAGATGTACATACACGCACATGATGGTCTATTTATATATATCTTTTGTAAATGTGATTAGTTGGTTTATGTTTTCTATATATGTTATTAATGGTATGAGATTTGAGTATACATCTGAATGATTATGTAAATTTTATAGTATTAATGTGTTTGTTCAATAAGTTGACTTATGTGAGAATATGAATTTTCATCTCTTTTGCTTTTTTTTTCTTTTGTAATGAGTTTGAATTTGAATCAATTATTTTATCTAATAGTTTTTTGTTTTTTGTTTTACAGGAAAAGTGAAATGGTTAAAAGAGATATCTTGGATACATTAAACTTTTTATAATTTGTGTAAAGATTTTATAATTTGTGTAATTATGTTACAAGTTTTTTTTCCAAAATTAATTAAGAACTAATATAACATAATAAAATAATTTAGGTCCAAAGCATAAATTACAATCTCAAATAGAATAATAAAACTGAGAAAAAATAGGTCCAACACCTTATCTCAAAATTTTAACTTTAAAAAGTGGTAAAAATTAATTTATTTAAAAAATGATAAATTTCAATTTATACTGGGCCTAAGACCGAATTCGGGTGAAATCCGAATCCGACTGAAATCAACCCGACTCCGAAAACTCGAACTCATATCAAATTCCTTTGTATCAGATCAGATTCGGTAGTTATTTTAAAAATTTTGAATCTGAAAAATTTGAACCTGAAAATACGAAATCAGCTAAACCCAACCTGTGTGCATCCCTAGTCAAAGCAGGGACTAGGATGTGTGTTGATGTAGGAAGGAAATTTTTTCGCTTATGCCTCAAGAGAGCTAAAGGAGTACAAGAACTGGTATCCAACTCATGACATAAAATTGGTTGCTGTGGTCTTCGAATTAAAGATCTGGAGACACTATGTGTACAGAGAAAAATTTGAAATCTACACGGACCACACAAGCTTAAAGTACTTCTTTACGCAAAAAGAGCTCAACATGAGGCAAAGAAGGCGGCTGGAGCTAGGGAAAGACTATGATTGTGAGATTTATATCGCCCGGGAAAGGCCTACATTGTGACAGATGCTCTTAGTATACGAAGTTATAGAAGTGTATCAGTACTTAGAGGAATAGCACAACCCCTGCAGGAAGATATTATGAAGTCCAGAATTGAGCTGATAACAGGACGATTAGCTGACTTCACAATCAAGTCTACACTTATGGAAGAAATTAAGGAGGAACAAAAACAAGATGAGTTTCTTCTCAAGGAAAGGGCAATACTGCAGAACTCAGAAAATGTGGGTATCTCAATGTCAAAAGAGGGAACACTGTGATATAGGAACCGTGTTTGTGTGCCAGAAAAGGCAGAGTTGAGAAGCAGTATTATGCAAGAGGCACGCATACCACTCCATATTCAATACATCTACGGTCGACCAAAATGTACAACAATGTACTGGTGGCTGGGAATGAAGAAGGACATAGCAGAGTTCGTAGCTAAGTGCCTTATGTGTCAACAAGTTAATGTTGAACATCAGAGAACTGCCAGAACGTTATAACCATTGGAGATTCCTGAGTGGAAAATGGAAGATATAGTAATGGATTTTGTGACGGGATTGCCCATAACAACCAAGCAACATGACTTTGTTTGGGTGATTATGGATAGACTTACAAAGTCAGCTCACTTCTTGTCAGTCTGAACCATTTACAATGTGGAGCAGTATGCGTAGATTTATGTGGCAGAGATGGTGAGGCTGCAAGGAGTTCCAAGTCTTGGTAAGTATACAGCGTGCCATGAGCACTAACTGTTGGAAAAACATTTAGAGCACGCAGCAAAATTGGCACCGTGGGCCCATTGTTTTAGGAAACAACAACAATAAAAAAAATTCATCACTCATATAAACAGTTTATATGAACAAGAAAACAATCCATAAATATTAACATACAATATTATTAATCATGCAACAAATATATAAATATACAATATATATAACATATAAACACAAAAAATTCAATAACATAAACAATTACCTCTTGAAGCCTATCAAGTACCTTGAGTCTTTTTGTATATTTTTCGATCTTCCTATCCAAAGCTTTGAGCATTCAAACCACCTCAAGATTGTTTTCTACACCTCAAGATGTGTGTGGGCACATAGAGAACATGGGTTTCCAATTTTAGGAATCATACGTATTTCTCAACACATGAGAAATTGGATTATGGTCTGAGAATGACTATAATAAAGAAGAAGAAGAAGAAGACGAAGAAGAAGAAGAAAGAGTTTTGTCTGACAAAAACTCTGAGAACTATTATGAATTGTGTATTGTGTTGTATTGTTGTGTGTTTTGTGTTATCTTTCTTCTCTTTATTCTATATCATATATATAAAGATAATTCTATTACCTTATTATTTTTAATAATAATAGTAATATAATAATAATATCATAATGGTGATAAAAATTGATTTAGGTAAATATCTAACATACCAAATTTGAAAACATTATTTTCAAATTATTAATTAATTAAATAAATAAAATAAAAACAACATTGATACAATATCAGTGGAGTTGGTACACGCATGGCACAGTCTTTGGACTGTGTCGTGCGTGTATTGCTATTCATTTTCAGGGATATTGCTTTTCTTTTTTTATTTATTTATTCAACAAAAATCAATCTTTCACAAAATAAGGTATTAATCTTTTTAAGGAAAAGATAAAAACCACATTTCAAAATCTAAATTTAATTCAAATTTCAAAATTCAAATTGATGATCATCATTATCATAATCTTTTAAAATTCAATAAATCAAAAACTATTTTTGACTTACTAATTTTTTTTTTCTCCCACTCAACTAAAATAATTAATTTATATATATATATATGAAATTCCAAATTTACATATTTAAATTAATAAATATATTTTCCAAAATTAATAATTAATTCCAAATTAATTATTCAACCTCAATTATCATATAATTACATACTCGACCTAAAGAATAAAATTCTTCTCAAATTTCCAAATTACATTTATACCCTTGCATCAACTCTTCTCTTGATATGGTATTGATAGAGCCACCATGTGGAGCTATGCACCTATAATATCAAGCTCCAATAAATATTACATTATTAATCAAAGCTCTTTGATTAAATAATAATATTTATTAATCTTATAATTACTCAACTATAAATATTAGATTGCACTCTTGATAATTACAGACATGTACTTACTGAGTACTTTATTAAAGAATTAAGTGTCCATTGATATAATCATTACATACAACGTTAATCCTCTATTAATGGTTCAAAATTAAAAGGGAATAAAATTACTATTTTACCCTATTAGCTATATCTTGTTCCTAGAGTACTTTACTAGTGAGGTTGTGTCACAACAAGTTTGCGACGTGAGCGCTCATATCCTTTTCAATTCCAAAAAGCCAACCCAATAGGGAACCATTATTCAATCTATAAGAAGGTATATATTCCATATATGTTAAACTACGTCCTCAACCATATACATCATTGAGTCCCCAAAACAATTGTTCTTAGCCTGATCATTATGACAAACCTTAACGCATGAATCAAAGGATCATATGACATATATAGGAGTTCATAGAAACCTCAGGATTAAGATCATCATGTATATGATCATCGTTTGATGCGTTTGATTAATACTATGAAACAATGTTTAAACAAGTATTAACAAATCACATCTGGTCCAGTTCTATATACTTTCAGCATGCAAAGTACCTCCACTAAATGTCATACTACACTAGTAACCCGGATCTAGGTCACATGTATTCATAATACTAGTGGACCGTACTAGTAGTAATTAATCTAAAGATTCCATAACTTTATTTTATTGCGAACTGTTTTTAGTTTATTATCTTAATCTCGATTCTCTCATACCAATATGAGATTAAGACTACATAGATAAACTTTGGAGTTTTCTGATATTCACTTAGTATTATCATATAATATTGGACATAGTCTATATATATAATAATTCAATTCAATTATTTATTTCATTTAAAGCATATGTCAACTATAATTGCTTTAAGGGCATTATTCCCAACAATCTCCCACTTGCCCTAATGTAAATTGGGGCATCTTTTTCAATATGTTAATCAGATTCTCCTGACCGAATTTGTCTCACAAAGTCTTTGTAACAGTTTTGTAAGAACCTTTCTTGAAGTTATCTTCAAGAGTATTACATCAATTGTAACGCCAGGGTTAACGAAGACCGTTGCACTGTGTGCTTAATGCAAATTGAGGCATCTCTTTCAATAGTGCTTAACACACTAAGCTAGTCATTTGAACTTAAATGTGTAATTAAAGACTAAGTCAAGGCCGGGTATGAAAAAGTTTGGTCAACAAGATGATTATTTTTCATTAAAATATTAAGTTTATACACGGGATCCCAAAATCAGTTTACAGACTTAAAAAGAACAAATAGAATACAACTTAGTCGTCCTAAGCGACAAAATAGAGGTCAACCCTAGTTCTTCCCAAGCTACCCCGATCATGGCGATCGGGTAGGCTGCATATGTACACACCGTCCCTAAAGCTCGCCAACTCATGGCTGGCTCGGCTATCCATTACCCTTACCTCACCACATAGCACCCGTGAGCCAAGGCTCAACAAGAAAACTTAAATCAATATGCAACCCTAGGCAACCGTATAAAAGTAGTAAACATAAATCATTAGATTCAATCAATAACAGGATATAAGTAACCATCCTAATAGTACATTTAGCTCACTCCAATGCATAAACAAAACTCATCAATCAATAGAAATCGTAAAGTGCAATTCACACTTCTGTTTATTATATAATGTTCACGCCCAACACCCTTAGGTCGAGTTCTTTGGTCTTATAATCGACCCCGGTACCCTTAGGTCGAGCTGCGTTCTGCACACTTGCTATTGACCCCCGACACCCTTAGTTTGGTCTATAAACAGATGTAATCACAAAGCACAATGCACAACAAGTATTCAATGGCAGCGTATACAAGCATGGCTATCCATTTATTCTCAGTTATAGATATTCTTACATTCATAACATATTAATTAAGAGGGGTTTAAGCCCCATTCACAAAGTGATAGTGGATAACAATTACAATCCTAAACCAATTAAAAGCTTTAGAATAAAATACTAGCCTTTGGGACTTCGAATTCTACTAAACTGGGTAGTAGAAATCGTCCCGAGCGCTTAGGTTTAAATCCCCGAGCCCAAAAACCTATTTTGGCTAAGGCTACCTAGACGGGCCATGACCTGGCCCTAAGGGCCGTGGTACGCCCCCAAGTCAGGGGTGCCAGCCCCCAAGTCTCAAAGGTAGGCGTCTCACGACACACCTGCGAAACATGAAGCCCCTAGGGCTCCTGGGGTCACGCGGGTCGCGACGCCCATGAACTTGGTAGCGGCACGCCCCTGTGAACCCAGAAATCCTGGTGCTTTTCAACATTTTCTCCCAACCTAATTCATCAAAAGTCCCTTGAATCCTTGTAACAAACCTAGAATTGAGTCGAGGAATCTTAACCACACAACCTAGGCATCGTAATCACCCAAAAATCTACTACAATTACTACCCCAATTCACCAATCAATCACCATCCAGAAACCTAGTCAAAACTTATCCTAACAGTCTGAATTTCTAGAAGAATCAAGACAAAATTCTTACCTCAGTTAATGGCTTTACTCCTTAGGTATTCTTTCGCTTGCTCCTAGCTTAATTTCCCAAATTCCCACCTCAATTCCTAGGTTTTCTTCAAGAATTTCCCTAAGCATCCAAGCAATCCAAAGGGAGAGAGAGATAGTGTGTGTGTTTCCTGATGCTTCCAGCTATCCTCTGAAACCTTCCTATCTATATCCTCTAACATAAAGAACAAAATTCCCTTAGTGAAAAACTCAGCCCTTTATTGCCCATAAGGGCAAACCGGTCATTTGCCCCATTTCCTGCTAACTCCCTGAGTCGTCCTACAAATTCTTAATTAATCCCGACATACCCAAATAATTACCAAATACTTACCTCTTACTCAATCAATCCTAGATATATGTTAAGTTTCCCAAAATACCCCTAGGCTCTCCCCGAGTCGGGTATTAAACCATATTGTGACTATTCCGTTAATCCTCTCAATAGAATTGTCTCGAGCCGTATACTGCAAATATATCGACATAATAATGTGGTCTCAATCATTTAATGCATATAATCACATTTATACCAGCAACGGGCCAGTATTACAAATATGCCTTTGTAAACAAGAATGAGCCCACATGCATATTTAATACTCATAAACATGCATATTAATATACTCATATTATCATATAAATCACGCCCGCCACATAGTCATGCCTTTAATCAATTAATCACACACACCTCCAATTATGCCCTCTCGACACACTAATCAAGGCACTAAACCTTATTAACATTTTCGGACGTTAAAACTATCCCCTCCTTATTGAAATTTCATCCTCGAAATTTATTCAAACGTCTTAGGATACCGATCCCACAAATTTGACAATAGGCTCAGTGTCTTGTCCTTTACCTTGCTACCCCTTAGTAACACTCTCACTAGAGTGACAGTCTTATTCTATAAGATTTTATCTTATTTATCACAAATTCCATTTGCTTTCCTTTGTGTAGTGAATCCCACTAAAATCCTAGGGTCTCCTCACCCCATCAACAGTAATCCTTAACACTTCTTTCCTTGATATTGGCACCAGTAACACCTTATGAGCCACCACCCAAACTGGGGTAAGGCTAATCTGTAGGCCCCTGGCCTAGTCTTTATTAGGATCTCAAAAGTCTATTAAATCGGGAGTCAAAATTCCTCTTTCTTTCCCAAGATATCTTATCCATTCTAGTTCATAATAATAAGAGAAATAAAAAGTCTCCCATCCTGGAACTTCATGTTCCCATACTTGAAATTTGCGAACTCCTATGTCCTCTCAGATAGGTAGACACTTCTGTCCTAACAATCCTAATAACTTCATTGGTCCCCCAGACCAATTCTGAACCACAATACTTCTTGTCTCTTATTTCATTACTTGGAACAAGTACTTCTCGCTTCCTATCTCACTATATCTTATTTAGCGTCACCCTAGCCATTGACCGGCCTTCACCACTGTGAGTATTCAATCAAGGAACCGTACTTATCTCAATGCCTCAAATACTTACATATTCAATGTATAATTCCTAAAGTCTGAGTCATTCCTTCTGATTGTCAGTATATTTGAAGGTATCCAATAATTCTAGTTCCCAATCTTATACTCATTGCCCTCTACAATCTTTTTCTAGAACTTGGGAAATAAAGGGCCTTTGTCCAACATCATCGACTTCGGTGTCCCACGGAGACATGCGGGCTCCCTTCGCCCATACACATTATTGTGATACCCGCTCACACGAACCGAAGTGTGCTAACTCAATCCGTTGAGTCATAACTTGTCGTATCCTATCATCTTACTTGCAGTCTAATGTAGTCCACCCTTACGGTCCACAACTATACCCTTTTGCCTTTGAATATACAAACTTCATGGATACAACAATCATAAGGAGGTAGTACTAGACTCATCTAGAATCTTCACCTCAACGCCACGTTCCATCTGATCACTCATCCGATCTTCATATCTTAACCCATTCATACTAAAATAGTAGGATTCTAAACCATTCCTACAAGATCTTCTCCCTGAATTTCATTGTTCATAGAGGTATATCTGCCAACTATCAACTGCAGATTCTATACCAATCTTGGTCGTTACCTCGTCTAACTTTACTATAATCTGTGGCAACTTATCCAACTGGCACAGAGCTTTCCAACTCAAGATGTTAGCCTCCACGTTAATTTTCTCTGTGCAATAAAGGATTTCCAATGTGAATCATCCATTAATTCCTACTAGGGCCTTAGTCTCATGGTTATTCCTCTATGGGTGACCAAACGCTTTAACTCTTTACTTCTATTCCGTAGGTGCCATCACTGCACCCTAATCATGGCTACCTGGTATTACCGTCAACCAACGCCCCATGTAGAATGTTTGTGATCTTATTTCTTCATCTACCATGAAGCATGAACAACCATCCTTTTCAGTTTGTACACAGGTGCACCCTAGTCTTCAACGCACCACCCTATAATTTCATGTCTTAAGCAAGGACAGTATCCATCATGCAGTTCTTTTGTATCAGTCCATTGCGTACATGTTCCGATACCAAGGAGTGCTAACCATCCTTTATTCTATCTTTTGAAAATCCAGTACAAAACTATCCATTCAGACAAACTTTAGGTTCTTATGTTTCCTCAATCTAAGGTATGGTTGTCTTTGAAGATGCTGCTAGTAGTAGCCGATGTGTCTTACCGATTTCACTATACTTCTCATCCTTCATGTGTCATTTTAGTAATTTCCTTGTGGTTTCTATCTGAATTACTTCATACATGATCCCATCACTTCCCATAATGTGACCTTGAATACCCTTGGAGAAATCAGAGCTTACTCCTTCTGGAACCTTACCTATAACCCTGCTTCCTTAGTCTTGGTACTATCAATGAAGTGTTCATTTGCGCTCTGCTTCTAACTGGGAGTAGACTGAAACATCCTTAATCAATCTGAATATGGCTTATCCATGCCATTCATGTATTCCCTACTTGTTGAACTTACCTGTGTCGTTGAGCATTGGCCAGTTAAGATCCTTCACTGCAAACCCATCACATCCTACTTGGTGCAAGAAGTAATTCCTAAAATTTCTATTTCCTTGATCCTCATCTGGTAATAACTAGATCGAGGGTTAATTCATGAGAACATTGTCCTACTTTGCAACCGGGCAAATGAACCCTTCATTTTGTAGCAAACGGTGTTGACGTGACCCACAATGAGATGCTCTATCTGATCAACCCTTAAATCAAATACTTCTTTAACTGAACCTTTAATTCTTTTTGTTGAACTAATGTCATTCTTCATGATGTCCTTGATATCGATTCTATCCCTTTCTTAATCTCGTAGCATACTCAATTCCTTAACGTAACAATGATCTCAAAAATCCTTTGTGCACCCATCAAAAACCTTACTAGACGATCCAGTCTTCATCCAGTCTAACTAATATATTCCAAGTGGTTTTTACCACAATATCTAGGTGTCTCGTAGATGCAACCATGTCCTTTCCTTTTAAATCCAGAAGTTATCATCATTTCTTGCTATCCATGGTTGTCCCTTATTTGGTAGACAAATCCATACTCAGGATCATATCAAAATCCTTATATGACGAACTCAATCAATTATACTGTCAACCTTCTACCAATAGTACTCTAACCCTTCTCTTAAAAGTTACCAATTTTCTCAGCATGCGCTAATATCTCAAGCCCCATGGCATAGCAACCATCACTACTACAAATATAGGGTTTCTCTGCGTTTTTTTTTCAATCTAAAATAAAAAGCGCAGAGAAAAGGATTGAATGACACTTAGGAACTTTGTTACTGCGGTTTTTTTTAAAAACGCAATGTAAAGTAGGAAAAGTGGGAGAAAAACGCAGAGAAAAGTTGCACTACTTTTCTCCGCGGTTTTATTGAGAAAACCGCAGAGAAAAGTAGTGTAAATTTTCAAAACTTTTACCAAGCATAACTTTTTGCTCGGTTGTCCGTTTTGATTGTTTTTTTTTAACTTTGATATTTTTTCGAGATCTATCCAAATAAAAGACTATTTTCTTTGGATAGATCTCGAAAAAATATCAAAGTTAAAAAAAAAAACAATCAAAACCGACAACCGAGCAAAAAGTTATGCTTGGTAAAAGTTTTGAAAAATTACACTACTTTTCTCTGCGGTTTTCTCAATAAAACCGCGAAGAAAAGTCTTTATTTCTCTGCGGTTTTCTAGAAAAGGTTCCAGACCTATATATAAACTCATTCTTCCCCACAAGGTTCGTAAACCTACTTCATTTCGCGAAAAAACTTCTTCAACAGCGGCGGTACGTCTTTCAACCTTCATCTTACTAATTTATTTTTCATCTTTTTTAGCTAAATCTTAGTTAAAAACTGAAGTTGATGCTTAATATTTGTCTATTTTCAGGTTTTTGGTAGTAAAAATGGGTAGGATTTGGTCAAAAAATTGTCCATTTTCACTGTATTTTTGGGCATGCATTGTGTTCTTGACTTCAAAATAGGTAATGATCTATATATCTTTGTTTGTATAGTTTTTTGTTTTTTTTTTCATCATTATTTTTAGAGTTTATTTTGTGTGAAATAGAAAAATAGAAATCAAAATTTTGAGAGGTTTTTCATAAATCATTAATTTGGTTGCTGAATTTTTTTTCTTCAGATTTTTCGGTGACAAAACCTGAAAATTTTGTTTTTTTTCTTCAGGTTTTCAGGTTTCTTTTGTATGCAGCTAGATAGATCTCGAAAAAATACCCAAGTTAAAAAAAAAAACACCAAAAACAGAGAACTGAGCACAAAGTTATGCTTCGTCAAAATTTTGAAAAATTACACTACTTTTCTCTGCGGTTTTTTCAATAAAACCGCGGAGAAAAGTCTTTCTTTCTCAGCGGTTGTTTTAAAAAACCGCGGAGAAAAGTACATCTTTCTCTGCGGTTGGCTTACTACAACCGCAGAGAAAAGTGACACTTTTCTCCGCGGTTGGCATACCACTTTTCTCTGCGGTCGAATACACTGCGCTTTTCAATACTCTCGAAAACCGCAGTGTATTGAGTAAAAAAACCGCAGTGAAAAGCCTTTTTTGTAGTAGTGCATGAAGCATGTGCCCCATATCTATGTCTCTTCTAGGAGATACGTAGCACTGAACATATTTAGCTCAATATATAACAAGGAATGAGAACCAGAGAGACAACCGGTCACCTCTGAAGGACTAGCCTCGGGCTCTGACTGTATCAAGGGAGACCCTCGAACTGGGTCGAGTAATCTATACTCCTTGGTTCTTCCTACTTTGATTTCAGGCAATCCTTCCTAACATGCCTAATCGTTCTACGTAGGAAGCATGCCTTCATTTGGCGTCCTCCTAGATGGCGTCTCCCGCACTTGGTGCATACTAGATAACTTCACCAGGCCTCATCTCTGCCTTGGCAGCCATCTTGTAACTATAACCCCTCTTGTTAGGACCAGGAGTAGTAGAAGGGGTCCTTCTTTTCTGGGTACTGGGCATCTGCCCCTACCTGATCCCGTAAATGGTGATACCATTGCCTGAGCTTCCTGCCCTATGACATTCTCACTCCATGTCTCATCTCTTATGTCTTCTATAACAAGGCCCTCCCAACTGCCCGAGCATATATAGAAGTCTCATGCACTGGAGCGATCCTAACGCTCTGGGCTATCCAAGATTTCAATCCTCAAATATATCGTTCCTCCCGGACCACATCCATTGTTACCAAATCAAAAGAGGATTTGGCTAACCCATCAAATTCATTGACATACTCTGTCACTGTCATACCTTCTTGAACCAAGTTCGTAAACTCATTGTTCTTCGCAGTTCAGATTGCATCAAATCAGTATCTTTCGTTGAACCACTGTCTGAATTCCTCCCAACACATCAAGACAACATTCCGGGTTTGGGGTACTACTTCCCATCACGTCTGGGCATCCTCCTGCTGCATACGCTTGGCACAACCACTCTATCATGTCCTACCACTCCCATATCGTTGAGGATGGAGCTAATCAAGCCCATCCACTGATCAGTTCTGAACAGACCCAAAACTCCCTTGGAAACTGGAGGATAATGCTTCTGGAGTCTTTCATACAATAATTCTCATTTGTTTCCACCTTTAGGATGAACCAACACTGGTTCAATTACTGTCAAGATATAGGAAGCAGCATTCCCCAACGAAACCCGTTGTCTCAACCATCTAATCTCCTTATCCTTATCTGGCATTCTCGCTTGCATACCAGCAAACATTTGCTAAGAATTCCAGGGGAAGATGGAGGGTTCTAACCCCAACTATCATCCACAACCCCTTTACCAACGATACCAACGATACCAGGTCCAGTTGACTGCCTTGGATACATACTTTTTGAATCTGTCCGCAGCCAATGACTTAACATCTCAGCCCTGATATTCATATCCAAAACTATCCCAGGGGTATGGCCAGGCAATCATAATAACCGCACACACAATATGCATATCAAAATACAAATTTACAATGTCTATGTGTCAATTATTAAATCTTATTTCCAGCAAATACATTCATACACATCATGATTTCTATACTTGCATGCAATTAAGGCACATAGGTTCAATTTAAACAATTAACCACATAATCATGTCATTAGATACATAATTGTGAGTCGAGCTTATCTTTAGCGGCGAGTGTACACGCCCAGCCAGTCTTCAAAAACCCTTAAACCTAGACCGCTAAGATACCAAGTTGTAACGCCCTGGTTAACCAAGACTGTTACACTGTGTATTTAAATAATGCTTAACTCGCTAAGCGAGTAATTTGAACTTAAATGTGTAATTAAAGACTAAGTCAAGGTCAGGTATTAAAAAGTTTGGTCAACAAGATGGTTATTTTTCATTAAAATATTAAGTATATACACGGGATCCCAAAATCATTTTATAGACTTAAAAAGAACAAACAGAATAAAACTTAGCCGTCCTAAGCGGAAAAATAGAGGTCAACCCTAGTTCCTCCTAAGATATCCCGACTGTGGCAATCGGGCAGGCTGCATATATACACACTGCCCCTGAAGCTCTCCAACTCATGGCTTGTCCGGCTATCCGTTACCCTTACCTACACCACGTAGCACCCGTGAGCCAAGGCTCAGCAAGAAAACTTAAATCAACATGCATAACTAGGAAAAAATATAAATGCAGTAAAAATAAATCATTAGATTCAATCAATAACAGGATATAAGTAACCATCCTAACAATACATTTAGTTCATTCCAATTCATAAACCAAACTCATCAATCAATAGAAATTGTTAAGTGCAGTCCACACTTTTGTTTATGATATAATGTTCAGATCTGACACCCAAAGGCCGAGTTCTTTGGTCTTATAGTTGACCGCGACACCCTTAGGCCGGACTACGTTCCACGCTTGCTATAAGCCCCGACACCCTTAGGCCGGTCTATAAACAAATATAATCACAAAGCATAATGCACAACAAGTATTCAACGGCAGTGTATACAAGCATGCCTATCTAGATATTCTAAGTTACAGATATGTTCACATTCATAACATATTCATTAATAGGGTTTAAGCCCCATTCACAACTCGGGTAAATTTTTCTTACCTTAAGTCCTGAGCAACTAGCACAAGACAGCCCCGAGAACGATTCCTAGTCTTGAGCCCTTGTAGTATAACCTAGTCACAAAGAAATAATGGATAACTGTTAAAATCCTAAACCAATGAAAAGCTTTGGAGTAAAATACTAGCCTTCAGGACATTGAATTCTACTAAAGCGGGTAGTAGAAATCATCCCGAGCGCTTAGGTTTAAATCGTCGAGCCCAAAAACCTATTTTGGCTAAGGCTGCCTAGGTGGGCCAGGACCTGGCCCTAAGGGTCGCGGCGCGCCCCCAAGTCAGAGGCGCCAACACCCAAGTCCCAAAGGTAGGCGGGTTGTGACTGTCCCCATAGGGCCGCGGTGCGCCTGCGAAATAGCAAGCCCCCAGGGCTCCTGGGGTCACGCGGGCTGCGGCACGCATGAACTAGGTCACGACGTGCCCCCGTGATCCCTGAAATCCTGGGCCTTTTCAGCGTTTTCTCCCAACCTAATTCATCAAAAGTCCCATGAAATCTTGTACCAAACCCACAATTGAGTCCAGGACTCTTAACCACACAACCTAGGCATCATAATCACCCAAAAACCTACTGTAAGTACCACCCCAATTCAGTAATCAATCAACATCCAAAAACCCACTCAAAACTTTTCCTAACAGTCTTGAATTTCTAGAAGAATCAAGAAAAAATTCTTACCTCAATTAGTGGCTTTACTCCTCAGCTATTATTTTGCTTGATCCTAGCCTAATTTCCCAAATTCCGAACTCAAATCCAAGGTTTTCTTCAAGAATTTCCCTTAGCATCCAAGTACTCCAAAGGGAGAGAGAAAGAACCTGTAAGAGAGAGAGAGAGAGAGAGAGAGAGAGAGAGAGAGAGAGAGTTTCTTGATGCTTTTAACTAACCTCTTAAACCTTCCTATTTATATCCTCTAACATAAAGACCAAAATTTCCTTAGTGAAAAACTCAGCCCTTTATTACCCATATGGGCTCATTTGCCCCGTTTCCCGCTAACTCTTTGAGCCGTCCTACACATTCCCAATTAGTCCCGATATACCCAGCTAATTACCAAATACTTACCTCTTACTCGATAAATCCCAGATATACGTTAAGTTTCCCAAAATACCCCTAGGCTCACCCTGAGTCAGGTATTAAACACTATTTTGACTATTTTGCTAATTTGCTCACTAGGATCGCCTTGAGCCGTATACTGCAAATATATCCACATAATAATGTGGTCTCAATCATTTAATGCATATAATCACATTTATGCTTACAACGGGCCAATATTACAAATATGCCCTTATAAACAAGAATGGACCCACATGCATGTTTAATACTCATAAACATGCATATTAATATACTCATATAATCATATAAATCATGCATGCCACATTGTCACATATTTAATCAATTAATCACACATACCTCCAATTATGCCCTCACGACATGCTAATAAAGGCACTAAACCTTATTAGCATTTTTGGGACTTTACATCAATTATGTAAAATTGTCTTTTATTAAATGATACTTTATTTCATGTGCTTTAGACTCTCATGATCTCTAGTTCTTCTAGAATAGTTGTATCTCCATTGCTTTCACAATGAGATACTTGTTGTTTATTCCAGTCTGAAACCCTTTCCAAAATGACAAAGAACTCAACTAAATTAAATAGCCTATTTAACTGCTTGTAGCTGTTATATTTCAGATTTTGTAGTGAAACATGTAAATCTTAAATGTCTAACACATTTCTAGATTAATGTGTCTGCTCCACAGTTATGGAATCTAATTTAAAATCGGTTCATCCTTTGGGATTTTAAGTCTCTGCCTAAATGAACATACATATAATCTCTATTATATTCAAGAAACTCAAAATTAATTCCTTATAATTATTTAATGACTCAATCCATAATGGATTGAAAAATGCTGACTATTCCCACCGTTTAACAAATGTCAAAACATAACAATCGATACAATAAACAGTCTATCACTGAGTTGTAAGAATATTGTATCATGTCATCCTTCTAGTAAAAGGATAAATTGACATTATTATTTAGAAAATACATTCTCCTTAATGGGAAGGCAAAAAACCTTTCTTGGATTTCGTAACCTAAAGTATTTAATTTTCTCATCTATATAAGTCGCTTTAGACAATGTCAGGGGCTTTTTCTTTCAATCTTTATACAGACTTGAATGTATAGAGCATCCTTGACTTTTCCAAAGCCAATATTTAGAAATGTTCAGCTAACCATTTCTTTTCTATTGACGATTTCTCTCCATCATTCCCAATCATTAGAACGTTGTCAATATTAATAATAATAATCACAACAAAATCTTTCTGGTCAAGATCTTCAAATGATTTTGTCATGTCAGCCATTCAATAAAGACTACTTAGACATCCATTTAAATTAATCTCACAATCCATGCATTGAGCAGTGGATAAGAGTATGTAAATAGATTTAAGTTTGGTTACAGTAGAAGATATTTATTCATGTAATAAATTCTTCTTTCTTTTCATAGCCTTAGGCTATTAACCTAACTTTGAAAAGTTTGTACTTTCCTCTTCTCTCCTCTTCATCTTGAATATCCTGTTTCAAACTAAAGTTCAATGAACTTTAGTTAGATGTTTAAGATTCCAAATACCATAGAATTCCAAATTCCATTTCTAGATTCATGGTGTTCGACCATTGTTTTCCCTAAATCCTTTTTCATTTCATATACTAGTATGTGAATGAAGTATAGTTAGATTATGTTACACAATTTAACTCTCTTTACATTTGTAATGGAGTAATTGCTAACTAACGCTCCCACTACAATAATGCCTTACAAAATTCGTGATATTCTTTGGTTTTATCATTGTTAATTATCAGTAACTTGCTTACTTGACTTTCAGTCATTATTTCTAGTACAACTTAACTAGAAAATATAGTGATTATAATAGTCATGCTTCATTAAAGTAGCATTTAAAGAGAGACAAAATCTTTTGCAATCTTTTATGATTATTAAACTATTTCACTAAATGAATCCATGGAAAATTTTCAATTTATTCACATAACCACTGGTGAATCCCAACTTCTAATGTTGTACAGTCAAACATGTACAGAGTATAACTAGTGTTAAAATTATAGAAACAATAAAGACGATACTGATTACTCACTATCTATTTAATCTTATCTAATATGATTAAATTCCATTTCCAAAATACTGATCATGCTTAGCATTCTAGTTGTATGTGAGTTGGTTTTGAATTCCAAGCTCACATGCAAATTACTTGAATTCCAAATTCGAGTTTTGACTTCCTTTTGATCAGATCAAACAAGTCTCCAAGTGACTTTACTTTGAATGTTGCATGAAAATTTCTAGAAATTTTCTTTGCATTCAATCAAAGTTTAAACATATCTAAAATAAATGTCAATTAATATTGACTTTAAATATATATTTCTTTTAGCTTTGATCATTAAAAAGTTCAACATACATCTCTATGTATTAGCTAAACTATTATGTGATTTTTGATCCTTTATTAGAGAAAGGTCTTTTGATTAACTTTAATTAATAGACTATATAAACAGGGAGAGAACCATTGAATGGTTGCAATAAAAGACTGTCTTTTATTTATTTTATGTCTCTAATTAATTACAAGACAATCTAAAAAATAATTCATATATATGTTTCACTTAATTGTGGTTGGAATAAGATGTCTTATTAACTCTATGATTTTCACAATAATAAATAATTCATAATGCTCATTTATACTCATTGATGAAATAGATGGAACAAGTATATTTAAAAAATAACAACTGAATTTATTATTCAAAAGAAATACTAAACTTGTTTATTCATCAAATAAAGGAATCTAAAACATAGTTTCTAGAAAGAATTCTAGAACTACTAAGAAAAATAACTTATTAATTTCTTTCATAATGAAAATCAACTATTTCAAAATGACAAAAATTTAAATTGTTTTTAAACTAAAAAAAATAAATTTCTAAACTAATATTTTCTTTATTCAAATGTCTTCATCATTTCCTCTTTGCTTTGGATTCACTGCAACTACTCTTTTTCTCAAAAGATTTCTACATCCCTGTAAAGAAGAACATATGAAAAATATTATTAGTAACATAATTTTGGATCAAGCATTTAAAAAAAATATTAAAGAAGAGTTTTTGAGTAAATCAAATTTACCCCGTATTTCAAAATTTGGGCATGTGCTATAGCATCATCCTTTATTATGGCCCACATCTCATATGCATTTTCAATAACCATACATATTTTTTTAATGTCGCTATGCATGGCCGATAACATACATTGACGTGCAAGTGATTCAATCTCATCCATTCACCATATTTTTCATGTTCATCAAAGCTAGATGAAAAACATGGTTCCTCTGGAGGTAGATCATAGATCGCTCCATACAAGTATTGTGTTCCGAAGATCATGTGAATCCCATCATATCATCTTCTCATGTGGTTAAGATTAAATGGAATCTTTTCCAAGAGTTTGTCAATGAGGTAGGTTTGATTTCCCAAGTTTTCAAGTACATGATCAGGATTAAGAGAATTAACTATTGTTGCTGGAAATAAATAAATAAAATATAATGAATTAAAGCATATAATAAATATCAAATTTTATTTGGAAAAGTAAATATGATGCATGAATGCAACATATAAAAACACATAAAAATATATACTAATCCATGATAAATTTTTTTGAAAATTAATGGACTGCCTTAGGGTATGTCTGACTAACTCCAAATTAATTTTGTGACAAATCTCAATTTCATATGTGAAAATTTAAAAACACATTTTTCTCTTTTGACTTAAGAACTACTGCTAGTTTGGTCAAGATGCACTAGTCGGTCTTGAAAGCCTAGAAACACCTTTGGAGTGTAGCCCATTATTTTCAATCAATGACTTAACTTAAGAGTGTGCCTTAGGGTCAGTTAAACTTGAAATACACAATGATTTATATTCTCGTAAGAGAAGTCAACCTTGAGATAAAATAAACATATTCGGAAGCCTTTCCTTAGGGAGGCCGCAAACGGAGTTGACACGAGGCCCTTCCTATGCATCTCGGTGTTCAACAAATAATGGAGACCATGAGACTTATTGTCATAACTCCCTCTCCCACTCACTATTTTGGAAAAGTGTGTTTTTCACAAAATCAATATTTTTTAATTTAGTCGTAAGAGTAAACTTAATTATTTTTACCAAATGATATTCTATTAGTTACTAATCCAATTAAGCAAAACAAAACAAAATTGTGCCCTTAATTCTAATTACAATTTTACTTTAACTAGAAGAATATCATTTTTATTTTAATAAAACATTTTTCATTAAAACAACAAATTAAGAAACTTTATTCTTGATTTACCATCTTAACTAATTAAGTCTAAATTTATTATTATGAATTATCAAATATAGACATATAACAAAAATTATAGGACGTTCCTAATAGAATGTTTATACATGAATGTAATGCATGCTAATTGCATACTTTGTGGTTATATGAATGGAATATTATAATGCATAGCAAAATATTAAACATTTTAATCACATTAAAAAATTTATAATAAGTAAATAAAAGCGAGTATGGTAACTTTTGGGTATTTCAAGAAAAATTACAACACTTGCAAAAAATACATGAAAATGTAACCTAGACTAACTAAGCTTTATTAAGAACATTTTGATCTTCATCCTTGACATATAGTTTTATTGGGCCAATACCACCCTTCTCCATATCCATTTTGAATTATACACCTTTTTAAATTATTTTAAACATACTTTTAAAATATTTAAACTTTGGCTTTTAACACCCAAAACTTTCTAAGGCCCAATTTGAATTTTGGTAATTTAATTCAAAAATAAAATTAAACAATTTAATTTTAATAAATTAAAATTGAAGATAATTTTAATTTTGGATATTTTAACTAAAACAATTTTAATTATGGAAGATAACAATTAAAACATTTTTAATTAAGGAAAATAATCAACATTATTTCAATTAAAGAAATTTCCAAATTAAAATCATTTTAATTCAATTTGTGATTTTTTTAATAAAATGAATAATTAAAAAATTAATTACGGTAATAACACACTAACCCTAGGTGTGTACCATGGTGCGGCGGCAGGGGTGATCTGGTGTGGGGCTCGACTGAGGAGCGCAGGGGCGCAGCTAGGCAGCACGCAAGCACGCGCAAGGGTGCGACTGGGCTCGGGCTACAACGAGCAGGGGTGTGGCTGGGCAATGGCTAGTGCGCACGCTGGCAGGGCAGGAGGGGCGCGGTGCCTGGCGCAGGGGTGCGGCTAGGCACTGGCTAGTGCACATGCTAGCTAGGCAAAAGGGGTGCGGTGCCTGGCGCGGCTGGGCGTGGTTCGCAGGCAACAACTCAGGCTCGTGCTCCAACAGAATTTTTAAACAAAAATTAGCAATTCCTATGGCCCAAATTGGCTTGCATATTTCATCTATAAATTTTAAGAACAATTCCTACTCAAAAGCACCATAATAAACAACCATTAAGAATATAATATCATCATGAAAATAAACATCCATCCATTCAAACACATATCACATATAATATAAAAAATGCATATAATCCCATAAAGCAATTAATAATATGTATAGATTAATGGCCTGCTCTGGTACCAATTGTTGGAAAAACATTCAGAGCATGCAACAAAATTGGCGTTGTGGGCCCATTGTTTTAGGAAACAAGAACAATAATTTTTTTTTATCACTCATATAAACAGTTTATATGAACAAGAAAACAATCCAGAAACATTAACATACGATATTATTAATCATGCAATAAATATATAAATATACAATATATTTATATATAACATATAAACACAAAAAATTCAAGAACATAAACAATTACCTCTTAAAGCCTACCAAGTATCCTTGAGTCTTTTTGTATATTTTTTGATCTTCCTATCCAAAGCATTAGACACTCAAACGACGATCTTCCGGAGTGTTCTCTACACCTCAAGATGTGTGTGGGCACTTAGAGAACAGGAGATTGTAATTTTAGGAATCACAAGTTTTTCTCAACACATGAGAACTTAGATTATGTAAAGAAGAGGAAGAAAAAGTTTTGTCTGACAAAAACTCTGAGAGCTATTCTGAATTGTGTATTGTGTATTGTGTATTGTGTTGTACTATTGTGTGTTTTGTGTTATCTTTCTTCTCTTTATTCTATATCATATATAGAGATAATTCTTGTACCTTATTAGTCCTAATAATAATAATAATAATAATAATAATAATAATGATCATAGGAAATGATTTAGGTAAATATCTAACTTACCAAATTTGAAAAAAAAAACTATTTTCAAGTAATTAATTAATTAAAAAAATAAAATATAAACAACAGTGATACAATATCAGTGCAGCTGGTACACGTATGACATAGTCTTTGGACTGTATCATGTGTGTAATGCTATTATCTTTTCAGGGATATTGCATTTTTCTTTTATTTATTTATTTAACAAAAATCAATCTTCCACAAAAATAAGGTATTAATCTTTTTAAGGAAAATATGACAACCATATTTCAAAATCTAAATTTCAAATTCAAAATTCAAATTGATGATCATCACTATCATCATCTTTTGAAAATTCAATAAATCAAATAATATTTTTGACTTACCAATTTTATTTTATCCCACTCAAATAAAATAATTAATTTCAAAAATTTATTTATTTATATATATGAAATTCGAAATATACATATTTAAATTAATAAATATATTTGAAAAAATTAATAATTAATTATTCAACCTCAATTATCATATAATTGCATATTTGATCCGAAGAATAAAATTCTTCATAAATTCCCAAATTACAGTTATACCCTTGTATCAACTCTTACATTGATATGGTGTTGATAGAGCCACCTTGGGGACCTATGGACCTATAATATCAAGCACCAATTAATATTATATTATTAATCAAAGCTCTTTGATTAAATAATCATATTTATTAATCTCATGATTACTCCACTATAAATATGAGATTGAACTCTTGATAATTACAGACATATATTTATTGAGTACTTTATTAAAGAATAAAGTGTCCATTGATATAATTATTACATACAACATTAATCCTTTATTAATGGTTCATAATTAAAAGGGAATAAAATTATCGTTTTTCCCTTTTAGCTATATCTTGTTCCTAGAGAACCATTGACTTTACTAATGAAGGTTGTATCACAGCAAGGTTGTGACGTGAGTCCTCATAACCTTTTCAGTTCCAAAAGCCAACCCAATGGGGAACCATTATTCAATCTATAAGAAGGTATAAATTCCATATCTGTTAAACTACGTCTCCGACCATATACATCATTGAGTCCCCAAAACAATTGTTCTTAGCCTGATCATTATGACAAACCTTAACACATGAATCAAAGGATCGTATGATATATATAGGAGTTCATAGCAACCTCAAGATTAAGATCATCATGTATATGATTATCGTTTGATGTATTTGATTAATACTATGAAATGGTGTTTAAACAAGTATTAACAAATCACATCTGGTCCAGTTCTACATACTCTTAGCATGCAAAGTACCTATACTAAAGTGCCCTACTACACTAGTAACCCGGATCTATGTCACATGTATTCATAATACTAGTGGACCGTACTAGAAGTAACTGATCTAAAGATTCCATAAATTTTTTTTACTGTGAACTGTTTTAAGTTTATTATCTTAATCTCGATCCTCTCATACCAATATAAGATTAGGACTACATAGATAAACTTTGAAATTTTCTGATATTCACTAAATATTATAATATAATATAAGACATAGTATATATATATAATAAATCAATTCAATTATTTATTTCATTTAAAACATTTGTCAACCACAATTTCTTTAAGGGCACTATTCCCAACACTAAGTTGAAGTTGAAGTTAATTAATTAACTACATATAATTATCACATAATTATATCTTTGTCATAGAAAATTAATTCATTTGCAATTTAGTCTTTTCTCCTATATTTTGTCAAAAACATTCACACCCTAGATCGTGTTGTATAGATGTGACTTGAGGACCATCTAGCTATAATACTAATTAAGTTTCAATAAACCATATTATTAATTAAATAATCTCATCTATTACTTTTATTATTACTCCACCATAAATATGGAATTGCACTATTATTCATTATAGAATTATATTTACCGAATTATCTCGTGTAGTCCATTGATATAATCACTTTATGTAGTTCTGACCTCCAATTATTGGTTCGTAAATTAGAGAAGGTCAAAATTATCGTTTTAGTCTTCTAATTACCTCTTGCACCTTAAGTATCACTAATTCACTAGCGAGCAGTTAATAACCCTTAAGAAAACCAATATTCAATCCATTAGGAAAGCTTGTTTTCTAAATCTTGTAAGATCATGTTCCCAATCATTCATTCTTGAATCTCCGAAACATAATTCACTAGCGTCATTATATTTTAAGACCTTAACAAGTGAATCAAAAGTCCCAACAAACATGAAAAGGAGTTCATGAATACTTAGTATTCAGACTGATCTACATATGATCACCGTGTTGATATGAATTAAATCTTTATGGAAAATAGTAAGTTTATAAAAAAATTAATTCACATCGGTCATGTCATATATAATGTAATTATATAATGTATCTTCACTAAGATGTCAATCCACATCAGAGATCTGGATCTAGATCACATGCATTATAAAAATACTTAGCAAACCATACTAGCAACCATTAATTAAAGATTTTATACTTCAATATGTTGCTTAATATTTTATTCATTATCTATGATCTTAATACTCTCGTACTCATACAATATCATACTCTCATAAATGAATATGGATTTTTTTATATTTACATTAATTATTCAAAAAATAATATAGATAATCAATTATAAGAAAAATGTACATTTATTAATTCCAGAAAATAAAATGTCTTCATACATGCTTTTAGGGCATAAACCCAACATCCCTTCCATTAGCTAAAGATAAGGGAGTATGCCTGGTCGTTGATCAAGCAATTGTAATGCCCCAAAATCCCTAATGAGGTATATGGTTGGATTAGATGGCTGGGAAGGCCATAATTTATTTATTATGCCATTAAATGATTATATGCATGATTATGTGAATTATATTATTATATAATGATAAATGCATGCATGTGGGTCCATTTTTCATTATAAGGGAATTTCGGTAATTTGGCCCGTTGAGGGCATATTTGTATATTTTCATGCGTGTTGGTAATGTATGATGAGGCCACATTATAATGTGTATTGTTTGAGCTATTCGACATTAAACGATCTTTGAATGCAAGTTAGCGGTTTGATCATAACGGGGTTATTTAACAGGTTTGGGGTGAGTCTCAGGGTAATTTCATGATTAGTACATTACCGAGAATTAAAGGGTCATAAGATATGATTTTTTTAGTATTTGAGAATATTGGGAATAATGGGAATTGGAGGATGTTAATTTTGATTAACGGGATAGTTGAGAAATGACAATTTTGCCCTTGGGTGGCTCAAAAGGGATTAGATTAACCTAGGGGAATTTAGGTCTTTTGACCTTAGGATATATTTAAATTAGAAGGCTGTGGAATAGAGAACAAAGACCTTTTCCTTCCTCTCTCCCGATCATCATTCTCCTTCTACTTCCTTTGAAATTTTAAGGCTTAGTTTGAGGATTCAAGCTAGGAAGTTAGAGCTTGAGGTTCTAGGCCTATGTTCAACCATTGAAGGGAATTCAAACTTGTGTTTAAGGAAAGGTTTTAGTTCAATTTTTCTGGTTCCTTAATCTGTTTTTGTATTAGTTTTGATCTTGAAGTTTTGATTATAGAAGTGGGAATTTGATGAGGTTTTAAATGGTTTAAAGCTTGGGTTTTGTTGTTAAACAAAAGGACATGATGTGTTGATGTTTGGTTGTGATTTTTGGGTTGGTTGATGGAGGTTTGGTTAAAGTTTTTGGCTAGGTTTCAGGTGGGGTCGCATCGCTATTCTAGGGCACCGCGACCCGAACTTAGTGCAGAAGTAGGGTGGAGCTGAAGGGCCTTGGGGCTGCGGCGCTTGGGAGGCTGACAGCGATGTAGGGTGGAGGCTAGCGCCTCTGTCTAGGAGGCGGGCCGCGGCTTAGTGGAGTGGGGCCGCGACTCTTAAGGGTATTTTTGGCCAGAATTATGTTTTAATCATGGGAACTCAAACCTTAGGCGTCAGGATTCTTCCTACTACCGGTATAGTGGGATTCGACGTCCCGGAGGCTAGGTCTTTGTCCGAGAACCTTTTATTATTAATTTATTGTTGGGAGCTTATATTGGTTATGACTAGGTGACCTCTAAGGGATCAAATGATTGATCGTTCTCAAGGGTTGTTTTTAACTTGTTTCACGCTCGAACCAGAGGTAAGAAAACTGCACCCAGTATGTGACTTGCATGGTTATTAGTGAGACATGTTGAGTGCTCTATATGTTGACATTGATTGCATATTAAATGCTTATCAATCTTGCTTGCTTGTGAGTGGTACTGACTTATTAGTCAGAATCGACAATGGTGTTAGTATTGACTATGATGTTGTGACTTATTAGTCAAGTTCGGCAGTAGTACTGAACACTGGTCATATGGAATTGACCTATGAATCAAGAACGATATTAGTGTGTTTAACACAAGCCTAAAAGATTAGATCTAATTGACATAAGAATTATCATCATAAGCATGAAATGCTTCACCAACCTTAACTTTGATGAAAACAAAAGCGCTTGTCTAGTCTAAAGGCTAGTTACTTAGAGCCAGGGCTAAAAGGCCCAGGTGATTGCATCATCACATGGATAAGGGTGCAGAGCCCAAGTTCGTGACTCACTCATTAGTCACTTATCTGATTGAAGTTCGTGACTCCATAGTCACTTATCTGGTTTAAGTTTGTGACTTACTCACTAGTCACTTATCTTATTAGGGCTATAAGCCCCAGTATGATTATTAGAATCTTGATATTATCTAATTCGGGCTATAAACCCCAGCATGATTATTAGAATCTTGATATTATCTAATTAAGGCTATAAACCCCAGTATGGTTACTAGAATCTTAAAGTGATATTCACTTATCTGTTTAGGGCTACAAGCCTAGTATGATTATCATAATCATCAATTGAT
Organism: Humulus lupulus; assembly: GCF_963169125.1. Classification (NCBI taxonomy): domain Eukaryota; kingdom Viridiplantae; phylum Streptophyta; class Magnoliopsida; order Rosales; family Cannabaceae; genus Humulus; species Humulus lupulus. The sequence goes on along the minus strand of NC_084794.1, from coordinate 153,035,804 downwards.
ATTGTATACATGCAATAATGAGTTTTCTTGATGAGCCTTGGCTCACGGGTGCTATGTGGTGCAGGTAAAGGGAAAGAAAAGCTCATCCAGCCTTGAGTGGAGAGCTTAGTTGGTGATGTGTACATATGCCGCCACTTGACCACCACGGCCAAGGTACTTCTCAGAGGAACTAGGGGTTAACCCCATTTTTGCCGCTTTGGTCGGTGGGTTGTAACTTATACACTGTAATGACCATTTTAGATTGTAAATAACTTTGTAAACATATTTATGGGCCCATGTATAGTTTATATTTTAAATAAAATATATCCATTCCTTTTGATTGAGATTTTTTTTCACCATAGCCAATTAATGACACCTACATGTACGTTTATAACCAAATGACTCGTTTAACGAGTTAACCACTGTTTAAAGTACACAGTAATAGTCTTGGAGTAACCAGGGCATTACACAATTGTCTGAAAATCCCACAAAACTTCTGGCAACTCATCAGCCCAATGGCCCTTGCCTTGTTTAAAGTTTTTTCATTAAAGTGATCTTTAAGGTCTTGTTGACATCCTCAACCTGACCATTGGCCTTGAAATGGGACACGAATGAAAAACTCTTAATTATGCAATAGGCACTACATAATTCCATGAACTGTGTGCTTTAGAATTATGTCCCATTATCAGATACAATCTTCATAGAAATTCCATATTTGTACACAATATTTCTCACCATAAAATCAAATATGTGTCTAGGTGATTGCGGCTAGCAGTTCGAATTTGACCTATTTAGTTAAGTAATCTATAGCTATTATGTCATACTACATTCCTTCTTTCCCAATCGATGGGGACCCAATCAGGTCAATTCCTCAGACGATTAATGGCCATGGGCTAGCCATCAAAGACGGCTCACTAGGAGGAGCTTGTGGGAAATTTTTATCCTCCTAGTGTGATTGTCCCAAAATCCTTCATGAACCTATTGCACGATGATCTGAGCTTCTCTCTCACAAACAAAAAGTGGTAGAGGCATTGAGTAGCCCATTCAATAGAGTTCTCTTGAGAAAAATGTAGTATCGAAAGTGATGGTAGAATTTTCTTTTTGAGGTAATAAACGATCAAGGTCATACACATATATCTTCCTTTTGTTTACTACCTTGATATCTTCTTGTTAAGAAATACTAGGTGACTGAAGAAATTCAACTAGCAACACATTAAGTGTTTCAACTTTTTTTTTGTCATAGCTAGTTGTTGACGGTGAGAACCTGTCAACGACGTTAGGTAAAAAAATTTAAAGCTTAGTAAGAAGATAAATAAGTAAGAACTTAGAATAGAATTGAGGAAAAATAAGTGCAGATCAACAATGGAGTAAACATTCATATATTGCTTAATATCCTGAGTATATAATGAATTTTCCAACCCCCTTCGATGATGAAGTGAGGCCCTATTTATAGGAGAGCTCTAATGGCTCTTGGTACATTGTGGTCCCGAAAAGACAGGGGCTGCTTATACAAGATGCAGGTGGTAGTGGTGTTGGAGGAGTGGTGGTCGGCTCCAGTATATGTCAGTGGTATGCAAAAGTACTCTTGCCTTGGTACCGTGTCGTACCTCCACTACTTGTCGGGTATGAACGTCATAGGTGTGCTTAGGGATTCCTTACTATGTACCATTCTAGTACTTCCACTACTTGTCTAGCATGGACACCATATCTGTGCTTTGTCTTCTTTTGATTGATACGTATTTTCCATACCCTTACGTGTTCCACGTGCCCGTTCACCTTTCTAAGATGTGCCTATGCCTCAAGCCACTCTATATTCTGCTAAACATAGAACTACTTGTGACCTTCGTAGATATACATTTGCGAAGCGTGAGGGGCACCCCCGCGAGATCTTGGGCGCAAGGGGCATATGTTGTGTGAGGCGTGTGCCATGCGGACCCAGGCGGATGGAGCCTCTATGAGAGGCGTGACATCAATGCGAGGGGGTCCTCGCAAGACCTTAGGCGCGAGGCAGTTGTGTATGCTAAGTGGACCTTGTGGAGGCACGAGGCGAGGTGGCCTCGCAGAGGCACGTGGCAAGATGGCCTCGCTGAGGCACAAGGCACGGTTGCTTCATGGAGGCATGTGGCGTGATGGCCTCGCTAAGGCACAAGGAGAGGTGCCCTCGTGGAGGCACGGGGCGAGACGGCCTCACGAAGGTACGGGGCGAGATGTCCTCGCTGAGGCGTGAGGTGAGGTGGCCTCGCAGAGGCAGATGGTGAGATGGCCTCGCGGAGGCATGGGGCACGATGGCCCCGCAGATGCGTGATGCAGCTGGGTGAACATGCGCGAGACGGAGGGTCTCGCGAGGCGGGGGCCGTGACTCCGAGTTGGTGCAATGCAGTTGGGTGCACATGCACGAGACGGAGCATCTCGTGAGGTAGGGGCCGTGAATTTGCGAGGCGGGATGTAGCTAGGTGCACACGTGCGAGATGGAGGTGTCTCGCGAGGGGCATGACTAGGAGCCATGCATGCGAGATGGAGGTGTCTCATGAGGGGATGCGGCTTGGAGGCATGTGCGTGAGACAGGGGCATCTCACATTTCCCTCCCATGGGCATGGAATAACCTTCTGAGGCCTGGGGCCTCGCAAATGTGTGGCCTCTTCTACCTTTATCATGTACTTGACGCCTTCGGTGCCCCTTAGCCGTTTACTTCAATAAGGGTCCAGACCTTTTATCCTTGGTGGATTTTTTGCATCCCCACTTGCCCCCAGTATATAGGGAGGCCTTTAGGCGTTCTTGTAGACTTTTCTCTTTCTTTTTCTCTATCTTTTTTTTCTCTCTTTTTTTGGTGTGTGCCATCTTTGTGACATTCATGGTGCAAATTCTTTTCTTCATTTACAAGATATGGAAAAACATATTTCATGAGTGGCGATCCTTAGGGCCCCTTTGAAGTTTAATTAATGCCAATCATTCTTTTATATAGATCTTAAGGGTGTCATTAATGTACAAATGTCGGGCCGCAGGAAGAAGCTTGAGGAGCTCTTCCCGAAGAGCCAAAGAAGCATCGTTTGGACATGGTTTACTCTCGTGTGGTGCTCTTAAGCTATTACCTTGGGTGCCTTACGCGTATCTAGCGCTTGTCAGATTTTAGAGTGAAGAGTGCTTTAGCCATTCTTCCTTGTAGCCTCTTCTTCTTGTTGACTTCTTCTTTATTACCAACAGGTCGACTCGACTAGGAAGTCTATTAGTACTTGCCCATTGATTGATACCCTTGAAGTATAAGTGATTTCAAGAAAAGATCTACCTTTGGCTGGGGCAGAGAATGATCGACTTATTGCCAAGATTCGGGGACTTGGAGAACAATTTGTTGAGGCCATACACAAGGTAGGAGCGGTTGTAGAGAAGACTTCATCTTCATCTAAGATTAAGAAAAGAGCGGAAGCTAAAGTTCTTATCTGGAATGGAATCTTGGCTCTGACTTCTCCTCATTCAATGACCGTGATGTTGCTAAGGTTGCCGAGTGGAGTGTTCGTGACGGGAAACCATAAAGTTTTTTTCTGCCCTATCTTTCAGTCCCATGTGTGGGAAACTTCTTTATTTTTACTTTGATTTGGTTGTAATGTTGCTTGACTTATTTTACCTGAGAGATTTTTATGGATTTCGTGTTTTCTACATGAGGAACTTTTAATGAGTCCCGCTACATCTTATGCTTATCTTGTGACAGAGCATTATCATGTGCCTTTATGCACGCGGGTCTCTTTCTAGCACCCCTTTATTTTGAAAAGGTTCCCTTTGGAACCTCTCTAATGCATATGATTCGTGTCTGTTGGTGCACCTTGACTACTTGTAAGTATATGTTGGTCCCTTGGGCTCTTGCTACCCTTTTATATATTATTACGCTCGTGTTTTATTTTCTGTGAGAAGCATCCTTCTCGTTATTAGGCATAGTACTATTTTTGCAAGCGTCTTCTTTGAGACCCTTTTCATAAGCATCTTCTTTGAGACCCTTTTCACAAACGTCTTCTTTGAGACCCTTTTTTGGTTTTTGAGGGGATCTCCCCTTAGGTCGGGACCCTTATAGGGAGATGGTCCTTGTGAAACCTCGTGAGCACCTATTTTCAAGGCCCCTTTTTCCCTTTACAAGGCAACTTAGTCGATCTAAACTTGGGGATTTCTTTGGGCTCCCCTTTCGTCTTCTACGACGTGGTCCCTTTGTAGGATGGGTTTGTTTGTGAAAAGGTCACTTTTGAGGGACCTTTTGACTTTTTTAGATTCTATAAGGGTAGCTAGTCCTTATAGATTCAAATGTTGTCTCATAAGGTTCATCGCTCTCACATATATGTATTATAAGAACTTATATATATATGTCACAAGGCCAGAGGCCTGTTTTGTACTTGGCCAAGCACCTATTGAGGCCCATGAGGCTAGGCGCCTATTTTGCACATGCCTAAGTGCCAATTAAGGCTCGCAAGGATAGGCACCTATCTTGCACATGGCTAGGTGCCTGTTGAGGTTCACGAGGTTAGACACCTAATTTGCACAAGGCGCGATGCCCGTTGAGGCTCACGAGGTCAGGCACCTATTTTGCACATGGCTAGGTACCTGTTGAGGTCGGTTCTAATACCTCCTAAGTGGTTTGTGGGATATTTCTTGCCAAGTTCTTTGTTTTTCATTCTCTCCGATATGCTTTGACAATTCCAGATCACTAGAATCAGCTAGGCGACTTCTTTGGATCTTTATGGGGGTCGATCGGGATGATTTGATGAATCCTACTAGCTTCTTCTTTGAAGCCTTTTCACAGTCCTCTTCCAATTTTCAACTTGATCAACGACACCTCTCTCACGACGTTCTCTTCTACACGGAATCTTCAGATGTATTGGTAGAAGGGTGATTGGAGGAAGGTCTGCTTCCCCCAACATGCAAGTTCTTATGGCCCTTTTCCATATGTATATACTTATGTGCTCTTTCGAAGAAGCCATCTAAGTTTGTAACCTCTTTCTTGAGCATGTTACTCCATAACTTGCTTCCTAGACGAACTCCGACTGTAATAGCCATCTTGAGATCCACTTTAGTTGAACTTCCCAACTATGTTGCTTCCATATTAAACCTATGGATATATCTCTTTAGACTTTCATTCTCGCCTTGTTTTATGTTAGCGAGGCTAGTAATTGGCATAACATAATCACAGACCTCATGGTGTTGTTGAAGAAATTCGCCAGAGAATTGATGCCATGACTTGATTGTTCCCGGCCTTAACATCTTGAACCACTTGTATGCAACTCCTTTAAGTGTAATGACAAAGCAATGGTACTTTTCTCTGTTATTGACCCCCCTTAACCTCATCAAGTTATTGAAAGAGTCTAAGTGATACTTTGGGTCCATAGTACCCTCGTACGAAATCATGCGGGGCTCTTTGATGCTAGTGGGGAGTTGCTCAACCTGGATCTCCCTTTTGAAGGGTGGATCATGGTCAAATTCTTTGTCATCTCTGTGCCCCCCCAAGGTACAGTGATAATCTTGCCTTGAGGGCTTGCATTTCGATGTCTAGTTCCCTCCTCTTTTTGCTTAAGGAGTCTTGCGGGTTCTCAGATTAAACCCTTGCCTTGGTTGTGTCCATTGGGGGAGCTGCGGGACCTGTGTTTTGTCACTGTCCATGGGTATGGTGGTATCTCCTCGTGCATGCTTTTTTCTCCTATACTGGGGAAGGGGTATGCTTGACCTTCCTTGTAGCAGGTCATTCAATACCTTCTGCATATTCTCTATTGTGTCTTCCAGCCTTTCATTTTTTATGCGCAACTCGTGTATCTCATTCTCGTAAAAGCGAGTTCTGGCTGAGGAGTGCACCTGAAATTTTTTTGTCAGGCTTGTGCAAAGAGGGGCATGGATCCCAGTGGCCGGAGAGTGGTGCAATTAATGGCAGAGGAGGAGGGTGCATACTCAGGCCACCCACATAGGTCCTAGATGGTTCACGATGACCTCCCCTAGGTTGGACTGCCGAGAGTGAGGCCTCCTCCTCTCCAGGGGTTGGATATTCCTCCGGCATGCCTCCATTCTCAGGTGGTGGAGGGTGTCTTTTGGAGGCTCTTAGTTGGCCTCCGTCAAGGTGGATCTCAGCATCCTAAGATTCTTGTAGGCATTTTGAATGCCTTGGCATTTTTTCTTGTCAAAATTGATGGAAGAACAACAGCTTGAAAGTCATCCTTCCCACAGACGATGCCAAATTGTGCACATCGAGAAATCGTCAACGATGTTAGTTCGGAAAACTCAAAGCTTAGTTAGAAGATAAGTAAGTAATAATTTAGAATAGACTTGAGGAAAAATAAGTGCAGATCAACAATGGAGTAAATATTCGTATATTGCTTAATAGCCTGAGTATACAGTGAATTTTCCAACCCCTTTCAATGATGAAGTGAGACCCAATTTATAGGTGAACTCTAATGGCTCTTGGTACATTGCGGTCCCGAAGAGACTGGGGTTGCATATCTAGGCTATAGGTGGTAGTGGTGTTGGAGGAGTGGTGGTCGACTCCAGTATATGTTAGTGGTCTGCAAAAGTACTCCTGTCTTGGTACCATGTCATACCTGCACTACTTGTCGGGCACGAACATCATAGGTGTGCTTGGGGATTCCTTACTATGTACCATTCTAGTATTGCCACTACTTGTCTAGCATGGACACCATATCAGTGCATTGTCTTCTTTTTGTTGATACGTATGTTCCATACCCTTATGTGTTCCACGTGCCCCGTAGATGTTTTCACCTTGGCAATCAAACGACCCTCCTCATTTGGCCTCTTACGTATATAAAAGGGGCGGCCACCTTTTGCATGGGCACTCGTTCATTTGAAAATTTTCTTATTTTCTCATCTTCTTCTTCCTTCTCAGTCTCAAAAAGAAAAAACCCTCTTTCTCTTCTGGTTACTGTTCCCATCATTCCAGAAGTTCAGGCACGAGAACTCCTTTGAGACTTCGGCACCAGCATTTACAGCAGGACTCCAGCCCAGACGATCACTTTAATCTTCACCACAGCAAAATACCCCTGTAAGTCCTCCGCCTGTACATGCTTTTAAATTTCTTCTTCAGTGTCGCTTAGGTAAATTGCTTCAACAGTCGCATGTAGTATTTTGCTGGTTTTTTATGGGTATGATACGCATAGGATTTTATCCTAGGGTATCGACCGTAGAAAAAACCATTTAGGAGCATGACTCATAGGGTACGCTTTCTGGGGAAATTTTCTGGGTAGAATTTTTGTATGCCTATTTGAAATAACCAGCTTTTAGGGTGCAAAACTGGGTAGCTTAGGGGACACGCACAGGTGGTTTTGCACTGTTTGCGTACTGAAACTTTCCTTCCAAGGCAAACTTTTACCCTGACCCTCCTGACACACGAATTCCGAGTAATCGGGGATCCGTTGGGAGCACAGGTGCGTGTTCATAGAACCACGTGGTCTCACTCTCCACGGGCTGAGATTACCTCAGCTCGTGTAAAGGAAACACTTCGCGTTAGATTCTTTCTTATCCTTAGGTCGCCCTTTCTAAATTTTCTCCTTTTGTTCGTTAGGCAACCAGATGGGACCAAAGAAGCATGCCCCCAAAAAGGCTGCTGGCAGCTCGTCTTCTCGGCAAGCCAAAGGAAACGAGGTGGTCACAGACTCTCCAATCCCCATTTTTGGTCCAGCCGTGGAACAGGAACTCGAGGTGGGGTCCGATGCTTTCTTCGAGGCCGAGAGGATCGTCTCGAAGGTCACCTCCCAGAGGAAAGTGAATAAGATATTCCTTTCCCACAATATTGAGATTGGGAGGGGCGCCCGAAACGCCTAACCTCCCCTAGAAGGCGAGCAGAGCTGCGCACCGCTCGATGAGGAATACGCGGCCTAGAGCGATGAGCACTTCATGGCCGGGGCCTTCCTTTTGCTGGACCAGTACTTCGCGGATTTTCTTAATTACGTGATGCTGGCCCCTTTTCAGCTCCCCCCTAACTCATATCGCTTGTTAGCGAGGCTGAAATACCTATTCCTGAAGCAGGAATGGGAGGTCCTCACACCGGCGGACATCCTCTACCTCTTTTGCCTCAAGGCCAGCTCGGAGCAGCGGGGGCGAGACGACAGGTTCCACTATCTGACCCGTTTTCCAAACATGACTGCGGTCATCGAGCTGCCCAGCCACCCCAATGACTTTAAAGACCAGTTCTTTATGTCCAAGGGGTTTCGCAGCAGCGAACACCAATACTTCAACCGCTCTCGTAAGTATCTTCTACTCTTAGCTCATAAGTTGATTACTGAATAGCTTCTTTTATTAGTTCCTGATCAAGAAACCATCATGTAGCCATTTTCGCGAAGAAGGCCAAGTCCGTGACCCTCGGGGGCAATCCGAGACATTGGCGGGGCTGCCCCCCAGCGAAAAGGAGTAACGCCAGCTCGTGTCCGACAAGACGATGCTGGTGTGCAAGCTAATCTCCCCAGGCTAGACTCTAGCCTTGAGGAGACCGCGGGGCCTCCCTCCAGCTCATGAGATGGCGCCCATCCCCGAGGAGGAGGCTGCGGGAGAAGAAGAGGACGAGGAGGACGAGGTGCCCCTCGTGCGGTGGAAGCGGGCGCTGGAGGTCACCCAAGAAACAGACGCGGAGAGGGCCCGGTCCAGAGCAGGAGCCGGCCCCTCCGGGCAAGGTAATCCTTACATGTTTAGGGACTTAGATAGGGCCACCGCAGACCCTCGGCTAGCTAAGTTCAATCCCAGCTAGCCCGTTCATTGCCATCGAAATGACCCGGACCGTGACATAACCTTACTCCAATGCGTCGATCAGTTCGTGCTGGGTTATGGCAGTAGTCGCCCTAGGGGTACTGTAGTCGTAGATAGTACCCTAGCATTTAGGTCATTCTTTTTTGAGGAGTATGGGACCAATCTTAGGTCGTGGCCCTCCCTCCTGGAGGGTGTAGTAGCTCCGGGTATTAGGCAGTACGTAGAAGAGTCTAGTCCAGAGCCATATTCAGACCCAGAGCCTTTTCCAACCTGCGAGGTCGTTATCTTAGACTCCCCTACTGCATCTCCGGGGTCGGTGGTCGTGACCATAGATTCCTCCTCTAGCTCGGAGGGTAGGATCCCTTTCAATACATGAGTTCTGTTTCACCTTTTATTTTTGTTATTTTGCATAAATATTTCTACATGTATATTATTGCTTTGTCTTTTCTTCTATAGAGGAGATGTCTCAGCCCGAGAGCAACGATTTGTGAGTTATGTTCCCTGGAGGGAATCCTTCCTCTGGGGCCTCCGGGCCCATGGTAAAAAAGCTCCGGCTGGTGAAGAAAGCCATCGGGACTACCTCCAAGTCCCCTACGAAGGGGAAAAACCAGGCCCCGGTAGCTCAGGAGAAAGTGCCTCTACCCCCTCCTGCAATGAAGATGCCCCCGCCTCCTCCGCGAGCTCCCGATTCTGTTCGGGACCTTGTCGACCACAACCCCCGAGGTGTGCGTTTCGGTGAATCCTCGAGCTTTGGAGAAGATCCCCGATGTCTTTCGGGGAACGGTCTACGAAACGACGAGCTACACCGTTGACCATTATTACAATGCCGTCGAGAGGGACCTGCGGGCGATCGAGACAAGGAGCCCGGAGAACGTGATGGAGTCTTCACTGGGGATGGTTCTCATGGTAAGTTGGCCTTACCATTTGCATTCCTTGCTCGTATGCATCACATGTCTGCTGTTTTGTTTTCTCTATTTTTTTTCTCTAAGGAAGTTGCCTTATTATCTTTTGGTCTTGCAAGGTGCCTTGGCTCTCCACCAGAGCATATCCCGATCTAGGGCCAGGCTCGAGGACGTGAAGGGCGAGCATCCGACTGCTCTGGCCGCCCTTAAAACTTCCAAAAAGCAGGAACAAGATGCCCTGGCGACCGTGAAGGCTGAGCTAGACGCATCTCGACCTAAGCTGCAGGAGGCCGAGGCTACCAAGGCCGCGTTAGCCGCTGTGAGGATTGAGCTCGAGGAGGCCAGGGATGCTTGGGCCGCATAGGACGCCGCAAAAGCCGGGGCCGAGGAGGCCAAGGCTGCCCTGGCGATGGAGAGGGCATCTTCCAACTCCTCCATGGAGGCTATGCTGTACCACTACTGGGTCTTCAACCCAGATGGTGACTTCTCCTTTCTAGGGGAGGACGCATGGGAGTTCTGGAGAAGTTCAAAGCTCGCCTTCAGCAAGAGGCACCCTCCAAGATCGGGGAGACTTCCACAGCCGCCGAGCAGGAGGGCTAGGTGGTGACCTCATCGAAGCAGCCTGGCGGGGCCTAGGGCTTCTCTTGAAACATATTATTAAATTTTTTTGTAACTTTGTATTATGAGGTTTTCTAACCTTGAGACAATTGGTTATATCAACTTTATTCTTAATTGATTTACATCCTTTTGCCTCTATCTCATTTCTCTTTTAATACTCTTAGTTTCTGTTGGTGCTATGATTGACTTTTTGTGCTTTTCTAGGAAAAACATGCTAATCAATTTTGAACCAACTTCTAAGATAAGTCCTGGTTGTATCCTGGACATTAAATTAAAAACTTAGTTCGCATTAATTTTTTATTAATATCTCGTTCTTTTTAAGAAAAACAACGATCAATCAATTTGAATTAACTTCTAAGTTTTAGGACGTGGTTATATCCAGGACGTTAATTTGAAAACTTAGTCTGCGTTAATTTTTTATTAATATCTCATGCTTTTTAAGAAAAACAACGATCAATCAATTTGAATTAACTTCTAAGTTTTAGGACCTGGTTACATCCAGGACGTTAATTTGAAAACTTAGTTCGCGTTAATTCTTGATTAATATCTTGTGCCTTTTAAGAAAAACACTGGTCAATCAATTTGCATTAACTTCTAAGTTTTAGGATGACCCGATTATATCTAGGATACGACTTAGTTCGCGTTAATCCTTTATCAATATCTCGTGCTTTTTAAGAAAAACAACGATCAATCGATTTGAATTAACTTCTAAGTCTTTAATACCTGGTAACATCCAAGACGTTAATTTGAAAACTTAGTTCGCGTTAATTCTTGATTAATATCTTGTGCATTTTAAGAAAAACACCGATTAATCAATTTGAATTAACTTCTAAGTTTTAGGATGACCCGGTTATATCCAGGATACGACTTAGTTCGCCTTAATCCTTTATCAATATCTCGTGCTTTTTAAGAAAAACAACGATCAATCGATTTGAATTAACTTCTAAGTCTTTAAGATAACCTGGTTGTATCCAGGCACCGTATGCCCCCCAAGTAATTAGGAAAGGGTCTTTCATGGTTACTTGAGATTACATCCACAAATATACACAATAATGAAAAAATATTTAATTCTCATTGCTTAATAAACAAAAGATGGCCTTTCTGATTAAGCCTTACAAGGGTATCACTGATAATATTTCTTCAGATGGATTGCGTTCCAAGTTCGTGGGACTGCTTCTCCATTAAGTCGAGCTAACTTGTATGTTCCTTCCTTTATGACCTCGATTATTTGATATGGCCCTTCCCAGTTTGGTCCCAATACTCCGTCTTTGGGATCTTTACTGGCTAAGAAGATTCTCCTGAGAACCAAGTCGCCAATGCTAAAGGCACATTTTCTGACCTTTGAATTGAAATAACGAGTGATCTTTTGCTGATAATGCGCGAGCTGGAGCTGTGAATCTTCTCGTCTTTCATCAATCAGGACGAGGGACGCGCAGAGCAGTTCGTGATTGTGGTCCTGTTCATACGCCTGGACTCTATGCGAGGCTACCTTTACCTCGACAAGAAGGATCACGTCACTCCCGAAAGCTAGGGAGAAAGGAGTATGACCAGTCGGAGTTCGATGCGAGGTCCGGTATGCCCATAGTACCTGGGGGAGCTGTTCTGGCCAGACCCCCTTGGCTTTGTCCAGTCTCTTCTTAAGGCTCGCCTTTTGCATCTTATTGACGGCCTCGACCTGCCCATTTGCCTGGGGATAGGCCACGGAGGAGAAGCTCTTTACAATGTCGTGCCTCTCACAGAATTCGGTGAAGAGGTCGTTGTCGAACTGCGTTCCATTGTCTGATACGATCTTTTTTGGCAGCCCGAACCGACAGATAATGCTTTTGACAACGAAGTCGAGGGCTCTCTTTGAAGTGATTGTTGCCAAGGGTTCTACCTCTGCCCACTTGGTAAAGTAGTCGATAGCCACCACTGCATAACGGATCCCTCCCTTTCCAGTAGGGAGGGCACCAACCAAGTTGATTCCCCAGACCGCGAATGGCCAGGGGACGAGATCATTTTCATCTCAACTGGTGGAGCTCGGGAAACTGTGGCAAATCGCTGACACTTGTCACATTTCTTGACGTACGAGATCGAGTCCTTCGACAGAGTGGGCCAGTAATATCCTTGCCTCAAGACCTTCAGGGCCAAGCTTTGCCCCCCAGTGTGATCTCCGCAAAAACCCTCATGCACTTCTTGTAAAATGGCCATTGGTTTGCCTGGCAGAACACATCGTAAGAGGGGTAGAGAGTGCCCTCGCCGATATAGCATCCCATATACCACTGTATACCTTGGAGCCTGGTAAAGTACCCGCCGTGCGTCATTACGTTCTTCAGGTAACTTTCCTTCGGTGAGATATTCAAAGATGGGGGTCATCCAGGTCGGTCTGGCGTCGATCATCTCGACCTCCGCTGTGACTTTTATGCTTGGTTTCTCCAAGAACTCTACCGATACTAACCCCAAAGTCTCTGTTTCCTCGGAGGTAGCGAGCTTTGCAAGGGCGTCTGCATTGGCATTCTGCTCCCGAGGTATCTGCTCGATTGAGCCCCGTTCAAATGCAGACAGCTCGACTTTTACCTTGGCCAGGTAAGCAGCCATCTTGGTTCCCCGTGCTTGGTATTCACCCAGCACTTGGTTTACCATGAGCTGGGAATCGCTGAAACACTGAACGGAGCTGGCCTTCAGCTCCTGGGCCACCCTTGGCCCAACCAGTAAAGCTTTGTATTCAGCCTCGTTGTTGGATACTTTGAACACGAATCTCAATGCCGAGTGGAATCTATGTCCTTCTAGGATATCAAAATGATTCCAGCCTCGGAGCCATTCTCGTTAGATGATCCATCTGCGAAGACCTTCCATGACGCCTGGACTGAGGTAACCTGGGGTGAATCTTCGATAGGATCTTCTCGGAATCCTGTACATTCTTCCACAAAATCATCCAGGGTTTGGCTTTTTATTGCAGTTCGTGGAGTGTACAAAATCTCGAACTGGCTGAGCTCAATAGCCCACTTCAACAGACGTCCCGATGCTTCAGGTGTTTGCAAAACCTGCGTTAAAGGTTGATCGGTTATGACATGTATTGAGTGGGATTGGAAATACGACATGAGCTTTCGGGAGGCCGTGATAAGATAGAATGCCATCTTCTCCATCAACGGGTATCGGGACTCAGCCCTGAGAAGCCTCTTGCTGATGTAATAGACTGGCTTTTAAACCCAGTCTTCTTCTCGGACCAATACGGAACTAGCTGCATCTTCTGTGATAGCTAGGTAAAGGAAAAGAGGCTCTCCTGCCGTTGGTTTGGAAAATGCAGGTAGCTCGGCTAGATGTGATTTCAGGTCGAGGAAGGCACGTTCACACTCCTCTGTCCATTCAAACTTCTTATTCCCCCGGAGCAGGTTGTAGAATGACAGGCACTTGTCGGTGGATTTAGAAATAAATCGATTGAGGGCTGCCACCCTTCCTGTTAGGCCTTGAACGTCCTTTCGCGACTGAGGTGAGGGCAGCTCAAGCAACGACCTGATCTTATCGGGGTTCGCCTTGATTCCTCTGGTGTTGACAATGAAACCCAGGAATTTTCCAAATGCTACCCTGAAAGTGCACTTCTGTGGGTTAAGCCTCATGTTGTATTCTCTCAGTATCTTGAATCATTCTGCCAGGTCGAAAACATGGTTATCGGCAAGCTTCGACTTGACCAACATGTCGTCGACGTACACTTCCATGTTTTTCCCGATCTAGTTGGCAAACATCTTGTTCACCAATCTCTGGTATGTAGCCCCGACGTTCTTCAGCCCTAACGGCATGACCTTGTAACAATAGACGTTAGTTGGAGTCATGAAGCTAGTATGCTCCTGATACGCTGGGTTCATGGAGATTTGACTATAGCCCGAGTATGCATCCATAAAGGACATGAGCTCGTGCCCTGCTGTGGCGTCTACCAATTGGTCGATCCTTGGCAAGGGAAAACAGTCTTTGGGGCAAGCTTTGTTCAGATCAGAGAAGTCGATGCAGGTCCACCATTTCCCGTTGGGCTTCGGGACGAACACAGGATTAGCGACCCAGACCGGGAACTAAGCTTCGCGGATAAAGCCGCACTTTTTGAGCCGGGCTACTTCCTTTTCTAGGGCTTCAGCTCGGGTTGTTCCTAGGCGCCTCTGTTTTTGGGATTTCGCTGGCACGCTCTTATCCAAATGGAGGGTGTGCATGATGACACTCGGGCTGATTCCCACCATGTCCTCATGAGACCATGCGAACACGTCCAGGTTCTCCTGCAGGAACTTGATCAGCTCTACCTTCCTTTCGTCACAGAGTTTTTTTCTGAGCTTAACCATCTGCGAGGGATTCTGGGGATTGATATTTACCTCCTCGAGCTCTTCAATAGCATGGAGCTCGGACTTATCCTCGCCTATCCTGGGGTCGATATCATCACTTAAGATGATATCTTCCCCTCCGGCACTCTGAGGTTTTTCAATCTCAGGATTAGGCAAAGGTTCCTAAGATTCCTCGTTTCCACTCTGGACGGTCATTGTTAACTGCCCGGGTTTTACTTTTCCCTTCATGAAAATGTTGTAGCATTCCCTGGCAGCAAGTTGATCACCATAGACTATGCATATCCCCGTGGAAGAGGGGATTCAGCGCGACGTGGCGGATGGAGGTAACGGCTTCAAATGCTATAAGCGTAGGTCGAGGTAACGGCTTCAAATGCTATAAGCGTAGGTCGACCCAATATGGCATTGTACGCGGCAGGACAATCGATGACCACAAACTCGAGGAGTTTGGAGACTGTCCGAGGTCCCTCTCCCAAGGTGATCACCAGCGCGATCGTTCCTATTGCCGTTGATCCTACTCCAGAGAATCCATAAAGCATCATGGAGGTTCCCTTCAGCGTGGACCGGAATAGTAGGTTTATCGAGCTTCCATTATCGACCAACACTCTCCTAACCCTTCGATTAGCGAGCTGCACTGCTACGACCAGAGGGTCGTTATGAGGGAACTGGATGTGGTTGGCATCTTCTTTAGTAAATATGATTGGTTTCCTTTCCAATCGTCACTGCTTGGGACAAACTCCACTCCATTATGAGCTTTAAGTTCGTTGACGTACCTCTTTTGGGCACCTCTGCTCGTGCCAGCCAAATGAGGACCTCCAAAGATCGTGGATATCTCTCCTCCTATTACGGGAGGAGGGATGTCCTGATCTACCCAAGACCCGGGCTGACTGACCGAGACTTTCGGAGATGGATGGCCTGTAGGAACTCTATTCCGCGCATACTGAGCCAAAGGTCCGGCTCTGATGAGATTTTCGATCTCATCCTTCAGGTGCCTGCAGTCATCGGTATTGTGGCCAATGTCATTGTGGAACCGACAGAACCTGGAAGGGTCTCGCTTTCCCTTCTGGTGCTTTAACGACTCCGGCTTCTTCCAGGAGAGGCGGGCAAAATTTGCTAGGAAGATGTTCTCCCTAGAGTGGGTGAGCTCCGTATAAGTCGCGTAGACCGGCTTAAATATTTCTACGAATTTGTTCTTCTTTGGACCGTGCTGGTTGCCCTCGCTGCTCCCCTTTCTCTTGCCTCCACCAAACTGGTTATTCTGCGTAACGGTCTAGGTCGCTGTCACGACCTCCGTTCCCACTCCAGTGGGATGTTCAGGGACTTGGCAGGTTCCTGCGGCTGAGGCTTGCGCCTCCTCCAGGTTGATCCATCCCTGGGCCCTATTTAGGAATTCATTTACAGAGCTGACTCCCTTCCTTTGTATCTCATTCCAGAGTCCCCCCCCCCCCCCCCCCAAATGAGGATTCTCGTTCTCAAAGCAATGAGCTTGGAGCTATCATCTGCGTCTCTGGCCCGAGCAGCGACGTTCATGAATCTGCTCAGGTGAGCCTTCAGAGGCTCGTCGAGTTGCTGCCTTACGTTTGCCAGGGTGTCGGTCTTGACGCGGGCAACCTGGGAAGCTCAGAATGCTCTCTTGAAGTCAGTAGAGAAAGTTTTCCATGAGCTGATTGACTGTTTTTTACTCTGTTTGAACCACTGTCTGGCCGGCCCAGTCAAGGTGGAGGGAAATATTAGACACCTCAGCTCAGGGCCAATGTTGTGGGCCATCATCAAGGTGTTGAACATACCCAGATGATCTGACGGATCGCCGTCTCCGTTGAATTTGGACAAGTGCGGCATACGGAATCTAGGTGGATACACCGTTGCTGCTATGCTGGGGGAGAAGAGCTCAAGTTCATCCCCTGAATCATATTCATCTTTTTCTTTTTCTGATAGGAGCTTCCTCATCAACCAGGCGCTCAAGGGTTATGTCCTGATTTCCTTGGTTGTTCCGGTGCTGTTCAACAGCTCCAGATCCATTGTACACGTTTGGCGGGTTATTGTCCCTCCTATCTTGAGATAGGTTATATGGGACATTCCCACTGTCGCGTACCTCGGACAGGTCTTCCCTTTGGCGAGCACGGCGGCCGTTTCCCGTCGGGTCTCCTCTTTGAGAGTTTAGATGATCTCGGAGGTCGTCTCTCGGGGCAGCTTGAGGACTTTGCGCTGAGCTCAAGCGTTGGCGCAAGTCTCTGCCAGAAAGGTCACTTTGGCAGCTTCCGGTCCAATAGCTCCCATTTGAGAAGCTTGGAGCCCGCCTCTGGGGATGAGGATTCGGGACTTCTCTGGGCGCCCTGCTACGATGGGAAGGCCCTGGGGAAGGTGGATTCGTCCTATTGCTCCCATGAGCTGGAATATCTCGGACTGGCTGAGGAGGAGACGAATATCTTATCGGTGAAGGAGGATGCCTGACCGGGGATGCAATCCTGGTCCCGTCAGGGCGGATTAGGTTAGGTCGGGACCGCTCAGCTCTACCAACCTCCGAATCCTACGCTCGGCAATCTGAGCAGGGTGCGGGACAGTTGGCTGGGATGGGCTATCGCTGTGAGCTCTCCCCGGATCTCCTTCGCGAATTCCCTCGAGCCCTCCTGGGCGCACTCGAGGGTGGAAGTGAGCTGGGAGTTGAAGTTCGGACCGATCGACTGTATTGTTGCTCGGCCCTAGGTAGTTCTTCAAAGGTGGTCTCCTAGTGGTGCGATGTGGGAGTAGAGTTGGACGTCGGGGGTCTGGCCGACTGGCTAGGCCTGGACCGATTACCTCAGCGGGACTTATGAGTCTCACCTTGCCTCTTTCTGACGTTATCGTCGGTTGTAAGAGGGGGTAGTTGGGCCAAAACCTCATGAATCTGCTGGTTAGCTTTCACCAGCTGACTCCTCAGCTGTGCATTCTCCATTTCTACCGCCGTGTAGAAATCTTGGTTCAGATTAGGTGGCCAGGGAGCCGAACTTCCAGTGTCATCTTGGCCTATTGGCTGCTTGCCTGGCCGCTGTTGAACCTCAGGGTTCTGATCATCGGAGATGGTGGCATGATGGGCCTCCTGCCCATCACGTTGGTCTGCCTCGTTACCATGTCTTGAGCGAGTGACCACCATGGTTGGGTATTTGCGATAGCACCAATCTAACAAGCTCTCAATGAAAGCACCAAACTGTTGACGCGGTTCTTCGCCAACAGGTAATTAATAGAATAAGAGAATGGGATTAGTGCTAAGTAACGAACCGTAACAGATGAATGATCTTAAAATAAAATGGTGATACGAATACTTTTTTAGGTGGTTCAAAGGTTAAAATCCTTCTACTCCACCAGCCAATATTATTGCTATTTTTCTGGTATTCTCTACAAGGTATTTCTTTACACATTAGAATCCAACCCTTTGCAACTCCTAGGGTCTCCATATTTATAGGAGAGGGCACCTGGGGGTTGGCAAGGGGGGCCATCCCATGATCTTCTTACCCATCATGTCATTTCTGTGACATTCATGATTAATTCTTAAAATCTGACAAATGAAGTGTGGTCTAATCAATAGGTAAGGGGGATAATGGGCCGCACGGCCCATCCCAGTCGTGGGTGCCTGAACATGCACGTTTATGCTGTGTGTCTGAGAATTTAGGGATATATCAGACACGTGATGTCTGATATATGCATGTTTACATTGCGTGGTTGACTTAATAAGGGGTCACAGATGCCAACTCAAGCTCGTACCTCGAGCTGGATGTCTTCTTAGCCCGCGGTGTCCATACTTCTGACCCGACTCCCTAGTAACCTTAGTAAGCCTTTGGTTACCTCGAGCTAAAGAGGTGGGACCTGGTAAGGGCATCTCCGGGTACATGGCATCCACGTGGCTGATATATAATTATGCCATACCTGAGCTCGCTAATAGCCCGTGGAGAATTAGGGCGTACATAGCAGTACCCACCATGTTCGAAGAAATGGTATGGGGATGTGATGCCAGATAAACTCCCCAAAGCCTTGCCACCAAAAAGGGGGATTGATCACCAGATAGAGCTGGTGCCGGGAGTGAAACCTCCAACAAAAGTGCCTTACAGAATGGCTCCCCGTGAGCTAGAAGAGTTGAGGAAACAACTAAAGGAGTTATTGGAGGCAGGCTTCATCACACCGTTGAAGGCGCCATTTGGTGCACCTGTGCTATTCCAGAAGAAACACAATGGGAGCTTGAGACTGTGCATTGATTATAGGGCTCTCAAGAAGGTGATTGTTCGAAACACCTACCCCATCCCTCTGATCGCTGATTTGTTCGACTAGCTAAGTAGAGCCAAATACTTCACCAAGATAGACTTGAGATCGGGCTATTATCAGGTGAGGATCGCAGATGGGGATGAACCAGAGACAATGTGCGGTACTGGATATGGAGCATTTGAGTTTCGAGTAACGCCGTTTGGGTTGACAAATGAACCTGCCACTTTCTGCACACTGATGAACCAAGTATTCCACGAGTATCTAGATAAGTTCGTGGTGGTGTACTTGGATGATATCATGGTTTATAGTGCCACGATTGAAGAGCATCAAGAACACTTAGCTCAAGTGTTTCAGAAGTTGAGAGAGAACCAACTATATGTGAAACGCGTGAAAAGCTCATTTGTACAAGAGAGCATCAAGTTCCTAGGCCACGTTGTGGAATGTGTCTGAATTCGTATGGATCTGGAGAAGGTGAGGGCAATCCAAGAATGGAAATCCCCCACAAACGTTAAAGACCTCCGCTCTTTCTTGGACCTAGTCAACTACTATAGGCAATTTGTGGACGCCCACTCAAGAAGAGCGACACCCTTGACCGATCTGCTAAAAAAGGGTGTGACTTGGGCATGGACTGACAAGTGTGCTGAAGCATTCAGGAGTTTGAAGGAAGCCATGATGAAGGATCCTATTCTTAGCTTGCCAGATGTTAGCAAGCCCTTCAAAGTACAGATAGATGCCTCAGATTATGCTTTGAGAGGGGTACTAGTACAAGAAGACCACCCGGTAGCATATGAGAGTCACAAGCTGTCTGAAGCTGAGAGGTGGTATACTGCCCAGAAGAAGGAACTCCTCGCGGTTATCCATTTCTTGTGAGTGTGGAGACATTACTTTCTGGGGTCGAAGTTTGTGGTGAAGATGGATAATGCAGCGGTTAGTCATTTCCTTACACAGCCGAAATTGACCCCTAAGCAAGCTTGATGGCAAGAGTTCGTGGTGGAATTCGACTTCTGTTTTGAGCACAGGGCAGGACGCTTGAACCAGGTAGTTGATGCCTTGAGTCGCAAAGTAGAATTGGTGACTCTAAAGATCTTGGATAGTTTGTTCGCTAG
Source organism: Humulus lupulus (assembly GCF_963169125.1). Classification (NCBI taxonomy): domain Eukaryota; kingdom Viridiplantae; phylum Streptophyta; class Magnoliopsida; order Rosales; family Cannabaceae; genus Humulus; species Humulus lupulus. Next base: position 153,015,950 of record NC_084794.1, on the reverse strand, counting down.
CATCGTGAACACTCCACTCAAGGAGCGCTTCAAAGAAAACCTGGAGAAAGACCCGGTTGTCAGAACCCTCCTGAAGCTCGTAAAAGAAGGCAAGACTTGCCATTTCTGGGTGGAGAATGATCTTCTGTGGGCCAAAGGGGGCTGCTTGTATGTTCCAAAAGCTGGAGATTTGCAGAAGACATTACTAAGCGAGTGTCATGACACCTTGTGGGCAGGTCATCCAGGGTGGCAGAGAACGCATGCCCTTTTGAAGCATGGATACTACTGGCCACAAATGCGAGATGATGTAGTGGAGTGCACCAAGACCTGTCTCATCTGTCAGCAAGACAAGGTTGATAGGAATAAGACACCTGGGTTGTTGGAGTTGTTGCGAGTCCAAAGCTGCCAATGGGAGAGTGTGTCGCTTGACTTTACAACCAGCCTACCAAAGACAGGGGATTTAAGTGCGATCTTGTTGGTCGTGGACAGATTCTCGAAGTATGCAACATTCATCCATGTGTCGATGTACTGTTCAGCAGAGGAGACAGCATGACAATTCTTCAAGCATATTGTCAAATATTGGGGAGTGCCCCAGAACATTGTTAGTGCCTGAGATGGAAGATTCACTGGGACCTTTTGGTCCAAACTATTCAGTCTCTTGGGGTCATAAATGAACATATCATTGAGCTACCATCCTCAGACAGATGGGTAGACAGAAAGATTCAACGGAATGTTGGAGGAGTACTTGCGCCACTTTGTGAATGCCAATCAGAAGAACTGGCAGCAACTACTCAACATAGCTCAATTTTGCTTCAACTCTCAAAAGAGTTCTTCATCGAATAAGAGCCCTTTTGAAGTTGTTAATGGAAAGCAGCCACTGTTGCCCCACACAATGGACGAATACCACGGTTGGAACCTGCGAGCCTTTCACTTCACAAAAGACTAGAAGAAAACGATAGAGATTGCCCGAGCTTATTTAGAAAAAGCCTCAAGAAGAATGAAGAAGTGGGCAAATCAAAAGCGCAAACCATTGGAGTTCAAAGCAGGTGACTTAGTGTTAATCAAGTTGAGGCCCGAACAGTTGAGATTTTGAGGGGACAAAGACATCAGACTCGTTCACAAGAACGAGGGTTCGGTCTCAATCATCTCAAAAGTTGTCCTAACTTCCTACAAAAGCCACCTACTAGCATGGATGAAGATACACCCAGTCCTTCACGTCAGCAACTTGAAGCCGTATCATGAAGATCCAACACATCCAGAGCGTAACCAGTCAACCAGAGGAGGATTCATCATTCAGTCAAGGAGCAAGCGTCAACCTGAAGAAATCTTGATGGAGAGGACGGTCACCACTGATTGTAAAAAGCATAAGGAGTATCTGGTAAAATGGAAGGGGCTCGCAGATGACGAGATCAGCTGGGCGAGGGCAGAAGACTTGAAGAAGCTCACGTATAAGATTGAGGATCTACAAGCTACTTTGTCGAGGACGTTGAAGAATTGAGTGGGGGAGAGTGTTGCGTGCTGCCCCTTTGGCACACCCACGTGGGGCCATTTTGTAAGAGAGCATGCCTTGGTGCATGATCATTAGTCAAGTCTTGCACCAAGCAACCTCATGGGGTTGGGTAGTGGGAATTTTGTAATTATGCATGTCTCCCAGACAAAAATCATATATGTTACTGGGAAGACCTTGTATCCCTAGAAGGCTCCTTAGGGGGAGGTGACCTGGTGACTTAGGGAAGCACCATGGACACCAGCAGATAAGGGCCGAAGCTGTGTACTCCCTTGCCCTATCAAGGCTATATATTAATAAAATGATGTTTATCCATACTTGCCCTTGTATGCTCCCTTGTTGCCTATGTGTTACTTGTTTGTTATCTTTGTTGGGCCATTGTGTGCCACTTGCCTTGTTGTGTGCTTCGTGTTGTGTGGATGTCCAAGGAATGACTTGCTCTGTGCTTGCTCATAATTCGTTATAGCCTATTGCATGTCCAAGATGCGTATGTGGCTAACTACTGAGTTTGTTTCCCTGCAGGTGTGTGTTTTAGGCTAACTTGCTAGCTTGAAGTGTCTGCAAGTGTCTCATGTTCTGTCTACTTGAAGTACCCAAATAGCCGGCCCGTGACACATTGCACATCGCAAGGGACGACCTAGGAAACTAATCTTGTATCTAGCCAATAGGAAGTAGGCCTTGTGTCGCCATCCCAAAAATATAAAGTCTCAGGAAACTAACCAAGTCTAGCCTAGAAGGTAGCTTGTTCCAGGCTCAACTAAGCTTAGCACCTAAGAGCTAGATAACCCAATTAGTGAGAGAATATACTGGTCATCTGCCACGGACACCGGGCCCTAGGAGCTCTACCCATGTCTATTGATCTCGAGATGTGAACGAAAGGTCGCGTACCTTATACTTGGCCTCGGGAAATCTGTTATGTAAGGAGCTTGGCTAGTCGACGAGAGAAGCGCCCTTAATATCACTATTTCCCATATTTAGAAAAGCCAAAGGTAACAAAGTTAAGAATTTAGCTTACCTCCCAAGGACAGCGCGCGCCCGGAGAGTAATAACCAAATCTGAATCTGTGCGACGCGAATGGACTCCCAGGCGGCCTACACCTTGGTGTCTCGTTAGCATCACCTCTTGAAAAAGGTAGCCCAGAAAATAGGCAAGCTCTCGGGGAGCAATATCAAAACCCCCAAGCTCTCGAGTATGGCATGCTCGGGGGGCAGGTATTTCCACGTGCCATACCCCCATAAAAGCCCGAATCTTCAGGTTGTAGGGGAATGAGGCGATGAGTAAAGACATGCGATAAACTTTGCGTCAATGTTACTTATAGGACGTGGCATCGTTGTCTCTTTGAAGGGCTCAACATCCTTTGTCACTTTGATCGCACCAAGTCGGAAAGGTCCATGCTATCTGCAAAAGATACACCTTGGTCATTCATGAAAAATAAAGGAAAAACCATAACAGGATAATACATGCAAAATAGAAAACAAAAAACTCCTTGAGATTCCCACCGCGGTCAGGCTCGTTGGAGTGAAGGAGGGTACTGGAAAAATCATGTACGCGATTACCCATCTCTTGCATCAAGTTGGTATCATACTGACAAAACCAAGACGAGTGCATGTTCGTTGACTCGTCAAGAGGTATAAAGTCGGGACTGTGTATTCTCCTCTTCGGGTTGTGAAGGAATATGTCAATAAGATCCTGGAAATTTTGATACTGCTCTATAGACCAGCAACGATACGAAACTTGGTCGCACTCTAGAAGGGAGGGAGAGACTAAGATATGGTTAGGACTAGTTCCCTCCCCTACGCGCCTAACATAATGGAGAAGGATTGGAGATTTACCTTGGTGGGTAGAGTATAATTCGATCCCCGCTTCCAAATCTGCCTCAAGCTCTGCATCCTCTCACGCCTCCCCAGCAACTTTGATGGCAAGAACACTCAGTGCTCCTCGTGAAGGCACTGCTAGTACCGCTGGAGTGCTTTGGCCGCCATGAATTCTCTGTGCAGATTTGCCTCTATCCGAGACATCTTTGAGTCTCAGAAATGGGTCAGGACCACGTGATTCACACTCTGCCCCGCCTATAGTAGCCCACATTGTTGGAGACGGGCGTCAGTGACAAGACGAGGAAGCTCTAACTCCTCATCAGAAAGAGAGCCCATCGCCCGAAGCCTCTAGTTGAAAGACTCCACGAATAAAGTACTACAATATAGACCAGATTAAGAAAATCAAGATGGATGTCCTCTAAAGGCTAAGGGCTCAGATTAACTGACGAAGATTTAGTACTTACTGACGGTGGTGAAGTCCAAGAGCAGGGTGAGGTTAGTCCTCGTCGAAAAGTCATCCACCCAAAATAATTGATCTTTGTAGGCCCAAGCATGATTTTCGTTCCCGAAAGGAGCTTTATACCCATTTTTCTCGGATCTGGTGTATTTCATCAGGGTGTAGTACCCTCCCTTCTCCCCTCTCTTTGAGAATTGCCAAAAGCTGTAGATAAACAATATTTTAGCAGGAGAAGGAGTAGGCAAGCCCTTGCTCTTTTAGAGGACGTAGAGTCCGGCCAACACCTGGTAGTCGTTCGACGAGAGCTGGAACGGGGCTATGGTGACGTACTTGAGGAAGTCGACATAGTACTGGTGCAGCGGCAGTGCTTCTCCCGCCTGTAGGTGTGAGACACTCCAAGGCCCAAGTCTTAGGACGCTTTCATGCACCCTCTCATACTCCCAAGGAAGGTGCACTAGTATCTCATTGTCGTCCACCCCGTAGTTTGTTATTATTTTATTCAAGTCCCACCGATGCCATAGCCTGCTCAGAACATCAGCAGCCTCGAATCCAATGTTGGGATAAAGGGCATCTGATAGCATCAGACTGATGTTGGCCTCTTCTTCCGAGAGGCTAGCCCCGCGGGTTCTCTCGGCTACCGGCTTCGGATTCTCCCGAACGATGAGGACCTGGCTACTACCAATTGCAAGTTTGTCCTTCTCAGAATGTTGTTCCCCCTCCTGGGACATTTGGAGGATTTCATTGTCGAATGCGTAGAATCCTTGTTCGTGGAGCTTGTGAAGCTCCTTGGACATTTGATAACAAACACCAAGCCGTTAGCGGCTTGACCTGAAAGAGATTGGGTCAAAACAAGAGCACCTAAGACAACTTCTCGGGGAAGAAGAAAGGGAAAATGTAATCTAGTGGTTATGGAATGTCCTCAGAGCCAAGTACTTGGCACCAGAGGCACCACCGGAAAATATGAACACCATCAGAGATGATGAACACCACCGGAATTTGGGAATTTTCCATATTTCATCCAAGGACACAGAGTAAAGAAAGACGTCCCAAAATACTACAGATTGGTTAAAGGGTCAGTTAGGCCATTATGGTCATAAATAAGGCACAGAAGACCTCAGAAAGATGTAAAAACAGTTTATAAGCTTGCATCCTAAACTCAAATACGCATGAAAATAGGAAATCATAGTTTGAGGGTACTTACTTGAAATAAAACGTCAGATTGTGTTGAAGCAAGTGCGAACTTTGAAGAACAATCGGCCGTTCACCCGAAAGTATGAAGCCTCACGCCAATCGTCCAAAATGGTAGAAGAAGCTGGAAGGAAAGTAATGTTGGAGAAGGGTTTTGGACAGATTGAAGAGTTTAAAAGAATTTTTTTTGGAAATGAACTAAAGTAGCACTGGGGAGTCTGATCCTCGGCCTTTTATAGATCCAGTGATTAGGGATGAAGTAAAGCAACCCTAACCATTGGATCACCTAGGAATTGGATACTCGAGGATGATCCAAGGGCCTAAAATTGGAATGGTGCGGATCGTGACCATTGGCATTGGAAAAGAAAGATGTAGAGTGTAAACGGAAAGGGCGCATAGGGTATAGAAAAGATGTTTCTGGCTGTGGAATTGACGTTACATTAATTGCACGGATATATGGGCCCAACAATGAGGCTAGGGCATGTGGTAGGAAACCTCGTGGTGACATCAGTGGAAGTTCAAGTGTTTCCTCCCAAGAAAATTTCTAAGTCCTCATTAGTTTTAAGTCTCCACTGTCCGAGGACAAGTAGAGACTTTGGAGGGGGGGGGGGGGGGATTTTGTCTGTGTTTCCACCGAAGGACACGTGCCTCTTTTTTGTGAGACGACACCCAAAAAGATATGTCCTCGGGGGATCGTTCCAACAGTTGGAAGTCGCCCTCCTCAGTAGTAAGAAGGCGTCGACCTCTTTCCTGGGCCATGTCTCGAGAGTAATGATTGTCTTTGTAAGGTTACCTCCCGAGGATACTTGATAGTCTATGTCTTTTCCTTGCCCCCAGCTATGTTCCAACTCGAGGACCTAGTCCTTGGAATCGTAGGAATAAGCCAGGTGGCAGGCAATGCAGACTAGCTGCCTGAGAGGAAGACCTGAAACCCTTTTTGGTCAATTTGCCTAAAACGTTATTGATGGTATGACTCGAAAACTCACACTCCCACAACGCCGCCTGACACAGAAATATGTACAGCATGCCCTGACAATAACAAGGGGATGTTCCCCATAAAGTGATTATCTTACTGCAGTGGGCCCTACAAATCTCACTTGGGTCGTGATCTCTATTCAATGCAGCCCAATGCATTGAAAGGTATTAATCTCCCATTTATGGGAAGAATATGTAAAAAGACTGATGATTAACATTAATGGCCCCAGCCTCTATAAATAGGACTGGGAATCTCATTGTTAAGGATTCAGATTTTTTGTTGAGAGAAATACTTGTACTTAGAGCAATCTAAACGCTGCCTGAGAAGATATTGTAGATGCTTTCCACCACAAGCTTGCAATCTCCCCAATACAAAAGACTCATGGAGTAGGGTTCTTTTGTAACCTGAACCACGTAAAAACCAGTGTTCATATAGCTATTTCTTTATCCTCTTTTATAAATGTTGATTGCAAAAAAGGCAGTTAGCATAAAATATGTTGATATTTTAAGAAAAGTAAATTTCTTAAAAATTAATAAATTGTATTGATTATTCATTGTGTATAAAAAAAATGGTATTATTTAAAATGAATGTTTTAATTTGTAGAAATACAACAAGGCTCCAAGACAATAAGCAACCAATCCCGTAGAAAAGAAACAGTTAGGGCAAGCTCTCTCCTTTCTTTCTCTTAATTCTATAAATAAACCTTACAAAAAAAACTTTGGACTCTTTACAGTTGTTGAAAAGCTCTCTTGGTCTCTCCCTACAGGGCCTCACACCCCAAAAATAGAAAAAACAAGGTTTTGTGTGTTGATTTCTACTTCTTTCTAAACATACATACTCTCATGCAATTGAGAAATAAAAGCGTGTGTCAAATCTACCAATAAAAAGGAGACTAAACATTCTCTTTATACTATGCAAGCGATAATTTGGAAGGCAAATGGTGAGGAAGCTATCTCTTTGATATAAACTTTGTATTGGTGGATTTCTTTGTCTCATACTCTATTGTGGTAAAAGTTCTAAACTTGTTTGTAGTTTTTATTCTAGATTTATGTGCATGAGAGTATTCCATTCTAGTTATGGTTGATAGAGTATAATTTATCTCATGCAAAATTAAATAGATTATTTTTATGGTAATTTTGTGTTTATACTTCCACTGGAGTAACACCTAACTTGACTAGGACATATTCTTTGAATAAACAATTTAAATGCAAAAGAAAGTAATCTTTATAAACGCTCCATAGCTAAGTTTCATAAAAGATAAAGCCAAAACATGCAATTAAATAAAATATGTCCTAACATAAAAGAAATGTATTTCATAAAACTAATAATAAACTATGGTCTTCTTAGGATCGTCGTCGTCAAACGGTCCCCTCACCGTGTCATCACAAGTTCAATTATTGCCTGTGGAAAGGGAATAAGGGGGTGGGAATAAGGGAATAAAAAGGCAAAACATCATAAACAACATCATACAGAAAACCTATGTGCGCACTACGCATGTAAATGGAAGAGATAACTATGAGGAAGCACTCATGGTCCTCTATACAACATCCATGCTAAACGTTGTGGCTACCTTTGTCCACCTTTTACATTCTCAAGTACATGCCCTAAAACATATAGCATACAACATGCATTCCATAAACATTAGCAATCAAGCAAACATGTTTGACCTCCGTACCTTGCTGATTGTGTCGGGTCTTTAAAAAGAAGAAAGTGATTCCGCTTCAATGATCAAAACCTAAACATAGAATAAGAGCCTTATTGTAAGAACCAATATCATGCCCAAAATCTAAGCTACATGTCCAACTCTCTTTGCATGGGCCATGCACAACATGCATTAAATCCATGATCATAGTATCCATACTTTTATAATCAAACATAAACCTATACAACCTTAAGTGAGCATAAACTAAAAAAAAACAATAACAATAATGATACATTTGGAGATCAAAATTGGAATCCTACCCTCCCTTAATTCCTTTGAATTCGAACACCTCTAAACCACAAAAAACCACACTCCAATGACCACCAAGAACAAAAGAAGAAACTAATAACTAAACTCAAACCAACCATCAAAATCTTACCATAACCTTTGATCCCTTTCTTCACGAAAAATATCGAGCCCTCGAGCTAGACCTCACTCTTCTTTTTCATTCTCTCCTTCTTTCTCACACCTACTTATCTTTCTTCTTCTTCTTCTTCTTCTTGTGTTGTGCAAAAATTAGATATAAGCTCTCTCTATTTGTAGGCTCCAAGGTCACCCATCAACACTAACATGAAATCCTCTTAATAAATATTGATTGATTCCCAATCTTCCAATCAAATAATCTTATCTTATTCCAATCTTTCAATCAAATAATCTTTATTGATTGCACTCTTCCATTCAAATAATCTTAATTGATTGATAATTTCCATTTACCATTTATACACTTGATTCCATTATAAATATATGAACCTAGTCTCTTCCTTATACCAAGTTCATGATTCCAAATCAAATCACCATGATTCCCAAAACCATCTCCCTTATCCACTTAATTTCGAAAATCACTTTGGAAAGATCAATCACTCTTTGATTATCCTTCATTGACTTGCTATCAATCACACTTATTGTGGGGTAATCTCTTAACCAATTTCAAAATTAGCCTAGTAGGATACCTTGAGTTTCCCCATTTCTCTCAATCACCAACTCATTAGATCAAATATGCATGATTTGGTTTCCATGAATATGTCAAAAAAATCTCTAATGGATAGCTACACACCATTTTAAAAAATCACAGGCAATTCCTAGAGGATTACACACCTCTTAGTCATCTAGTTCTCATGACTCACCCTTACTAAATGCACTTCAAGAATTCGAAAATAATTACCCTTTATATTTCGAAATTGTATCCATGATGGTGATAAGACACCCTTCTTGATTAATCTCTAATTCATCATGATATTAAGAAATCAATCTTGCATATTCCACATCATCTCCTAGTAGTCTTTCCATACTTATCAAATCATGTGTGTGTCCAGATATTACAATCTACCCTCCATAAAAGGAATTTTGTTCTCAAAATTTGACTCACCAAAAGCTCGGGATACTGTTTTCTCATGTCATCCTCCAACTCCCAGGTCGCTTCCCTTACCAAACAGTTCTTCCAGAGGACCTTTACTAGTGGAATCTTCTTGAATCTCATTTCCTTGGTTCCATATTCTATGATTTGCACTAGATGCTTGTCATAGCTTAGGTCTTGTCTAACTCTGACTACTTGTAACTCAACACGTGGGATGGTTCTAACATGTACTTTCGCAGCATAGAAATGTGAAGAACTTTGCGCATATCTGCTAGGGTTGGTGGTAAAGCTATGTGATAGGCAACCTGCCCGACCTTGTCTAGTGTCTCACATTGACCTATATATCTTGAGCTTAGCTTACCTTTTTCCCAAAAAAACATCATGCTTTTCATAGGTGATATCCTTAGAAACACAAGGTCACCTAATGCAAATTTAATTTCTCAGCATTTCAGATATGCATAGCTTTTCTGTCTACTCTGGGCAGTTAGAATCCTTTCTTTTTTTATTTTTTCTACTGCCTCACTGGCTTCCCTATTAGCATTGGAACCTAGTATCTGCTTCTCACCTACCTCGTCCAAATGATGAGGTGACCTTCACTTCCGTCCATAATGTTGGTATTAAATGAGAAAAATAAGAATACGCAGTGAAAGAAGATCTTTTGAAAAATTATTAATACTAGTCATGATCATATATATATATAGATATATTAAATAACACATAAAATAAATAGAGATTACCTCTTGTAGCCTATAAAGTGTCCTTGAATATTTTCCGTATAAATCAATGATCTTCATATCCTTTATGAAAGATTACACCTTAGCCTTCCAAGTCAATCCTTTAACACATAAGGACGTGTGCGGGCACGTAGGATTCAAATGTTGATTAAGCCTCTCTAGAGGTACTCAACACATGAGATCTAGAGAGGATTGAGAAGAGAAATGCTATAGAAATTTCTAGAATTTCAGGTTTAGGAAATTCTATCATTTCTTTTCTTAGAGAGAGTCTGACTGTCCAAATTAACAACTTCTTAAACTTTTGAATAGTATCACTGCTTTTCAGGTTTATAAAGATAATTAACTAATCTAATTCATCTTTATTTTATTTAAATAAAACTGACCAGTTACCTCTATTTTAATCATTTAATTTAAATCATACTTAAAAAGATTAATTAAAAATAATTAAATACAAAAATTAATTTGAAATTCAAAATTGAAATCCCAAAGATAAAAATATCACTGACAAGCACCACTCACTTTGTACAATAAAGTGAGTGGCGTGAGACACTAAGTGGCACTCCCTGATTTTTCATTTGTTTATTTAATTAATATATAATATAATATATTTACCCAAAATTAAATATTAATTAATTCAAAATTAACTTTATCTTCAAGTATCTGCTTTAAATAAATAAATATCTTACTAAAAATATATTATTATAAGATAATAATTAAACTTTATCTATATTAATTCAAACATGATTAATATTTATTTTAAGATAAAGTTTTTCGGAATAAAAAATATATACTTAAATAGTTATTTAATTTACAAATAACAAATTGCCCATAATTGTCACATAATTATTTCCTTGCCCTAGAAAATTAATTCATTTGCAATTTACTATGTCTCTCGACAAATCCTCCTTATGACTTCCTTACCCTTGACAGTGAAGGATAGAGGTGACCTGTGGACCATGCACCTATAATACGAAGCTCCAATAAACCATATTATTAATCAAACTCTTTAATCTAATTGTACGCCCTGGTTTTCCCACGGGCTGTTTAGCAGGACGAGCCTCGGACTAAACATGATTTAGTCCGAGGCTCCCACAGGCCAGAGGCTCTATTTCCAGGACGGGCCCTTTCTAGCTCGAGGGGGTCCTGTTTCCAGCTCGCACTTGTCACACCAGGAGCTGGGAATAATATCCGGCGTCCACGGACGGATAAGCTCGGGTTATGAATTGCTCGAGTAACGAGCTTCTCAGGAAGCTCTGACCCCATGGGAAGTCAACACGCAAGATAAACGTGCATATTCCTACCATCACGTGTCCGATATCCCCCTGACTTCTCGGACACGCAGCAGGAACGTGCGTATTCAGACACCCACGGACGAGTTGGGCCGTGCGGCCCATTATCTCCTTCCATACTGATTAGACCACACTTGTGTGTCAGGTTTAGGAATTAATCATGAATATCACAGACTTGATATGACAAATGGTAAGGTCACGGGATGACCTCCCTACCAACTTCCAGGTGCCTTCTCCTATAAATATGGAGACCCTGGGAGTTGATAGGGGTTGGAAAAAATAGTCTTTTAAGAACTATATACTTTGTAAACCAATTACCCAGAGAATATCAATAATATTGACTAGTGGAGTAGAAGGATTTTAACCTTCGAACCACTTAAAAACGTGTCTGGAGTCACCTAGTTCTTTCCACAAAGATTTCATATCTGTTACGGTTCTACTTTTAAGTACTAATCTCTTTCTCTTCTTCTCTTAATTATCTGTTGCCGAAGAACCGTGTCAACAGTTTGGTGCTTTCATTGAGAGCAAGTCCGATTAGTACTACCACAAACATACAACTATGGTGACCACTCGATCCAAACATGGCAACGAGACAGAACAGCATGATGGGCAGGAGGCCCGCCATGTTGCCCTCCCTGATGGGCAAGTTCCTGAAGTCCAGCAGAGGCCAGGAAAGCAGTCGGCCGGCCAAGACGACACTGGTAGTTCGGCGCCCCGACCGCCTAATCCGAATCCATGTTATTACACTGCGGTGGAGATGGAGAATGCTCAGCTGAGGAGCCAGCTAGCAGCAGCTGGTCAGCAAATCCAGGATATTCTGAGTCGACTACCCCCTCTCACAACCAACAGTAACGTTGGAGAGAGGCAAGGCGAGGCTCCTAAGTCTCGCCGGAGTAATCGATCCAGGCATAGCCGTTCGGGTAGACTCCCTGCAGCCAACTCCACCCCTTCACCGCACCATCAAGAGGCGAACTTCAGGGAAATGCCTCAGACCGAACAGCAGCAGTACAGCCGTTCGGTTAGGACATCAACCCCTAGCTCTCAGCCTTCCTCGAGGACGCCCAGAAGAGATCGAGGAAGTTCCCAAAGGAGGGCCGAGGGGATCCAGAGACGTCAGCCCGTCCACGAAGAACGCCCAGTTCCTCGTCCAGCTTGCCCAGCACGAAACCAGCAAGCTGGCAGGGCCGAGAGGCCCCCACCAAATTTAGTCCGTCCGGACGGCACTAGGATCGCCTCTCCGGTCAGGCATCCTCCTTCTCCCATCAGATATCCGTCTCCTCAGCCCGTCCGAGACATCCCGACCTACGGAAATAGTAGGAGAGACCCGCCATCGGCCGGGCCTTCCCGGCGCAGCAGGGTGCCGGGGGAAAGATCAGGTCGGAGCCGCCAAAGACGCACCTCGAGCCTGTCCAGCAGGAGTCACTGGACCGGTAGTGCACGGAGTGATCTTTCGGGAGGAGACCTGCGACAGCGACTAAGTTCAGCACAAAGTCACCATACTACCCTGGGAGGCGACCTTCGAGATCGCCTCAACTCTCACAGAGAGGATCGAGTTAGGGATGGTAGCCAGGTCCGTTCATTTGGGGTCCGATCCGAAGTACGTAATGGCGGGAATGCCCCAAATGGCCTATCTCAAGATAGGAGGGGCAACAACCCGCCTAATATGTACAACGGGTCCAGAGCTGTTGAACAGCCCCGGAATAACCCAGGATCTCAGGACAAAACCCTAGAGCGCTTAACTCAAATGGAGGAGCTGATGAAGAAGCTCCTGTCGGAGAAAGAAAAAGACGAATATGATTCAGGGGATGAGATGGAACTCTTCGCCCCCAACATAGCAGCAACGGCATACCCTTCTGGCTTTCGTATGCCTCACTTGTCAAAGTTCAACGGGGATGGAGACCCATCTGACCACTTAGGGATGTTCAACACCCTAATGATGGCTCATAACATCGGGCCAGAGCTTCGTTGCTTGATCTTTCCTTCCACCCTAACTGGACCTGCCAGGCAGTGGCTCAAACAAAGTAAAAGGCAGTCAATCAGCTCCTGGAAGACCTTTTCGGCTGACTTCAAGAGGGCATTCCGCGCCTCTCAGGCCGCCAGGGTCCAGGCCGACTCCCTAGCTAACGTGAGACAGTAACCTGGAGAGACGCTAAAAGCCTACTTGAGCAGATTTGTAAATGTCGCTGCTCGAGCCAGAGACGCCGACGACAGCTCCAAACTCATGGCTATGAGGACCGGGATCCTAGTAGGCGGAGATCTGTGAAAGGATATTCAAAGGAGGGGGGTCAGCTCAGTTAGTGAATTCCTTAACAGAGCCCAAGAGTGGATAAACTTGGAAGAAGCTGAAGCTTCAGCCGCGGGGACCAGCCAGGTCCTCGAGAAGCCCGCTGGGACGGGAACAGAGATCGTAGTAGCGACTCCCGACGTCACGCAGAGTAACCAGCCCGGTGGCGGCAAAAGAAAAGGGAATGGTGAAAACAGCCAGCACGGTCAAAAGAAGAATAAGTCCGTGGATAAATTCAAGCCCGTGTTCACAACATATACCGAGCTCACCCAAACCAGAGAGAATATTTTCCTGGTCAACGCTACGCGAGTCCCCTGGAAAAGACCGGAGCCAATAAAGCACCCTAAGGGAAAGAGAGACGCTTCCAAATTCTGCCGTTTTCATAACGACGTCGGGCACAATACCGACGACTGCAGGCACCTCAAAGATGAAATCGAGACTCTCATCCGAGCAGGTCCGTTGGCGCAATACTCGCGGAGCAGGGTCCCGACAAGTCGACCCGCTCCGGAGATCCCAGCCAGTCAACCTGGACCTCGGGTAGATCAGGACGTCCTTCCCCCCGTGGTCGAGGGAGAGATTTCCACCATCTCTGGAGGACCACACATGGCTGGCACGAGCAAAGGCGCCCAGAAGAGGTATGTGAATGAGTTGAAGGCCCACAATGGAGTGGAGTTCGTCCCGGAACAGCGTCAATCAAAACAACAAAGATTAGAGAAACAACCGATCACTTTCACGGAGGAAGACGCGAGCCATGTCCAATTCCCTCATAACGATCCCTTGGTCGTAGCAGTCCAGCTGGCCAACCGAAGAGTAAGGAGAGTGTTAGTGGACAATGGGAGCTCGGTGAACCTCCTATTCCGTTCCACCTTAGAAAAAATGGGTCTGACCGTCTCCGAGCTGAAGGCAATCTCGATGATGCTATATGGTTTTTCAGGAGAAGGGTCAGCAGCGATAGGAACGATTGAGCTGGTGATCACCCTAGGAGACGAGTCCCGAACAGTGTCCAAACTACTCAAATTCGTAGTCATTGACTGCTCCGCTGCCTACAATGCAATTTTGGGCCGACCTACGCTCGTTGCTTTCGAAGCTATCACGTCCGTCCGGCACCTCGCCATGAAGTTCCCTACTTCAACAGGGGTCTGCACTATCAAGGGCGATCAGCTCGCTGCCAGGGAATGCTACAACATTTCCATGAAGGGAAAATCTAAACCCGGGCAGGTGACGATGGCCATTCAGGATGAAGAGGAATCACAGGGACCCAAGGCGGCTCCTGAGATTGAAAAACCTCGGGTTTCCGAAGACGAAAAGCTCGCCCTAAGCGAGGACATTGACCACCGAGTAGGCGAGGACAGGTCTGAGCTCCAAGCTATTGAAGATCTCGAGGAGGTAGGCATCGATGAACAAAACCCGTCACGGACGGTTAAGCTCGGAAAGAACCTCTGCGATAGAAGAAAGGCGGAACTGACTGCGTTTCTGAAAAAGAACCTGGACGTATTCGCATGGTCGCACGAGGATATGATAGGGATCAGTCCGAGCGTGATCATGCACACGCTCCACCTAGACAAAAGCGTCCCTGCCAAGTCTCAAAAGCAGAGGCGTTTAGGGACAACCCGAGCCGAAGCCCTTGAAGAAGAAGTGGCACGGCTCAAAAACTGTGGCTTTATCCGCGAAGCCAGATTTCCCATTTGGGTTGCCAATCCCGTGTTAGTTCCAAAGCCCAATGGGAAGTGGCGGACCTGTATCGACTTTTCCGACCTGAATAAAGCCTGCCCCAAGGATTGCTTTCCATTGCCGAGGATCGATCAACTAGTGGATGCCACGGCGGGGCACGAGCTCATGTCTTTCATGGACGCGTACTCGGGCTACAATCAGATCGCGATGAATCCAGCAGACCAGGATCATACCAGCTTCATGACCCCGACTAATGTCTATTGCTATAAGGTCATGCCGTTCGGTCTTAAGAATGCCGGGGCTACCTACCAAAGGCTGGTAAATAGAATGTTCGCGGATCAGATCGGGAAAAACATGGAAGTGTACGTCGATGATATGCTTGTCAAGTCAAAGATTGCCAGCAACCACGTCACCGATCTGGAAGAATGCTTTAACATACTGCGAGAATATGGCATGAGGCTCAATCCTCAGAAGTGCACTTTCGGTGTCGCATCGGGGAAATTCTTGGGTTTCATAGTCAATACCCGAGGAATCGAGGCAAACCCCGACAAGATCAGGTCACTGCTCGAGCTTCCTTCCACCAGGTCGCGGAAAGATGTCCAAGGCCTCACAGGAAGGGTGGCAGCACTGAACCGGCTCATTTCCAAATCGACCGACAAGTGTTTACCCTTCTACAACCTGCTCCGGGGAAACAAGAAGTTCGAATGGACAGTAGAGTGTGAAAGCGCATTCCTCGAACTAAAAACGCACCTGGCTGAGCCACCTGTGCTGTCAAAGCCCAAGGTAGGAGAACCTCTTTTCCTCTACATGGCCGTCACTGAGGACGCAGCTAGTGCTGTTCTGGTGCGAGAAGAGGACCAGGCTCAGAAACCGGTTTATTACATCATCAAGAGACTCCTCGGAGCTGAGTCAAGGTACCCATTGATGGAAAAACTGGCGTTCTGCCTAATCACGGCCTCGCGAAAACTCAGGCCATACTTCCAGTCCCACTCTGTACACGTCATGACCGATCAGCCTCTAAGGTAGGTTTTGCAAAAGCCCGAAGCCTCGGGACGCTTGCTAAAGTGGGCGGTTGAACTCAGTCAGGTCGAGATTTTCTATACTCCCCGAACTACCATAAAAAGTCAAGCCTTGGCCGACTTCGTGGCAGAGTGCGCGGGATTCCATGAGATCCCATCAGAAGACTCACCTCAGGTCGCCTCCTCAAGTTCATCGTGGAAGATCTTCGTTCATGGCTCATCTAACGAGAACGGCTCCGGGGCCGAAATCATTCTGATATCCCCAGAGGGGCATAGATTCCACTCGGCGCTGAGGTTCGGGTTCAAGGCGTCTAACAACGAGGCAGAGTACGAGGCCTTGTTAGCTGGACTTAGGATAGCTAGCGAGCTAAAGGCAAGCTCTGTCCAATGCTTCAGCGACTCCCAGCTCGTGGTGAATCAGGTTCTAGGCGAGTATCAGGCGCGGGGTCCCAAGATGGCCTCCTATTTGGCTAAGGTAAAGTCCGAACTGTCTACGTTTGGGCAAGGCTCGATCGAACAGATACCTCGGGAGCAGAACGCCAACGCAGATGCTCTCGCCAAGCTCACCACTTCGGGAGAGACAGAAACCCTGGGGTTGGTGCCAGTTGAGTTCTTGGAGAAACCCAGCATAGACGGAGATCGAGCAGATATTGAAATGATTGACATCAGGCCGACCTGGATGACTCCCATTGTTGAGTACCTCGTTGAGGGCAAGTTACCCGAAGGGCGCAACGACGCACAACGAGTCCTTTATCAAGCTCCGAGGTATACGCTAGTCGAGGGGGTGTTGTACCGACGTGGGCATTCCTTACCTCTCCTCCGGTGCGTTCTTCCAAGTGAAGCGAAGGCCATCCTGCAAGAAGTTCATGACGGATTCTGCGGAGATCACACTGGGGGGCAAAGCCTGGCCTTGAAGATCCTTCGGAAGGGTTATTACTGGCCGACTCTGTCCAAAGACTCGACCTCATATGTAAAAAAGTGCGACAAGTGTCAGCGGTTCGCCGCGGTTGCACGAGCTCCTCCAACCGAGCTAAAAATGATTTCGTCTCCCTGGCCCTTCGCCATTTGGGGGATAGATCTAATAGGCGCCCTGCCCACCAGAAAAGGCGGGGTCCGTTACGCCGTGGTAGCCATTGACTACTTCACCAAGTGGGCCGAAGTAGAGCCGTTGGCGACAATAACATCGAAAAAGGTGCTAGACTTCGTGGTTAAAAGCATCATATGTCGATTTGGCCTACCCAAAAATATCATCTCCGACAATGGCACTCAATTTGACAGCGACCTGTTCACCGAATTTTGCGAAAGCATGGAATTGTGAAAAGCTTCTCGTCCGTGGCCTATCCCCAGGCGAACGGCCAGGTCGAGGCTGTCAATAAAACTCTGAAGGCAAGCCTCAAGAAGAGGTTAGGTGAGGCAAAGGGGATCTGGCCAGAACAGCTCCCCCAAGTTCTGTGGGCCTATAGGACCTCACATCGGACCCCCACGGGTCACACTCCTTTCTCCCTAACCTTTGGAAGTGAAGCAGTCCTCCCCGTGGAGGTGAAGGTCCTGTCGCACAGGGTCCTGTCCTACGACCAAGACGGGAACCACGAGCTCCTATGCTACTCCTTAGACTTAGTGGATGAAAGGCGAGAGGATTCACAACTCCAGCTCGCCTGTTATCAACAAAAAATCACTCGCTACTTCAACACTAAGGTCAAAAGACGTGCCTTTAGCGTCGGTGATTTGGTCTTGAGGAGAGTTTTCCTGGCCGGGAAAGATCCCAAAGATGGGGTTTTGGGACCAAGCTGGGAAGGACCATACCAGGTCATCGAAGTCATCAAAGAGGGAACTTACAAGTTAGCTCGACTTGGTGGAGGGGCGGTCCCGCGGACTTGGAATGCTATCCACCTAAAGAAATATTATCAATGAGCCATTTGGAAGGCCTAGAAGGTCACCTTCCATGTATAAATAAAAATAAAATGTTTCTCGTTATTTGCAAGTGTAATTTTAAAGTAACAACGAAAGACCCTTTCCCAGTTACTTGGGGGGCATATGGTACCTGGATATATCCAGGTCTCCTTAACGACTTAGGTGTTAATTTTTATCTACGGATAAGAGTTATCACAAACTAAGTCCTATCGTGGTCTTAACCAGGTCAGAAAACTTAGAAGTTAACTAAAATTTGTTGACCGTGGTTCTTCTTTAAAGAGCCCGGGATACGGATAAAAGTTGACACGAACTAAGTTTTTTCAAAATAAGTTCCTGGTCTTAACTAGGTCACAAAACTTAGAAGTTAACTAAAATTTGTTGACCGTGGTTCTTCTTTAAAGAGCCCGGGATACTTATAAAAGTTGACGCGAACTAAGTTTTTTCAAAATAAGTTCCTGGTCTTAACCAGGTCACAAAACTTAGAAGTTAACTAAAATTTGTTGACCGTGGTTCTTCTTTAAAGAGCCCGGGATACGGATAAAAGTTGACGCGAACTAAGTTTTTTCAAAATAAGTTCCTGGTCTTAACCAGGTCACAAAACTTAGAAGTTAACTAATATTTGTTGACCGTGGTTCTTCTTTAAAGAGCCCGGGATACGGATAAAAGTTGACGCGAACTAAGTTTTTTCAAAATAAGTTCCTGGTCTTAACCAGGTCACAAAACTTAGAAGTTAACTAAAATTTGTTGACCGTGGTTCTTCTTTAAAGAGCCCGGGATACGGATAAAAGTTGACGCGAACTAAGTTTTTTCAAAATAAGTTCCTGGTCTTAATCAGGTCAGAAAACTTAGAAGTGAACTAAAATTTGTTGAACGCGGATCTTCTTTAAAGAGCCCGGGATACGGATAAAGTTAACTCGAACTAAGTTCATAAAAATAAAGAGATGAATTGTGACCAAATGCATACAAATATATATGTAAAACTGGCTGAGCAAATTG
The DNA here is from genome assembly GCF_963169125.1 of Humulus lupulus. Taxonomy (NCBI): domain Eukaryota; kingdom Viridiplantae; phylum Streptophyta; class Magnoliopsida; order Rosales; family Cannabaceae; genus Humulus; species Humulus lupulus. The sequence goes on along the minus strand of NC_084794.1, from coordinate 152,997,069 downwards.
TATCGAGGCGGAAACGCCTCACATAAAAAAGAGGCCTCTCCTGCTGGCCCTTTGGAGGTCGCGGTCTCATCCTGCTCCGCCGCGGCAGAGGCCTCTCCAGTCTCCGATGGAGGAACCTCCTTATTCAGGCGGGCTTGAAGCTGCGGCAACAAGAATGCCCAGAGGTCCGGCGGCATGAAAGAAAAGTCCGCGTCCGGATTGTGGGACCAACAGTGATAGAACAGATCTTGTAAGGACTGCTCCGATACGACCCGCTCTTCTTTCAGGGCGGCCTGGGCTTCGGCCTTCGCCGCCTCAAGATCTGTCCGCGAGGCGGCCAGGGAGTTTTTAAGATCTTGGTTCTCGGAGCGGATCTTCTCTAGCTCGGCTTTAGAGGCCGCCAGAGCGTCTCTCGCCTCCTGAGACTCCTGGAGGGCGGTCTGGCGATCAGCTTCCAAACCCTCGAGCTGGGCCTTGGTCCTAACAATGCCTCTGTAGGCGGCAGCAATGCCCTGCAAGAAAAGAATGATAAATTAACAAACTGGAAGGAAAAAGGCGGCGTGTGAGTGTTAAAGCCTTAAAAGAAGGGGGCACTTTACCGTTAAGGTCATGTCCATCGCAGACTCTATAACTCGGGCCGGGCTCGTTGTTTCGATGGCCCGGAGCTCCTTCTCCCTGATATTGTAGAAGTGGCTGACGGCGTAGCTAGCCGACTCATACACCGTACCCCGGAATGCTTCGGGCATCTTCTCCAGAGCCCGGGGGTCGACCGGGATACGCACGTCCGGGGCTGCCGCGGCCAGATTCCCGACCTCTATTACCCCGTCCTGGGAGGCTAGTGGAGATCGTTGGGGTGGCGGGTGCATGAGCCCTGTTCTGGCGACAGGGAGGTTCGCCCCCGCGACCTGGGATGGCGGGGCTTTCTCTTTCTCCTTAGCCGTGGATTTGGTGGAGGCCCCAGCCGAGCTCTTGGACTCGCGAAGCCTCTTTAACCTCGGCCCTGCTGGGGGATTCCCACCGAACACAACGCCCCGCAGACTATTCCCGGGCTGAGACATCTCTTCTGCCAAGAACAAAAAACATGGTTATTACAAGGTAGCAATCATGCAGAAATAAAGACAAAAGGTCCAAAGGCAATAAGAAAGCAAATACTAAGGGAGCCGTACCCCCCGAGCTGGAAGAGCCTAGGACGATTATCTCGCGAACTGGCGAAGGTTCTAGGTCCGGTTCTGACTCGGGGCTGGACTCTTCTCCGTACTGCCTAATCCCCAGAGCATAGATGCCCCTCTGGAGCGCAGGCCACGTGCGTAAGTTGGTCCCGTACTCCTCAAAAATGACCGACCTAAAGGCTAGGGTATTATCTACTACTACGGTACCCTTAGGCCGACTCTCTTGGTTGTCCAGCACGAGCTGGTCAACGCAATGGAGCAAGAGCGTGTCCAGGTCCGGATTCCTTGAGTGACGATGGACGAGCTGCCTAGGGTTGAACCTAACCAGCCGGGGGTCTGCAGTGGCCCTATCTACGTTCTTAAATAAGTAAGAGTTACCTTGACCGGAAGGACCCGCGGCTGCTCCGGATTGGGCCCTCTCCTCGCTCATCCCCTGGGCGACCTCCAAGGTCCTCTTCTTGTTCAACACCAGAGGAACTTCCTCACCTTCTTCCTCGCCTTCGTCGTCTGCGACCTCCTCCACGACGATCGGTCTGTTGTCGCGAGCTGGGGGAGGCCCCCGGGGCCTTTTCAAATTCAAAGTCTGATTTGGGAAAATCAGCTTGCAGAATACCATCGTCTCGTCCGTTACGAGCGCGCGGTAGTCTTTCTCACTGGGGGGCAAGTTCGCCAGTGTATCGTATTGACCCCTGAGGGTCATAGACTTTTCGGTCCTCGCGTAGATGGCTGCAAGGTTGGTTGAAATCAGAAGTGGAATAAGGGACGAGCTAAAATAAGATAACCATTAAAAGGCGAGCTAAATCAAGGATCACTTACGAGGACGGTTGAAATAGTGATGATCGCAGTTTCGGAACCCAGTTGACATAAAAAATTGGTCTTTGAAGTCATTTGGATGGCTCAGCAGCTCGATCACTGTTGCTGTGTTAGGGAAGCGGGTTAAGTAATAGAACCCGTCGCCTCGCCCCCGCAGGTCCGGGCTGGCTTTGAGGCAAAAGAAATATAGAATATCAGCAGGAGTGGGGACCTCCCACTCATGCTTTTGGAAAAAATACCTCAATCCCGCCAGCAGACGGTATGAGTTGGGGGGGAGCTGAAATGGGGCCAACCCCACATAGTTCAGAAAATCAGCAAAATACTGATCCAGGGGGAGGAAGGCCCCTGCCTTCAAGTGTTCACCGCTCCAGGCCGCGAACGACTCGTCGAGCGGTGTGCAGCTCCGCTCCCCATCCGCAGCAGGTCGGGCGATCACGGAGGTCATCCCCAGAGGAATGTTGTGGTTGAGGAAGATTTTGGTGATCTTTGCCTGGCTGGTTATCTTCGAGACGATTCTCTCCGCCTCGAAAAACGCATCAGGGGCCACCTCGGCTTGCTTCTCCACCGCCGGCCCAAAGTGAGGAATTGGCGAGCTGGTCACCACCGCCTTTCCTTTATCCTGCTGGGAGGATGAACTTCCCACATTCTTCTGTGGCAGATTTCTCTTTGGAGCCATTTGGTCGCCTATCGAACAAAAGAAAACACTTTAGAAAAGGCGACCCAAGCAGGAGAGTGAAGCAAGTATTATGTACACGAGCTGGGGTAAGCCCAGCCCGTGGAGAGTGGTGCCACGCGTTCCAAGGAACACGCGCCTACGCCCTCAACAGATCCCAGATTACTCGGAATTCGTGTGTCAGAGGACTCAGAGTAAAAAATTGCCTTGGGGGGGAAAGTTTCAACCGGCAAGGCGTGGCAAAACCGCTTTTAAGGCGTATTCCCTAAGCTCCCGATTTTTGCACCCAAAATTCCTAAGGATCCTACCCAGCAATTGTTCGTAAGAAAGAACCATGGAACCCATATTCTAAGACGATGTCCCATGGCAAGTGTGCCCTAATCTAAGAAGGGCTGTCACCCTCCATATCCGCGCGACCCAGAAAACCTCTACATGTGGCTACAGTAAATTTTTTTTACCTAAGCTACAGTGGCATGCTTTCAAAAATAAACAGGGACAGAAGACTTACAGTATATGGTTAGATGGTGAGCGAGGTTGCTGCGCTGGTAGGAGCTTCGTTGGCACAGTGGTCTCCAAGGTTTTGAAGGAACTCGTACGCTTAAGCTTCGTGAACGAAGAAGATGAGGGCAATGGAAATGAGGGTTTTGTTCTTCGGAAGGTCAGAGAAAAGAAGGAAATTTGAGAGGTTTTGAATGGTAAGGTGGCCCGTGCGTGGGATGACCACCCCTTTTTATACATGGGAAGGATCACGTGTAAAAGGCCCTTGGGAGACCCTCCACTCGAAATGTGAAACGACGGCTGGACAGTAGGCTAGGCCATTTAATGCGGTTCTCGTAGAGTGTACCGTCGCCACCCACGGCGTTCCACGTATCAGACGCCTGCGAAAAGCATGGAATGCGAAGGGTTGTGGGAGAAGTCTAAAAGCCCCTACTGTGGTCTCCCATATCTGACGTCATGGACCACGAGCAGGAGCTTGGGGGGCAGATGTACGCCCTGGTTTTCCCACGGGCTATTTAGCAGGACGAGCCTCGGACTAAACATGATTTAGTCCGAGGCTCCCACAGGCCAGAGGCTCTATTTCCAGGACGGGCCCTTTCTAGCTCGAGGGGGTCCTGTTTCCAGCTCGCACTTGTCGCACCAGGAGCTGGGAATAATATCCGGCGTCCACGGACGGATAAGCTCGGGTTATGAATTGCTCGAGTAACGAGCTTCTCAGGAAGCTCTGACCCCATGGGAAGTCAACACGCAAGATAAACGTGCATATTCCTGCCATCACGTGTCCGATATCCCCCTGACTTCTCGGACACGCAGCAAGAACGTGCGTATTCAGACACCCACGGATGAGTTGGGCCGTGCGGCCCATTATCTCCTTCCATACTGATTAGACCACACTTGTGTGTCAGGTTTAGGAATTAATCATGAATATCACAGACTTGATATGACAAATGGTAAGGTCACGGGATGACCTCCCTACCAACTTCCAGGTGCCTTCTCCTATAAATATGGAGACCCTGGGAGTTGATGGGGGTTGGAAAAAATAGTCTTTTAAGAACTATATACTTTGTAAACCAATTACCCAGAGAATATCAATAATATTGACTAGTGGAGTAGAAGGATTTTAACCTTCGAACCACTTAAAAACGTGTCTGGAGTCACCTAGTTCTTTCCACAAAGATTTCATATCTGTGACGGTTCTACTTTTAAGTACTAATCTCTTTCTCTTCTTCTCTTAATTATCTGTTGCCGAAGAACCGCGTCAACACTAATAATTTTATTTATTATTTCCATGATTACTCCATTATATATATGGAATTGCACTCAAAGTATTTATAGAATTATATCTACATAGTTTTCTTCATAGTCCATTGATATAATATATAAATATAAATTTGTCCTCCATTTTTTGGTTGGTCAAATAGAGCTGGTCAAAAATTACTATTTTACCCTATTAATTGCCTTTTGCTCCTTAAGTACCATTAATTCACTAGCGAATGATTAATCTATAATCAAGTTATAGATTTGAGTTCAATAACTATTCAGTTCCAGAATTAACCCTCAAGAGAACCAATATTGGATACGTTAGGAAAGTATGAATTCCAAAATTGTAAATCATGTTCCCAGCCATTCATGATATTGAATCTCCAAAACAAAACTCACTAGCCTCATTATACTAAGAAACCTTAACAAGTTAATCAAAAGATCTAATAAGCATAAACATGAGTTAATGACTACTCAAGATTTAGACTGATCTACAAATGATCATCTATTATGATTAGAATTAAAATTTTATGGCAAAGTGTAAATTTATAAATAATTCATATTGATCATGTCATATATAATCTCTATTATATATAGTTCCTTTACCAATATGTCTTTCCACATCACTAATTCGAATCTAGATAACTTGCATCTTGTATGCTTAGTAAACCGTACTAGTAACCATTCCTTAAAGATTCCTTACTTTAATATGCTACTGACTATTTTCTTCATTGTATATCATCTTAATTCTCTCTTACTAATACAAGATCATGTCCTCATAAACGAATATGGAATTTTCTTGATATTCATATAAATTATTAAAACAATAATTATAACATTCAAATATAATAAAATTGCACTTTTATTTAAAACAATAAACTTTCTTTACATGTTTTTATGGCATAAATCCTAACACATAAAGTATCTCAGGGCATCATCCCAATAGTCGACTGGTAACTTTTGTTATAAGATAATTCCACTAGCGGTAGGTAGCGACTCTAGGAGTTTGAAAAGTCAAGCGCGCATGTCCTTAGCATGTCTTCTTAGATCTGAATCGCCCTCTCAGATTTTCCATCAATTTGAGGAAGAATTGTGGTAATTAAATTTATCCTGGAACCCATGGTCCTTTATAGACTTTTCCAGAACTTTGAGGTAAAATTTGAACCTCTATCTGATATATTGGACTTTGGTACTCCGTGAAGTCGTACAATATCGTATACATACTGATTTTAGTATAAGTTGTCTCAACTTGAAGAAAATGTGATGACTTTGTGAGTCGATCAATAATTACCCAAGCCGAGTCTTGTTGCTTTGTGGTCCTTTGAAATCCCACCACAAAGTCCATGGCTATGTCTTCCCATTTCAATTTTGGGATACTAATAGGTTGTAACAACCCAGCTAGTCTTTGATGCCCGACCTTAACTTATTGACAAGTCAAGCGTTTAGCAACATATTCAGCTATGTCCTTCTTCATTCCCAGCCACAAATACAATGTCTTTAGGTTGCTATACATCTTGAAAGTCCCAAGATGTAGGGAATATGGTGTAGTAAGCGTCTCTTTCATGATATTGTCTTGATTCTCCTTGTCATTGAGCACACATATCTTGTCCTTGTAACGCATCAATCCCCCACTAGACATAGTGAATTTACTATCGCCATCCTTTTGAATCAGCGCTTCTTGCTTTACTAGCGCCTCATCTCCTTTCTCTTTCTCCTTGACTTTCTCCAATAAGGTCGATTGTAGGGTGAGGCTTGACATACCCATAGTCACTTGTTTGAATCCTCTATTCTAGCACAAACTTCACATATAAAAAAATAATGAAATAATACAATAAAACAACATAAAAGCAAAATGATGAGTTAGGTCCCTTCAAATCTTGTGTTTCTATCATGTGACGGTTTCAGGTTTTTCATGAACAACCTGTCTCTGGTACCAACTTGTAACACCTTAATTTAATCTAGGACATATTCTTTGAATAAAAGCTTCAAATGCTAAAGTAATTAAACTTTATAAATAATGAGAACCCAAGTTTCAAAAATAATGCTAAGACATGCAATTTAATAAAATATGTCCCCACATAAAGATCACAAAATTAATAATAAACTATGGTGTTCTTAGGATCGTCATTGTCCATGTGGTCCCCTCACAGAGCACATGCACCTTCTTGGAAATGTCCCTGCTCACCACACCATCACAAGTTCAATTCTTTAGAGAATGAATAAGGGGGTAAGCTAAAGCCCAGCAAGGAGAATCAAACCAAACACCAACGTAAAGTGAGCCTCATATCGCCAAACCATAATCTCATATCATAACAAGGCATAGCACAATAAACATCATCACAAACGCCATAAAGAGAACCAATGTGCGCACTACGAATGTAAATGATAGACATAACTACGAGGAAGTTCTCATGGTCCTCTCTACGACCTCCATGGTCAACTTTGTGGCTACCTTTATCCACCTTTTACCTTCCCAAGTACATGCCCTAAAACGTATAGCATACAACATGAATTATAAAAACATTAGCTATCAAGCAAACATGTTTAACCTCCTCACCTTGTCGTGTGTGTGGGGTCTCTGAAAAGAAGATAGTGATTCCTCTTCAATGATAAAAACCTAAACATAGAGCCTTATTGTAAGAACCAACATCATGACCAAAATCTAAGCCACACGTCCCACTCTCTTTACATGGGCCATGCACAACATGCACTAAATCCATGATCATATTATCCATACTTTTATAAACAAACTTAAACCTATACAACCTTAAGTGAGCATAAACTAAAATAAAATGATAACGATAATGATACCTTTGGATATCGAAAGTCAAATCCTACCCTTCCTTGATTCCTTGGAATTCGAACACCTCTAAACCACACTTCAATGACCACAAAGAAGAAAAGAAGAAACTCATAACTAAATTCAAACCGACCATCGAGATCTTACCTTAACCTTTGATCCCTTTCATTACGAAAAATCCCGAGCCTTCGAGCTAGACCTCCACCTTCTCTTTCTTTCTCTCCTTCTTTCCCACGCCTACTTCCCCTTCTTCTTCTTCTTCTTCTTCTTCTTCTTCTTCTTCTTCTTCTTCTTGTGTTGTGAAAAAATGATAGCTAATCTCTCTCTATTTATAGGCTACACGGCCATCCATCAACACTCTCATCAAATCCTTTGAATACATTTTTATTGATTCCCATTCTTCCAATCAAATAACCATAATTGATTCCAACCTTCCAATCAAATAATCTTAATTGATTCCACTCTCCCAATCAAATAATCTTAATTGATTCCTAATTTCCATTTACCATTTATATACTTGATTATGTTGACAGCCTTTTTCGCTTTCAACCTATTCTAAGAACTCGACAGAAACTAGAAGAAAATAACTGAGATTTTACGTGGTTCGGGCTATAAAAGAGTCCTATTCCACGAGTCTTTGGAATTAGTGAGTTTGAACCTTATTTGAGCAAGGAGATACCCCAGCCCTATTTATATATATATTTCTCTGAGTTTGCAATGCTTTACTAGCCAAAGTTCAGAACCATATACAAGGAGATACCCTAGCCCTATTTATAGAGGCATGGGTAATTATTTCCCTTAATGAACATTCAATACAACATTCCCCATTATTTGGGGAGTAAAATTTTAATTAATTGCATAGGGATGTAATAATAAAGACTATGGCCCAAGCGGATTGCACGAGACTCATTCGCAAAAAGTTGCCTACCAACCTTATTGGGAACAAGTATCTAATCGTGTTAGGATACGATGCTCGTTCACCCATGTCAGGTGGCGTTATGGGAAATTCTGATTGTTGAGGGTACAAACTCAACACCACTAATCGAGGCTAACCAAAAGTGTTCAGATGATCTAGTGGGCCACAGCTGCGGCGACTGACACCTGCAGCTACTCCAAATCTGAGGAAAATAATCTTAGACATGGGAGATTGGCGAATGAAGAGAGCAAGGACTATCTGAATGATCCTCAAGGAGTGACCTCATTGGGAGACATCCGCACCTTGGAGATGGGTCACGAGATGTGGCCTCGCATTGAGACATCCATGCCTTGAGGACAGACTTCGGGGCCTAGCCTCACTCGAAGACACCTGCATCTGGCTAGGTCATAGTATGAAATCTTACTAGCGCTCAAGGAGCTTAACTACTCCTTTAATGAATGTCATGTGTCCTCTAGTTGAAAACACGGACTATAGATTCCATTATAAATCTATGAACCTAGTCTATTCCAAATCAAATCTCCATGATTCCCAAAACCATATCCCTTATCCCCTTAATTTCAAAAATCACTTATAAAAGGAAAGATCAACATTGATTATCCTTCATAGACTTGCTATCAGTCACACTTAAGGAGGGGTAATCTCTTAGCCAATTTTGAAATTAGCCTAGTAGGATACCTTGAGTTTCCTCATTTCTCTCAATCACTAACTCATTAGATCAAATCTACATGATCTAGTTTCCTTGAATAGGTCAACAAAATCTATAATGGATAGCTACACACCATTTTCGAAAGTCATAGGCAATTCCTAGAGGATTGCACTAGTCACCTCTTAATCATCTAGTTATCATGATTGACCGTTACTAAATGTACCTCAAGAATTCGAAAATATGTTCCCTTTATATTTCCAAATTGTATCCATAATGGTGATAAGATACCCTTCTTGATTAATCTCCAACTCATCAAGATATCATGAAATCAATCTACCTTATTTCACATCATCTCTTAGTGGTCTTTCCATAAATAGCAACACATGATCATTCACCACACTTCTCTTTCACACACACACCACACACCCAAGGCTATTCCGTGCACACACATATGTAGACATTTATCATATACATTCAAAGCATAAATAAGTAAATAAATACCTAAATAAATAAATAAAAGAACAACTATTATAGTAAATAAGATAGGAACTAATTAAACAAGTAAAAAAGATAATAATAAAAGAATAATTAAATAATTAAATTAAAAATAAGTGAATTAAAAAAAATATTAAATAAATTAAAATAAACAATAAATAATTAAAATGCGTGTGTCCAGATATTATAGTTGGACTCGCACACATTAGATTAAAAACTAACAATTGGTATTAGAATCAAGTATTATATCATGTAACATGGATATATTTATTTATTTATTTATTATAATTTTGTTGATACACATGTTCACTTAGAGCACATGTATTTATACATAGGAGTTTTTATTCTATTTTCCATTTTTATGTATGTATGGATGTGATGGATGGGTTGGATCGTAAAATATATGGTTCTTACTATTTTAGGTGCTTGATTTTATTTTATTTTATTATTATTATTACAATAGATCTCTTGTAAACCCATAACTTTTGGGTATAGGAATATATACAATAGTATATGCATGTATGTTCTTATGTTTCAATGATTGAGATGTTAGAACATTAAATAAGAATGAAGATTTTTGTATTGCTTATGTAAGGTTTTTTTATACATATTTATAAAAATGATTTATGTATAATTTGATTTCGGTTTAAGGTTTTCCCTTGGATTTTACCTATGTTTTTTGGTTCTCTTTATTGTAATTTTTATCTAGATTCTTTCTAGATAGGTGGTGTAAGTTCACTTTCTATAAAAAATTGAGTTTTATATCTTCTTGGATTTTGTGTTTTTCATCACCGTGGATGAGTCATCTTCAATTTTTGCTTTGAAATTCATGACTTAAGATTTTGTAAGGCTTGATAGGTTAGATGAAACTAATTTTGTGAGATGGCAAGACAAAACTAGGTCCATCCTCACATCTCTCAAGGTGTAATATTTATTGGACAAGGATATAAAGGCTCTAGATCCCCCAAAGGAGAATGATACTCAAGAGATCGTCAAAGAATGGGAAAAATATGAAGAAGATGATCTCATTTGTCAGGGTCACATCCTCAATGACCTTTACACCAACACCAAGTCCACCAAAGATATGGAAACCTTTGAATAAAAAAGTACAAATCCAAGGAATAAGATATAAAGAAATTCCAAGACAGCAATCTGAGCTGCTATAAATGTCATTGGATCCACTTCATACAATCCAGCTGCCTTTTGAGGCATTGAATGCCCATTGGGCCATTGGAAACTATTAATAGTCATCTCCTCCATCAAATTAATTTCTTCATCAGTATTCTTAGCCAATAATGCACGCCCAGCAGCAACATCTATTATTGTCCTGGTTGGACCATTCAACCCATTGTAGAGTATATGCACTTGCATCTAGTTTTCATAACCATGTTAGGGATAGTGACGTAGTAAGTCTTTGAACTGCTCCCAAGACTCGTAGAATGGCTCATATTCAAGTTGTCTGGATTGACCTATATCACTTCTTAATTGAGCATATTTTGATGGAGGGAAAAATTTCACTAGAAATTTTCTTGTTATTTCATCCCATGTAGTAATGGAGCTTGGTGGTAGAGATTGTAACCAACTCCTTCTTCTATACCATAAAGAGAAAGGAAAGAAATGCAGTCTAATGGCATCATCAGAACACCATTCATCTTTACTGTAGCAAAAACCACCAAGAAAATTGCTAGATGAATAGTAGGATCTTCAGTGGCCAGACCCCCAAACTGATTCTATTGCACCATATTTACCAATGTTGGCTTCAGCTCAAAATTATTAGCAGCAATGGTGGGATTAGCAATTCCAGTGAGGTTCTCATTAACAATGGGCATACATAAATAATGAATTGTCTATTGTCATGTAGTATAGTGGTAAGTATTCTCACCTGTCACGTGGGTGACCCGAGTTCGATTCCCGACAACAACGCCAAAATCTTGATAGAGATTTATTACTACAAGCGTACGACATTATTATAGTATAATTTTAATTGAAAAGGATGTCAAACCCACAGGGATTGATTGATTAATTCTGATAATTACAAAACTCTTAAGCCCTTAATTTTAATTAGAGAAATCGAAAATAAGAATGTTTAACAAAATAAGTAAAAGAATAAAATAAGAAAGGTGAGCGAATAAAAAATCAGATAATGTAAACCTATAATATTGATTTATGTATTTCAAATTATGAATCTTAGTTTATCAATTATCCCAATATATTCCCCTACTATGTAATTTCAAGAACCCTAATATAAATCATCTACCACTCTCAAGTGTAAATGAAATTATTCTTAATTAATCGACAAGATATATCTCTATTCAATATCAATTAAATAAGAAGTCATTAAGCATTATGGTTCTCTTAATGAAACTCATAAAAATAATGAAATCTCTCAATCTCACACTCAACCTGTGTCATGTAATTCTAGGTCCAATTTAAGATTACCTCTCTCAAGTGTAAAATCATAAATCTCAATTCAATTCAAATGTGATCAAGCATTAAAAAGATAACAATAAACAAAAGAATGCATGAACAAAATAGAGAAACTTCATGGGAATAATATCAAAAGTTTAATTAAATAACTTAAAATAGTTCTATCAATACTCTAGAAAATATGTTTAGTTAATGATCACAAACATTAAACCAATAACATTCATGTTCATAACTAATTAAACTTAAAAGAAAAGTAAGAGAAAAAAAAAACTAGATTAGAAGTTCAATTTGGATTCTTTTTCTCCTTGTTCTCCAATGTATTATCTACCTTCAACACATTCCAAAAAGTCCCTTCAACAAAACCCTAAGCTTATATTTATAGCCCACAAGAAAGAACCCTAAAAATTCCATTTAAAATTTATTAAAAATTGAAATCTACGTGCAAGGCACAATGGCGCCTAAGTCCAAAGGCAATGGCACCTGAAACTCTGACTCGAGGCTCGCAAAAGTGTAGGTGCAATGGTGCCTCCTTTTAGGCGCACTGGCACCTATCGGATCAATTTCTAGTAGACTTGATTTTTTCAACTCCTTTAACTTCTCAGTTTCAATACTGCTTAGTTAAACGTGCATAACTTTTTTATCCAAAAACCAAATGAAACGATTCAAAAAATCTATGGAAATATGAGAAAAAGATCTACAACTTTTATTAATAAGAGTTTCCAAGAATATAGAGAAATAATTCTCAAAATTTGGCTTGAAGTTCCAAGTTGGCTAGAAAATCATCAATTAAACTTATTCCTGCACACTTAAGAGAATACATTAAAACTAAACAAAACATAAAGAAAATACAATAATTCATAGTTTAAAAGGTAATAATGAGTGTATAAATATGCACTCATCAATCACATCCTCAACGACCTCTACACCAACACCAAGTCTGCCAAAGATATGGGAGACCTTTGAAAAAAAGTACAAATCCAAGGAAGAAGGTACAAAGAAATTATTTATTACTCAATACATAGAATTCAGATTTGTTGATGATAAACCCTTCATTTCCCAAATTCATGAACTACAAATTGTTGTGAGAAAACTTTCTACCCTTAAGATTGTGTTGCCGGAGCTATTTCTTGTTGGTGATATAATAGCCAAGTTACCTCCATCTTGAAGGGTTTATAGGAAGAAGATTCTTCACAAGAATGAGGAGATCTTTTTGGAAGAGATTCTCAAGCATCTAACGATTGAGGAGGAGTCCCATTCTAGAGACAAGCGTGTGGAAGAGTCCATTGATAGGACCTCCAAAGCCAATGTCATGATTAAACCTCCTAACAACAAAGGCAAAGGGCATAAGAAGCCTTACGACAAAAGTCAAAAACCTTTGGGCCCTAGGAAGAATGAAGGACAATTAAAGAGCTCCATAGGACTAACTTTGTGTGTGGAAAGAGTGGTCATTTTGCAAGGGATTATAGGTTAAAAAACAGTCACAACAATACGGCCAAGGTAAATACAACAAAAGAGGAGTTTGTTGCAACCTTAAGCGAAGTAAAAGCAACAAATTGGAAAGTCCAAGGATGGCAGTATGACACTTGTGCCACCATCCATGTTTCTTATGACATATCTCTCTTCAAGACCTTTGAGAGCACAAATGATGGGCATGAAATTTAAATGGGTAATGATAATAGATCCATGGTAGAAAGCAAGGGTACAATTTATCTCTTCTTCACTTCCGACCAAAAGGTTCTACTCACCAATGTTTTATATGTGGCGAACATGAATATAAATGTTGTGAGTGATGATTTACATGGCAAACTGAGCATCAAGGCAATGCTTGAGTCTGGTAAGCTCATTTTGTCGAAAGGAGGAAAATTTGTACGTAAATGACATGCTTATGATGGGATGTATAAACTTTGTACTTCTATTAATGGGATAAACAATAAAAATGGCACTTTTATTGACAAATGATTAATGGGATAAACTTTGAAGAAAAATTAAAATTTCTTGAAATGATTAATGCTATGCTATTACACTCTAAATTAATTTTTAGTATGTGGGGTGAGGCATTATTATCTAGGGATGGAAATGAGGCAGGTCATTGGCAGGGGGTGCTGCCCCTCCCCCTTCCCCGTTAACTATTTGAATCCTTATCCCCTACATATTCCCTGTCGGGGGCGGGGCGAGGAATCACTATTGCGGCGGGGAATCTCTACGGGTAACCATTTGATTAAAATTTATATATATTACACTATTTTAATCACTCAAAGTATTAAATATGTCCAAAATAAAATCTAATATTGTAAAATGTTACTAATATACTTTAAAATCACATAAAATAACATTTAAAATAAATAAATATTATATAAAAATAAAGAAACGGGGCCCCGTCGGGGTGGGGAGTGTTTTCCCCATCCCCGCCCCGTTCCCCGTTTAGTCAAGGAATCTGCGCCCCCATTAGGGGTGGGTACCCGCGGGGCCCCATCGCCGTGGGGAAAATTTTCATCCTTATTGTATGTTAAAGTGTAGGGGTGTCTTATTTATTTTAAGAGCACAAATTCTAAAAGGACCAATTTTGGTGCTAGTGTTATAAGATATGCTTTTGTTTACTATTGATAAAGGCATTTTGGGCTATAGATTAGTAGTCCTTTCTCAATTAGATACTAGTGTTTTTTATGTGTGTCGTATGTTGTAACAAACTTAATTATTTATTATTTATAAATTCTATCAACTACTTCAGTATAGTGGCAAAGAAAGGTCGATCCCAAGAGGACTATTATTCAATTTATTATTCAAAATGTAAACATAAATTTAAAAGGGCTTTTTTTTTACGATCAAATAATATAAATAGAATAAAAAAAATGAACAATTGATAACACGACTTAAAGAAACAGTTAAGAATTATTCTCCACCTTTGATAATCAAATCTATCAACAATGACAAATAATATTCTCTATTCTCAATTAAACTATTAACCCCGCAGATAACACTTAAGAATTCAATTATTTTAGTTTCCCTATTATAATTAATTAAAGGTAAGCGTTCTTAATTAATCATTTTTACCAAGCAACAAACACATTAAGCATGCAACCTATTTAACCTAGGAAAGGCATTACATTTAAGGGAAACAAGTTAATCTAGGCAACAAATTCATTAAGCATGCAATTCATTTAACCTTGGTTCTAGTCTTATCACAATAAAAACACATGTCACAATACCTAATTGCAATTTATCACTCTACTTAGAATCCTAGAGTATTAGGTGAATATCAATCTTAAGATGATAATGGAACAATGAAAAACCCTAATTAGTAGCCATCTAAACAAGATTTTACAAGTTTCATAGCATTCAAGTAGAAAAATAGATGCAATTTAATATAAGGGAATAGGAAGAATAAAATTCAACAATGCATTCAAGAACTCATGTCTAGGGTTTTGAAATAACCCTTAACTAAAAAGAAAACTACTCCATATTTAAATTTATGATCATAAACATAAGCATTCAATGAATATAAAGAAGTTTGACAGTAGAAAGAAAATCTAGATTGAAGAATACGATGATGATTTATTTTCTTCTCCTCTGCCACTCTACACTCTAAAATTCACAATCCAATATTATTTTAAAAGTTAACCCTAAACCCTTTTATATCCCTTTCAAAATATACACTTAAAATTTAAAAATTAAGAAAAATTCAAGTGCTAGTCGCGACCAGTATTGTTTGCGACCGCAGCCGCTGGAAGCTCGAAGTGCCCAGGTATCGTTTGGTGGGAAAACTTATACATGATCATGTTTATTTTCATGTAAATCTAATATTAAACAAATTAATATAAGAAAACCTAGAACATGTTTCTATAATTGAATTTAAACAAAGATAATGATAAGAACACTTACTTTATAGGCAGTGGAATGTATTACTCATTCCTTCAGTTTCTTATCCTTTTTGTCGCAGGGTATCACCAAGAAACTCAATCGATCTTCAAATTTCTTCACAGCCTTCCAAAGTATCATTAGAATCACCTAGACTAGAGTGGGAAATTCTCAACACGTGAGATAGATAAAAAGAGAAGAAGAAGAAAAGAGAATTTAGAGGCTTAGAAAAGGACTTTTGCTGTAGAGAGTCTAAAACCCTAAATCATCAAAAATAGAACTTTTGATCATCTTATTGCAACTCTCACTTCGCATTCCTTTCATAGGCTCAATTAGGTCATTTATTTTAATTAAAAAATCAATAAAATAATAGATAATATCAGCCATTAGGTCGAAATTCTCATGGGATTAGGCCCGTGAAATTTCCCATTTAATTATAAGCTCATTGGACTTAAAATCAATGCCTGGATTATTTTCTATTGATTAATTAATTATTTATTTATTTAAATCCTTTATCAAATTAATTACTATAATTTGAACCTTGATTTAAACTTATTTATTAATTTAGATACCAATTTGTCTTAATTAATAAATCCACCCTGAAATCTCTTTTCTTCTCTAAATTGCATAACTCTGTGAAACTATCTAAAATTGACCTGGTCAACTTTGATAATTAAATCAATTAATTGAGACAAACCAGATGATTTTATCCAAGGTACAATGGGGACCATGGGCCTATGAAATCAAGCTCCAACAAGTTATCATAAATTCAACAAATAAATTAGTAACTTACTAATTCCTCTTGAATCCACTAAAGACTTAAAATTGAATTCTTGAATTCATAGAACACTCTATAACCAATATAGAAACGTTATTAATTATCCATTGCTACAACCAAAATTATCACTTAATCCTCTATAGATGGACAATAATGAGATGGGAGTAAAATACCGTTTCACCTCTCATTGTACTTTATCCTATAAACACTTAGTTCCTTGTAAATGATATTTCAATAATCTAATATTAATTATTGAATGAGATCTTTATCACTCAGAATTGAGATTGAATTGACCTATGGTCAACTATATTATATGACTAGAATAGGTAATAACGGTATGTTCACTTATCCTATTTATTGTCAATATCGGTCCAGTCCGATGTAACAAATACATCCAATCTTATCTACTTTGCTAATGTTCTGGAACATAACACTGTAAAGTGTAAGTAGATCATATTGTACATTGGCAAGTTAGTGTAAATAATGTGAACTGCTTCTGACGCGGCTATGAACTCAGCCTCCATGGTGGAATCTGAGATCGCAGACTGCTTTACGCTTCTCCATATCACAGCTCCACCCTGAAGAGTAAACACCATTCCAGAGAGTAGACTTCCTATCATCGACATCAGTCTGAATATCTTAATCGGTGTAATCTATAAGGCTCAGAACACCACCCTTGCTGACTAACATATAATCCATAATTCTCCTTAAATACTTGAGAATATGCTTAACTTCTATCCAATGTTCCGGTCCTGGGTTTGGCTGATATCTGCTCACTACTCCCACTGCATAACAGATATCTGTTCAAGTACACAACATAGCATACATTAGACTTCTAACTGCAGATGCGTAAGGAACTTTTCTCATTACATCTTCCTCTTCAGGAGTCTAGGGAGACTGCTTCTTTGAAAGGTGAATTCCATGGCGGGACGGTAGACGTCCTTTCTTGGAATTTGTCATTGAAAAACGTTCAAGCACTTTATCAATGTAAGCTGCTTGAGATACAACTAAGAGTTTGTTCTTTCTGTCCTTAATGATCTGGATACCAAGAACATAACTCGCTTCACCCAATTCCTTCATCTAGAATTGAGTGCTCAGCCAATTCTTCACATCTGATAATTTCATAACATTTTTTCCAATGAGTAAGATATCATCTACATAAAGAACCGGGAATACCACTCTTTGATTTGCCATCAATTGGTAAACACAAGGCTCATCAATATTTTGTTCAAAGCCATAGGTTTTGATTATTTCATCAAACCTATGGTTCCTAGAATGAGAAGCTTGCTTAATTCCATAAATGGACATATTCAACTTGCAACCTTTTCCTGCTTGTCTAGCTACTTTAAATCGTTCTGGCTGATCCATATAAATGACTTTGTCAAGCTTCCCATTAAGAAAATTTGTCTTGACATCCATATGCCAGATCTCATAGTCAAGAGCGGCTGCTATGGATAGGAGGATGTGAATGGACTTGAGCATGGCTACCAGATTAAAAAATTTCTCATAGTCGACACCTTCTCTTTGGGTATAACCCTTTGCCACTAATCAAGATTTATAAGTTTAGATATTTCCACCAACACCTTGTTTCTACTTGTAGATCCACTTGCACCAAATGGCCCTAAAGTCACTAGGTGCTTCCACAAGATCCCAAATGAAATTTGAGTACATGGACTCCACTTCTTGTTTCATGGCCTCGAGCCATAGTTCCTTTTTCAGGGATAGACATTTCCTGTTTGAAAGATAATAGATCATCGTCACTAGTGTTAGCAACAACCATAATGATTTCACCATCCAAACCATAGTGAACTGGGCTCTTAGAAACCCTCCCACTACGATGAGGCTCCATGACTTTTTGCTCAAGA
The DNA here is from genome assembly GCF_963169125.1 of Humulus lupulus. NCBI lineage: Eukaryota > Viridiplantae > Streptophyta > Magnoliopsida > Rosales > Cannabaceae > Humulus > Humulus lupulus. The sequence continues at coordinate 152,978,874 of NC_084794.1, read as the reverse complement.
ACAATGGTATTTTGTTCGTTTAAATAGACTTGCATCGGTTGGACATGAAGAGTGGGAATTTCATCATCAAATTGCGTTGATGACGATGGAACATTGGTTGGAGTCAATTCTTCAACCATCTCCTCTAAAACTACTTTGCTGCGCGGTTTGAAGTTTTGGACATAGTCATTTTCCAAAAAAGTAGCATTCGTAAAAGTAAACTCTTTCTCTACAAAATGACTGTAGAAAAGTCCACCCCGGGTGCCTTTAGGATAGCCAACAAACATGCAAACTTCAGTTCACAGTTCTAGCTTTCCTTCCTTTTTCCTCGGGATGTGGGCAGGACATCCCTAGATTCTATAATGATGTAAACTAGGTTCACGACCATTCCAAGATTCTAAAGGTGTTTTGGGGATTGATTTGGACTGTACAACATTTAGAGTGTCTGTTGATGCTCAAAATCTCATCAATAGAACGTATGAAGCCGAGGCAAGGCCCTTAGGCCACCGTCGTCCCAGGAAGCCATCGTGCCATCGCAACACAAGTCTGGGTTCGTTTCTCGTAGGGGCGATGCCGAGTGGCCCACGTTGGCAAGGAATAGGTGCCAAGGCTCAGTAGCCTCGCGAGACCCATCTTGCCCATGCACTCGGCCCCATTGCCTCGCGAGACGCCTAGGCCATGCCACCCAAGTGGCCTCGCGAGTTGCCTAGGCCACACCTCTCAAGTGGCCTCGCGAGACGCCCAAGCCATGCCTCCCAAAGTGGCCTCGCGAGATGCCTAGGCCATGCCTCCCAAGTGGCCTCGCGAGTTGCCTAGGCCATGCCTCCCAAAGTGGCCTCGCGAGTTGCCTAGGCCATGCCTCCCAAAGTGGCCTCACGAGATGCCTAGGCCATGCCTCCCAAATGGGCTCGCGAGTTGCCTAGGCCATACCTCCCAAATGGCCTCGCGAGTTGCCTAGGCCATGCCTACCAAAGTGGCCTCGCGAGATGCCTAGGCCATGCCACCCAAGTGGCCTCGCGAGATGCCTAGGCCATGCCTCCCAAAGTGGCCTGGCGAGATGCCTAGGCCATGCCACCCAAGTGGCCTCGCGAGATGCCTAGGCCATGCCTCCCAAAGTGGCCTCGCGAGATGCCTAGGCCATGCCACCCAAGTGGCCTCGCGAGTTGCCTAGGCCACACCTCTCAAGTGGCCTCGCGAGACGCCTAAGCCACACCTCCCAAAGTGGCCTCGCGAGTTGCCTAGGCCACACCTCTCAAGTGGCCTCGCGAGACGCCCAAGCCACACCTCCCAAAGTGGCCTCGCGAGATGCCTAGGCTATGCCTCCCAAGTGGCCTCACGAGTTGCCTAGGCCATGCCTCCCAAAGTGGCCTCGCGAGATGCCTAGGCCATGCCACCCAAGTGGCCTCGCGAGATGCCTAGGCCATGCCTCCCAAAGTGGCCTCGCGAGATGCCTAGGCCATGCCACCCAAGTGGCCTCGCGAGTTGCCTAGGCTATGCCTCCCAAGTGGCCTCACGAGTTGCCTAGGCCATGCCTCCCAAAGTGGCCTCGCGAGATGCCTAGGCCATGCCACCCAAGTGGCCTCGCGAGTTGCCTAGGCCACGCCTCCCTAGACATCTATCAGGACCACATGCCTATCGCTCATACACGTGAGTGACCTTAGGGGGCTTCGGATATCTCATACCAACGACCCAGGATCTCCACCTCACTCCAAGGGTCCCATTCCTTACACCTCGAGATTCCTATGCTTAGGAGATCCAGTACGAGTCGAAGGGGACATACTTGTACGACCAAGTACTGAGTACAGATACTAGTGCCAGTGAGGCTGCTGAGGTAAGGATCATGATCCGTACGTCTATGGCCATAGGTCAGAGCCGACACCACTACCTCCTGCACCAATACGCCTGCCACCACACATCAGACATGGGTACAGACAAGTAGCGGAAACATCCTTCTGACACCTGCCCCTGTACGAGATGTACAACCACAACCTCTGAAGCCACTTCCCTAATACAGCACATATGTACCACTTGGTCCCCTGGACCACTATGTACCTAAGGCCATTAGAGCCTACTATAAAATGAACTCCAAGGCCACCTGAGGGGGGGTTGGGAAATTGACTGTAGCAGAAGCTTAAATGTGAATGAAAGACTAAGTTCTCCATTATTGATTTATCGTTGTTCCTGAGTTTTTGCTCAAGCTTTTACAGCATTCCGATTAGCGATCTTAATTTGATAATTTTTCCAACTTAACTTCGTTGACGAGTTCTCACTGTCAACAGTGTCGTTTGTAGTTTCAATTGCATTGAGTAGCTAAGCATGCATCTAACCATTTCCAATATTGTTTTGTTCCTACGTTCTGCTACACCATTTTGTTGCTGAGTACTTGGGGCAGTAAGTTGTGATAAAATTTTGGAAGTGCATATCAAAATATTCTCCACCCCTATCAGATCGCAGGATCTTTAACGTTTTACCTAATTGGTCCTGAGCCATAGCTAGGAATTCCTGAAACTTTGAAAATGTTTCTTATTTCCTATGCTTTTGGTAAATACATGAGTATCTAGAGTAATCGCCAATGAAAGTGAAGAAATACTCAAAACCACCCCTGGCTTGTACATTGAAAGATCCACAAACATCTGAATGAACAAGTCCAAGTCATTCTTTGGCCCTATCACCCTTTGCAGAGAATGGACGCTTAGTCAGTTTGCCTTCTAAACAAGATTCACAGTTAGGTAATTCACCTAAGGTGAGTTCCCTCAAAGGCCCGTCCTTTGTAAGTCTTTGAATTCTATCATAGCCAATGTGGCCTAGGTTTAGCTACTTTGAATAAATTATTATTAAGTGTGAGGGGTTTGTTAGGTCGCTGAATATAAAGCCTACTTTCAAAACATGTAATACACAATTGTGATCCATTGAAAGAAATATATATATTAAAACTTATGAAAGTCATAAAAAAATGTTCTAATTGCAACATGGAAACAAAAATTAAATTTCTACTAATATCCAGTATAAAAATACATCTTTCAAAATTAAATATTTATTTCTAAACTTCAGGCAAGCTCTTCCTCTAGCTTGGACCTCAACGAACGCCCCGTTCCCAACTCTAAGCTTTAAGCCACCTTTGTCCACTTCCTCCCACGATTCAAGAAGCTGTAAAGAGTTACAAATATGGTTAGGAGATCTAGAATCAATAATCCAAATGGATTTATCATTCTCTAAAATACATGTTTATAAGATATATGAGGTATAATCATTACCTTTGTTTTTCACTGCTAGAAACATGGGGCAATCTTGTTTCCAATGCCCCTTCTATTTGTAGTGAAATCACATACCTTTACCTTTCTTGTTTTTCTTTTTCTTCCCCTTAGGTGTCTGTGCACTTAGTTGTGCACTCGTCTTAGCAGCATTTGCAGACCCGGGGTTGTTATTTTGTCAATCTTTCCTCTTGCTTCTAGTTTTCAAGGACGAAGCTTGGTTAGCTTCAGCCTTAGCTGGATTAGCAGAAGCAACAGTAGCCTTATTTTCTCCTCCCTTACTTGGTCCCCCCATGATAGACTCAAAAGTCTAAAGCTTCTTCATAAGCTGCATCAGACCATAGTTGAGTTTATTCATTACATAGTTGGTGGTGAACGACAGGAAAGATAGAGAGAAATTGTTGAGGATTAAGCCAACTTGAGTCTCCTCGTCTATTTTTGCTTCGTGCAGTTCATCTTCCTGAAGTTAGTTGGTCATCTTGATCAAGTGATCACGAACGTGTTGAGGAGGTGCCATCCAAGCATTGGCATATTTCTTGGTGGCCTCAATATGAGTCTGCACAAACTTTGCACCGAACATGTCTTCGAGTTGATCCATGATTTCGTAGGTTGTCTCAAAATTCTCCATCTTTGTCTTGAGAGTGTCGACCATACTTGTCAACATGTAGTACTGTGCCTTGTTATTAGCCATTTTCCGATGCTCATATTTGTCTCTAACAGTCTAGGTAGCTCCTTCACCTTAAACTTTTGGTGATTCTTCAGTCATGACGAACTTGGAATTGTCACCAATCAACCCTATGTTGATGTTCTGCTTCCACTTAAGGAAGTTGTTGACCTGTGAAATTGGCCAACTGTCGTATGTACATTATACGACACATTTTGAACGAAATAAATATAATAAACGACAGAGTACAAATATCTTAAACAAACACACAAAAATTTTATAGTGGTTCCGCCCTATTATGATGAATAGTAATAACCTAATCGACTTAGCTTTTAGTATTGAATCACTCGATGGAAAATTACACTGATGAACAAAAGTACTCACTCGTTACTAATTTGCCCAGAGTTTTTCCCCAAATATTCCTTTGATCCCCTTCAACGAAGTCATGGGTCCTTTATTTATAGTACCCAGGGGCTGTTACATGATCAGTAGTACTGGAATTGTGGTTTGGTACACGATTATTAGGTAGTGGAGATACGTGTCCACCTCCCCATGATTATGAGATCATGGGTCTTCTCGTTGTTTCTCTGGATCGTCGTAGACAATGCATGATTGAAACTTCTGGGAAAATGCTAAGTCTAGATTGGTCTATGAGACTTAGGTGCTAGGCTCAATGACCCTTTAGAGCTAGGGTGCTAGGCCTGTTGCTCCTCTGGGTGCTAGACCTGTGATCTTCTGGGTGCTAGGTCTGTTGATCTTCTGGGTGCTAGGCCTGTCGATCTTAGTTTGAACAAGCATAAGTTTTAACCGTTTTCAGGAGAGTAGGCCAACCACCTATGGAGGATAGAGTGGGCCGACCACCCCTAGGGGTTGGGGTTAGGACAAGGGGTTAAGGCCAGGCCAACCACTTCCAGGGGGTTTAGGCCTGGTCAACTTCCCTATAGGTCATGGACCTATCTTTTTTGCTCATCGGTCTTTTTTCAATACTTCATCGTTTTTCCCTGATTTGCGATGCCACGTGTCGCTTTCTCATTCACCACATCATCCCTAGATTTTTTAGGGACAATAATTTCCCCCCAAGTGTATTGTAATGTGTTCAACATTACGGTATACTTGATCTTGGGCCGAGAAACATATCGTGACAGTACTTTACTAGCAAAGTCCTTCGAGACATTGCATATTACTTTTTATCAACTATCGATAATTTTCTCAGCACGAATTTTTCAAGGATAATTGGTAATTCCTAAAAATAACTAGATTTTTCAAGAAAAATTAATTTTCTAAAAATCTAGTATATTTATAAAGGAAATTTAAAGTAAAAAAAATAATTTATTTTTCAAGGAGTTTGAAGTCCTAAAAATACAAAAAAAAAATAAAAAATTCAAGGGAATTAATTCCTAAAAATACAAAATATTTTTCAAGGAATTTTAATTCCTAAAAATATAAGATATTTTTCAAGGAATTTGAATTACTAAAAATACCATGTATTTTTCAAGGAATTTGAAATTTTAACCATACCAGATATTTTTCAAGGAAATTTGAATTCCTAAAATGATACGGTTAGCCTGAGCGGCTATAAGTAGGGCCTCACTTCTCAATTCCTTGCTTTGTGCGCCTCACCCATAAGAGTCTCCAAACCTGATTTCTCCAATTCTTCATCAAACTCATATCTTTATTTGGATAAGTACTTTCTCCTAATCCTTACATCATTTCATTTAAATGTGCTTAGATTTAGAAGAAGTACTTTGAATCTTTGAGGAATCTGTCTGAATCTTCTTGTTTTGTTTAATTTTGATCCAAAATAAGTGACTTGTTTGAATCAAGTCTATGATTTCCCTAGAATTTCCTTAGCCGGGACGATTTCTAGGGTTACATACCCTAGCACATGCGATTTCAGGGATCTAAAACCCTAGGCCGACCACCTCTTTGAGATCCATTAGCCTGGTGACTTCTAGGATTCCAAACCCTAGCATAGGCGATTTCCAAAGATGTCCATTCCCTCATGGGCCGACCACCCCTAGGGTTTCCATCATCGGCCGAGTACCTCTAGGGCTTCCCTTACATTTCCCTTGCCTTATACGATTTTCAGGGATGCCCATTCCCTCATGGACCGAGCAATGTTTACCTCATAGATCGACCACCACACCCTTGGGCGACTTATAGGGATCTAGGGTGGTCAGGCCAAGCATAAGCCGACCACCTGGGACCCTAAAAAACAATTCTCTTCTCTTACTGATCTCTTTGGGGTCTTCCTTGTATTGTACAATTTATTGGAGATTTGAACTTTAGTCCTCTGGCATTTTTCTGAGGTTTGCATCCCTGGGGTGGTTGGCCTAAGATGTTAGGCCGACCACCTATGCCCCTACTTTTACGCTTTGTAATCTTAGGGACTCAAAGTGGTCGGCCCAGGCTTGGTTTCACTAGGTCGAACCCCCTTTAAGACTTCGATCAATTTTTCCAAATCTAAGGGAGTCCTATGGCGTCTAGTCCTGTTGCAAAGGTAGAGCCATCTCTGCCTACACAAGTTCCTCCCATTTTCACTGATGCAGGTGCTTCCTGTTCTACACCAGCTCCCTTATCTGAGCCACACCAGTCTGCTATACGAAACTTATGAGCCATCATAGACCAAGGGTCTCTTCTGGAGCAAACAACAATGAATTTTAATGGGATTAAGAATGAGGACTTGAGCACCATCCCAACAAAGTCACTCCTAGACATTCAGAGTGTGAGTCTTTTACAGTTCTCTTCTTGTCTTGTTAGCTTGTGTTATAACGTTTATCTAACACCTATATGTTTTTTGCAGGCACTGATGCTGGTCTCTCATGTCCATGATAGGTATGTGGAGCATACCTCTATGCTCTCCACCCTTCGTTCTGAGCTTGAAGCTGTCCACCAAGAGGTGTTAGACCTTAGGCGCATTCTTGGCTTTAGGGATGCTAACATTGCTTCGAAGGATGAAGATATCAACACCCTCCATAGTACCGTGGATCTCAAACAACAGGAAGTGACCAAGTTGAATCTTAGGATAACCCAGATGGAGGGGAAACTTGCCGATAAGCTCCAACAGTTTGAAGTCGAGAAAGAGAAGCTGATTGCTGACATGGACCAATTGCGGAAGGATGCTCTTGTCGAGAAAGAGCAAGAGGTCAAAGCAGCCCGGGACAAGGCTCGATAGGAGTATTCAGAGACAACTTTTTCTTGCTTCTACCTTATCTGGAAGTCCAACAAAGGTCTGAACTTGGATTTCCTGGACGAGAAGACGCGAGCAAAGAAGCTTAGGAAGTGTCTGGCTCGTGAGGCTACCGAAGCTCAGGGTGGTCTTTCAGATGATACTCCTCTCCTTAGTTACTCTTCTTTTGGTCTTTTACTCTGTCTTTCCTTTCATGCCATTGGTGGGGCACCTTGTACTTGACAATTCTTACATATGACATTTTATGCCTTTGTGCTTTTTTGTTATGAGTACTCGATGTATTGATTGAAATTTTTTATTTCCAAAGCTTACTAAGTATATCGACTCACAATCCTCATTGGTTCAGGTATCCGTATACTATGAACACATGTATTTCACATGCTATACTAACCTTACTCTTTTATGTTTTTCATGCTAACAGCCATGGTAATATGAGTAGTATGATACTTCACCGAGTACCATGAATAAAACAGGTTAGGTCGACCACCCCATGGGTGATAATTCGATCACCAATGCCTTTTTTTGTTTTTGTTTTTTGCACTTTCAAACCATATGTTGAAAAAATGTCCTAGAAAAACTTGAGCATGCTTAGTACTTAAGGTCACACCCTCATTGCTTGTGTATACCCCGATCAGTATGTACTATATGCTCCCCAAGTGATCATGGGTTTAAAAGCCTTGGTCACTTGCTACTTGACTATGCCTTGCTTCGAGTGTTTAGACACATAATACTATCCTTTTCACCCAATGATGCAAGCAAAAAATGCATGTCCCTCATTTGTAGTCGGGTGATGGTTTCCTACTCTGTAGTAATGATATCTATACACTGATGCAGATTGTGTAGAAAATGTCGATCACGGTCTATGTAATCTCTCGTGTAATCATTATAATGATTGTAGACAGAAGTGTCTAAGTTGGACCAACCAGGTCTAAATGGGCTAGTCGAGCCTGTAACGATTTTTAGATCAAATTATCAATCGATCCCTCAAGGACCAGATTTGATTATGATTTGATGATGGCAACTAGTCTTTGGACCAATCTCTTTTTTTATCATATTGGTCGATAGGTTCCTCAAGAACTAGGATCAAATGTGATCACATAATGGCGATTGGTCCTCAGACCAGTCTCCTATGTTGATCGTATAGGTCGATAGGTTCCTCAAGAACCAAGATCGAACATGATCAAATAAGTTGGCAACAAGGTTCTCGGATCAGTCTCTTATTTGGATCATATGGGCCAATATTCTCCTCAAGAACCAAGATCAAACATGATCCATAAATTTGGCGACAATGTCCTAGGACCTGTCTCTTGTTTGGATCATATGGGTCGATAGGCTCCTCAAGAACAAAGATCAAACATGATCCATAATATGGCGACAAGGTCCTAGAACCTGTCTCTCTTTTGGATTGTATGGGTCGATAGGCTCCTCAAGAACCAAGATCGAACATGATCCATTAATTTGGTGACAAGGTCCTAGGTCCTATCTCTATTTTGGATCATATGGGTCGATAGGCTCCTCAAGAACCAAGATCGAACATGATCCATTAATTTTCCGACAAGGTCCTAGGACCTGTCTCTCTTTTGGATTGTATAGGTCGATAGGCTCCTCGAGAACCAAGATCAAACATGATCCATTAATTTGGCGACAAGGTCCTAGGACCTGTCTTTCTTTTAGATCATATGGGTTGATAGGCTCCTCAAGAACCAAGATAGAACATGATCCATTAATTTGGCGACAAGGTCCTAGGTCCTGTCTCTCTTTTGGATCATATGGGTCGATAGGCTCCTCAAGAACCAAGATCGAACATGATCCATTAATTTGGCGAGAAGGTCCTAGGACCTATCTCTCTTTTGGGTTGTATAGGTCGATAGGCTCCTCGAGAACCAAGATCAAACATGATCCATTAATTTGGCGACAAGGTCCTAGGACCTGTCTTTCTTTTAGATCATATGGGTTGATAGGCTCCTCAAGAACCAAGATCGAACATGATCCATTAATTTGGCGACAAAGTCCTAGGACCTGTCTCTCTTTTGCATCGTTTTGGTCGATGGGCTCCTCAAGAACCAAGATCGAACATGATCCATTAATTTTGGCAACAAGGTCCTAGAACATGTTCCTTGTTGAATGTAATTTAAATATTTAAGAGAAACTTAAGAAATTAAATTCATTCATTGAAGCACAATGGTTGTTACATAGACTTGTGTCGCTGCTGAATAGTTCACTGATTGTTCCGGAAGAGGTGTTACCATTCCAATAGTTTTTTATTACCTCTCCATTCAGTCGAACTATCTTGTACGTCCCTAGTGCGATCACATCTCCACAAGGTATGGCCCTTCCCAATTAGGTCCTAGTACCCATGTTGTAGTGTCCTTAGTGTTGAGGAACACCTTCCTGAGTACTAAGTCCCCAACTTGGAATTTTCGATCTTTCACTCTGGAGTTGAAGTATCTGGCCTCTTTCTGTTGATGTGCTGCTACTCTGAGACTTGCCTTTTCTCATCTTTCTTCGATTAAATCGAGCGACTCTTCTATCAATTGACAGTTTCTCCCCTAATCGTATGTCTCCAGTCTATGCGATGGGGCAGTGAGTTCAACTAGCAACATGGCTTCATACCCAAATGCCAAATAGAATGGTGTATGACCTATCACCGTTCATGCCATCATTCAATGTGACCATAGGACCTCCAAAAGTAACTCTGGACAGGCTCCTTTGGCTTGTTAAGGCGTTTCTTCAGAGTGTCTTTGATAGTCTTGTTCACTACTTCTACTTGACCATTAGCTTGGGAGTGTGCAACCGAGGAAAAGCTCTTTGTGATTCCATGCCTCGTACAAAATTTGGTGAACATATAACTGTTGAATTGAGTCTCATTGTCTGAGATCATCTTCCTCAGTAGGCCAAATCGACATATGTTATTCTTCACCACAAAGTCTAAGACTTTCTTCGAGGTTATATTGGCGAGTGGTTCTACTTCAGTCCATTTGGTGAAGTAGTCCACGACTGCAACAGCATATTGGACTCCTCCCATTCCCGTATGTGGCTTTACGATCAGGTCGATTCCCCATACAGCGAAGGGCCAAGGGCTTTGCATTTGTGTTAATTCGTTAGGTGCCGCCCGGGGTATCTTGGTGAACATCTGACACTTGTGGCATCTTCTGACATACTCCATTGAGTCTTCATTCATCGTCTGCCAAAAGTATCCTTGTCTTAGGATTTTCTTTGATATAATCTTCCCCCTAGCGTGTTCTCCACAAAACCCCTCGTGTACCTTGATCATTAACAACTTTCACTAGTCGGGTGTAACACACCTTAGCAGTGGTAGGGAGTACCCTCGTCGGTATATGACCCCTTCGACTATCATACATTATGCAGCTTGTCTCACCAAATTCCTTGCTTTGTTCCAATAACTGGGTACTACTCCTTGGTTTAGATAGATAATAATAGGGGTCATCCATGTATCTTCTAACTCTATAGGTAGCACCTCATGTTCGGTTATGCTTCTTTCTGCCAAGTATTCAACGGGAACGACATTCAGGGTGTCTACATCTTTGGCATTGGCAAGCTTGACCAAGGCATCAACATTGGCATTCTACTCTCTCAGGACTTGTATAATTGAGTATTTCTTGAATTGTGCCAATAAGTCATTCACCTTGTTCAGGTACTACACCGTCCAAAGTCCCTTGCCTTGATAATCCCCCATTACCAGGTACACCACTAGCTGGGAATCGCTAAATAACTCCAGGGACTGTGCATGCACATCCCGAGAGAAGCGTAATCCTGCTAATAATGCTCTGTACTCAGCCTTGTTGTTTGAAGCATTGAATCCAAATATGAGAGCGCAATGGATTCGATGATTTTCCAGAGTGATCAATGTGATTTCTCCACCTGAGTTGTGTTCATTGAATGCTCCATCAACATATAGCTTCCATACATGAGTATCTCCTTCATTTTCGATATCTCCATTCTCCGATTGGTAGGAAGGGTCTTAAAGGTTGGTGCCTTCGACTATGAAGTCTGCCAATGCTTGTCCTTTTATCGCCGTCCTCGAATGATAAGTGATATCAAACTATCCTTGTTCCACGACCAACTTGAGTAACCGTCCCGAGGCCTCTAGTTTTTGAAGAACTTGTCCCAGCGATTAATCGGTCAGGACTCGGATTGAGTGAGCTTGGAAGTATGGACGCAGTTTTCGAGAGGTGACAACTAAATAGTAGGCAAGTTTTTCAAGAAGGGGATACCTAGACTCCACACCTACTAGTCTTTTATTGATATAGTACACAGGGGGTTGTACCCTATTCTCTTCTTTTACCAAAGTAGCACTAATTCCATGCTAGGTGATTGCCAAATAGATGAATATTACTTCACCATATATTGGTTTTGCTAGGATTGGAGGTTGAGCGAGATTCTGCTTCAAGGCTTGGAAAGCTTCCTCACATTCCTCACATTCCATGGTCCGTTGGATCTTCTTGCTGCCCCTTAGTAGGTTAAAGAAAGGGACACACTTATCTGTAGACTTTGATATGAACCTACTGAAGGCAGCTACTCTCCCGGTTAATCTTTACACTTCTTTGATTATGGTAGGTGACTTCGTGCCGATCAATGCTTTGATCTTCTCAGGGTTAGCCTCGATTCCATGTGAATTGACCATGTATCCGAGAAACTTACCAAAACCAACTCCAAAGCACTCCTCCAAGTCTCGAACATGCCCTCCAGCTTCTTTGGACTTGACCAACATGTCATCTACGTATACGTCCATATTTTTTCCGATCAATTCTCGGAACATGCCATTCACTAAACACTGGTAGGTGGCTCCTGCGTTCTTCAAGCCAAATGGTGTCACCTTACAACAATACAATCCTTTGTCTGTCCAGAAGCTGGTATGTTCCTTGTCAGGAGGGTGCATAGTTATTTGATTATACCCAGAATACACATCCCTGAATGAGAGTATTTCATGTCCTGTTGTTGCATCGACCAATTGATCTATTCTGGGTAGTGGGAAGCAGTCTTTGGGGTAGGCCTTGTTCAGATCTGTGAAGTCCACGCATGTTCTCCACTTCCCGTTTGGCTTTGGGACCTGCATGGGGTTTATACCCAATTTGGGTATTAGGCCTCCCTTATAAAGTTGTTTTCCTTAAGCCGCTCGACCTCCTCCTTTACGGATTGAGATCGGTCTTTGTCAAGCAGTCTCCTCTTTTGTTGCACTGGTGGGTAGTTCTTGTCCACATTGAGGACATGGCTTATCACGGATGGAGAAATGCCAACCATGTCCTTATGTGACCAGGCAAAAATGTTCTGGTTCTTCTTCAAAAATTCTACCAACCGTGCCTTAATTTCTACCTTTAGGTCTTTCCCGACTTTCATTGCTTTAGTTGGGTCTTCCTCATCTAGTAAGACTTCGTCAAGATCTTTGACTGGCCCTACCCCCATGGAGTCATCCCCAAAGTGAGGATCGATGTCTTTTCCCTCGCATTGGGAAACTTGCTATGATAAGAAATCTTTGTTAAAAGGAGCCCTCTCCTCCAGTAGAGTGTTTATTTCAACATCAACTTCCATGTTGACAACCTCATCGGTTCCTTCCTTCTCTTCGCAGTAGGTTACTACCATGTTGTTTATGCATGGTCCTTTCTTTGCCTTGACCACTGACGCATTATAGCATTCTCGTGCCTCCCTTTGGTTACCTTGTACACATCCTTGCCTTACGCTTATGGAGAACTTCAAATATAGATGCTAGATAGATAATGGTGCGTGTAACGCCATCAAGAGGGATCTCCCAAGCACTACATCGTAAGAAGATGAGAAATCTACCACCAGGATCTTTTTCATCATAGTCTCATGTCTGGGGGCATCCTCTGCGATGACCGGTAGTCTAATAGTTCCTGCTGGTGCTAGGCATTCTCCCGTGAACCCATATATCACTTCGGAACATGGTGTTAGGTCCTTGACCGAGAGCTTCATCTTCTCAAGGGATGTTTTGTAGATGATATCTACTGAGCTTCCTGTATCCACCAAGCATCTCCTCACTAGGGCATTGGAGATTTGAATGGTAAGGGCCAAAGGGTCATTGTGGGGGTACCTCACGTGCCTGGCGTCATCCTCCGTTAAAGTGAGAGTTTCACTTTCATACTTTGGATTCTTTGGAGACTGCTCCTCGTCTACCATCCACTAGGAAGGCTCCCCTACCTCATGTCTTATGGTCCTTGAATATCGTTTACGAGCAGTGGTACTGTTACCTGCTATGTGGGCCCCCCCACATAAGTTATCCAGTGTGAAGTATATGGTCGTTGGCTCCAGTGGTGGACTCCTCTGCCTTCAGAATTTCGGATTCCTGCTCCAGGTTTCAGTCTTGAGACGGTATCTCAAGATTTTTCTTTATTGGAGAAGAAACTCTATCTCATCCTTCAATTGTTTGCACTCGTTTGTGTCATGCCCATAATCAATATGGAAATGACAAAACTTTTTCTGGTCCCTCTTTCCTTCTGAACGCAAGGGTGGTGGCTTTCGGTATGGCAACTCCTCATATGTTGCCTAGTAAATCTCAGCCCTTGATGTAGTCAGGACAGTATAATTGGTGAACCTGGGCTGGTAGGGTTGATGCTTAGGCTGTTTGTGAGCGGGTGCTGACTTAGCTTTCTTTTCTCAACCTTGCTCGGCCCCTAAGGTATTCCTCTTCTTACCGTTGCCCCCATTGCCGCGCTGAGGGTTTACCCCGTTCTTGTCTACCTTGGTAGTGGTCGGATGGTTTATCCCTTTTTCTTTTTTCAGGATAGTGTCATCTAGCTTCATGTATTTTTCGATTCAGTCCAGGAACTCTTGTAAGGTGTTGATGGGGTTCCTTGGTATGTTATCCCAAAAGGGACTATGATAAATTATTCCTGCCAAGATGGCAACAAACTTTCATTGTCTCCTACCATGGATGCTAGGTTTGCCTGTCTCATGAATCTTTGGATGTAGTCTCTTAGGGATTCATCATTCCCTTGCTTGATGTCAACTAGCTAATTGGCATAAACTAGTTGAATTCGTACGACATTGAAGACCTTGCAGAATTCCTTCCTGAACTGCTCTCAGGAAGTGATGGATCCAGGTTTGAATTTCCAATACCATTCCTGGGCTGAGTTAGAGAGAGTGGTTGGGAATACCTTACACCTATAATCATGCTCCACCGAGTAACTCCATTTGATCCTCAAACTTCCTAATGCGTCGTAATGGGTCCTCCTTCCCAGTGTATGTAAGAAGTTTGGGGGTCTTGTATTTTAGTGGTGGTTGAGCAGCTTGGATCTTGGCACTAAAGGGACTCCCACTTCTATGAGTCAGCTCGATATCTGAAGGTTTCTTTGTTAGACCTTGAATAGCCATGACGAGCGCATCTATTTGATCCTGCACTGCTGGTAGGATCGCTGCTCCAGGTGGGGTGGACATCCTTGGTACCCCCTCTTGAGCGCTGGCCCTCCTGTTGATGACCTCCCTCAAATCCTGAGGTTTTTCATCTTTCCCGATCCTATCAAACACGGTATTGGTGTTTTTCATCGGTTCCTTTCCCTTGCGATACTGAGGGTGTAGGGGTGGTAGGCTGTCTTTCCCTTGTCGGTGCGACCCTGCCCCCGAGCTTCTCCTCCAACATGACATTGGGATTTTGAGCTGCCATTCCTATTCCTGTCACACCTCTTAGATGTTTGACCCTCATCTCCTGCGTTGTTTCGCTTGTCCCCCTAGGAGGGGCCTTTGAGTTGGTATAACTCTTACTTCGAGATGAAGTGTTATTCTTCTTAGTCATGGAGGAGGAAGTCTTGGGCTATGCCTCTTCATCCTGTCTTTGGGAAAGTGGCTTTGAGAGTGTCCTTGGGATTCGACTCCTCCCCTAGGACTCTCTGTTATTGTTGTCTCGCAATCCTGCTACTTTGGCCTGAGCTTCCTTCACCACCTGAGCAACGGCTTCATTGTTAGCTTGGGCTAACTGGATAGCCGCCTCAAGGGCCACAACAGCCTCCTGGTACCTTTGGTCAGCTTCCTGCGCCGTCTGGATAATCCTCTGGACCTACTCATCGATCTCCCATTATTGTCGTACCATAGTCACTTTATGGAGGGCAATTTCTGCAGCAAAGGCCTCCCACCTCGCCAGAAACTGTGCCATCTTCTCCTAGTGAGCATCCTGTGGATCTTATGCATCAGGTTGGTCTCCAACCTCCACCCGAGGTTCGTTAACGAGATCGATGGGATCCTGAGTGGCGAAATCCCTAGGAGTTGTCTTCTATGTCTGGATTTTGGAGGCATCGTAAAACTGATGAAAGTGTGTATCTTGATTTCGTACTCTCAATGAAAGTACCAAAATGTTTACCGATTAAATTGGCCAAATTATGTAAAGTATACAACTCCTTTTGAACGAAATAAATATAATAAAAGACAGAGTACAAATATCTTAAATAAACACACAAAAATTTTATAGTGGTTCAGCCCTATTCTGATGAACAGTAATAGCCTAATCGACTTAGCTTTTAGAATTGAATCACTCAATAGACAATTACACTGATGAACAAAAGTATTCACTCATTACTAATTTGCCTAGAGTTTTTCCCCAAATATTCCTCAGATCCCCTTCAATGAAGTCATGGGTCATTTATTTATAGTACCCAGTGGCTGTTACATGATCAGTAGTACTGGGATCGTGGGTTGTTACACGATTATTAGGTAGTGGAGATACGTGTCCACTTCCCCATGATTATGAGATCGTGGGTCATCTCATTGTTTCTCTGGATCGTAGTAGACAACTCATGATTGAAACTTCTGGGAAAATGCAACGTCTAGATTGGTCTATGAGACTTAGGTGTTAGGCTCGACGACCCTTTAGAGCTTGGGTGCTAGGCCCATTGGTCCTCTGGGTGCTAGGACTGTGATCTTCTGGGTGCTAAGCATATTGATCTTCTGGGTGCTAGGCCTTTCGATCTCAGTTTGAACAAGCCTGAGTTTTACCCATTTTCAGGAGTGTAGGCTGACCACCCTATGGAGCATAGGGCGGGCCGACCACCCCAAGGGGTTCTTGGGCATGCTTGGGCCGACCACCCCTAGGGGCTAGGGCCAGACCGACCACCCCTAAGGGGTTTAGGCCCGGTTGACTTCCCTATAGGTCCTGGACCTATCTTTTTTGCTCATCGGTCATTTTTCAATACTTCATCATTTTTCCCTGATTTGTGATGCCACATGCCGCTTTCTCATTTGCCACGTCATCCTAGATTTTTTAGGGAAAACAGAAGTTTTCTCCAATGAGTTTCTCCATAGAAAGTTGAGAAAGGATGGGAGACAGCCATAATAATATTGCATATTATCAATAAAATAGAAATCAATCACATTTTCTCAATAAAACTTCTATTCATTCTAATTTCAAGAACTAGCACAACATATACCATAAATATGTAAGATATTGAAAAAAAATACCAAAATAAGCATATCTCTATTTCTTTAGGTTTTTAACTATTTTATGATATCGTTGTCTCAGTTGGCGAGAGTCAAAAAAATATCATTAGTTAAATAGAATTGTAAAGTCATTTAATAATGGACACCATTATTGACAACCTACTATTCGATTAAAATAAGAAAACAAAATCTCTTATTTTATGAGCTAGACTCACGATTTCGATAATCATAGATTTAGTCCTAGTAGTTACCGTAGGGGTGAGTCTAGTAGAATTTGACATGTAATTATCTATCTTTCGAAATCTAACATTGTCAAAATAACTAATGAACACATTTCGTATGGGGACGAATCAAAGCGTCTCAAGGCGCCATTAAGCTATTGACCTTGTTAAACTAACGATGGAGATCGAATATAATTCTTAAAATATGCTCATTAATAATTAAAAATAGTATTTTTATAATTAATTTTTCGAAAATAATGACTATGGTTCTCCAAAAATATTAAAAATTAAAATTTTAAAACCAAGTCCTATAATTTCTATTAATTCTAAAGTGTCACATTGAAACAAATTCAATTAATATTAGAATTCATTTGTTGCTAATCAATATTCAGGTTCAACTATTATAATGAACATATACAATTAAGTCCAACTCAGGCATATTGGCCTTAACAATTGGGTTTGAATGAAGGAGGGTTGGGTCCAGTATGTCGTTCCCACTACTAAGGTCCTCGTACTTCCAATACAAGGTCCAAAAGACAGGAATTTAAACCATCGTTTTGTTAATTGTTATTAATTGATTCAGCTCACTATAGTCATGCAAATCAAATGGGCTTCACAAGTGGAACCACCCACAAGAGAGGAATTTAAACTTTACATTTTGTAATGGGCCCAAATAAAACCTATCATGTTATGAATATTTTATTTAGCAAAATCCATATATTAAGAAAATATATTGGCCACTATATGCATCTAAGCACAATTGCAAAAATACCACATATAGTGCAAACAGACATGTTATAATTGGATGAGCCTAATCATGTTACTATATGAGCAAGTCTATGAATTTATGCAAAAATACCACATATTATTTCATTTGAAAAAATATCACAATTAATTTTCTAGAATTTATTCAAAATTCAAATTAATAAAAAAATTTCCAAAAATAAATAAGTCAATTTAAATGAAATTTATCAACAATTAACAAAAGTTAATTTAAATTCCGTTTATCAACAATCAACATAGTTTAGGTAATTTTGAAAAAAATAATAATTTAATTTAAATAGGATTTATCAACAATTAACTAAAGTTAATTTAAATCTCATTAATTTAAAAAATATTTTATTAAATTGGTTTGCAAAACATGATATTTTTTAAAAATTTACAAGTTATAAATTTTTAAAACAAATATCATTAGCGGTTTTTGAAAAAATACCTTAAACAATTAAACAATTCTAATATACATAAAAATATCTAGTCACCAAATTTTCAAATTTCAAATAATTTAAATATTAAAATCCATAAAATAATCAGATATTATTATTTTCAAATAAAAGATTTCAAAAATATCAAGTATTTTAAAAATATCTTTAATATCTCATAACTTAGTTCTAACATTTTAATATATTAAAATAATTCAAATTAATTAGCTAATGTATTTTAAATTTTGAATTTGAATCTTTGTAGAAAATATCTATATTTTAAAAGGTCAAACAACAAAAATATCGTATTTCAAAATAGATATTTTTAAATGATAAAAAAATCTCATATTTTTGTATTAACTCATTAAAAAATACATTCAAAATTCAAATTTTAAGAAAAAAATTATCGCAGGCCACAGACAGTGAATCTTGGTGGTCGCGACCATGGGACTTTTCTGAGCTCGCATTCTGGCTGTGGCCACCATTAATTTCTGGTCGTAGCCAGAGTTTAATGGTGGCCACAGCGGCAGCCCGAAAATAAAGTTTCAAAATAATTTTTACCATATTTTACATCAAATAAAGCATTTATAAAAATTAATTGCATAGAAACCACAACAAAATAACCCAAATTTGCTAATAATCACATAAAAATCAATATGCTTCATAAAAAAACATGAAATCCATCCAATTTCTCAACACATTAAATAATTCAATTTTTACTATGTTCATGCATAAAAATAAATATTACCAAAAGCTCTGATACTAGTTGTTGGGAAAACTTATACGGGATCTTGTTTATTTATATGTAAATCTAATATTAAAACAAATTAATATAAGAAAACCTAGAACATGTTTCTATAATTGAATTTAAATAGAGATAATGATAAGAACACTTACATTATACGCAGCAGAATGTATTAATCCTTCCTTCAGTTTCTTTAACCCTTGTATCCTTTATGCCGCAGGGTATCACTAAGAAAGTGAACCGATCTTCAAATTTCTTTACAACCTCCCAAAGTATCCTTAGAATCACCTAGACTAGAGTGGAAAATTCTCAACACATGAGATAGATACAAAGAGAAGAAGAAGAGAAGAGAATTTAGTGGCTTAGAAATTGGCTTTTGTTGTAGAAAGAGTCTAAAACCCTAAAGCATCAAAAATAGATCTTCTAATCATCTTATTTCAACTCTCACTTAATATTCCTTTTATAGATTCAATTAGGTCATTTAATTTAATTAAAAATCAATAAAATAATTGATAATATCGGCCATTAGGACGAAATTCTCATGGGCTTTAGGCCCGTGAAATTTCCTATTTAATTATAAGCTCGTTGAACTTAAAATCAAGACTTGTATTATTTTCTATTGATTAATTAATTAAATAATTTATCAAATTAATTATTTATAATTTGAAACTTGGTTTAAACTTATTTATTAATTTAAAAATCAATTTGTCTTAAATAATAAATCTGCCATAAAATCTCTTTTCTTCTCTAAATTGCATAACTCTGTGAAACTATCCAAAATTGACGTGGTCAACTTTGATAATTATACTTGATAATTAAATAAATTAATTGAGACTATCTAGATGATTTTATCCAAGGTACAGTGGGGATCATGAGATTATGAAATCAAGCTCAATTAAGTTATCATAAATTCAACAAATAAATTTACTAACTTATTAATTCCTCGTGACTCCACTAAAGACTTAGAATTGCACTCTTGAATTCATAGAACGCTCTATAACCAATATAGATACGTTATTCATTATCCATTGCTACAATCATAATTATCACTTAATTCTCTATAGACGATCAACAATGAGATGAGACTAAATACCGTTTACCCCTCATTTTATTTTATCCTGAAAACACTTAGTTCCTTGTAAATGATATTTTAGTAAACTACTATTAATTATTGAAATGATATATCTATCACTTAGCACATAGAACCAAACTAAGAGGAAACCATCATTTTACTTCTTCATCAGAAGCTATAGATGTTCATATCTATGATTAACACTCCCACTCAATTAATCTACTGAGTTTCCAAGATGTAAGTATGGGCTAGTCCGTAGGGTAAGCTGGTAACGAACAAGTCAAGGAACTCAAATAATACAATCAGTTAGAATACTAACCATTCAGAATTGAGATTGAATTGACCTATGGTCAACTATATGATATGACTAGAATAGATAATAACGATATGTTTACTTATTCTATCTACTGTCAATATCGATCCAGTCTGATGTAACAAATACATCTAATCTTATCTACTTTGCTAATGTTCTCAAACGAACATAGTACTGCAATGTGTAAGTAGATGATATCGTAAATTTTCAAGTCAGTGTAAATCATGTGCATTGACTAATCTTAGGACTAACTTATGTTTGAACATATAATCATATTTATATTTCACTGTGATTACGTCACTATAAATATGATTAGCTATATGTCCGGGATTTAATAGAAGTTTATATTAAACAAATAATCATTAAACAAAAACATGTGAGAAAAGTGATTGACCAAGTCAAAAATTGATTTCTATTCTTTTATTGATAATAAAATGAGATCTCAAAGATATAGGGTTTTAATTAGGGCATAAAACCCCACATCGCGAACCAACCGCGACCAGTAATTCTTGGCCGCCACTGGGTTCTACCTGGGAGGTCGCGACCGACCTTTATGTTGGCTGCGGCCAGTGGCCAATTTCAGCATGTGTCAATTATCTTCTAAATATTCAACTTTTATCCTCGAAGCTCGGGTTTCGGGACCTCTAAAATATTTCAAACTTGTCCTAAACTTCATTTTCTCGAGTCATATGGTCTCCGGTCAATATCTAGCCACAAAATACAAAAAGTTCTTCAATAAACTCTCATAAAATATTTTATGCCTTAAAAATCAAAGACTCTTAAAACGAAGCTAGAAACACCTAAAAACACTAGAAGTTAAATTATCTATGTGAGAAAGGACTACAAATCTATAAACCAAAATGCCCCTATCAAATTCCCCCACACTTAGACTTTGCTAGTCCCTTAGCAAAACAACTAATAAAAACTAATAACATAAACAAATAAAACACAAGCAATGGTTTTGTCGAAAGCGTTAGTTGTCTCAAAAATTTAACAACAAATAATTCAAAGGAAAAATCTTAATTCTATATTCTTCAGAATTTCAACTCAATGCCCAGTCACTACTTAAACTTGATCATTTTATGATTATGCACTGTAGAGTCCAAGAACTTTACTTAGCTAGTTAGATAGTAGTATTATAGTATTTATAGCATTATCTTTGTAACTGTGGATTTTTGGTTCAGACCGGGAATTATTTGGACACTCATAGTAGTACTTGTAGATTTTCTAAGTTTAACCTATAGTTTAAGAATATTAATGTTAGCCTAAGGTTTGATTATATGACTGATATTAAGGATATTATTTATTATATTATAAGGTTTAGATAAGGACCAATAGGATTTTAAGCACATGTTATGTACGGATTATTAAGGATTAAGAATTTTGAGGATTAAATTTAATAAGGGTAAAAGTTTGAATGCTATAAGGTCAGTCAGCAGCTTTGAATACGTTGAGGGCTTAGTCAAGGCTGTTTAGTCTATTCACACTTAGCTAAAAATGTGTAATTTCGAGTTTAATTAATCAGCGTGTGCCGATATATCGCAGCTATAGGGGGCGCTATATCGCAGCACGTAGATACAGAAAACACGAGACGATACACGGCAGCCTCGGGCATACTGGCCCAGTCGATATATCGCCTACAGGGGGCGATATATCGCCTCCTTCAGTATATTTCAAAAGTTTTTGAATTCTTTTTCCTTTCAGCCATTCAACCTCTTGATAAGTCCAGCACCTTTTTGAACGAGTCTTCAGCCTCTGCTGAACGATTATTCAAATTATTTTCACCTAAAAAGCTATTATTTTTATTCAAGAAAAATTTAGATCCTTTCATTCCTAAACTCTATAAATAGGACCTAGTACCCAGCCATTATTCATCTTTTGCTCTAAGTTCAGAGGCTGCAAGTGCTAAGTGAGTGTGAGAGTGTAAACACCTGGGTTGGGAAATCATAAGCTTGATCATCATAAGCTTATCAAACACTTTGGGAAGTAAGGTTTTATAGTATTTCGGTTTGAGGTGTAGATTGATCTTACAAGTCTTCAAGGTATTTCCACACTCTAGTTCATTGGTTTTATGTTATTTTCTTTCTCATAGTCTTCTACTCATTCTTCTAACCTTATTCTTATTTTGGTTAGGAAATCTAAGAACTTGCACATAAGTTTTGGTAAGTATGTTTCTCAAAGGTTTAGTCATTCCATTCCTTCCATTCCTTTCATTTCTTTTTCTTCAAATCTACTCACCCTGTTATATATAGTTTTAGGAGTGTTCCAAAAGTCCCAACGCTGTCCTCTTATCCCGGTAACTTTGGTAAGGAAAATAGGATAGAAATGCATATGTTATATGTTCTATATGTTATCTTATGTTTCTTATGTTATGACAAGTGTTATGATATGTATGTTTGTAGGCTTGGGCATATGACCCATATGACTAACAAGACCCCAAATAGATTATGGGCATATGACCTACTTAGCTAGTAGGACCCCACTAATCTCATGGGCATATGACTTGTTTAGTCTATGGGACCCCAAGTAATAATGGCCATTATAGTATGTGTATGTAATAAGTGTTATGTTATGTCTTTATCTTTATTATGAAATTTATGTATATGAAGTATGTGTTAGATTTTCTATGCTGGGCATTAGGCTCATTCCTTTGTGTTTATATGTTCAGGAAAATAGCTATTAGTGGCAGAAAGGTTCATGGATGCTTGGAGATTGTGTATCGATGGTGAATGGATTCAAGGAGTCGAGAGTTCGATTTCGAGGATGTAGTCTTTTATTTATGGGTTTATGTGTAATTTTTCCGCACTTTCTATGTAACTCCTTTATTTTAAATTATGTTTTGTTTTTAAGACAATTGGATCCCATATCCTTCTTGATATTTTTTGTAAGTAACTCTTATTTTACAAGTTTTCTAATAAAATTATGGTATTTTCGCAAATGTAAGTTTTATTAAGGATTTGTATGTATAGTTTCGTTAATGGTCCAAAAGTCTAGAGTAGTGGGTCATTACATGCACACTCAAACTCACTAACTCACATGCACCTGAATCAATTTATACATGCCAAAATGTGTTTCAAAGTCTCTTGTACATAAAATATATATCATGAAAAACATCCACTCCATAGACATTAACCAATTATTCTCCACTAATATAAACACACAAAATCAAGAGTCAAATGGTCTTTAAAAGCTTGTAAAGTAAGGCTAATGTAAGGCTAAGGTAGATGGAAAAGGTATATTTATGCTTAAATTACATCATAGCCTATCTTTATTATATTCTCTAGACCTTCCACAAATATAAAAAATACATAATCTTTCCCTTTTTTTCTTTCCACATTTATCTTATTATTTCCCCCACACTCATTCTTTTGCAAAACTCTTTCTTTCTCAATATTTTTAATGCTGATTTTTTTCTTCTTTTTTTTCCAAATCAACTTCATTGGGAGAAATAGTATATCATATACATTCACATTACAATTCAACAAACCAATACAAACTTCACGTTCTTACGATACAAAACCCATCCCACAAAATCAAACATTAATATAAAACCATGGTGTAATAGGTCACAAGAAGAGATAAAATTTCAAGCATGAAAGGTTTAGATATTGGCTTCATAAAAGAGAAAGAATAGTCATTATAGCTAAAAATGGGAAACTAGGGAATTAGATATCATAGGTCGGCTTGAAAGGCTCAAACGATCCAAAGAATGTGACTTAATCATCTTCCTTATCATGTGTACTTATCATTTCACCTCAAATGATTAATCAATGGTTTCTACAGTGGTCAAGACTATATATAGGTAATAGCATTCATAAATCTCTCCAAACACTAGTGAAAAGGTAAATCCAATTGTACTCATCATTTTACAAATCCAAGAACAAGCTTAAATGACAACCAAAACAAGAGTTGAGCACAAAATTCATGTAGAACTCATCAATTTCCTAGAATTAATTCCATCACAATTGAATTTTTATCATCAACATATGTCTTTCAACTTAACCGTGCTTATGACAACCTAAAAACAAACTAAAATGAAAAAATAAATGACTAAAAACAACTAAACATAACACAAACATAAATAACAACTAAAGAAAGGATAAAGAAAAAATAAAACAAAACAAACACTTTTCCTTTCCCCCACACTTAATTCAAGCATTATCCTCAAGACATAAATAAATAGAAATCAATACACAATAAAAGTAAAGGGTAAGAAAAACTCCCGCAAGTACTTTGTTTAACATCGTTAGCTGAACTGAATGATGTAGACAAGATTTTTCAAGGGGGTTATTTAATAGTACCTTCTTTCTCCTGTACTCATCAGCAGTAGTAGCAGTAGCAGTAGCAGTAGAAGTAGTAGTAGCAGTACCAGTACCAGTACCAGTAGCAGTAGCAGTAGCAGTAGTAGAAGTAGTAGTAGTAGTAGTAGTAGTAGTAGTAGTAGTAGTAGCAGTAGTAGTAGTAGTAGCAATAGTAGTAGTAGTAGCAGTAGTAGTCGCAGTAGTAGTAGCAGTAGTAACAACAGTACTAGCAGCAGTAGTAGCAGCAGTAGTAGAAGCAGCAGTAGTAGTAGCAGTAGTAGCAGCAGCAGTAGTAGTAATAGTAGTAGTAGTAGTAGTAGTAGTAGTAGTAGTAGTAGCAGTAGCAGTAGCAGTAGCAGTAGCAGTAGCAGTAGCCGTAGCGGTAGCGGTAGCAGTAGTTGTAGCAGTAGCAGTAGCAGTAGCAGTAGCGGTAGCAGTAGCAGTAGCGGAAGCAGTAGCAGTAGTAGTAGCGGTAGCAGTAGCGGTAGCGGTAGAGGTAGCAGTAGCGGTAGCGGTAGGAGTAGCAGTAGCGGTAGCCATAGTGGTAGCGGGAGCCGTAGCGGTAGCGGTAGCGATAGCAGTAGCGGTAGCAGTAGCGGGAGCGGTAGCAGTAGAAGTAGCAGTAGCAGTAGCAGTAGCAGTAGCAGTAGCTGTAGTTGTAGCTGTAGTGGTAGCTGTAGCGGTAGCAGTAGCGGTAGCAGTAGCGGTAGCTGTAGCGGTAGCGGTAGCCGTAGCGGTAGCGGTAGCGGTAGCCGTAGCAGTAGCGGTAGCGGTATCAGTAGCAGTAGCAGTAGCGGTAGCGGTAGCAGTAGAAGTAGCAGTAGTGGTAGCAGTAGCAGTAGCTGTAGTAGTAACAGTAGCCGTAGCCGTAGCCGTAGCAGTAGAAGTAGCCGTAGCAGTAGTAGTAGAAGTAGCAGTAGCAGTAGCAGTAGCAGTAGCAGTAGCAGTAGCAGTTGCAGTTGCAGTAGCAGTAGCAGTTGCAGTAGCAGTAGCAGTAGCAGTTGCAGTAGCAGTAGCAGTAACAGTAGCAGTAGCAGTAGCAGTAGCAGTAGCAGTAGCAGTAGCAGTAGTAGTAGTAGGAGTAGTAGTAGTAGTAGTAGTAGTAGGAGTAGTAGTAGAAGTAATAGTAGTAGGAGTAGCAGGAGTAGTAGGAGCAGCAGTAGCAGTAGTAGTAAAAGTAGTAGCAGGAGTAGCAGTAGCAGGAGTAGCAGTAGCAGGAGTAGCAGGAGTAGTAGTAGTAGTAGTAGTAGTAGTAGTAGTAGTAGGAGTAGTAGTAGTAGGAGTAGGAGTAGGAGTAGTAGTAGTAGGAGTAGGAGTAGTAGGAGTAGTAGCAAAAGTAGCAGAAGTAGTAGTAGTAGGATTAGCTGTAGTAGTAGTAGTATGAGTAGTACTTGTAGCAGGAGTAGTAGCAGGAGGAGTAGCAGGAGGAGTAGTAGTAGTAGTAGTAGCAGGAGTAGTAACAAGAGTAGTAACAGGAGGAGTAGCAGGAGGAGTAGGAGTAGTAGGAGCAACAGCAGCAGTAGCAGAAGCAGAAGCAGCAGTATCAGTAGTAGTAGGAGGAGGAGCAGCAGCAGCAGCAGCTGCAGTAGCAGTAATAGTTTAGTTCTCGTGGATATTGGTCAAAGCCTAGATTTAGTTAGAAACTGGTAGAAATAGTTATGAATTTTATAAGTTGAACCTATAGTTTAGTAATATTAGTTACAACATAAGGTTTGATTTATATAGCTTGTCCTTGAAATATTATTTATTATAAGCTAAGGTTTAGGTATAATAATTAAGAACGTGACACTTGTCACATGTATGATTATTAAGGATTTTAGATGAATAAAATTAATAAATGATAGATCTAGAAGTTCTAGAACCTTTCAGTAGCTGTTTGGATTACGTTTTACTCAGTCAAAGTGGTTTAAACAAACTTCAAGTGTGCTAAAAGTGTGCAAAAACGTGTTTAAAATATCAGCATATTCTGATATATCGCAGCTATATGGGCCAATATATCGCCTATGATTGATATGGAAAACACGTTGACTTCGGACAAACAAAACCATGGACCCTTGGGGTATGGGTAGGGGCGATATATCGCCTAGGGTAGGCGATATATCGGCTCCAGCGGCCATTTTTGAATTTTCGTAGAATGTTGAACTAGAAACAGCCCTCAACAACTTTGACCGAGTTATGGGCATCTCTTGAACATATAATTAAAATTTTATTCTTTTTAAAAGGAGTTAGTTTCACTCCTTGAACTCTATAAATAGGACCCTTCACTCAGCCATTCTATTCATCATTCAAGCACATTTTATTCATCGTTCTACAGAGAAACACTAGGGTTTTGGGGTTAAATCTTTGAAATGTAAAATATTTATAAACACTTGGGAAGTAAGATTTTTTGTGATTTCGGTGTTTGAGGTATAGATCAAAGTTCTAAGCTATCTAAGGTACCGTTCATCTTCAGGTTTAACCTATTTCCATTCTTCTTATTCTTTCTTTCTTTTTCTTCAAATACTAATTCATTATAATGACTTTTTGTTAGGTGTTTGAGTTTCTTGATACTTAAGGTCTTTGGTAAGTTACTTTTTTTTATGGTTCAAATTTTCTTTTCATCTTCATTAGAGGACTTATGGTTTCTTATGTTTGGTTTTAGGAGTTTACAATCCTGCTCTTGTCTCCAATATCCTGGTTTTTGGTAAGGAAAATTAGATAATTTAGTTTATGATCTAGGCTATGTTTTGTATGACCTAACATTTCAGGTACAATAAAGGGGTAAGTGTGTCTGGACCTAAGGTGTCCAATGATGTATGACGGACTTATGTCTGGTAGGCTCGGTTGCCAAAACTTTATGACGGACCTAAGTTGATGTCTGGTGTATGACTAAGTATTGTTTGGGGCTTAATTGCCACCCATGTATAAGCACTTATCTTTTTATTATATCTGACTTGTTATTTTGACCTATAGTTATGATTATGATCTATGACCTATAGTTACGATTATGACTTATGACCTATGACTTATGACTACGAATTATGACTTAGATTATGACTTATGATTATGACTTAGGCTATCATAGGACCTAGATTTTGACTTATGATTATGTTGTATGAATAAGTTTTGTTATGACTCCTGTGTAATATAGGATATGTTGATTAAATGATTATATGACTAACTCTTGTTTGTATTTTTCTTACTGGGCTTGCAAGCTCACCCTTATGATGTTGTTATTTCAAGCAATTAAGGATAGAAAGGCTGGTGGCGAGTGGGATCTATGAGCTTCGTGATGTACTCGTGGGAACCATATAGTCGAGGAAGATTAAGCAGGCCTATTTATTTATTTTTAATAAAGAATGTGTTCTTTTAAAGTTTTATTTAAATGTTGCTCATTTTTATGTTAAAGACAATTATTTTATTTTTGTAAAACCATGGATCCATATATTTATTTTCAAGTTTTTATTCAATAAAAAAGCAATATTTATGTTTATGATCCAACGTTGTATTCTTGATAATTTACGAGAAAGTAGGGTGTTACATAAGTGCCCCCACTTTGACATCCAGCTTCGTACTTGTTATTAGCAAGAATGGCCTCCCAATTCGAGCATGCACCAAAACATCTTCGACTACCCTTAGGGGATAAGCATTAGTTTGATCAGCCAATCGAATAATAACACTAGTTTCTTTTAATAACCCTATATTTAAATAAACACAAATAGAATAAGACATAACACTCTTAGAAGCTCCCAAATATATCATACAATGGTCAAAATTGGTTTTGCCTATGGTGCATGGATTTGTGAACATCCCAGGATCCTGACACTTGGGTGGTATCTTCCTTTGAAGAACAACAAAGATATTCTCCTCCAGACTTATCTTTTTATCATCCTTAAGTTTCCTTTTATTTGTGCTCAACTCCTTAAGAAGTGGAATATTGATTTTAAGGATCTCCTTCTTTTTCTCCTCATTCTTAGATTTTTTTTATTCTGCTAAAAAAAAGGAGGAATAGAGATATAAGCTCTGACAATTGGTTTTTTTGGCCTTTTCTTTGGTGATGGACCAATTGAAGTGGAAGGCTACCTCCAATGGAAAGGATGCTTCTGGGGTTATATTGTTAACTTCTTGAGTTTGAATTAGATCCAATGTTGTTTCCAAGTGAGGTGATGAGTCAAATTGTGTATCACTTTGGATAGTTAGGTCACTATCATTCTCTATTGGATTACTCTCTAGTTCTGTGGGTAATTCTCCATAATTTTGAACGTCAACATTGCTCAGAGATGCAGTAAGTTTTCCCATTGTATTCTCCAAATTTTGAGGGGATACCTAATTACTCTTAAGAATTATATGTGTGGTTTACTGAAATTGGACAAGACCCTGTTAAAATTGCATATTATTAGTGAGTAGATTTTTCATCATATCAGCGAGAGATAGCGCTTGTTCTTTTCAAGCAGGAGATGGAAGTTGTTGAGGATGAGGCACGTAAGCTTGTTGTGACATCTATTGAAGTTGAAGATTGATGGCATTCAATATATGGATGAGATCTCCAAATGATAGATCTAAATATTGTCGCACGATATCACAATATTTTGATGGAGAGTAGTAATTCGGCACAACATACTGATTTATATCATAGAAAGTATAAGAATAATCCCCCCATTGTAAATTGTAATTTTCAACGTGGGAATTATAGCTATTTACTTGTGGCGAGACATTGATTGGATCATATAATTGTTGATAATATGTTGCCATGTCTCCAACCACATTTTATAAAATCTCTAAAAATATCAACCACAACTATTAGACCAAGTTTGTAAAAAGAAAAAAAATGAATAACAAATTAAATTAAATTGTAACTCCCTAATTTCTTATAATAAAATTCATACAAGAGTTCATAACAAAATTTATTTATGCTAATCATATAAGATCATAACAATATCCTAGGTCATAAACATATCCTTAAGTCATAAACATAGGTCATAATAACAAGACAGGTATAAGAAATGATAAGTGTTTATAAAGGGGTGGCAATTAAGCCCCGGACATCAACTTAGGTCCGTCATACAAAATTGGAAAACGTGCCTACCACATATTAACTTAGGTCTGTCATACATTTCTTAACACCTTAAGTTCAGCTAAAGTTATCTCTTTTGTACCTGAAATGTTAGGGTCATACAAATCACTTAATAAGTCATAACTAAAACTACCTAATTTTCCTTACCTTGAGTGTGGAATGAGATGAAAAAAGAGAGAGTGCTTTTGCTATAGAGCATCGCCCAAAACCTTATATATAACATAAAAGAATGAAATTTATAAACTTACATTAAAACTATACTTCTAAGAATTCTAAACCTCATAAAATCGTACCTTCACCCTAGAATCAAAAGATCAAAATCTCGAGCCTTCTCTAATACCTATCTTCAACACGACACCAAGTGCTTTAATACTTGGGATATTTTCAACTATAAAATGGTTTGAAAGGTCTTAGTGTTTTGACTATGTAGGGTTTATAATGGCTCAAGTGTTTGAGGTTTAATAAGAAAATAATAGAAAATAGATTTCCCGAGCACTTATAAATGCTATAAGGTTTCGGTTATAAGGTGTTTGTGGGAAAAAAGAAGAGAACTTTTGGGGACTATAGAATTTCAAAAATGAGAGAGGCTTGAGAGATTTTTTAGTGTGAAAAAGAAGACGATAATTCCTCTATTTGTAGGCATTATACCTTAACCTTTTTCCATGATTGTCTCCAGACTAGTTCAACTAGTTTTCAATATTCAAACTCATTTTTCTCTTAGGTAGTTTCGGCAAGCTCTATATTGCTCATTAAATGTGCTTCAAACTCTCTCAACATGCCACATAGCCTCTAATAGATTAAGAAATGATTCAAAGTCTGAACTTATTCTCTTATATAGCCTACACGCCCATAACTATATATTTACAATTCAAATATTTTCCAAATGGTTCAACCAATCTTCAACTTGGTAACTTGATTCAAGCTTAGTGTGACACTTATTTTGTAAAATTAAAAATGAGTCAAAAACCCTTCCTACTTATGTGTTACACACCTATGACTAAGTAAGACTACACTTAGTTCTTCAATTTAGCTCTAATACTTAATTAAATTAATTCACAAAAATTCTACCTAATAAAACTATAGGGAATTTCGGCTATACAATTTAAAATTCAAACTTTGTGACTTATTTTTAGGTCACATGTATACTTCTTAAGCCACCATTAGACATGTGTACATTATTCTTTAATAAAGGCTTAAAACTATACTCTAATTTAATCATACACTAAAATCATATACATTCTAGCTATAATAATTATAATTATCTAATTTATAATTATTTCTAAGTCATATGACCATTGTAATGTCCTGCGTTTTCGGATGCATTTAAACGACTCGGGTCGAGATTTTTTTCTCCGAGTTAAGAATATTATTTTAAATACTATTATATTTTTTTGGAAATTATTCCATGAGTTATTGCTGCCAAAATATGAATTTTGAGATTTAAAAGTCAAGATAAAACTTTCGGTCTTGGACCGACACAAAAACCCTGATCGGGTAAAAATCTCGGAAAATAAAATGAAAAACTATGGAAAATATATTTTGGGCATAAAATACATTCAGAAAAATTAAAGCTTGGTAAAAAATAATAAACCTAAGGGAAAATGGAAATTTTAGGGCATTTTGTGTTAAATGTTTAATTTTATCTAAATGGGGAATTTTATTCCATGAATGGACCTTAGGTTAAATTTTATTGTGTGGTTAATTAAATTAAATGTGGGAGACATTTTAATTTAATTATTATGTGTTAAGTTTTGTGTTTAAAACTTCATAAGAGTGAAAAAGGTTATAGGAAGTCAAATTGGAATTTTCTTCTTAGGAATTATTTATTAACCTGTATAAAAAAAAATATATGATTACAAATAAAAAAAATGGGTGGCCGGCCATGTGATATGGTTTATTAGGGTGGACCAAATTTTTTTTAGTTTAATCCCAATTTAAAGATAAGGGTTAAGGCAAGTGGGTAGTAAAACACTTGAGTGTTTTTAGGATAATTCTAGAGTTGTAAACCCCCCCCCCCCCCCCCCCCCCCCGAAAACCAACCACTCTCTCTCTCTTTCACTATCATCTTTTTGAAAACTCTCTCAATTTTTCTCTCCATCTTCATCCTCAAGAACACTAAGGAGGCTTTGAAGCATTTAAGCCTTGGTCTAGGAAGGGTTTTCCCTATGGTAAACTTTCCATAAACTAGACTTTTGTAAAGTTTTAACCATAGATTTTTTATTAGCTAGTTATTTATGTTGTTGGGGGGAGTTGGTTAAGGTTTTGAAAGGATTTTGAAGGAGTCAAAGCTAATAGGAAGATCCAAACTTTAAGCATGAACAACAAAGAGGTAAAAAATTTACTTTTCAGGGTTATTATTGTATGGTTTTTATTTTTAAGAATTATTTTGTATATTTAATGCTTAAAGTTTCTTATTGGTGATGTAATAAGGTTATGGTTGTTTTATAATTTTTATAATACTGGTGTGTTGATTTTTAAAAATAGGGACAAAAACCCGAAAGGGTTTTGTCAGAAACCTTAAAACAAAATACATGTTTTGAGCTGTGACTTCCAAGGAGTCAAGCATCCATTGTATATTGATTTTAAAAATTTAATTATACTATGATATTGTTGAGATTGATTACATAAAATTGTGCTTTTGAAACACTAAAAAATATTTAAAAATGAATGAGTTATGCTATTTCAAAGTTTAGGTAAAGAAAACTGCTTTTTCGTATTCTTAATTTTGGGAACAAGTTTGTACAGCCACTGTATAGGAAAAATGAACCCAGTTTTATCTAACATTTGGTAGACATATTATTGGAAAAACCTAGTATTCCACTGTAAAATTTGGTGAGAAAATACTAAACGGTTTGAAAGTTATTAAGTGTCAAAGTTTTGAAAAAATAAGGAGTTGAAAATAATGTCATTTTTACCTCATTGTCAGAAAATAATTTCACCTATCAAAAATGCTCCTTTTGACTTAAGATTTTACAAAGACCTAAAAGGCATACCAAAAATGGAATTTGGGAAATTTTGGTAACAATTGGGTAAGTAAATTTCAAGTTATGAACTAACAAAGTATGTTGTTAAAAATGTGAAAAATAGGGTTTTCGCACTTAATGCAAAAATGAGATTTTGGAACTTAAGGTAAAAAGTAAAAATTTTCTTATTGCAAGATAAAAACTTGGCAAGTCTTGAAAACATATTTTGACCTACAATACAACTTTGTGTTTAGTTGGAATTATTTTTATTCTCTCTAAAAATAATTAATTCATTTATGAATAAGTTAATAAATTAAAAGAGGGTTTAAAACCCTACATTTTGTGAAAATAATAAAGTGAAATATTTTTCTAGTAAGTAAACTTTATTAATTGACTTCGGAAAATTAACTAGTCAAGAAGGGAAATTTTTAACGGTTTTCCTAATAAGACAAATTAGGCAATTTTCTTAAAACGGTTTTTAGAGAATAAAACCTTAAGAAAAATAAAAGGAAAGTTAAGAGTTTATTTTCTTTAAAAATAATTAATGAATTTAATTAGTATATTTTAGATATAATACCAGCTAAAATATTTTATATATTTCACCAACTGATGAAAGTACGAGTTAATTGCGGAAATTTTAAAGAAAAAGATTTTTAGTGGATTGTGGGAAAATACTATTGTGATACCCGAGCCTAGGCATCAAGACCATAGGGTAGGTCTCCCCGAGACTTAGAGTTTAGTCTCAAATATTTTTGTATGAATTTCCGTAATGAGTTTAAACCCCAAATAAGGATCTTTAATCCTTACAAATGATTTTTATTAAAATGACCAAACTACCCAAAATAATAATACTGAATTATGAGTGTCATAATTAATCCGAGTATATTGTATGGATAACTACAGTATTGGCTAGCATAATTGGACTGAACATTGGAGGGTGAAATCTTACAGAGTGCTAAGGACTCCAAGTAAGTCAACTTATATTGTGTGGCTGCAACATGAAACGACTATTGTATTGTATGTTAGTATAGGGACACATGCACATATACACATTGTCGTATAAAGTTGCTTCGAGACGTTAGTTTAGTGAATGCTGATTTAGAACATTGTCATATCCTACATGGCTGATCCCCGTCACACTGCTTGATTTTATTATGTCTGATTCATTACCGCGATGAGTGGCCAAGAGGTGAGGATTGCTAGTTAAACCTAGGGGCGCCAAAATGAATGGGACTTAGGGGCCCTCATGCTTACTTAATCGGTGAACGGTTAGAACTCGAGCAAGTGCTCTGAGAAGATATTCTCAGATAGCAGCCGTGAATATTGGGCATTCAGTGAGAGTCCCTAGAGATACTAAGGGTTGCCAAGTTCGAGTGAAGTTGAACACCGTAGGGGCAACTACTCACCAGCACCATTGATTAACATAGAAGTCTCTGTAAAACCATGTAAATTTGATTACACTCTTGGATAAGTAGTGATGCCCTGGTAACTTGATGGTTACCCTTGTGAGGGATTTACTCTTGGATAAGTAGTGATGCCCTAGGTAACACGATAGTTACCCTTGATGGGGATATTTATCGGCTAGATCTTAGTGTTGAGACTCGATTCTATCTTACAGATTAACATTTATGTTGGAGGGCGTGTTATGCCCGAATTGTTGACAATTATTGAGCATTGGTCTCAAATTATAATGTGATATATATATCAGCTTGCTCTGGGATTTTCTAAGTGCAGGGATATATATTTGTTGATAAGATATAATTGTGATATAATATATCTGCTTGTTCTTGGATTTTCTGAGTGCAGGAATTTATCTGGCTATATGAAATAATTTTTCATTGGTTATCAGGCATGACCATAAGTTTGCCAGGACGCTTTGCATTCTTGAAATTGAGTGTGTAGGGCCGGGATGGATCCGGAACCCTAATTCTCTGCATGCTTTTGGTTTAAGGTTGAACTTACTAAGCATTTTCGCTTACCTAGTTGTTTCCTGTTGTAGGTAAGAACAAGGGCAAGGCAGAGCAGTGAGCGCTGGAGTCTACCTTGCAAATGTACTTGTGGATCGACTTTTTGGGAAGCCGTTTGATTTTTGGAAATGTTGTGTAATTTTCCTAAACTAGGCTCACTCTACTCTTTATAAAATATGTTGTAATTAAATGTTAAGTATGGTCATACAATTTTTAAAAAAAAATTATTTAGGTTTTTGAGACATTTTGTTAAATGAAAACATTTATATTTCCGCATTATCGAGTCTTGAAAATCCAGGTCGTTACAGTTGGTATCAGAGCTCGAGTTGAGCCAGTTCTATAGATAACCCACATATACATTTCGTAAAGATAGACCTGCACCGACTGCAAGTATTGTCTTTTCATATATGTTTCCTTTGCTTTCTTTTATTTACCTCAATTCTATAAATTGTAGGTTATGGTCCATATACCTGAGATAGGTGACCTTTTGATAGGACACCTACCCATGATCCCTATGCCTAAGATCGATTACTATAGAATCTTTAACGATGAGAATCCATGACCATTCGAGTACGATCAACAACATTGGGGTGTCATTTGGAAATGGACTTATTGCACGACAAAAGTCCTTGATAAGGCCAACACACACGAGTGTCGGAGATTGCGATATGCCAACACTTCTCTGAGAGGCTCGGCACAGATATGGTTACGTCATTGACATTGGCGACTGATTAGCGACACATGGGATGAATTCTATATTCATATCGAGCTAGCATTTGGGCCATGGGTTGACCTATCTCCATGGTTGATAGCATACTTCGAGGCAAGGCGGTAGAGCAGAGGAGGATCCTGAGAAGCCAGACGAGGATACCAACATAAAGCTGGATATCTTGATGGATAGCTTAGATTAGGTTATGTTGTGAGAGTGTTGTTGATACTTTTTGTAAAGACCTTGCGAACCTACTAGGTTGTAGGACTTTGGTGTAGTTGTAGCAGGAAGATGTAGAAACCTGATGTGTAGTTAGGGTTCTCATTTTGGATTTTCGTCTTGCTAACTAAAATCCTATGGCATGATCTGTCATTTTCATTTTTATTGCTAGGTTAGTATTCTTCCCTACTATACATTGTGGCATAAAGACTTGCGATGGTGCCTAACACTCGAGCCAGGAGAGGTCGAGTTGTTAATCAACCAGACCCAGTCGAGAGAGCGGTCGTTGACCAAGATGCAAGTCATGGCCGAGGCAGAGGAAGGGTCGAGGCCAAGGACAAAGAGTACAGCCGGAACCAAATTTGGCAACTCGGATAAAGGATCTTCGACTTCATTTGAACTAATGAGAAAGAGAAGGTAGTTTGAGCGACCTATATGCTGAGAAGAGATGCCCGCATCTGGTTGGACGCAGCCAAGAAAAGGCATAATGTTGCTGAGAAAGAATGACCAAAGTTCTTGACCTTGTTCAATGGCAAGTACTTTAATAAGGCAGTGATTGAGCACAAAGTGAATAAGTTCACTAATCTGAAGCAGGGAACGTCGAGTGTGCAGGACTACGTTCAAAACTTCGATCAGCTGTCTAGGTTCGCGAAGAACCAGGTGAACACTGAAGAGAATAAGACCTGGAGTTTTATGAAGGGCCTACACAGAGACATTGTCAGGTGTAGACACTGGTAGAATGGCATAGAGACGTATGTCGAAGCTGTGGAACGGGCTCTTTGCCAAGTGTCTTGGGTCATGTCAGACAAGCCAGAACCACAGAAGAACGAAGACAGGAGGTACATTCTCAACAACCCCGGAAATTTTCAAGCCAATTAGAATGGCCCAAGGGGAAAGTTCAACCCGAGGTTTGGCCAGAGCTTGGGGCGAACAAACAATCCAAGAGGCACAAGACCAAGTTTTGGGGGAAATAACAAAAGAAAAGGGGGACCTCCCAATTAGGCAATGGCTAGTCCTAACAAACAGCCAAGATGTGAGTTTGAACAATGGCCACTGTGCAACAAGTGTAACCGACGCCATCGGGGCGAGTGTGGGGTATGTTTTAACTGTGGAAACACAGGGCACTTTTCCTAAAGATTTCTGAATGCCAGCCAAGGTCAATAGAAATGGCCAACAGAAACAAATTGGAGCTCTGCCTTGAGTTTATGCGCTTATGCAAAACGACAAAGGAGCTGGGCCATCTAATATGGTGTTAGGTCAAATTTCTATCGCCCAAACCTCGGCATATGCATTAATGGATACTGGTGCATCGCATTCTTTTGTATCTGCATCCTTTGTGGAAAGATTAAATAGAATTCCTGAGCCTATGCATGTTATCTATGGGGTATCCTTGCCTTCAGGAGAGGATATGCTGGTGCAGACATGGGTTAGAGTCATGCCAGTTTGGGTTGAAGGTCGTGAGCTGACAGTGGATCTGTTAGACTTGGACCTACGTGAATACGATCTCATATTTGGAATGGATTGGTTAAACAGATATGGAGCCCTTATCAATTGCAAGCGCAGAAAAGTGGTCTTCACCCCAGCAGGAGAAGAACCATTCGAGTTCAAGGGTACGTCAAGAGAAAAGAAGTGTTCCATGATTTCTGTGATGAAGGCGAGAAAAATGTTGAGTGACGGATGCATTGGTTTTCTGGCAAACATAGTGGATAAGGATAAAGACACGAGTCAACAACCATCTGATGTACTGGTTGTGTGCAAGTTTCCCAAAGTATTTCTAAAAGATCTCCCAGGGATTCCACCAGACCGAGAGATCATGTTTATGATAGACTTAATTCCGGGAACTGTGCCAATCTCAAAGTGAACGACCCAAATTCACTAATAAGGCTTAAGGGCCTTGATTAGTGTGTCGGGAAGGCACAACTGGATTATGTGATTTAATAATTAAAAGCATGTTATATGATTATTTGGATATTTGTGATGCATGGCTATGTGTATTAGTATGC
This sequence comes from Humulus lupulus, assembly GCF_963169125.1. Taxonomy (NCBI): domain Eukaryota; kingdom Viridiplantae; phylum Streptophyta; class Magnoliopsida; order Rosales; family Cannabaceae; genus Humulus; species Humulus lupulus. Next base: position 152,941,623 of record NC_084794.1, on the reverse strand, counting down.
ATGTGGGCCCTAATTAGGTCAGAAGGGCATATTCATAATTTTGACCCATTGAGGGCATAACTGTAAATAACTGTGATAAATTGTTAAGACCACATTATTATGTGGATATATCGGTAATCTATGACTCGAGGCGATCCTTGTGAGCGGTTTAGCGAAAAAGTCACGGCGGGGATTTATACCCGTCTCGGGGCGAGCCTAGGGGTATTTCTGGGAATTTAGGAAATATATTGGAGTCTATTTTGATATTGAGGAATATAATTGATGATTAGTTAGGTGTCGGGAAGTAAGCGGTAAATATTAGAGACATTCGAGGAATTAGCAGAAATCGGGTGTACTGACTAAAATGCCCTCAGGATGCTTAAAAGCTTAGTTATAAGTGGGAGAGCAATATGGTCTTTTGGTGTTTAGAATCAGATAAATGTTATTTTGGCTTTATTACCTTAGTGGAAAGTTTAGAGGATAGTAGAAACTGAAATAAGTAAAAAGAAAAGAAGAAGGAAAGGAAAAGAAAAAGGGAAAACATGAGCATATCTTTCTCTCTCTCGGTTTGAGGTCTCTTCCCTATTTATTGAAGGAATTTGAAGTTGTAACTCAGGGAGAGTTTGGGCAGGAGCCTGAGGCTAGGATCCCTAGTTTGGTTTGAAGAGTTAGCAAGGGTTGTTTATCCATCTGAGGTAAGTTTCTAGGTTTATCTCTTGTGTTTTTGGTTTTGGCTGATATGGTTTTTCTAAACTGAGTTTCTGTGGGAATTCTAGGGAATGAAGCCTAAGAATTTGAGGATGTGAAGGCTAAGGAAGTGTGGATGATAACCTAGGTGGAGCTCATCCATCAAAGGCAAGAAACTCTAGTTTTAAGTTTTGTGATTTATGTTGCTCTGCTGAGTTCTTGAGCTTCAGAATCAGCCATGGTGATTTCCTTGTTTTGGGGTGCATGTGATTGAATTATTTGTGGTTAGGTTGTTTGGGATGAGTTGGAGATGTTGGGAGGCTTATTTTGAAGTTTGGTTGAGTTTTAGAAAGTTTTGGCTCGAGGAAATTCGAAGAGGAGAAGTCTAGGTGTGGTTTGGCTATGACTAGCGTTGTAGCGCTAGCTTTAGGGCGCTACAGTGCTAGGCTTATGCGTCTGGGAGCCTGATGGCTTTGTTTGTAGTGTTGTAGCGCTACCCTATTCCCAGAAAGGGATTTTTGGGTTATTTCTTAGGATTTTTTCCCGGGGGCTCGGGGTTTGATTCCACCACCCCGTTTGGTGGAATTAGGGCTTCCAGAGGGCTCGAGATTGCCCTGAGGCTAGGTTTTGGAGTTGGTTCTAACTTGTGACCATGAATAGGTTTATGCTAGGGCTCAGACAGGATCTTACTTGAGAATCGAATTGAACAAAGCTATTAGAATCTAAAGGTAAGAAAATTGCACCCGGTTATATGTTTGTGATGGGACTAAGAGCTCCCTATATCTGTATGATGTCATAGATGGTATTATGCCATGGGACATGTGATAAACGGCCTAAGAGTGCTGTAAATAATACTCGCGCACAAGGCGCGGCTCGGCCACTGGTAGCTGAGGACAGCTTAATATTCATTGACCTCAGTTTAAGTGGGCCGGAGTCAGTGGGATAAATAGAGGGTGCGGCCTAAGGGCATAGACCCTGGTTATCATATGTGAATTGATTATTGATATGAGATGATGTACTTGGTATGCTGAATACTTGGAATATTGAGTATATATTTATACTGCATGAGTTATCTGGTTGTCTGCTTGATGGTTATGCTCTGTTATTGTGTTTTCTTGCTGGGCCTTGGCTCACGGGTGCTACGTGGTGCAGGTAAAGGCAAGGGAAAATTGGACCAGTCCTGAGATGGAGAGCTTTAGGGCTGAATGTACATAGTTAGCTGATCGGCCGCCATGGCCGAGGAGTGGTACAAGACGAGAAAAGCCTAATTGTCTGTTTTCCCTTAGAGTGGCTAGTAACTGAATTTCAATCCTGAATTTTTGTAAATTGTCTTCTAACTTTACTACTTTTGGGATCCCATGTAAAAATGTTTGATTATAAGAAATGAAACTTTTGACACCGAAATCTTTTAACTCAAGTTCAACTTTAGTTACTGTAACACATTTCCAACTAAATGGCTTGATTAGCAAGTCTCGCACATTTGTAAACACACAGTGTAACGGTATTGGCTATCCAGGGCGTTACAACTTGGTATCATAGCCTTGACCCAGCCGGAAGTGAGGTCGACAGGGACGTCGGGCCCGTAAGGGGGGTGATTGTGACAGTCAGAATCCCGTGATCCATAAGGGGAATGATCGGGTAAAGCTGTGTAATCCTACATCACCTGGGGAAGGTCAAGTGTGATGATTCTAAGACTGTGTAGGTATGGGACTACACAATTGAAGAGGGCTTAAATGGATTGATGGGTACCACCTTTATCAACAAGATTCATCTTCTTCTCGGTAGCCCATCACTTGAGAACTCCAAAGTTAAGCGTGCTTAACCGCCTGTCCGGTTTTCTTTCCAGCTTTCACCATTAGTTTTCTCAACAACGATAAATCAAGCTCTCAATGAAAGCACCAGAATGTTGACCCAAGATTTGGCCAACTGACACGGTGTCAGAATATGCTTGATATGAATAAATGTATGAGAAGAACGTAATGACAAAAGTAAACAAGACACAGTATTGTATAGTGGTTCGGCCCCAGAATCTGGTAATGACCTACGTCCACTCAGACTGATATTGATATAAAAATCAGAAGAGTGATCAAAGAACTAGGGTTCAATGAGTTTCACCACTTTCTGAAGAACAATACAATATTGCTAGGATATTTACTATAATCTCTCACGATTCCAAAAGTCAAAAGTCCTCTTCCTTGAGCTATCTCTTGGTATTTATAGGCTCAAGGGGGATTACAAAAGATTGTTACAGATATTCTCTCCTGAATAATCGGATACTCAGGAGATTGTGTGAGATAAATTCGGGATTCACAAAGATCTTCCCATTAATGTCGCCTTGTACGCGGAACTATCGAGCAGACTGGTCGCAGGTAAGACCGGTTCGTACTGCTTCCAATGAGTCTTCTGGTCGATACTCTAGTAGAATGTTTCCTGGTGTCAGCCACGTGTCCAGGGATCACTTTCCACGTCGCCAATGCTAATTTTTTGGATAACATTTGCCCCCCAAGTTTGTTTGCTACGAGCAGTAAATAAACTTTTGAACGAACGACTCTTCGGTAACCCCGCCTGACGTGTCAGAACCCTTCGTGTGTTCTTGAAAAAAGTAACCCACTTCTGTCTAATCATGTCCTTTCGGTTCCCCAGAAAAGATTTTGACGGCCATCCCGCTTCCCCATATTTTGAAAAAAGGGAAACTGATGATTACATCTTCTTAATGCCACAGACAAACTTATATAAGACATTCGAAATCTTTATTTTCTTTTTACGCACGCCATCGTCTTCACCAGAAAACCTAAAATCCAGAGCTCTTAACATTCCCGAAGACCGTTCCCCCTGTACTTTCAGGACCCCGTCTGAGAGCCCCTTGATCTCCGAAGACCTTTCTTCCATCTCCACGATCATTTTTCTTGGTAAGTTTTCGAGTTCCCACGCTTTTAATTTTTTGTGGTGCATGCTTCTGAATGTGTTCTGTTTGAGTTCATCTGTTTCTGGTTTGAGATGCTTGTAGACAGAATATTTTGTAGGAAAAATAGGGTTACGAGTTAGTTTAAAATCCAGGATCATACTTTTTAGGACGTAAAATCGAAGTAAAAATTCGATCTTTAAGCTAGTTGAAAAACAAGTTTTTCCCGCCCTAAGGGGAGTTGAAAAAGCTTTTTCAGAAAAACTTTTTACTTTCACCCTTTGATCCGTTTTTCAAACTGTTCGTGTAGAAAAATTTAGCTTTTTGCTTGAATGCTGTTGTATAAAAACTTATTTTTTATACTCGACCAGCGTTATTCTAAAAAGCTTTTAAAAGTTTTCTATCCTCACCTCCCCATTCTTCTGTATACAGACTTTAATGCCAGATTTGTGGGGAGGTGAAAGGCCTATTGACGACGACCTTCTCGCCCAACTGCTCGAGGGAGAAGAACAACCAGCTGACCGTGTCCACGAGACCCCATTCTTCTCCTCCAATGGCCCGTTCCAAATCTTCAAGCAAGAAAAGACCCGAGTCTGAAAACAACCCAAATTCTCCTGCTCGGCCTGATTCGCAGGCAAGGGCTCCCTCGACCAGTGGTCAAGAAAATCTTTCTCCTGACCCTAATATCCAAATCAGGGCCAGCCCTCACCATCAGAACTTGCCTGATGTCGAGTGGTATACTTCCCCGGCCAGTTTAGTGACTCTTCGGATGATTGCTAACTGCTTCAGGAGATTCCCCCTCATAGGGGTTTCCATTATACGTCCTGCCGCAGACCAGAGGGCTAACCTCCCCGGAGATGTAAACAGCGCCTGGTCTCGGTATCATATTGAGGCGGGAGCTTTTCTCCCTCTTTATCCCTTTTTTGTGGGGGTGGCCAATTATTTCGGTGTCGCCCCCTTCCAAATAACTCCAAACGGATATAGAATGCTGGCCGCACTCTATATCCTGTATAAACTTAAGAAATGGCCAGAACCTTCACCCCACGAGGTCAACTATCTCCTTGACCTCAAGTTTAACCCGCAACAACACGGAACGGGTTTCTTCCATTTTTGTCACCAGGAAACCAATCGAACATTCCTGAGTGACACTACGCATATCTCGAATGTGGGGCAGTATAATAAGGAGTACTTCCTTACCCCAGACATAACCAGCAACAACATGGCCTTCACCCGAGGAGGTAAGTGCTTGTCTCCGACTGGTCGATACTTTTCGTCGATGTGTTCCCTTCCATTTTTCTTAAACTGTAATCTGTTTTTCAGGCCCTTGCTTACGTCCAACCCCAACACTAGACATGGTGTTGAGGTCTAATACTCTGGCTAGGATGTCTGACGTAGCAAAAAGCGTCAAGACCCTGGTGACTGAAGAAAATTTGAGGCTGCCTGGCCTCCTGTCTCCTCGCCATGAAACTAGAGGGTCTGTGGTGGACGAAGCCACTGCCGAGGGGGTTCCTGAGCAGCAACCTCCTGTGTCTCCTCGGAGGAGGAGGCCAACAGGGATTACTATTAGGGAGCCCACGGGCAATCCTTCCGCAGAAAAGCCTTCTGCTCCCCAAGGCAAGGGGAAACAAAAGGCCAAAGAGCCAGATGTGGACATGGGAGAGTCCTCTGATGAGAACGGTAACACTATTTTACTTTTAAATGGTTTGCCAATTCCCTGTCATTTGTTTGACGGGGAAGGCAACTTTACATATACTCCAAAATTAGGGCCAGACTTCTTCATGCTAGATAATGAGTATATGACTAATAGAGTCAATAGTGTAGCGACCAGTAGTTGTAGCTCGGGTATTCACTTTGTTACCTCTTTTCTGTTGTATAATAACTTTTCACCTGCCTCTTGTCTTATCATTTTCCTGTGTTTACTTGCATGCAGACATGGCCACTCCCAACATTTTTGACAGGTATCAGGCTGAGGAGGAGGAGGAAGTTCCTCAACTCCAACGGAGGTCCAAGAGGAGAACTGGTGAATCCAGCGGAGATCCTCCAGCCAAGAAGGGTCGAACAGAAGACCTTCCCAAGGATGGGCCAACTGGGCAAACTCCTGAGCCAACTGGGCAGACTCATCCACCAGCTCCTTCTGAGAAGCAGACCCCTCCTGCCACATCCAACCCTCTGGCTACGCCTGCCAGAGAGGAAATTACTCGTGAAGAAGCTCTCGGGGCCAAACTCATGAGCCATACCCTTCGATCAGCCAGGGATCGCCTTGACCACATTGGCAAAGGTGACCGTGTCAGAGATGCAATGGTCGAGGCTGAAAACATGGGGGCTGACCAGGTTCTGAACAGGGCCCTGAATGAAATCTCCAGTGTGAGTATTTCTTCACTTTTTAAGCCTTAGTCTTTTATTCTTCACGGCTGGTTCTAACTCTTTCCTTTGTTCACAGGCCTTGGTATCTGCTATCACTGCTCGTACCCGTATCCAGGCTTCCATCGAGTAGGCCAAGGCAAAGGCCACTGAGAGGCATCAAGTGAAGGCAGCTGAGGAGCTTTCGGCTGCAGAGGCTAGGCACGCCAAAGAGTTGGAGGAAATGGCTCGAGAAAGGGATGCTGCGGTGACCAAATTGTCAGAGGCTGAAGCTGCAAAAGATGTCGCGATAAAGTTGAGGCAGCAGTATCGAGAGTCCAACCAAACCCATCTTCGCGAGATCAAGCATTTGGAAGAGACACTCAAGTCCAAGGACGAGGCTATTGTCACTCTTGAAGGCAAGGTGAAGCAGCTGGAGTTTGACAACTCCAAAAATCTCGAAAAGTACAAGAGGACGACGCTCCGATGTTTCTACAACTTCTGGAAACATAATCAGGGTGCCGACTTTAGCTATCTTTCAGAGGAAGTCAGGACTGTTGAGTTGGCTCGTTGCACTGCCCAACTGGCCGAAGAGGAGGCAAGATTGAGGATCCCTGCCTCTCCAAGCATTGTTGGTGTAGAAGAAGAAGAAGTTGTCGAGGACACGACCAACCAGGATACTTCCCAGGACCCTCCGGCCCCAAATGCCTCTTAAACTTTCCATTTATTTTTTCTTTCTTTTTGGCTATACGACCCACAGGTCGTGACGTAAAGACAATATATTTCTTTTTAAACTTTGCTGCACGGGCAGCAAATCTTTTTTTTCTTTTACTTGAACAGTTACATCCAAGCAGCGATGCTTGCGGTGTAAAAGCTTAAATCTTGATGCTATAATATCTTTATTTATTATAACATTTGTCTGAATGACCGAACTTAGCATAGTACTTTGGCATGATTTAACAAAACATAAATTTTGTAAAATACTCTAAGTACTGTAGCATGCTTTCACTCATTTTGTTCATGTGTTTACATACCTTGCGAGTATGCTTTGCTATCGATGTGCCTTATATGCCCCCCAAGTGATCGAGGAGCTTTAGGTCCCTGGTCACTTGCCCTGACCATGGCCTGTTTGAACATTCCTGTTCGTATGAAAATTGATACTTGTAATACAGCAAAACAACACACGTAATGAACAAATACTTGTAAACGTAAATTAACAATGGTTGGCAAGAATGACTGGCTGCGCACAGTCCCTTATAATCTCGTATTAAAAATGGACTAAACATGTCTTTATGAGTGATTCTATAATAGAACCTTACATATACGAGCAGTTAGCCATACAACGTGGCTAACCCTCTTTGCAAAACTTGTAAAAATTGAAATTTAATACAAGCCAGTCCTTTAAAAAGGGATGTTTACTGATAATACTTGCGCAGGTGTTCTCCATTCCAATAGCGGGGAACGAGATCTCCATTTAAGCGTGCAAGTTTGTAGGTGCCTGGATGAAGGACTTCTTCAATTTGGTAAGGTCCTTCCCAATTGGGTCCGAGCACTCCAGCAGTAGGGTCGCGGGTATTTAAGAAATATCATCGTAACACCAAGTCACCGACGTTGAATTTTCTTTCTTTAACTTTGGATTTAAAGTACCGGGCGACTTTTTGCTGATATGCAGCAACTCAGAGTTGAGATTTCTCTCGTATCTCATCGATTGAGTCTAGGGACTCCATCATTAGCTGGCTGTTCTGATCCTGGTTCTAAGTCAAACGCCGATGTGAGGGGGGATCTAACTCAACAGGCAACATGGCCTCATACCCATAGGCTAAGGAAAATGGAGTATGTCCTGTCACTGTTCGGTGAGACATTCTATAGGACCAGAGAACTTCAGGCAACTGCTCTGGCCATGCTCCTTTAGCCTCTTCAAGTCTTTTCTTCAAGGTGTCCTTAAGAGTTTTGTTCATGGCTTCGACTTTCCCGTTCGCCTGGGGGTGTGCGACTGAAGAAAAGCTTTTAGTAACCCTATGCCTCTCGCAGAAATCGGTAAATAAATCGCTGTCAAACTGGGTCCCGTTGTTTGAAACTATCTTTCTGGGCAAACCATACCGACAGACAATGTTCTTGATGACAAAGTCGAGAACTTTCTTGGTCGTGATGGTTACGAGTGGTTCAGCCTCGGCCCATTTGGTGAAGTAATCAACTGCCACAACTGCGTATTTCACTCCGCCTTTCCCTGTAGGTAGGGATCCAATCAAATCTATCCCCCATACTGCAAAAGGCCATGGACTCTGCATTTGTTTCAATTCGTTTGGAGCAGCTCGTGGAATCTTGGAATACCTTTGACATTTGTCACATCTTCGTACATATTCTACCGAATCCTCGTTCATCGTTGGCCAGAAGTAGCCCTGCCTTAGAATCTTTTTTTCCAAACTCTGCCCCCCAGCATGATCCCCGCAGAAGCCTTCATGCACCTCTTTCATGAGTTCCTTAGCTTTTTCTGGTGTAACGCACCTGAGTAGTGGCATCGAATATCCTCTTCGGTACATCACACCATCGACCAGTATGTATCTAGCAGCTTGCCTTTGTAGAGTCCTAGCCTTGTTCCTATTTGTTGGCAGCGTACCGTTTGTCAGATATTCCAAGTAAGGTGCCATCCATGTATCCTCCATTCGAATCTCCATACTGGACTCAGCTGCTTGTATGCTCAGCTTACTCAGTCTTTCTACTGGCACAATGTTCAAAGTGTCAGCATCCTTTGCGCTCGCGAGTTTGGCTAAGGCATTTGCGTTTGAATTCTGATCCCGCGGGATTTGTTGGAGGGTGTACTTCGTGAACTGGGCTAGTAGGTCCTTTGTCTTATTTAAGTAGGCTACCATTTTCAAACCTCGCGCTTGATATTCTCCTAGGATCTTATTTACCATTAGCTGTGAATCACTGTAGATATCAAGCGTCTTTATGCTCATATCCTTTGCCATTCTCAATCCAGCGAGGAGTGCTTCGTATTCTGCTTCATTATTTGATGCAGTGAAGTCAAACCTGATGGCGCAGTGAAATCAATGCCCTTCCGACGTTATCAATATCACTCCCGCTCCAGCGTGGGATTCGTTGGATGAACCATCCGTGAATAGCTTTCACGAAGGAGTTTTGTCTTGAGGCACGGGCGCTTCAGGCAGTTCGCACTGCTCAATGTTTGGGAGTTCGGTGAACTCCGCAATAAGATCAGCTAAGACTTGTCCCTTTACTGCTACTTATGGTGAATAGGTTATATCGAACTGCCCTAGTTCGACTGCCCATTTTAACAATCGCCCAGCCGCCTCAGGTTTTTGGAGGACTTGCCGAAGGGGCTGGTCAGTCAGAATCGTGATAGGATGGGCTTGGAAGTAGGGGCGTAGCTTTCTAGAGGCAAGGATTAAGCAATATGCTACCCTTTCGATTGGCAGATATCTCAATTCTGCCCTGATCAATCTCTTGCTGACATAGTAGACTGCTTTTTGTACACCTTCTTCCTCTCGCACTAGTACCGCGCTGGCAACAACTTCAGTAATCGTCAGATAAATAAACAAAGTTTCTTCTTCGATCGGCTTCGATAAGATGGGAGGCTGTGCCATATGAGCTTTCAACGCCTGGAATGCTTGCTCGCAGTCTTTTGTCCACTCAAACTTTTGATTCCCCCTAAGTAGATTGAAGAATGGGACGCACTTGTCTGTTGATTTTGAAATGAATCTACTTAGGGCTGCGATCCTCCCGGTTAAACTTTGTACATCTTTGATCCTTTCTGGCGACTTCATGTCGATCAGGGCCCTTATCTTGCTGGGGTTGGCCTCGATTCCTCTTGAATTTACAATAAACCCTAAAAGCTTCCCTGATCCGACTCCGAAAGAATACTTGAGGGGATTTAATTTCATTTGGTACTTGTTTAACACATCAAAGCACTCTTGCAAATCCCTCACATGCCCTTCTGCCTTCTTAGACTTTACCAGCATGTCATCCACATATACCTCCATGTTTACACCGATTTGCTCCTTGAACATGTGGTTGACTAGCCGTTGGTAAGTCGCACCTGCGTTTTTCAGTCTGAAGGGCATTACCCTGTAGCAATACAAGCCCGTATCAGTCCGAAAGCTGGTGTGATCCTCATCAGGGGGATGCATGCTAATCTGGTTATAGCCTGAATATGCATCCATAAATGAGAGGATCTCATGCCCTGCAGTAGCATCGACCAGCTGGTCGATCCTTGGGAGTGGGAAGCAATCTTTTGGGCAGGCTTTATTGAGGTCTGTAAAATCCACACAGGTCCGCCACTTGCCGTTAGGCTTGGGGACCAGCACCGGATTTGAGACCCACGATGGATAAAATTCCACCCGTATGAACCCATTCTCCTTTAACTTTTCTACTTCTTCTTTTAAGGCTCGTGACCTATCTTTATCGAGCAGCCTTCTTTTTTGTTGTACGGGTGGAAAGGTCTTGTCTATATTCAGGACATGGTTGATTACTGCAGGATCTATCCCAACCATGTCTTTATGCGACCAGGCGAAAACCTCCTGGTTTTTTCGCAAGAATTCCACCAATGCGTGCTTCGTGGTAAGCTCTAAGTTTTTCCCAGCCTTTATGACTCTGGTTGGGTCTTCTTTGTCGAGTTGGACCTCCTCCAGGTCCTTGACGGGTCCAACATTTTCTTCAAAATCCCCAAAGCGAGGATCCAAATCTCCATCCTCGCTTTGGGCAACACCCTATTTGGTGACTTCATCACCTGATTGGGCTTGCGTATCAACTTCCATCTGCAATCTATCTGGGGTAGTGCTCCTTGACGTTCCACTTTTCTTCTTTGTGATCGAGGTGTTGTAGCACTCCTTGGCTTCCCTTTGGTTTCCCAAAACGCGTCCTACCCCCGCGTCTGTTGGGAACTTCATGGCTAGGTGCCACATAGAGATGACGGCCCGTAGATCAACCAGTATGGGCCTTCCAATAACGGCGTTGTACGCCGAAGGACAATCGACCACTACAAAAGTGGTGAGTAATGTCCTTGTTGCAGGCGCTGTACCCGTCGTTATTGGGAGTGTAATCAATCTTGCTGGGGCGAGTCCTTCTCCAGAGAAGTCGTATATCATTTGATTGCAGGGCTCCAAGTCCTTTACGGAAAATTTCATGCGTTCCAGCGTTGACTTATACAAGATGTTCACTGAACTTCCTGTATCGACTAGTACCCTCTTCACCAACATATTGGCCATCTGGATGTCCACGACCAGCGGATCGGAATGTGGGAACCGGACGTGTTGGGCATCACCATCAGAGAAAGTTATCTCACCTTCCTCTGACCGAGCCTTTTTTGGTGCACGGTCCTCCACAGTCATCATCTCGATGTCCTGGTCGTGGCGCAGAGTCCGAGCATATCGTTCTCTGGCCTTTCCGCTATTTCCCGCGAGGTGCGGGCCTCCACAGATGGTTAAGAGTGTTCCAGCCACGGGGGCAGGCTGTAATGGTGGCGAGTGTTGGCGTGTGGACGCCCGCTCGTTGCCACCCGGAGCTTCTCGTTGGGAATTTCCCAAGGCCCGTACGTATCTTCTCAAGTGTCCTTGTCTAATAAGGAACTCGATTTCGTCTTTTAACTGCTTGCATTCATTAGTGTCATGTCCGTAGTCATTATGGTAACGACAGAACTTGGTGGTGTCTCTTTTCGAAATGTCCTTTCGAATAGGTCCAGGTTTCTTGTAAGGCACACTGGAACTTGTGACCTGGTAAACCTCGCCCCGAGACTCAACGAGGGCAGTGTAGTTAGTGAACCGAGGCTCATAACGATTACCCTTGGCTCGTTTGTTGTCGGAGGTGGAAGGCTCGTTATACGGCCGTTTTCCACCATTCTTGCCATTACCATTGCCGTTCCCGTTGCCTTTGCCGTTGCCATTAGGTTTGGAACCATTGGCGGGTTCGGAAGCCTTCTTATCCTTGCCTGAGGGATTTCCATCGTCGGTAATGGCTTCTTCAAGCTTGATATAGCGATCAGCTCGATCCAAAAATTCTTGGGTAGTTCTCACCCCTTCCTTTCGGAGACTCTTCCAGAGGGGAGAACGATGTTTTACTCCTGCAGTTATGGCCATCATCTTCCCTTCGTCCCCGACTGTCTTCGCTCCAGCTGCTGCTCGCATAAAACGTTGGATGTAGTCTTTCACTGACTCCCCATCCTGCTGGTGAATTTCGACTAGCTGTTTTGCTTCGGTCGGGTGTATACGACCAGCATAGAACTGTCTATAGAACTCTCGTACGAACATTTCCCAGGAAACAATGCTTGCGGGAGGGAATTTGAAGAACCACTCCTGCGCAGCTTCAGAAAGTGTTGCAGGGAAGATCCTGCACCGAGCGTCTTCGGACACTTTCTGAATGTCCATTTGAATTTCAAACTTATTGACATGCGAGACTGGGTCTCCATATCCGTCAAAGTTTGGAAGCATAGGAATCTTGAATTTGCTGGAATTTTCGGTGTTAGCTATCCTTTGTACAAAAGGAGTGCCTTTCCTCCTATCGTGGTCGATGTATCAAGTCCTTCCCCCGACCAGCTGCTGCACAGTCTGGTTGAGGGCGTCTATCTGGGCCTGCACAGCGGCAGGAATCGTTGTGGCCTCTGTTGCCGGGGGGACGTTCTCGCCATGCCTCTCACGGCGATCATTGAGTACATCTCTCAGGTCCTCTTCTCTTCTCCGCTGCTCGCTACCCCCGAGCCGATCGAAGACATTATTTTGTCTGGGCTGCCTCCAGCATCCTGTCTATTTGGTTGGTCATCTTGAGGTACCTGGCTCCTGCCTTTACCTCTTTCTCCATTCCTCCCACCGGGATTTCCTTTGCCTGAGTCGGCCTCATTGTATCCGTGGCCATCTCTGAACCTCGACTGGCTATGGTGAGATCGACTGTTCCCTCGATGTCCGTTCCTGGCTGAACCATCCCGAGCGCTAGAGGGTGGTCTGCGCTGGTCGTGGTGTCCCCGTGCATCATCGTGCCGTGGGGGGCCCCGGACTGCAGAGCCTAACTCTGAGTCCCTCATGTTGCCAGGAGGGTACTGACCTCTGTTCGGTAGGTTCGGCCCATCATCCCTACGGCGCCTAGGGCTGCGAGGCTGATGCTCGGCCCTATTCTGCCTCTGTTGCGGGGGATTACCCCGAGCAGCTTGGGATGGTGGCTGTGCCTCAGGATCCAGTGGGACATCGTCATGGGGCATCTGAGGCTGCTCGGGCCTTTGCGGACTCGAAGGCTGGATCGATGGGCTTGGATTCGGACCACTCTCGGGTGGTCCATTCACCGGTTGGTCAGGCTGCGAGGCAGGTGCCGCCTGATTTCTAGCCAATAGCAAGGCTACCTCGAGGGCTGCCATGGCTTCGCTCTGGCGGCGATCTGCCTCCGCCTACCTTTTGCTCAATTCCGCACGCTGCCGCTCAATCTCCTGCTGCTGCCACGCCATAACCTCAGCGACAGTTTCTTGACTGGCCCTCAGACTAGCCAATTCTTCCTGCAACGCGCCTAGGGTAATCTTCAGCATTGCATCATCCATTTCCTCCTCCTCAAAGTCCAGTTGTGGCTCATCCTCTGCCATGCTTGCAGGAGGAGGAGGAGGAGGCGGGTTTGACGGTGCAGCGACGGCCGCCTGTCCCGTTTTCTTTCCAGCTTTCGCCATTAGTTTTTTCAACAACGATAAATCAAGCTCTCAATGAAAGCACCAGAATGTTGACCCAAGATTTGGCCAACTGACACGGAGTCAGAATATGCTTGATATGAATAAATGTATGAGAAGAACGTAATGACAAAAGTAAACAAGACACAGTATTTTATAGTGGTTCGGCCCCAGAATCTGGTAATGACCTACGTCCACTCAGACTGATATTGATATAAAAATCAGAAGAGTGATCAAAGAACTAGGGTTCAATGAGTGTCACCACTTTCTGAAGAACAATACAATATTGCTAGGATATTTACTATAATCTCTCACGATTCCAAAAGTCAAAAGTGATGAGGACACCAAGACCCAAGTATCAAGTCAAGTTCCAGTTGGTCCAGTGACGAGGGCACGAGCCAAGAGATTCAAGGAAGAACTTAACAGCCTAGTCCACAAAGTCCTAAAACAAGAGGAGACCGTGGTCAACATTGAAGGAGAACAAAGACTTGTCTTACTCATCAAAGTTGACTGAGTTTAGGAGCTTAATGAGTCTTTTTATTTTTAGTCACGTTTTTTAGTCTTTGTTTAATTTGTGATAAGTCAAACATTTGACTTGTGTGAGTCCAATAGTCCTTTTGTCTTTAATTTTCGGTTTTCATGAGGAAGACAAAAGGCTTGTCTTTTATTTCGGTTTTCATTAGGAAGACAAAGGGGCTGTCCTTAATTTTTCGGTTTCATTAGGAAGACCAAGGGTCTTGTTTTCATGTAATTTGCGTCCTTATAAGGACTGCCAAAACAATGTGAAAAAGCAGATTATGTTGAATGAAATTGTGAGTTTATTTCTTCTTGAGTTCTTGAAGAAACTTTTGAACTTATCAAGGAGATTCCTTGTGGCGTTCATCCTGACTTATCAAACGGATTCCATCCCCGTTTGTGGCGTCTTCCTCATACCAAGGTTCGTGCTGGGCTAAGCATTGGGTCGCGGTTCCATTCCAATCTCGTGTGTTCTTGGTGGCTGTTCCATATTTGGTGTCGGGTTTCGTCACACTTGTTGGCGTGGTTCGTATCAGTTGGTATCAGAGATTAGGATCATCCGGTTTGGCCTATCCTTTTTTTTTCATTTGTGTTCTATTCGTATTTCAATTTTAGGGTTTCTGAAATAAAAAAAAAAAAAATCTATCTATTCGTGTTCTTGATTTTCTTAGTCTTTGTTCTTGTTTTCCTTCTAAAAATCTGAAACCATTATAGTTAATCTCTTTATTCCAGATTGTTTCTTTGTTCAAATCGTGTTCTTAATATCCTTGTTCCAATTGTTTGTTGTGAAATCAGAAACTATTCTAGAGCTTGTTGAAATCGTGAATTAGGGCTTTGAGTTTTTCTCTTGTTCTAATTGTAGAATCTGAATTTTCATTGAGTTTCTAGTGCTGTTTTGTTTTGAAATCCGAATTTTGCCTTGGGTTTCTTGTTCTTGTTGTGAAATCTGAAATTGGTATTGATAATTCCCTTGTTTCAATTGTGTCCCTGGTTTCAATTGGTTCCTTTATTTGTTGTGGAATCCGAGACTGTTATAGTGCCACCAATTATTTTGGTTTTGATCTTATTGTTTGAATCACAGATTGGATTTTGGGAATATTGGTTTCTGTAATTGGGATTGAGTTTTCTCTTGTTCTTGTAGTGAAATCTGAATTGAGATTGGGTTTTATCTTGTTCTTATGGTGAAATCTGAGTTGGGATTGAGTTTCACTTATTCTTATTGTTAAATCCAAAAGTGGGTTGGGTTTTCTCTTTTCTTTTTGTGAAATCTGAATCTGCATTGTTTCTCTTTTCTTTTTGAGTCTCCATTGTTTCTCTTGTGAAAACCGATTCATTTTTTGCTTTCAAATTCGTTCCTTGCATCTGCATTTGAGAAATCAAAGAAAAAGAAAAGAAAAGAAGAAAGAAAAGAAAGAAGAAGAAAACCAAGAGGATTCGAACTCTAAAAAAAAAAAAAAAAAAAAAAGTCTGGAAACCTCTCTTAAAAATTTTTGTTCTATTCTTGTTCCTTATGGTCTAGAGGCCTTTTGGCCAAAACCCCACACAAGTGTTCCAAAAATCCTCATTTTTTTCGTCATTTTCACCAGTTTTCGTCGGTGTTCGTTTGGTTGTTTGGTTGAATTTGCTGCTTGAATACTCCATATTACCGTTTCATTAGTTTTCAAGAGCTTAAAGAAGGAAATAGAGTGGAAAAAGGCAGAGGTGTGAGCTTATTTGAGGGTAAAAGCCATCATTGAGTGCAAACACGAGTGTACTTGAGTGACCATTTTTCTTTGAGTGAAACATGTGAGGGAGTGCAGCGAGGTCCTTTCTATAATTGTCTAACCTTATTGTTTTGCAGATTCTCTATCATGTCACAAAATCCAGAGAAAGATGCAAGCAATGATAATCCGCCACTTGAGGTTCCGAATCTACAAATGCAAGCATTAATCGGGGAGATGCGAAGGATGATGAGGGCGGAGTGTGAGCAGATACATGAGAGGTTGGATAGGGTAGAAGAGGGAACACAACGGAGGCCACGGAGGAATAGGATGTACCAAAGGGAGGATGAGAATGAAGGGGATTTGGAAGGGTTAGTTTTTGATGATGAGTTTGATAGGATGTCGACGGGTAACCATAGGAGGTATGGTCGGGATAGAGAAGCTAGGAACCAGGTAGATGATTATTTAGGAAATATAAAGATGAGAATTCCAGCATTTCAGGGGAAGAGCGATCCTGAGGCATACCTTGAGTGGGAAAAGAAGATGGAGTTAGTTTTTGATTGTCACAACTACTCCGACATGAAGAAGGTAAAACTAGCTGCCATTGAGTTTACTGATTATGCTATTGTTTGGTGGGATCAGTTGTGCATCAACAGGAGGCGGAGTGGAGATCGTTCTATTGACACATGGGAGGCAATGAAGAGGGTGATGAGGCGACGGTTTGTACCACCTCATTATTATCGAGATCTATACCTTAAGTTGCAGGGCCTTCGTCAAGGTTCCAAGAGTGTTGATGAGTATTACAAGGAGATGGAGATGGCTATGATTAGAGCCAATGTTGAAGAGGATCGGGAGGCAACCATGGCAAGGTTTTTGAATGGGTTGAACCGAGAGATTGCTGACCCAATCGAGCTACACCATTATGTGGAATTGGAGGATTTGGTTCATATGGCAATCAAAGTGGAGAGGCAGCTCAAGAAGGGTAGTTCAAGTTCGAGGTCAAGACCGAGCCCACACAATCCAAGTACAACACCTTGGAGGTCGAACTATCCAAAGAAAGAAGACCAACCCACTTCATCATCTACACCAAAACCAGCCACCACAGCCACACCACCTCAAGGTAAAACAACTCCTACTAAGTCTCATTCTAGTGAGATAAGGTGTTTCAAATGTCAGGGGCGAGGACACATAGCTAGCCAGTGTCCAAACAAGAGAGTCATGGTGATTCGAGAAAGTGGAGAGATAGATTCTGAAGATGAAGATGATCTTGCTGACATGCCACCTTTGGAAGATGCTTCTGACAATGAGTATGGACCAGAATCTGGTGAGATGCTTGCACTAGTCACAAGGCGAGTCCTGAATTTGCAAGCAAAAGAAGAGGAAGAAGAGGTCCAGTGAGAGAACATCTTTCACACTCGTTGTCATGTGAGAGACAAGGTATGTAGTGTCATTATTGATGGAGGTAGTTGTACTAATGTTGCTAGTGCTTCCATGGTTGCCAAGCTGGGGCTTACAACGCTTAGGCATCCTTGTCCATACAAATTGCAATGGCTGAATGATAGTGGTGAAGTGAGGGTTACAAAACAGGTGCTAGTCTCATTTCGAATTGGCAAGTATGAAGATGAGGTGTTGTGTGATGTGGTTCCCATGCAAGCTGGACACCTCCTTCTAGGAAGGCCTTGGCAATTTGATCGGCGGGTGCAGCATGACGGCTTCACCAACAAGTATTCATTCACATTCCGTCAACGAACAATCACTCTAGCGCCTTTGACACCAAAGCAAGTGTATGAAGATCAAGTGAGGTTGCAAAAATTGAGTGACAAAAAGAAAATGAGTGAGCACAAAGAGAGTGAAAAGATGAATGAGAGTAAGGAAAAAGAGAGACAAAGAGAGAAAAGTGTGGAATCAAGTGAGAGAAAACAAAATAATTTTTATGCAAAAAAAAGTGAGGTTAAGAGAGCATTGTGTACAAAACAGCCCATGATTTTACTCATGTATAAGGAGGCTCTTTTAAATACTAACCAACTTGATTCTTCGCTGCCAAGTGTTGTTGTGTCTATTTTGCAGGAATTTGAGGATGTGTTTCCTGAGAAAGTACCACATGGATTGCCACCTGTTCGAGGAATAGAACATCAAATTGATTTTGTTCCAGGTGTTTCCATCCCAAACCGACCAGCCTACAGAAGTAATCCTGATGAAACAAAGGAATTGCAAAGGCAAATTGAAGAATTGATGGAGAAAGGGCATGTGAGAGAAAGCATGAGCCCTTGTGCTGTTCCAGTGATTCTAGTTCCCAAGAAGGATGGAACATGGAGGATGTGTGTTGACTGTCGAGCCATCAACAATATAACGGTAAAATATCGACATCCCATTCCTCGTTTAGATGACATGTTAGATGAATTGCATGGTTCTTGTGTGTTTTCCAAAATTGATCTTAAAAGTGGGTATCATCAGATACGTATGAAAGAAGGGGATGAGTGGAAAACTGCTTTTAAAACTAAACATGGATTGTATGAGTGGTTAGTCATGCCTTTTGGACTAACTAATGCACCTAGCACTTTCATGCGCTTAATGAATCATGTATTGCGTGCTTTCATTGGAAAATTTGTGGTTGTGTATTTTGATGATATTCTTATTTATAGTAAGAATTTGCATGACCATGTTTTGCATTTGCATTCTGTTTTGGATGTTCTTAGGAAACAGAGTTTATATGCTAACCTCAGTAAGTGTACTTTCTGCACCGATAAGCTTGTTTTCCTAGGCTTTGTTGTAAGTGCTACAGGTATTCAGGTGGATGAAGAAAAGATCAAAGCCATCCAAGAGTGGCCGACCCCTACAACTATAGGTAATGTTAGAAGTTTTCATGGACTTGCTAGCTTCTACAGGAGGTTTGTGAAAAATTTTAGCACCATCGCCGCACCACTTACAGAAGTTATAAAAAAGAATGTGATATTTAAATGGGGCGAAGCTCAAGAGGAGGCATTTCAGCTACTGAAATACAAGCTTACTCATGCTCCTTTACTTGCTTTGCCTAACTTTTCTAACACTTTTGAAGTTGAATGTGATGCTTCTGGAATAGGTATTGGCGCTGTTCTTATGCAGGATGGGAGACCACTTGCATACTTTAGCGAAAAGCTAAGTGGGGCTGCCCTCAATTACCCCACCTATGACAAAGAATTGTATGCACTAGTGCGTGCTTTAGAAACATGGCAGCACTATTTGTGGCCAAAGGAGTTTGTGATTCGCACAGATCATGAATCCTTGAAACATTTGAAAGGCCAACACAAGCTCAACAAGAGACATGCAAGATGGGTTGAGTTCATTGAGACATTTCCTTATGTCATTCGTTATAAACAAGGTAAGGAGAATGTGGTTGCTGATGCCCTTTCTCGCAGGTATGCCCTAATCGCCACTCTTGATGCTAAATTACTTGGGTTTGAACACATAAAGGAGCTGTATTCTGCTGACCATGATTTTGGGGAAATTTATGGTGTTTGTGAAAAATCTGCTGAAGGAAAATTTTATAGGCATGAGGGTTTCTTGTTTAGGGAGCATAGGTTGTGTGTACCTAATTGTTCTTTGAGAGATTTGCTAGTTAGAGAGTCCCACGGGGGAGGGTTGATGGGACATTTTGGAGTTGCTAAGACCATAGCTATGTTGCAAGAGCACTTCTTTTGGCCCCACATGAAACGAGATGTTGAGCGAATTTGTGGTAGGTGTGTCACTTGTAGGCAAGCTAAATCAAGAGTTCAGCCAAATGGCCTTTACACACCCCTACCTATCCCTAGTTCACCATGGGTTGACATTTCAATGGATTTTGTGTTGGGTTTACCTAGAAGTAAGCGTGGGAGGGATTCAATCTTTGTGGTTGTAGACAGATTCTCTAAGATGGCTCATTTTATTCCTTGTCATAAAACTGATGATGCCTCTAACGTTGCAGATTTGTTCTTTAGGGAGATTGTGAGATTACATGGTATGCCTAGAACAATTGTATCAGATAGGGATGCCAAGTTCTTAAGCTATTTTTGGAAAACATTGTGGGGAAAACTTGGGACAAAACTATTATTTTCTACTACTTGTCACCCTCAAACCGATGGTCAAACAGAAGTAGTTAATAGGACCCTATCCACCTTGTTGAGGGCTATCATAAGTAAAAATATTAAGACTTGGGAAGATTGTTTGCCACATGTTGAGTTTGCTTATAATCGTTCAATGCATTCTGCTACTAAATTTTCACCATTTGAAATTGTTTATGGTTTTAATCCTCTAACTCCTTTGGATTTATCACCTTTACCTGTTTCTGAGCATTTGAATTTAGATGGCGAGAAGAAGGCAGAATTTGTGAAGAAAATCCATGAGAGGGCGTGACTCAACATAGAGAGAAGGACTGAATAATACATTAAGCAAGCTAACAAGGGTCGTCATAAGCAGGTTTTTGAGCCCGGTGATTGGGTATGGTTACACATGAGGAAAGAGCGATTCCCAACACAAAGGCGTTCAAAATTGCTACCTCGAGGAGATGGTCCATTTCAAGTACTTGAAAGGATCAATGACAATGCCTACAGACTCGATTTACCAGGTGAGTATAATGTTAGTGCTACTTTTAATGTTTCTGATTTGAGTCCTTTTGATGCAGGTGACGATTTGAGGTCAAATCCTTCTAAAGAGGGGGGGAATGATGAGGACACCAAGACCCAAGTATCAAGTCAAGTTCCAGTTGGTCCAGTGACGAGGGCACGAGCCAAGAGATTCAAGGAAGAACTTAACAGCCTAGTCCACAAAGTCCTAAAACAAGAGGAGACCGTGGTCAACATTGAAGGAGAACAAAGACTTGTCTTACTCATCAAAGTTGACTGAGTTTAGGAGCTTAATGAGTCTTTTTATTTTTAGTCACGTTTTTTAGTCTTTGTTTAATTTGTGATAAGTCAAACATTTGACTTGTGTGAGTCCAATAGTCCTTTTGTCTTTAATTTTCGGTTTTCATGAGGAAGACAAAAGGCTTGTCTTTTATTTCGGTTTTCATTAGGAAGACAAAGGGGCTGTCCTTAATTTTTCGGTTTCATTAGGAAGACCAAGGGTCTTGTTTTCATGTAATTTTCGTCCTTATAAGGACTGCCAAAACAATGTGAAAAAGCAGATTATGTTGAATGAAATTGTGAGTTTATTTCTTCTTGAGTTCTTGAAGAAACTTTTGAACTTATCAAGGAGATTCCTTGTGGCGTTCATCCTGACTTATCAAACGGATTCCATCCCCGTTTGTGGCGTCTTCCTCATACCAAGGTTCGTGCTTGGCTAAGCATTGGGTCGCGGTTCCATTCCAATCTCGTGTGTTCTTGGTGGCTGTTCCATATTTGGTGTCGGGTTTCGTCACACTTGTTGGCGTGGTTCGTATCAAAAAGTCCTCTTCCTTGAGCTATCTCTTGCTATTTATAGGCTCAAGGGGGATTACAAAAGATTGTTACAGATATTCTCTCCTGAATAATCGGATACTCAGGAGATTGTGTGAGATAAATTCGGGATTAACAAAGATCTTCCCATTAATGTCGCCTTGTACGCGGAACTATCGAGCAGACTGGTCGCAGGTAAGACCGGTTCGTACTGCTTCCAATGAGTCTTCTGGTCGATACTCTAGTAGAACGTTTCCAGGTGTCAGCCACGTGTCCAGGGATCACTTGCCACGTCACCAATGCTATTTTTTTGGATAACAATAAGTTTAAATCAAGGTTCAAATTATAAATAATTAATTTGATAAAGGATTTAAATAATTATTTAATTAATTAAATCAATAGAAAATAATACAGATCTTGATTTTAAGTCCAATGAGCTTATAATCAAATGGGAAATTTCATGGGCCTAAAGCTCATGATAATTTAGACCTAGGGTTGTTAATTGGCTATTATTTTATTAATTTTTTAATTAAATTAAATGGAATAATCGAGTTTATAAAATGAGTGCTAAGTGAGAGAAGAAAACATAAGTCAAAAGTTAGATTTTCTGATAGTTTTTAGATTATCTCTGACAAGTCCTTTTCTAAGCCTCTTTGTTATTTTCTCATATTCTCTCTATATCTATCTCATGTGTTAAGAATTGTCCACTCTAGTCTAGGTGATTCTGAGGATACTTTGGAAGATTGTGAAGATTATAGAAAATCGGTTCAGTTTCTTGGTAATACCCTGCGACAGAAAGGATACAAGAGTTAGAGAAACTAAAGGAATGACTCATTCATTCCGCTACGTATACTGCAAGTATTTTTATCATTGTTTCTCTTTGAATTTAATTTTAGAAACATGTTTTAGGTTATCTCATATTAATTTGTTTAATATTAGATCTACAAGAAAATAAATAAAGATCATGTATAAGTTTTCCCAACAACTGGTATCAGAGCATTTGGTAATCTTTATTTTCATGCATGAACATGTTAAAAATATTAATTTAATATTAGATCTACATGAACATGTTAAAGATCCTGTTTTTCACAAGATATTTTTGAAAAACAATTAAGTTATTGATTTTAAAATTTAAAATTTGTTAAATTTTGAAAAATATCATTTTTTTTCAACCAATTAATAAAATATTTTTTTAATGAATGGGATTTAAATTAACTTTGGTTAATTGTTGATAAATCTTATTTAAATTAAATTAATATTTTTTTTCAAATTAACCTAAAACCAAGTTGATTGTTGATAAATAAAATTTAAATTAACTATTGTTAATTGTTGATAAATTTAATTTAAATTGACTTATTTTTTGTAAAAATTTAATTAATTTGAATTTTTGGATAAATTCTAGATAATCAATTGTGGTATTTTTGCAAATGAAATAAATTGTGGTATTTTTGCATAAATTCATAGAATTATTTATATAGTAACATGATTAGGCTCATCCAATTATAACATGTTTGTTTGAACTATATGTGGTATTTTTGCAATTGGGCTTAAATGCATATAGTGACCCATATGTTTGTTAGATATATGAATTTTGCCAAATAAAATATTCATAAAATGATAGGTTTTATTTGGGTCCATTAGAAAATATAACGTTTAAATTCCTCTCTTGTGGATGATTCCACTTGTGAAGGTCCATTTGCTTTGCATGACAATAGTGGGCCTAATCAATTAATAATAATTAATAAAATAAATGTTTAAATTCCTATCTTTTGGACCTTGTATTGAAGATTGAGGGCCTTTATAGTCGGAAGACATACTGGACCCAGCCCTCCTCCATACAAGCCTAATTGTTAAGGCCCATTTACCTGAGTTGGACTTAATTATATAGGAGTTAAACCTAAATATTTATTAGCAACGATTTAATTTTAAATTAATTGAATTTGTTTCAATGTGACACTTTAGAATTAATAGGAAATTATAGGACTTGGGTTTTAAAAAATTTACTTTTTTTTAAGAACCATAGTCATTAATTTTCTAAACATAAATAATAAAAATACTATTTTTTAATTTTATAATGAGCTTATTTTAAGATTTTTTCTTCGATCTTCACCGTTGGTTTAACATAGTCAATAGCTTAATGGGGCCTCGAGGCACTTTGATTCGTCCCCCTACGGAAGGTGTTCATTAGTTATTTTGACAATGTTATATTTCGAAAGATAGATAATTATAGGTCAAATTCTCCTAGACTCACCCCTACGGTGACTACTAGAACTAAATCTATGATTATCGAAACCGTGGGTCTAGCACATAAAATAAGAGATTTTGTTTTCTTATTTTGATTGAATAGTAGGTTGTTAATAGTGTTGTCCATTATTAAATGAGTTTACAACTCTATTTAACTGGTGGTATTTTTGACTCTCGCCAACCGGGACAAGGATTTCATAGATTAGTTAAAAACCTAAAAGAATAGATGTATGATTATTTTGGTATTTTTTCTCATATCTTACATATTTATTAAGCAAAATTTGATTGATTTCTATTTTATTGATAATTTGTAGTTTTAAGTTAAGTAGTGTCTGTGTCTACTCCCATCCTTTCTCAACTTTCGATGGAGAAACTCACTGGAGAAAACTTCCTTAGTTGGAAGCAGAATATCAACATAGAGTTGATTGGTGAAAAGTCCGAGTTCATCATAATTGAGGAATCCCTAGAACAAGCACCATGTCCGCACGTTCATGATGGCATCGTCAATGCTCATGATCGCACCGTAAATGCTTGGATAGCACTCTCTCCGCACATACGTGATGACACCGTGAATGCTTTAATGGCACCGTGCCCACACGTTCGTGACCAACTCAACAATGGTCTGATGCAGCTCATGAACAAGCTTCAGATTATTGAGCCTATCATTGATGGACCTATTAAAGGAGGAGAAAATAAAACTACTGTTGTTGCTGCTGATCCAGCTAAGGCTGAAGCTAATCCGGTTTCGTCTTCGAAAGCTGGAAACAAAAGGAAAAGTGGACAAAACAACAACCCCAAGCTTGCAAAGACGAGTGCAAAACCAAGTGCACAGACGCCTAAGGGTAAGAACAATAAAAACAAGAAACATAAAGGTAAGTGTTTTCACTGCAAAGAGAAAAGGCATTGAAAACAGGATTGCCCCAAGTTTCTAGTAGCTAAAAACAAAGGTAATGATTATAGTTCATTTATCTTGGAAACATGTATTTTAGAGTATGATAAATCCATTTGGATTATTAATTATGGATCTACCAACCATGTTTGCAATTCTTTACAGCTTCCTGAATCATGGGAGAAAGTGGACGAAGGTGGCTTAAAGATTAGAGTTGGGAATGGAGCATTCATTGCGGTCCAAGCTAGAGGAAGAGCTCGTCTGAAGTTCGGAAATAAATACTTAATTTTAAAAGATGTATTTTTTATTCCGGATTTTTGTAGAAATTTAATTTCAGTTTCCATGTTGCAATTAAAACAACTTGTTATGACTTTCACAAGTTCTAATATATCTATTTCCTTCAATGGATCACAATTGTGTATTTAATGTTTGGAAAACAGGCTTTATATTATGTGACCTAACAAACCCCTTGCGCTTAACAATGATTTATTCAAAGTATCTAAACCTAGGACCAATAAACATCAAAAGACCGATAACGATAATATGATGTATTTGTGGCACTTGAGACTAGGTCACGTTGGCTATGATAGAATTAAAAGACTTACAAAGGACGGGCCTTTGAGGGAACTCACCTGAGGTGAATTACCTATCTGTGAATCTTGTCTCGAAGGCAAACTGACTAACCGTCCATTCTCTGCAAAGGATGATAGGGCCAAAGAACCACTTGGACTTGTTCATTCAGATGTTTGTGGACCTTTGAATGTACAAGCCAAGGGTGGTTTTGAGTATTTCATTACTTTCATTGACGAATACTCTAGATACTCATGACTTTACCTAATGCATAGGAAATCAGAAACATTTTCAAAGTTTCAAGAATTTCTAGCAATGGCTTAGAACCAATTAGGTAAAACATTAAAGATCTTGTGATCTGCTAGGGGTGGAGAATATTTGGATATGCAGTTCCAAGATCATTTAACTGAACTTGGCATTTTATCACAACTTACTACCCCAGGTACTCCGCAACAAAATGGTGTAGCGGAACACCGGAACAGAACTTTATTTGAAATTATTAAATGCATGCTTAGTTACTCAACTCTACCAAATTCATTCTGGGGACATGTAATTGAAATCGCGAATGATATTCTCAATGTCGTGCTGTCTAAATTAATCCCCAAAACACCTTTAGAACGCTGGAATGGACGTGAACCTAGTTTACGCCATTATAGAATCTGGGGGTGTCCCGCCCACGTCCCGAGGAAAAATGAGGGAAAGCTAGAACTGCTAACTAAAGTTTGTATGTTTGTTGCTATCCTAACTCCCGGGGGGGGGGGGGGGGGGGCTTGTCTATAGTCATTCAAAAAAGAAAGTGTTTACTTCTACGAATGCTACTTTTCTGGAAAATGACTATGTCCAAAACTTCCAACCCCACAGCAAAGTAGTTTTAGAGGATATGGTTAAAGATTTGACTCCAACCAATGTTCCATCGTCATCAATGCAAGTTGATGATGAAATTCCCACTCTTCATGTACAACTGACACAAGTCGATTTAAATGAAGAAAGTACCACTGGTCCTGAGCAAACAGTCACGGAGCCTCATCGTAGTTGGAGGGTTTCTCAGAACCCAGTTCGCTATGGTTTGGATGGTGAAACCAATATGGTTGCTGGTGATACTAGTGATGATGGTTCCTTGTCTTTCAAACAGGCAATGGCTAGCCCTGAAAAGGAACTATGGCTCGAAGCCATGAAACAAGAAATGGAGTCCATGTACTTTAGGGCCATTGGGTGCAAGTGGATCTACAAGAAGAAACGAGGTGTTGATGGAAATATCGAGATTTATAAAGCTCGATTAGTGGCAAAGGGTTATACCCAAAGAGAAGGAGTGGACTATGAGGAAACTTTTAGTTCGGTAGCCATGATCAAATCCATTCGCATCCTCCCATCCATAGCAGCCGCTCTCGTCTATGAGAATTGGAAAATGGACGTCAAGACAACTTTTCGTAATGGAAAGCTTGATAAAGTCATTTATTGGATTAACCAGAAGGATTTAAAGTAGCTGGATAAGAATGAAAAGTTTGCAAGTTTAATAGGTCCATTTATGGGCTTAAGCAAGTTATTCATTCATGGAATCTTATGTTTGATAATCAAAACCTATGGCTTTGAACAAAATATTGACGAGCCCTGTGTTTACCAACTGAAGGCAAATCAAATAGTGGTATTCTTGGTTCTTTATGTAGATGATATCTTACTCATTTGAAACAATGTTAAGAAATTATCAGATGTGAAGAATTGGCTGAGCACTCAATTATAAATGAAGGATTTAGGTGAAGCGAGTTATGTTCTAGGTAACCAGATCATTAGGGATAGAAAGAACAAACTCTTAGGTCTATCTCAAGCAGCTTACATAGATAAAGTGCTTGAACGTTTCTCAATGACGAATTCCAAGAAAGGGTGTTTACCGTCCCGCCGTGGAATTCATCTTTCAAAGAAGCAGTCTCCCTAGAATCCTGAAGAGGAAGATGCAATAAGAAAAGTTCCTTACGCATTTGCAGTTGGAAGTCTGATGTATGCAATGTTGTGTACTAGACAAGATATCTGCTATGCAGTGGCAGTAGTGAGCAGGTATCAGTCAAACCCAGGACCGGAACATTGGATATAAATTCAACATATCCTGAAGTATTTAAGGCGGACTAGAGATTATTTGTTAGTCTACAAGGGTGGTGTACTGAACCATGTAGGCTACACTGATTAATATTTTTAGACTGATGTCGATGACATGAAGTCTACTTCTGGAATGGTGTTTACTCTTGGGGG
Source organism: Humulus lupulus (assembly GCF_963169125.1). NCBI lineage: Eukaryota > Viridiplantae > Streptophyta > Magnoliopsida > Rosales > Cannabaceae > Humulus > Humulus lupulus. Next base: position 152,914,517 of record NC_084794.1, on the reverse strand, counting down.
TGGAGCTGTGATATGGAGAAGCGTAAAGCAGTCTGCAATCTCAGTTTCCACCATGGAGGCTGAGTACATAGCCGCGTCAGAAGCAGCTAAGGAAATAGTCTGGCTAAAGAAGTTCTATTCGAATCTTGGTGTTATTCCAGACATGGATAAACCGATTGTGTTGTTTTGTGACAATACAGGAGTGATAGTCAACTCGAAAGAACCTCGTAGTCACAAGTAGAGTAAGAATATAGAAAGGAAGTATCACATTATTCGAGAATATGTGGCCAGGGGAGATGTGAAGGTTATGAAGATTGCATCTGAAGACAATCTTGTAGATCCGTGTACAAAGACACTACAAGTAGCTACATTTGATTAGCATATCAAGGAAATAAGATTAGTAGAATTAAGGAATTATTTTCAATTACGGCAAGTGGGAGTTTGTTGGGGTTTTGTGCCCTAATTAAAACTCAATTTCTTTGTAATCTCATTTTATTGGTCAATCACTTTGCTCACATATTTTATTTTCTTGATTAATTTTTTAATATAAACTTCTATTAAATCCTGAACATATAGCTAATCGTATTTATAGTGACGTAATCACAGTGGAATATAAATATGATTATATGTTCAAAATAAGTTAGTCCTGAGATTAGTCTGTGCACAAAATTTACACTAACTTGCCAATCTACGATATCGTCTACTTACACATTGTGGGGTTACGTTCTTTCCAAAACATTAACAAAGTAGATAAGATCGGATGTATTTGTTACATCGGACAGGACCGATATTGACCGTTGATAAGATAAGTAAACATACCATTATTATCTATTCTAGTCATATCATATCATATAGTTGACCATAGGTCAATTCAATATCAATTATGAGTGGTTAGTATTCTAACTGATTGTATTATTTGAGTTGTTCGTTACCAGCTTACCCTATGGACTAGCCCATACTTACATCTTTGGAACTCGGTAGTATAATTGAGTGGGAGTGTTAATCATAGATATAAACATCTATAACTTCTGATGAAGAAGTGAAATGATGGTTTTCTTTTAGTTTGGTTCAAGGTGTTAAATGATAGAGATCTCATTTCAGTAATTAAATTAGATTACTGAAATATCATTTATAAGGAACCAAGTGTTTTAAGGATAAAATACAATGAGGGGTAAAACAGTATTTTAGTCTCATCTCATTGTAGACCGTCTATAGAGGATTGAGTGACAATTATGGTTGTAACAATGGATAATCAATAGTGTATCTATATTTTTTATAGAGCGTTCTATGAATTCAAGAGTGCAATTCCGAGTCTTTAGTGGAGTCATGAGGAATTAATTAGTTAGTACATTTATTTTTTAGATTTATGATAACTTATTGGAGCTTGATTTCATAGGCCCATGGTCCCCATTGTACCATGGATAAAATCATCTAGATAGTCTCAATTAATTGATTTAATTATCAATTAGAATTATCAAAGTTGACCAGGTCAATTTTGGATAGTTTCACAGAGTTATGTAATTTTGAGAAGAAAAGAAAAATTGAGGCAGATTTATTAATTAAGATAAATTGTTATCTAAATTAATAAATAAGTTTAAATCAATGTTCAAATTATAAATAATTAATTTGATACAGGATTTAAATAATTATTTAATTAATTAAATCAATAGAAAATAATACAGGCCTGGATTTTAAGCCCAATGGGCTTAAAATCAAATGGGAAATTTCACGGGCCTAAAGCCCATGATAATTTCGACCTAGGGCTATTAATTAGATATTATTTTATTGATTTTTTAATTAAATTAAATGGCCTAATTTATTCTATAAAAGGAGTGCTAAGTGAGAGAAGAAAACATAAGTCAAAAGTCAGATTTTCTAATAGCTTTTAGATTCTCTCTAAACACAAGTCATTTTCTAAGCCTCTTTGTTATTTTTTCTTCTTCTCTTTGTATCTATCTCATGTGTTGAGAATAGCCCATTCTAGTCTAGGTAATTCTAAGGATACTTTGGAAGACTGTGAAGATTATAGAAGATCGGTTCAGTTTCTTGGTAATACCCTACGACAAAAAGGATACAATGGTTAGAGAAATTGAAGGAATGACTCATTCATTCCGATGCGTATATTGTAAGTATTCTTATCATTGTTTCTCTTTGAATTCTATTTTAGAAACATGTTCTAGGGTATCTCATATTAATTTTTTTAATATTCGATCTACATAAAAATAAATAAAGATCATGTATAAGTTTTCCCAACAATTCAAACTTGAACTGGAGCACAATTTAGATGTGATGCATGTAGAGAAAAATGTTTGCGATAGTTTACTCGATACTTTTATTATGAATGAGAAATCTAAAGGCACAACCAATTCACGAGTAGACTTGAAGAATTGGGGTATCCGAGAAGAGTTGCACCTTAAGGAAGACAATACGAAGTTGATCAAACCACATCCTATGTACTCTTTCACACTGGATGACAGATGATTTTTTTTGTCTATTCATAAAAGGAGTTAGACTTCCTGATGGCTTCAGTTCAAATTTCTCTAAGAAAGTAACTGACAATGATGGCAACATTGTTGGGTTGAAATCTCATGATTTTCACATTCTTATGCAACGTCTATTGCCGGTAGGAGTTCGAGGCCACTTGGATAAGTCTATTTCGAAGACAATCATTGAGCTTTGCAATTTCTTTAAGCAAATTTGTTCTCATACATTGGTTGTTAAGGACATGGAGAATGCAGAAGATCAAGTGATACAAATTTTGTGCAAGTTAGAGTTAATTTTTCCTCCAGCCTTTTTTGACATAATGATTCATTTAATTCTTCATTTACCGCAAGAAGCTATCCTTGAGGACTAGTTTACATGAGGTGGATGTATCTGTTTGAGTGATATATGAAGAAGTTGAAAAATTATGTCAGGAATAAGGCGCGCCTTGAAGGTTCTATAGCGGAGGGTTATGTTGCCGATGAAGCTTTGACTTTTTGTTCGCAATATCTTCAGGGCGTATAGACTAAATTTAATCGTCCCAAAAGAAATGCGAATATTGCTATTTCCTAAAAGATCGTTGTCAGTTTTTGAATCACAATGTCGTCCAAGTAGCATAAAGAAAATCATATCCCTTGAATATCTTCATCAGAAAGAAGCGGAGTGGTTTGTACTCAACAATTGCCTTGAAATCCAACCATATATAGAGTAAGTAGCTCAACACATATATGAATTCATTAAATTTAATTCATGGTAAACTGTTATCTTACCTCAATTGTTTTGCTATTCAGTGAATTCCTTCGAGAAAATTCAAACATAAATCTTCAAAAAGATTTCCCTATCATGTTTAAATTGAAGGTAAATTAACGAAACTGTAGAATTCTTACGAAATTCGTATCAATAAATAAAATATCATCGTGTTTTCTTTTTTTGTGGCATACTCTATAGATGGGTCGTTTGCGGCAAGTACAGTCAACTGAGTGTACTGATGAATTATTTTCTTTAGCAAATGGGTCCAATCAGAATGCATACTCCTAATAGGCTAGCATTGTTAACAGTGTGAAGTTTTTGGTCCATAGTCGTGATGAAAGACGTACCACACCAAATAGTGGAGTTTCGGTGCCAGGAACCGATGGTTTCACTTTCTATGGCCAACTTGAGGAGATTGTAGAGTTATGCTATTCCCATGGTTACTCGGTAGTATTGTTTCGATGCAAATGGTTCAACACTGATGCAAGCAAGGGTAGAAATGTGACTGAGAATAACATAACTAGTATCATGATTAATTCTGAATGGTACAAGAACGATCAGTTTATTCTCGCCACTCAAGAAAAACAAGTTTTCTACTTGGAAGATCCTTCAAGTAACAAAAATTGGAAGGTAGTAGAAGAAATCAATCATCAAAAGATCTGGGATCATCTAAGTGTTTAATGATGATAACGAGGTTGATGTCGTACACGATAGCACTTCATCAAATTTTGTACTCACCGTGGAATTAGGAGAGTTGGAGATTATGTATTTGGATCGACCTTGTCACACCAACATAATTGGGGAAATGTCTCGATCTGTTCCATATGTGGATGATAATTTCATCAATGACAATGATGATGACGAAATTAGTGAAGAAGATTTAGAAAGTACAGATGATGATGTAGGAATCGACATTGATGATGAATAATATTTTCTTATGCATATTCATATTTGTATGTTTAATGTGTATGTTTTAATTTGAAGACTTTTCAATCTATAAATGACATTTGACATGCAATGTTTGTTTTTCAATAGTTTTAACTGCATTCCTGAAATTATGTAAGTTATGTAATTAACCTCAAACTATAACTGAGTTTAAGTTAATAATGATTTAAACTGCAAAGATATGTCTGCTACTGTTGCTCATTCTCATGGCGGTGATGGAGCGGATCCTCCTCCTTCTCCTCTAGATCCCACGCGAGTTCCTACTTCCTTTGAGACAGGTAATATACTATAATTAGTCTATCTTCTATTAATAAATGACGAATTGTTATTATTTTATGCAATTTAATTGTATTGTTTAATTAACATATGCAGTGGCTACTACAAAAAGAAGAGGTAGGTCTCGATCCAAAAATTTGCAGCAGCTAGTCAACGACAATAAATGTCTGTTGACTCTACAATTTGATCTGAAGGAGGGAACCTACAAAGCAGTTGATTATTTTGGGACATTGTTCATGAGAATTATTGGCAACCTTATTGGTCACCATGTCCCATTATATTATGACTCATGGCAGAGTGTTCCAGATGAGCACAAGATTGGATTGATGCAAAAACTTGCGATAAATTTATCTACTTATTCACATGTAATGTTTTTTTTTATATAATTTAAAAAATCTTACCATTATTTTTTTGAAGGAATTTTTCATTCTTCCCCAAGCTCTCCCTTAGTGGCGACTGATAGAGACTGGGATTGAGCGAGAGTTTCAGGATCGCTACAAGGATAGAAAAGTTCGCAAGAAAAGATACTTCGATGAACATGGAGGGTATGATGATATCGAGACAGCTAAAAAGAATCCACTGAAGGACATTGACAACGAGAGTTGGCAGAAGTTGGTTGACATTTTCACCATTCCACAGTTCATGGCACATTCAAAGGCAAATTCTACCAACAGAGCAAAACATAAGTATCCAAGTCTCCATGGATCGACTTCTTATGCTTCTGCTCGATTTAAGAAGGTAAATAAAAAATATAGAAAATTTGAAATATTTTAAGTTATCTTAATAATAATTTCAATATTTAATAGATATTTTGTTAAATTTGTTTTCTAAAAATGAATCTTTAGACCAAGGAACTGCCCAACATTATCGATATATTCCATGACATGCACAATCATCTAACACGAGGATGGATGAACATGAATGCTAAGGATGCATATGTAAGTAACTTTCTAAGTTTTGTATCTATGTATATTATTCAATTATATTATGTATTAATTGTCTTGTTTCTAAACTGCAGGATGCCTTGCAGCAAGAAGTCCAGACACAATCCTAATCTTAATCTCAATCTCAATCTACAGTAGGAAGTGCCACTGTCAATGAGACACAAGTCGTCTCAAAGGTACTTGGTCAACGTCGTCGCCACAACCAAGGTATTGGACGGATGTTGAAGGGCACTAGTACCTTTGCCTCAAGCGCCACCGGATCCTCTTCATAATCAGAGGCATCACCATTTCCGTCCACCACAGTTGGCCCTCCAACGATACCACCTGAGGCTTTCTAGTCCATGATTCAACACTTCATTCAAGCCTTTATGACACAAAACAAAAACTTCCAGCAAATGCAACAATATTTGCAAACAACAAATCTGAGCATCCAACCTCCACAATATCAGTCTGTCAACTTGGACATGAACATGATACAATCCATGATGGCAAACTTTCAACCACAACAGCCACAACCACCACAGCCACAAAAACAACAACCACCACAACAGCCACCATAACAGCCCGGCGATAATGACTTTGGAATTGATTTTGATATCATTTAGTTCTGTTATATTACTATTTTTAAATTATTAATATTTTGGGTTATTTTATTTTGGAGACAATACTACTTATGTTTTGTTATCTTACATTTTGGAGACTATGGATATTGTTAAATTGGTTTCATTATATAATTAAATAATTTGGTTTTATTTATTTATTTAATTAATATTTAATATTTTATTAAATAAATTTTAATCAATATAATTAATTAAATATATATTTTTTTAAATTGTATACCTACAGCAACGACATGTCGTCGCCGTAGGGTGCACGCTGAACACGAAAATCTGAGTTTTCGTGACACTACAGCGACGCCATGTCATTGATGAAGGCATATAAACCCATGCACTCTTCAATGACGACATGGCGTCACTTTAGATGGAGTGGTCGTCGGACCTACAATAACCACATGTCGTCGCTGTAGAAGTTTTTGAAATTCAAATTTTCAAATTTTGCAACCACCAACAGCGATGACATGTTGTCGCAATATCCCAATCCAACAGAAAAAAGGATTTCCTACTACGATCGACATGTCGTCGCCATAGATTGCTACACATACGAACCTACATCGATGCCATTTTGGGGACGATATGTCGTCGGTGTATACCTACAACGATGATTTCTTAATCTACAACGACGACAAAAGTCGTCGTTGTAGGCTCTTTTTCTTGTAGTGAGAAGATTGAACACATATTTTTTACGTGGTTCAGGTTTTAAATTAACACTAGTCCACGAGTCACTTGTATAAGGATGTTAAGTTCTTTTGGGTTTTTAGGCAACATATATGCTCACTCTGAAAAATAAGAATTGGATCCTTTACAATGTGTGCCCTAGCCCAATTTACAGGCTGTGGGTGCAATTAAGCTCATTAATTGGAGCTTATTACAATTATTATCCCTTAATGAGGATTTATTACATGATAAATGAACATTCTTGTAATAAACAAGCTGGTGGGCCCATTGTGAGGAATGTCAGCCCACTATTTTGTTGTGGGAAATGCCTCTCACACTATCTGAGTATAGGAATTTGGATTTAAATCTAGATTCACGCTCTGTATTATTTTTCCCAAAACATAATAGAAAACATAGAATTGCATGGCACACTGTTTACCGAGATTTTCGGAAACTATACTAATGAATATTAGCTAAGACTAATGATATGGAATGTATAAGATTAAAACATGGTTTTTACGTGGCTGGGACGTTAATGAGCCTTAGTCCATGAGTCAGTTGTATTAGAGCTTGGAAAGTCTTTTACAATGGAGTTTCTCTCTATGTTTTGACAGAGTAACTGTATACAAGTCGAAGAGAGGTCCTTTTTTCAGTGCTCTATCGCCGCTATTTATAGGCTCATAGGAACACTAGGTCTGGGCCGGGTATGACTCGGACCCATCAAAGATGTGGATACTCTTGGCTTCTCTGGCGGAAGCCCAATACAAAAGATAACAATACACAGGCCCAAGAATAACTAGGGCCCAATGGGGCGGCCCAAGAACTATATTTCGCCCGACAAAATGGTGCTTTTGGTCTGGGCACTTCGAGTTATGAGGCAGATTCAGGGGACAAAACCAGCCAGTGTACTTGGTAGCACAGGTCTGAAACAACGGCGTGTAATCCCGAGGTGGCCTTTTCCGCAGGTGAAAAGTGGGGACAACCCCCACGCGTCGTGGGGCGGCTTCAGGGTCACGGATGCTTTTCCTTGCCAACCGGGAGGAATGGATCTGGGTTCGTTTACCTCTGTCCCTCTTCGTTTACCAGGGGCCCGAACCGTTTACTGGGCTTCGGGAACGTCTTTGCATACACTCCGACCGTAATCCAAGCTGACCATACATCTCCTGGGCGACTGTCCTGGATCACCTTCCCGGACACCATCCGGGTCCGGAACGACACTGGGGTCGTAGCCCTTGATTACACCCGTACCAAGCGGGCCTGGGCTAGGCCCATATCCGAACGCCCAAACCATGGGCCTGGACCATCATCCCGGGCCCACGACAGGAAATGGGGATAACACATACATTTAAACATCATATTCATAAATTAACATAAACAAAAAGGTATAGAAACTTACGAATGCATAGCGGATTAATTGACTCCTTCCTTCGAATTCCCTAATATTTTGTCCTTGTAGAATGCTAGGTATTGCAAGGAATTCAAATAGCTAGAACAAGCACCACAATCTTCCAAACCTTTCTCTAATTTAGATACAAAGGGTGGGCTAAGTCTCAACAAATGAGAAGACATAAAGACAGAGAAAGAGAGGGGCGACCCACTATTTTGTTGTGGGAAATGCCTCTGACACTGCCAGAGTGGCAATTGCATGTTTTCTCATATCAGGAGGCATTGCGGTATAACCATTTTGCTGCTTGTACGTAGTCGACACAACGATCTAGGTGACAGTGAGTGTTAGAAAGCTGTCAGTGGTCTAGGGCCACTGTGCTTAACACCTGGCTACCTTTCTCCTGGACCGAAGGAAGGTCCTCGTAGGGCTGGAGAAAGTGAGCCGAGGGTGCGATCTTATAGTGAGTCTTGGAGCACCATCTCAGAACATGGTCATCAGGAAGTGATGCTTCTGGGAGGAAATACTCCTCCAATGGTGGTGAACTGTGGTTGAATGATGAGCTTATCTCTCATGGAGCTTAGAGGCTCTGGAAGACTTAAATCAATTTATGTGGAATATTTATTCCCTTCAAAATGTGCCACATGTCACTTGGAGAAAACACAAACAACAAATTTATTTTATACGAGTTAAAAAAATGTGCTAAAAGTTTTTGTGAAGAAATATAATTTTATTTTATTGTTAAGTAACTAGTAATGATATATTTATGAAAATTTAGAACAAAGATATATTTAGAGAGTTTAATTAATTAAAAAGGAGTGTAAAGAGAAAAAAGAGAGGTGTAAATAGAAGCATCCTTATCAAATATATAATTTTGGTAAATTGATATAAATATTCTCCTTAAATAATAAGAAAAAATACAAATTTATTTTGAGCACAACTCCAAAACAACATATCACTTTATATATTAATTAATTTGTTATTTTTATGATATTTTTTTGTACATATTTAAATTTTTACAAATATGAGAAGTGAATATTGGGATTTTACTAATTAATTTGAATCTAATAAGATTTTTTCTTCAAAAAGGTTTATATTTATATTTGTTCTTATATTTTGAATTAAAAATAAAAATAAAAATAAATTTGATTATTGTTTAGTTTTAAGAAATTAAAATGTTCATTAAGAGTGCTAAACTGCTAATTATGTTTTAGTTTTATTTAAATAATAAATTTTGAAGGTGAAAAAAAATATAAAAACAAGCTTATTTGCTAATGGGTAATTTTTTACAAAAACATATTTAAAAAGTGTGTGAAAATAAATTTTAAGAATTTATCATGAGTTTGTTTAGAAATAGGTGTGGAGAGAAAAAATGCGGGTGTATATAGAAGTACCAAATAAATATAAAAAAATATATATGTTTACGCCTTTAACACCATAAATACTGAAAATTATATTATAGCATTTTCACAAGTAAATATTTATCATCACTATTATTAATTAATATCAAATGATTGGGTTTAATTCAGATTTTTTACATTGCATGCTTTCAGACTAGTCTTTTTATGCTTACATATTTTGCTTTTGAGTTTGTTGTGTCGTGTCTTTGTGATTCACATCTAAATTTGACACATCCCACAACGTCAAGTTGTGTCTGACTAGTCTTATATTTTCTTGTGTCTTATAGTATCATGCTATCATCACCTAAAATCATGATGAAATCGCGTTATATCAAAAGGGAAATTTCTCATTTTATATGGGAAATTTCACTATTCATACTTAATAATGCCTAAATTACCAAAATATCCTAGCACTATTAATATTTTCAATTTGATGCTAAACATTCCTCTCATACCCAAAATATCCCTCCCATTATATCAAGAATCCTAAAACCTTATCTTCCTCTCTCTTCCCTCTCTCTCTTTCATTCTGACAAAATCCTCCCTATAACCTACAGATTTGTATGATTTTCTTGTTGAAATCGTTGCTAGCCATCTCCATTGTCTCTGTGAAGGCGCCAATATCAAAGGCAACATCCATTTTGAAGGTTTTTGGAGGAGAAAAACCATGGGTAAGAATATTGACTCATTTTATTTATTGGGTATTGTTTATTTACATTTTTTTGGCTATTTCGAGAAGATCTAAGCCTATATTAGTGTGTGTTTTGGGATTTTTTAGAGAGAATTCACGATCTGGGTTTATCTGTAACTTTTTTGCTTGATAACGGTTCAATAGTATGTAGGCGAAGGTTCTTTTATGTGCTCAATAAGGGTTCGATAAGGGCTCGATGGAGACTCGATAAGGATTTGATTAGACCATAGAGTATTTGGTCTAGTTGCTTTCTAAATATGTGCTCGATAGGGTTCGATGTAGGTTTTTGTGAGCTTTCATGTTCAGTTTAAGAAATTTTAGCTCGATACAAACTTGATAAAAGCTCGATGGTAACTCGATAGAGTTCGATTGAAGCTCGATAAAGCTAGATAATATTCTTTTTTTTTTAATGAATTTATGAAAAATTGATAGTTTTTTTTTTTACAATTTCAATATATTTTTTTTCAACACAGGTTCCATTGTCTATGTTTTTGTATCCTGTAATGGTGTTTGGGAATTAAAAGGGAATAAGTGGATTTTCAAGGACCCACAATGCATGGTGATACCGATGGAGGATACTGTAAAGTTGATAAACAGATGTATGGGTTGAAATTGGAGGCTCCTTATACATGCGGCGACTAACTGTTTACACCTGTTCATGTTGAAAGTGATCTTGGTGTCCGTGCATTCTTAGGAGTAACATCCAAAGAAAGGTTAGCCTTGTGTGTCACTCCTGTTAAAAATATTTTCATTGCAGATCCATATTCCACTCCCGGACCTTAGGAAGTAGCCAGTAGTTTAGGATGTCCTATTGGTGACCTGAGGAACAACCAGTATGAGTACAACCCCTATGTGAATGATGATCCAGTAGCTGAACATAATGATGACTTAGGATACAATTCAGAGGCATATTATAGTGCAGAAGTGTCGATTGACATGTCTGATGATTTACAAGTCGACCAAGTACAAGAACAGCCAGTACGTCCTATTGCACAGGCGAACCCACCAAGTCAAGGATGTCGAACACCTAGCACCAGTTCTAGTTGACTTGGTGGAACAAAATATAACTATATAGGGAATGTTCCAATATGTTCAACAGAAGATCACAGCAAATGGAGTGCTCCCATGTTTACAAAAGAAGATATCATGGCTTCTAGTCATTCTGAATCACCCTCATTTGGTGTACCATTGGGAGAACTACACCTTGGGAAGACTTTTGAGAACAAGATGGAATTGAAAACCAAAGCGACTCTCTTTGCAATGAAGAATAATTTTGATTTTATGGTTAAGAAGTATGGTATTGATGTGTTGTATATCACCTGCAAGGATCCTAATTTTGGTTGGAGAATAAGGGGGAAAAAAGTAGCGCGATCGGAGATGTTTGAGATCACTATTTATAATAGTGTGCATACTTGCTCACTAGAATTGCGACAGAAAGACCAATGTCAAGCAGCACCTTGGGTCATTGGGACTATAACGCCCTACTACCTTAGAGTCGTTACTAAGTGAGTTTTAAAAGAAACTTTGTGCAATGAACTCGCTAACCGAAGTTTTTAAAACAAAAGTGTGACTAAGCAAAAGTTAAGGCTGTAATCTTTAAAAATGCGTTGTTTCATTGAAAACTTCTAGTATTTAACATTTGGGATCCCAAAATAAGGTTTGAAAACTATTTACAACTTAAAATAAGTTTACGGTTGATTAGTTATTAAAATCACAGATTATTACAACCATTTCTCGAATAAACCCCCAACCAAAGCAGTCGGGCAGGCCAAACATGTACGCGTCGCTTCACGCTCTCCGTACTCATGGCTGGTTGACTCACTCTTTGCCCTTACCTGCAACACAGAGCACCCGTGAGCCGAAGCCCAGCAAGAAAACTCATACAGTACATAACATATGCGATTTATATAGTTAACATATCAGATAATCCACAGATAAACAAGTATTCCATCAGACTAAACAAACATGGCCATGCCGTCCCAGAGGCATTACCAAAGCCTGGGGTCTCGGTCCTCACCGTAAGGATATCCCCTGTATCCATTGGGGTCCCACCCTGTCTACATGCACTTCACATGCTAAGTGTTACTTCCGGCCCAGCTGCCGTTCTCGGCCTTTCACCGTTCTCGGCTCCCTTGCTGTTCTCGGCTCCTTGCCGTTTCGGCTCTTTTGCCGTCCCCGGCTCCGTTTCCGTTCCCGGCTCTTTTTCCATACATTCTTACTATAATCACAAATAGTATAACTCAAATAACATTCAAACATATATCAATTCAATCAAGTCTGCACCCTAACATATAATGCAATATAGGGTCTGTTGGAAAAACTTATACAGGATCTTTATTTATTTTCATGTATATCTAATATTAAACAAATTAATACGAGATAGCCTAAAACATGTTTCTAAAATTGAATTCAAAGAGAAACAAAAATAGAATACTTACAGTATACGCAGCGGAATTAAGAGTCCTTCCTTCAATTTCTCTAACTCTTGTATCCTCTCTGTCGCAGAGTATTATCAAGAAACTGAACCGATCTTCTATTTTCTTCACGATCTTCCAATGTATCCTTAGAACCACCTAGACTAGTGTGGGAAATTCTCAACACATGAGATAGATATAGAGAGAAGAAGAGAAAATAAGAAAGTGGCTTAGAAAAGGACTTGTGTTTAGAGAGAATATAAAACTATCAGAAAATCTGACTTATCAAAAACCCTTGTTTTGACTTCTCTATAAGCACTCATTTTATAGACTCAATTAGGCCATTTAATTTAATTAAAAAATCAATAAAATAACAGCCATTTTGAAGCCCTAGGTTGAAATTATCATGGGCTATAGGCCCGTGAAATTTCCCATTTGATTATAAACCCATTGGACTTAAAATCAAGGCCTGTATTATTTTCTATTGATTTAATTAATTAAATAATTATTTAAATCCTTTATCAAATTAATTATTTATAATTTGAACCTTGATTTAAATTTATTTATTAATTTAGATACCAATTTATCTTAATTAATAAATCTGCCATAATTTCTCTTTTCTTCTCAAAATTACACAACTCTGTGAAACTATCCAAAATTGACCTGGTCAACTTTGATAATTCTAATTGATGATTAAATCAATTAATTGAGACTATCTAGATGATTTTATCCAAGGTACAATGGGGACCATGGGCCTATGAAATCAAGCTCCAATAAGTTATCATAAATCTAACAAATAAATTTACTAACTTATTAATTCCTCGTGACTCCACTATAGACTTGGAATTGCACTCTTGAATTCATAGAACGCTCTATAACAAATATAGATACGCTATTAATTATCCATTGTTACAACCATAATTGTCACTCAATCCTCTATAGACGGTCTACAATGAGATAGGACTAAAATATCGTTTTACCCCTCATTGTATTTTATCCTTAAAACACTTAGTTCCTTGTAAATGATATTTCAGTAAACTAATTTAATTACTGAAATGAGATCTCTATCATTTAACACCTTGAACCAAACTAAAAGGAAACCATCGTTTCACTTCTTCATTAGAAGCTATAGATGTTCATATCTATGATTAACACTCCCACTCAATTATATTACCGAGTTCCCAAGATGTAAGTATGGGCTAGTCCGTAGGGTAAGCTGGTAACGAACAAGTCAAAGAACTCAAATAATACAATCAGTTAGAATACTAACCACTCAGAATTGAGATTGAATTGACCTATGGTCAACTATATGATATGACTAGAATAGATAATAACGGTATGTTTACTTATCTTATCAACTGTCAATATCGGTCCTGTCTGATGTAACAAATACATCCGATCTTATCTACTTTGCTAATGTTCTGGAAAGAACATAACACTGTAATGTGTAAGTAGATCATATCGCAGATTGGCAAGTCAGTGTAAATCCGGTGCACTGACTAATCTTAGGACTAACTTATTTTTGAACATATAATCATATTTATATTCCACTGTGATTACGTCACTATAAATAAGATTAGCTATATGCTCGGGATTTAATAGAAGTTTATATTAAATAAATAATCATGAAAATAAAACATGTGAGCAAAGTGATTGACCAAGTCAAAAAATGATTTCTATTCTTTTATTGATAATAAAATGAGATTACAAAGAATTTGGGTTTTAATTAGGGCATAAAACCCCAACAGGGTCGTGCCCTGATATCAATTCAATCAAGTCTACACCCTAACATATAATGCAATATAGGGTCGTGCCCTGATATCAATTCAATTAAGTCTACACCCTAACATGTAATGCAATATAGGGTCGTGCCCTGCAATCAAACTATGGGCCCATTCCCTGTCCTACGGGTGCAATAGTTTTCTTACCTGTCAATTTGATAGCTTTCACCACTTGACTCCTTGAGCACGATCCCACTCGAGCCCTAGCGCACACCAAAACACAACCATAAGTCAAAGTCATCACCGAACCTCAAGTCCGAAAACCTATCCTCAAGACCAATCCCGAGCCCCCCGGGAAGTCCTAGATCCACAAAACAAGATGGTGGAATCAAACCCCGAACCCTAGGTCAAAATCCCTTAAAAATAACCCAAAAACCCCTTTCTGGGACCAGGGTAGCGCTACAGCGCTCAAAAGAGAGCGCTAAAAGCATAATTGCACCACCCAGAAACAGGGCCTAGCGCTACAGCGCCCAAAGACTAGCGCTGTAGCGCTAGTTGCAGGCAGGCAACCCCCAAATTCTTTTTCTGTGATTTCTTTGAGCCAATCTCAACCCAAACTTCCCCAAATATTTACCAAACTCAAAATCGAGCTTATAAACACTCTCCACTCATCCCAAGCATCCCCAAATCTCAAAACCCAAGCTCACTCATCCCAAATCTCAAAATTTACCATGATTAACCCTAAACCCAGAAATTCAGTCAAACATCAAAGTTAAAGGCTTAGAATTCATACCATTGATGCAATTTCGACCTTGATTCAATTCCTAGTCCTCATTAGCTTTATCTTCCTCAAAGCTTGCCCAGAAATTCCCCTAAAGTTCCCATCATTCATCTTAATTACACAGCTTAAACCAGCCAAACCCAAAACTGAAAACTCTAAAAACTTACCTCAAAAGTTGATGTGTTCTTGCTAATCCCTTGCCAAATCTTCAAGTCTAACTTAGGATCCTTGATGCTCAGCCTAACCTAGCTCTCCAGTGAGCTTTACTCCAAGAAATTTGAAGAGAAATGGTGCTAGAATCCACAAACCGCCCCATTTGGAAAAACCCCTCTGTTTTCTCTCTTTTTCTTTTTCTTCCTTTTTTCTTTCTTTTCCACAGCCATCTAACTCTCTCTATCAATCCCACTAAATATATAAAGCCTCATTAAACTTATCTCTAAGAATCAAATTGACCAAAATGCCCTCCCTACTAATTCTAAACCTTTTTGTCCACGTAGGACCATTTTAGTCATTTTACCCAATTCCCGCTAATTCCTCAAGTGTCTCTAATATTTTCCCGTTGCTTCCCAATACCTGATAATTCACAAAATATGTATTCCTCATCATCAAAATTAATCTCAATATATTCTCTAAATTCCTGTTTATACCCCCAGGCCCGCCCCGAGCCGGGTATAAATTCTCACCTAGAATTTTTCGCTAATCTGCTCTCTCTGGGATCGTCTCGAGTCACAAATCACAGATACATCCACATCACAATGTGGTCTCAACAATCAGCACATATCAATACAGTTGTGCCCAAAATGGCCAAAATTACAATTATGCCCTTCTAACACAATCAGGGCCTACATGCATACTAATACACATAGTCATTCATCTCAAATAGTCAAATAGTCATATAACATGCTTTAAATCATAACCATACATTTTATTCATTAAAGTCACACATAAATCCCAATATGCCCTCTAGGCACACTAATCAAGGCCCTTAAGCCTTATTAGCAAATTCGGGGTCGTTACAACTATCCCCTCCTCATAAAAATTTCATCCTCGAAATTTACCCAAACACATCAGTCAGTGAACCCACAACTCTGACCATAAATTTCCATGGTCCACCGCCTTACTTTACTTCTCAACAACACTCTTACAAGAGTAACAATCTTGCCCCTCAAGATCTTGTCTAATAGCCATACTTTCGTTAGCCCCTTGTTCACACCGCAACCCTGCTGAAGCTTTGGGGTTTGCTTAGATTACAATGTCCACTTCATTGTCTTATTCCTAATTCCAGAGATACCCAAAAGTCATCACCTCTACTAGGTGGGATCAATTGGTAGGCCCCGCTGGCCTAACCCTTGGTACAACTTCAGAATTTATATTGAATCAAGAGTCAGAACTCTTCCTTCTTTCTCTGAAATACCATACAAATCCTCGTCTGTTATTACGTAGAGAGATACAAATCTTTCATCCCGAAACTTTATTTTCTTAAAATTTAACAATTTACAAGTTCTTTTATTCTTCCAGATAGACAGACACTCCTGCCTTAAGAATTCCAACAACCTCTTTTGGCTTTCGCTCTGAACCAATGCCAAACCGTAGTATTCACTATCCTTCTTCTCTTACCATGTCCTATGTCATGTTACTTAACAAGACGCCAGCATTTTCTACCGTGACTAACTTATCAGGGATTACACTTCCCTTAATACCTCAAGTATTCGCATAGTCAACGCTTAATTCTTTATGATATCTGATAAGCTTTCAGACTGCTATTCCACTTGCAATCAACTGATAATTCTAGGTTCCCACTCTATTCTCTTTGTTCTCTAGTTTCTTTAAAAAAAAATTAGAATACTAAAGGGTCTCAATTCAGTATCATCGACGTCCTACCCTGAAACCAGTTCACATGAACCAACTACATTAACTCAATCAACCGAGTTACAACTTTTCATGTCCAAACACCTTACTTAAGGTCTAATGTGGTCTATTCCCATGATAAACCACCACATCACTTAACCCCTCAGTGTCCCAAAGAAAACACTAAATTATGTCACCCGCTCAACCCTCTCGGTACAACGTACCCTAGGAGGTGGAATGATATCCATTCAGAATTCTCATTCAAAAACCAAATTCTAATTGGTTCCTCCACTCGATCCAGGTATCCTAACTTGTACCACCTTGGCAGAGTCCTTCCTTGCTTCAACCAAAGCCAACACTTTGGATTCCATAGCTCAGTGACACTCACCAGCTAATCATTACCTACTAACGTTATGCCCATCTCAGTCGTTGCCTTGTCCACTCCATTACAATCTATGGCGTTATTCCTTTACTGACGCACGCCTCTCAGTTAGGAGTTCCGCCTCCAATTAAATCTCCCCTCGTTCAATCGAGGATTATAAACACTGATCGTCCGTCTGTTACTTTTCACCACATCTGGGTCTCAACGTTATCTTTCTTACTAATACCCATCACTCAAGTACCTTATGATATGCATAACTGTCAACTTAACGTTCCAAGTATATCAACCATGATCCATTCTTTCACCTCCCGCAAGGTTCGGTCCATCCTCGCGTCAATTTGCGCCTGGGCGTGCCCAATCCGTGATGCACTCCCACAATTCCATATCCTCATCATAGATCAGGTCCTTTATGCTATTACTCTATACTTAACCATATCACACACATATTCCAGCATCGCCAGATACCAATTAATTCTTACCTTGTCTTATTTTTCTGATTTAATACCACTCATTCCGTCTAACCTCAAGTTTTACTGTTCTCCTCATCTCTGATGTAGTTGTCTCCGGAGATACTTATGCAATAGATGACGCGCTTACCAGTCCTGTTATGCTTTCTATTCTTCAGATATTATTCATTAGCTTCTTTGTGGCTTCAGATCAAATCTTCTTACCTGTCCTTTCTTCTTGTAGTTCTACTCGGAGTACTCTTAACGAAACCCAAACTGATTCTTCGTATAGCATTACTTGTGACCCTGCTCCCTTAGTACTAACGTCTTCCGCATAATAGTCATTTGCTCTCCCTTTCCATTTGGGAGTAATCCACACATACTGCTTGTGAACTTGAAGGGGACTTGCCTATACCATTATTGTATTCTCCACTTTAAGAACTTACCTGTGCTGCTGTAGCTTAAACCAATCTAGAATCTTTGTTACCAACTCCTCACACCCTACCCGGTGCAAAATAAAATTTCATGAAATGTCTCTTTCCTTGGTTCCTAGCTGGTAATAACCAGGTCATAGATCAACTCCTGGAGACATCGTCCCATCTTGTATCCAACATTGTACTCTTTCGTTCTAACTCGACAATGCTAACAATCCCCGCAGTATCACGCTCTGGCTACTCCAGGGTCAAATTCCTTCGATTGCTTCAATAGATTTTTCTGTCAGCCAATACCATCTTTTACGACATTCCTTATACCAATCCTATCTGTAGTCCGACCTTGAAGTACCCCCAATCTTTCTTTACATACCCATATAATTTTCCCACTGGTCAGCTCAGTTCCACTCAGTCTCATTAACATACTCCAGATGATATCCTCTACAATCCATGATTATCTCTTAACTGATTAAATCTCTCACTATGACTCATGCTGAGGCTCCCTTAAGACAAACTCTGTTGTTATTACGATGCACTTCTTGATCACTTGCATCCCAATTCATCTGCCAGAAGTTTCTAATTCCTTCTCAATAAGTATTACTACCTTCAGCCTCTCATATAGCACCCATGAGGCAAACTCTCTATGTCTAACTCCCTCTCGGAACATTCTCGACACCGAGTTCATCCAGATCGCTACATGACTAAAGCATAAACCATTCAGTTGAATACTCATCCTCGAACTTCGAATGTAGCGAGGCATTCTAGTTTTTTGTTCCCTCACCATGGGAAATCCATCCTAACATATCGAGTCATTCTATGTAGAAGTCATGCCTTCACCTGACCTCTTCCCAGGTGGCATCTCCTGCCTTTGATGTATAGCAGATAACTTCCCCGATTTCCATCACTATCCTGACGGCTATCTAGTCAATCAGGTTTCCCCCCCCCCCCCCTTTCTGGAAAAACTAAGAGCTATCAATTTTTTCGGGATTCTTCTGCTTTGATTACCGAAAATCTATCCTTACTATAATCCATCAAAAGAAGCACTGCTATCTGGAGCTCTAGCACTCATGCTCTATACATCATTCATCAGTTCTTCCAATCACATGGCCCTCTCCACTGTCCCCATACAGATGGTGAGTACACACATCGGAGAAGCATAAATACTTTAGACTGTTCCAGATTTTAAATCCTTAAATGGGTCATCATCATTTTCGACTGCATCCATCCGTATCAATTTCCCAAAATGAATTGCTTAATTCGCAAAGCCCATAAATTCACACTGTTGCTACTTTATCATTCCAAACCAATCTTATAAGGCCTCCATTCTCCACAGTTCAGATCATGCCTTTATAACCTCTACTTATCAATTCATCATCTAGGTTCTTTCCAACCCATCACGCAAATGCCTCAACCCAAGTGTCGTTTCCAGGCATCCCTTTAGCACAATACTTAACACAACCCCTTTACTCATGGGCTCTCATCCCCTTATAACCAAGGGTAGAATTAACCTTGCCCATCCACAGATAAATTCTTTGTCAACCCGAACTTTCCTCAAAACCAGAGGATAACACCCTTTAAGTCTTTCATATAATACCCTTATCTGTCCATACTCTCACAATACCAACACTGGTAACCTTACTGTTAAAACATATAAATCAGCTATTTTCCCAGAGAAGTCCGCTATCCTTCTGTTCCATCTCAACTATTAAACTCCACAGCTTACTCACACACTAGTGACCCTCTGCTGCTACTTTTCGGGATAACTGGAGATCTCTAACTCCAACTATTATCTAGAATCCCCCCTTCAACACAATATCAGGTCCACATAACCCTTCTAGGAACAAACAATTCGAGTTCATCTGCCAAAACTGACCAAACTCCTGAGCTCTGTGGTTCATACCCTGAACCAAACCATAACTAGATCCAAATAACCACAGTTATCATGCACACACAAAACATACTTAGGTCAAATCCACAATGATATACATTTAGCTACCAGATTTTAACACCACTAAGCATACCCAAGTCTCAACATGCTTCATACAAGCCAATAAATGGATATTACATACGAATTCAATTTAAACAATTAACCACATAAACTCAATATGCGAACCATTATCCCAATATTCATCAACATGCAAAATAATATTATTCAGCACACTTTAATCTCAACATGCAATAGTCAAGGGGCCAGCCCCAACAGTATCTCATGCATATGTCAACTCATTCCTCATGCTCCATATAAATAAGCAGGCAAACAGGGCATTCAAACATATGTTCAAACATGTCAATCAATCATACCGACAAACCCTGAGTCAAGCTTGTCACTAACAGCGAGCGTACATGTTCGGTCAATCTCCAGAACCAATAAACCTTGGCTCGCTCTGATACCAAGTTGTAACGCCCTACTACCTTAGAGCCGTTACTAAGTGAGTTTTAAAAGAAACTTTGTGCAATGAACTCGCTAACCGAGGTTTTTAAAACAAAAGTGTGACTAAGCAAAAGTTAAGGCTGTAATCTTTAAAAATGCGTTGTTTCATTGAAAACTTCTAGTATTTAACATTTGGGATCCCAAAATAAGGTTTGAAAACTATTTACAACTTAAAATAAGTTTACACTTCATTAGTTATTAAAATCACAAATTATTACAGCCATTTCTCGAATAAACCCCCAACCAAAGCCGTCGGGCAGGCAAAACATGTACGCATCACTTCACGCTCTTCGTACTCATGGCTGGTTGACTCACTCTTGGCCCTTACCTGCAACACAGAGCACCCGTGAGCCGAAGCCCAGCAAGAAAACTCATACAGTACATAACATATGCGATTTATATAGTTAACATATCAGATAATCCACAGATAAACAAGTATTCCATCAGACTAAACAAACACGGCCATGCCGTCCCAGAGGCATTACCAAAGCCTGGGGTCTCGGTCCTCACTGTAAGGATATCCCCTGTATCCATTGGGGTCCCACCCTGTCTACATGCACTTCACGTGCTAAGTGTTACTTCCGGCCTAGCTGCCGTTCTCGGCCTTTCACCGTTCTCGGCTCCCTTGCCGTTCTTGGCTCCTTGCCGTTTCGGCTCTTTTGTGGTCCCCGGCTCCGTTGCCGTTCCCGGCTCTTTTGCCATACATTCTTACTATAATCACAAATAGTATAACTCAAATAACATTCAAACATATATCAATTCAATCAAGTCTGCACCCTAACATATAATGCAATATAGGGCTGTGACCTGATATCAATTCAATCAAGTCTGCACCCTAACATATAATGCAATATAGGGTCGTGCCCTGATATCAATTCAATTAAGTCTACTCCCTAACATGTAATGCAATATAGGGTCGTGCCCTGTAATCACACTATGGGCCCATGCCCTGTCCTACGGGTGCTATAGTTTTCTTACCTGTCAATTTGATAGCTTTCACCACTTGACTCCTTGAGCACGATCCCACTCGAGCCCTAGCGCACACCTAAACACAGCCATAGGTCAAAGTCATCACCGAACCTTAAGTCCGAAAACCTAGCCTCGGGACCAATCCCAAGCCCCCTGGGATGTCCTAGATCCACAAAACAAGATGGTGGAATCGAACCCCGAACCCTAGGTCAAAATCCCTTAAAAATAACCCAAAAACCCCTTTCTGGGAACAGGGTAGTGCTACAGCGCTCAAAAGAGAGCGCTATAGCGCTACAAGCAGAACCGCACCACCCAGAAACAGGGCCTAGCGCTATAGCGCCCAAAGACTAGCGTTGTATCGCTAGTTGCAAGCAGGCAACCCCCAAATTCTTTTTCTGTGATTTCTTTGAGCCAATCTCAACCCAAACTTCCCCAAATCTTTACCAAACTCAAAATCAAGCTTATAAACACTCTCCACTCATCCCAAGCATCCCCAAATCTCAAAACCCAAGCTCATTCATCCCAAATCTCAAAATTTACCATGATTAACCCTAAACCCAGAAATTCAGTCAAACATCAAAGTTAAAGGCTTAAAATTCATACCGTTGATGCAATTTCGACCTTGATTCAATTCCTAGAACTCCTTAGCTTGCTCTTCCTCAAAGCTTGCCCAGAAATTCCCCTAAAGTTCCCATCATTCAGCTTAATTACACAGCTTAAACCAGCCAAACCCAAAACTGAAAACTCTAAAAACTTACCTCAAAAGTTGATGTGTTCTTGCTAATCCCTTGCCAAATCTTCAAGTCTAACTTAGGATCCTTGATGCTCAACCTAACTTAGCTCTCCACTGGGCTTTGCTCCAAGAAATTTGAAGAGAAATGGTGCTAGAATCCACAAACCGCCCCATTTGGAAAAACCCCTCTCTTTTCTCTCTTTTTCTTTTTCTTCCTTTTTTCTTTCTTTTCCACAGCCATCTAACTCTCTCTATCAATCCCACTAAATATATAAAGCCTCATTAAACTTATCTCTAAGAAGCCAATTGACCAAAATGCCCTCCCTACTAATTCTAAACGTTTTTGTGCACGTAGGGCCATTTTAGTCATTTTACCCAATTCCTGCTAATTCCTCAAGTGTCTCTAATATTTTCCCGTTGCTTCCCAATACCTGATAAATCACCAAATATGTATTCCTCATCATCAAAATTAATCTCAATATATTCTCTAAATTCCTGTTTATACCCCCAGGCCCGCCCCGAGCCAGGTATAAATTCTCGCCTGGACTTTTCCGCTAATCTGCTCTCTCTGGGATCGTCTCGAGTCACAAATCACAGATACATCCACATCACAATGTGGTCTCAACAATCTGCACATATCAATATAGTTATGCCCAAAATGGCCAAAATTATAATTATGCCCTTCTAACACAATCAGGGCCTACATGCATACTAATACACATAGTCATGCATCTCAAAAAGTCAAATAGTCATATAACATGCTTTAAATCATAACCATGCATTTTATTCATTAAAGTCCCACAAAAATCCCAATATGCCCTCCAGGCACACTAATCAAGGCCCTTAAGCCTTATTAGCGAATTTGGGGTCGTTACAGGGACCTTATCAAGAACAAATATGCTACTGATGGCACTAGCTACCCAGCAAACAACATAAAGGAGGATATGAAGAATAATTTTGGGATCGATATGAGTTATATGAAGGCTTGGAGATACAGAGAGAAGGCACTCAGTTGTGTCAGGGGGATAGCTGAAGAATCGTACTCCAAGTTACTGTAACGTCCCAAATTTTCTAATAAGGCTTAGGGCCTTGATCAGGGGACCGAGATGGCAAATTACTGAATTATGTGATTATGTGATATTTATGTGCGTCATTATGTGATTATGTGAGTTATATTATAATTAGATTTTATATACTTGTTTAGGTGTATTAAATATGCATGTGGGCCCATTTCTGTTTAATTGGGCAATTTTCATAATTTGGTTTTGTTGACTGTGTTTTTAGCCAACGACGTGAGAACGTCAAATACGACAAACCTTCAAGAGAATTTAAACAACACAGACGGTTTAAACAGGAAAAGTAAACAACACACAAGATTTTATAGTGGTTCAGCCCCGTTCTGTCGGTAATAGCCTAATCCACTTAGAGTTGTGATTATAGATCTGTACTCAAGATCAGATGGACTGAGCCAACTGAGTTTCTTCAGTACAAATTGCAAAAATACAAGAATCCTTTCAAATACTAGAACTTTCTCTCTTTAGAATACTCAAACCCAAATTTTCTCTCTCTAGAAAGAAGAAGGAGAAGAAGCCCCTCTCTAATCCCATAAGCCCTCTATTTATAGGCTTAGGGTCATACATACGGTATCCTCTAGAATCGGGATATTTTATTATACTTATTACATTTAAATTACAAAAAACATTCAAAATGTAATAAAACCCCCCATTTGTGAGAAGAATGAGAGATTCCCGCGTATCTTGTTGAAGCCGTTTCTGGGAATCTTGACTTAGTCCTCCTCTAGCTAGTTGATCCACCTCCTACTGACCACCCATGAAAGTGTTGGTCGGACATGTGCATGGTGGTAGGACATGTTTTTGTGGGTCGGAAGGGTGCATGGGGGTAGGACATGCACTCCTCTCCTCTAGCATGCCATATCTCTCCTCTAACATGGCACTCTTTTATTTGGGAAACCATGCACTTGTTGGACATATGTATAAAGACCAAATTCTTGGGCTCTCCTCGGACCACATCCTTGGGGTCTCCTAGGATCACTCTCTTGGGGTCTCCCAGGACCACTCTCTTGGGTTCTCCTCGGACCAAAGTCCCTTGGGCTCTCCTCGGACCACATCCTTGGGATCTTCTAGGATGTACTCTCCTTATTTCTCCTAGGATGCACTCTCCTTAGCTCTCCTAGGACCACCCCCTTGGGGTCTCCTCGGACCACACCCTTGGGATCTCCTAGGATGCACTCTCCTTAGCTCTCCTAGGACCACCCCCTTGGGGTCTCCTCGGACCATACCCTTGGGATCTCCTAGGATGCACTCACCTTAGCTCTCCTAGGACCACCCCTTTGGGGTCTCCTCGGACCACACCCTTGGGATCTCCTAGGATGCACTTGGCTTGGTTATGACATCTCTCAAGCAGTCCAAACTCTTCACCAGTCTACCGGGTCACTTTATCACAACTCTGAGGAGTCAATGTATTTATTGACTATTTAATGTGTCTTTTACGGACCATGTACTGCCATTTGTCACATCTATTGCCACGTCATCAATCTCCATTTTTTGGGGATAACATTTGCCCCCCAAGTTTATTATACGATTTTCCTCGTATGATAAACTTTTCTTCTATCAAAATATTCTTGAGATCATTAAAAAGCTCCTATTCGGTTGATAACTTTCACGTAAACTCCCACGACAAAACTTGTATTGTGATTTCTTCAAATTCTATTTCTTGATATAATGAAAACATAGCCTTCCTTTTGATTCTCCCTTTGTCTATTTTATCATCATATAGAGACAGGTTATTGAGTATCCTCGATTTGGTTGCGCTAGGATTAGAATTTCGGTGATCGAACTCTCCTCGGACATGGTCCGAGCCAAGCATCTAGGAGGCTCTCCTCGGGCATGGTTCGAGCCAATTACCTAAGGCTCTCCTCGGACATGGTCCGAGCCAAGCACTTGGTTCCTCCAACTAAGGTCCGATCGGACCTTTTGTGGCCTCTCCTTGGCCAAGGTCTAAGTCCATCTCTTGGCATGCATGGGTTCCTCGGATCAAGGTCCGAGCCATGTTCTCCCTTGGCCTCCTCGGATCAAGGTCCGAGCCATGCCATTTGGGGCTCCTCGGACTAGGGTCTGAGCCAATCCTTTGGCACACATGCATGGCTTTCCTCGGACATGGTCCGAGCCAATCACCTAGAGCTCTCCTCGGACATGGTCCGAGCCAAGCATTTAGGGGCTCATCGGACTAAGGTCCGAGCCAAGCATTTGGCTCCTCGGACTAGAGTCCGATTGGACCTGTTGTGGCCTCTCCTCGGGCCAAGGTCTAAGCCAATCTATTGTGACTCCTCGGACTAGGGTCCGAGCCACTTCTTTTGGCCCTCCTCGGACTAAGGTCCGAGCCACATCTAAGGAGTACTCCTCGGGTGCATTTGGCCTGGTTATGAAACGGTTCCTCTTGGTCGGATGTAGCACCTTAGGCACCAAATTTCTGGGCCTAGATCCTTGGACATAGGCGAGATGCTCCTCGGATCAACATGCATCCGATCGGCCATTTCAAGGTGTATGCTCGACACCACATTTTTCAAATACTTTAAGTACCCTTAGGCATTCTTAAGCATTTGTTTGATTCACTCCAGGGAAGTTGATTGCTGATACATGCTTAGCCTACCAGGGAAGTTGTATCTGCTCTCCTGAGCAAGAAAACTTTGCACCTGATCAACTAAACTTGTACCAGTTGGCATTTATACTTTACTTCTCCTTGTTAACTTAAAACATTCTAAGTCTCCTCCAGACTTAAAAAGTTATAAGTTTTTTGCTGAATAGTAAAGTCACTCTGATGTATGCCTTATATTTTCGCATGAGTACTTAGTTTTCTAACTTAGAAATTCTAGACATTTCATAAGTCCATGCTAAGTATACTTTCTCACACTCTTATTGCTCTAACATTTTATGAGCATGATGTTTATGGTCACATGAATATCTGCTCCTAACTTGAAATTTTTAAAAAATTCCAAGTTACTTAAGCTTTGTCAAGCAAGTTAGCTCAATGGCCTTTTTGGACTTCGAAAATTTACAAGTCATCCTAAAAACAGATATATCAACTCGTGCTCTTATTGCCTGTGTTAAATTATATACCAGTATACCCATGTGCCCCCCAGGTGATTGAGGGTTGAAAGATCCTTAGTCACTTGCTACCTGACCGAATCTGTTTGAGCAATTAATTACTCGTGAAACACATAGAATATATGGAAAATATTCTAGCAGTTGAACACTGCTTGAACATATCGACCAGTTGAACACTGCCCGATTTTACTGACCAGTTGAACACTGCTCGGATAACTAACACACATGCATATTTGTAGCAAGAATTGACCACGCTGCGCGTAGTCTCTTTTATTACTCGTAAATTAAAAAAGACAATACATGTCTAATAACGAGTCTTAAACAACCAAAATTGTTCAAAAATAAAATGATTGGTCAGCAAATAACCAGTTCATACACCAAACTTAAATAACAAGTCTAAAAATCTCGAAATCAAGCTACCACTCTGAAAGTGGTATTTAAAAATAATATATCCTTCGATGCTCCATGTGCACGCCACTCCAGTGATTCCTGATCCTAGCACTCCTGCTCAGCTTACATCTCCTTTGCTTCGTTGCTCTCCTCAGCCAAGTGTGGACCTCCACATATAGTGTCTAAGGTAAAGTCCACAGGTCCAGGCTGCAAGGGTGGAGATCTTTGTCGCTTGATACCAGAGTTGTTGCTACCTCCTTCTCCTTGGGGTGTCTCTGCTCGGTACTTCCTCAACTTGTCCGACCGGAGAAGAAATTCTATCTCGTCCTTGAGGTGGTTGCATTCATTCGTGTCGTGACCATAATCTTCATGGAAGCGACAAAACTTGTTCATGTCTCTCTTCCTCATCTCTCTCCTGATGGGTGGAGGCTTCTTGTAGGGAACCTCTTCATGACTAGCAAGATATATCTCTGCTCGGCTGGTTGAGAGAGTGGTGTAGTTAGTGAATTGAGGCTCATACTTGGTTGGCTTTTCACTTGAACTCAACTTTGCCTTCTTTTCCTCATGGTGGTCAGACCCATTATTTCCACGTTTCTTTCCACCATCACTAGGAGAGTCAGTTGGTCTGCCCATATTGTTTATGCCATTCTCCCCTTTCTCTATTGCATCATCCAATTTCATATATTTGTCCGCCCGGTCAAGAAATTGTTGAAGTGTTGAAATTGGATGGCGATGGATGCTGTCCCATAGAGGACTCCGATAAATTATCCCAGAAGATATGGCAACCATCTTCCCCTCATCTCCTACAGCAGTTGCTCTATTGGCTTCTCTCATGAATCTCTGTATATAGTTCTTTAGAGACTCATCTTTTCCTTGTTTGATATCTGCCAAGTCGTTGGCATAAACTGGTGGAGTCCGGACAGTGCTGAATTGTCTGCAAAACTCCTTCCTGAATGCCTCCCAAGAGGTAATGGAGTTTGGCTTAAACTTCCAATACCACTCTTGGGCAGTGTCCGTCAAGGTGGTGGGGAAGACTCTACACCAATAGTCATTACTCACTCTGAGCAGTTCCATCTGGTCCTCGAACTTCCCAATATGTCTAATGGGATCTGCCTTTTCTGTATAAATTGGCAGTACCGGTGCTTTGTACTTTGCTGGTGGTTGGGCTGCTCTTATTCGAGCACAAAATGGGCTGCCACTCCGGTAGTCGATCGCATCTATCTCGGAAGGTCGTTTCGACAAACCTTGCACTGCAGCTGCTAGCATGTCAAGCTGGGCTTGGATGGCTGGTGCAACTGATGAGGTTCCAAGGTCTTAACCGCCTGGTCGGGCATTACCATCTGGCGCGCCACCGTCAAGTATTTCTACTTGACTGGTAGGGCGGTCCAGATTTTTCCCTTCGACCGGGACGGTCCTCCTCTTGTTGGTGATAACATCCCTTAGATCCTTCCAGGAAGCATGCTCTCCTGCCCGATCAAACACCGTACTCTTCGATTTCCCAGAGGGCTTACTACGCGGGACTCCCTCTCTCCTGCTACGCTGTTGGTCGGGGTGCAGTGGAGGCTTCTTGGCGCGCTCTAGGCAGTGTTCTCCTCCTTGTGGGTTGTGGCCCTCCCTTTCCTTTGACTGGTCGGTGGGATGACTATCAGCTTCATCACGACCATGCCCATCTTTGAACTGTGAGGTCCTCTTATCTTGAGGAGCTCTATTTTGCTCCTGCCCAGGTGGAGTCTTCTTACTACCTGATCAGTGACTTCCAGATCTTGAAGTTTCTGATTGGTGGCTCCTGGAGGGGGTCCTAGAGTGCTCCCTTTGTGTTGAGGCAGTGTGCGATCAGACTCCCTCTTCCTCACCAGGTGGGTTATTACCACCCCTCCTTGGTCTATCATTGTTCCTACCACCAGCTTCTGTGGTCCTTGCTCCTGGAGGGGGTCCTCCTCGTGCTGCAGCTTGGGCATTGGCTTGGGCCAACTGGGTAGCTGCCTCTAAAGCAAGTCCTGCTTCACGATGTCTCCGGTTGACCTCCTCCTGTTGTTGTCTGAGTTCCTCGCTTCTAGCCTCCATATCGTGTCTTTGCTGCTCTAACACATCTCTCTGCCTGGCCATCTCTTCAGCAAATGCCTCCTGCCTGGCGTGGAATTGTGCCATCTCCTCCTGGAAGGCCCCCATGGCCTCTTGGAGCTCTTCAAATCCTGGAGTCACATCCTCGAGCATGACTCTAGGCTCATTCTCATGGTCTTGTGGGCAAGGACCTTCTGATCTAGCAGGCTCTTTAGAGGAGCCTGTCTTCTTGGAGACTGCATTAGTGTTCTTAGGCGCCATCTTGCTTCAGGGATCGTCTGTTCTTCTCTTCAGGCTCTCAATGAAAGCACCAAAATGTTGACTATGTTTTTAGCCAACGACGTGAGAACGTCAAATACGAAAAACCTTCAAAAGAATTTAAACAACATAGATGGTTTAAATAGGAAAAGTAAATAACACACAAGATTTTATAGTGGTTCAGCCCCGTTCAGTCGGTAATAGCCTCATCCACTTAGAGTTATGATTATAGATCTGTACTCAAGATCAGATGGACTTAGCCAACTGAGTTTCTTCAGTACAGATTGCAAAAATACAAGAATCCTTTCAAATACTAGCACTTTCTCTCTCTAGAATACTCAGACCCAAATTTTCTCTCTCTAGAAAGAAGAAGCAGAAGAAGCCCCTCTCTAATCCCATAAGCCCTCTATTTATAGGCTTAGGGTCATACATACGGTATCCTCTAGAATCGGGATATTTTATTATACTTATTACATTTAAATTACAAAAAACACTCAAAATGTAACAAAACCCCCCATTTGTGGGAAGAATGAGAGATTCCTGCGTATCTTGTTGAAGCCGTTTCTGGGAATCTTGACTTAGTCCTCCTCTAGCTAGTTGATCCACCTCCTATTGACCACCCATGCAAGTGTTGGTCGGACATGTGCATGGTGGTAGGACATGTTTTTGTGGGTCGGAAGGGTGCATGGTGGTAAGACATGCACTCCTCTCCTCTAACATGGCACTCTCCTCTGGCATGCCATATCTCTCCTCTAACATGGCACTCTTTTATTTGGGCAACCATGTACTTGTTGGACATATGTATAAAGACCAAATTCTTGGGCTCTCCTCGGACCACATCCTTGGGGTCTCGTAGGACCACTCTCTTGGGGTCTCCCAGGACCACTCTCTTGGGTTCTCCTCGGACCAAAGTCCCTTGGGCTCTCCTCAGACCACATCCTTGGGATCTCCTAGGATGCACTCTCCTTAGTTCTCCTAGGATGCACTCTCCTTAGCTCTCCTAGGACCACCCCCTTGGGGTCTCCTCGGACCACACCCTTGGGATCTCCTAGGATGCACTCTCCTTAGCTCTCCTAGGACCACCCCCTTGGGGTCTCCTCGGACCACACCCTTGGGATCTCCTAGGATGCACTCTCCTTAGCTCTCCTAGGACCACCCCTTTGGGGTCTCCTCGGACCACACCCTTGGGATCTCCTAGGATGCACTTGGCTTGGTTATGACATCTCTTAAGCAGTCCAAACTCTTCACCAGTCTACCGGGTCACTTTATCACAACTCTGAGGATTCAATGTACTTATTGACTATTTAATGTGTCTTTTACGGACCATGTACTGCCATTTGTCACATCTATTGCCACGTCATCAATCTCCATTTTTTGGGGATAACAGGTTCGTTTTGGGAATATTTGGTGTATATGTGATATGTGTGTGTCTGAGACCACATTATTATGTGAGTATGCTTTGGTTACTCAGCACGAGAAGATCTTAGGGAGCAAGCTAGTGGGAAAGTCACAACGGGATCCATACTTGACTCGGAGTGAGTCAAGGGGTATTTTTGGTATTTAGCACATTACCGAGATATTGGGTAATGGGAATGATTATTTGATGATATATTGGGAGTTAGTGAGACCAGGAGGGAATTTTGGGAATTTTGACTATTTTACCCCGGGGGTGTTTTTGGGACCCCGAGCATTAGGATTTGTTTGAGATTAAAGGAATGTTCTCTTTCTCTTTCTCTCTCTCTCTCTCTCTCTCCCCCGTTCCCTTTTTGACATCGTTCACATTTTTGAACTCGAGTTTTAGGACTCGGATTCAAGCAAGGATCAAGGCATAGCGATTCTAGGGAAGATTAGAAGCTTATTAGCCGGAGGATTTAGCGGGAAACGACTTAATCAAAGGTAATCAAGCTTCAAATTTTGAATTGGATTTTATGTGTTGATGATTTTTGAGTTGTTTGAGCCTTGGGTTCTGTTGGTTTTGAACCATTGGGATGTTTAGGAACCTTGATTTTGGGATTTGGATATGTTTGGATAGGGTTATGGAGTGTTTTCAAAAGGTAAAAAAGAAGGTTTTCGGCTGAGTTCCAGGAGGGGCCACGACCCTGTTCTTGGGCGCTGCATCCCAAGCTTAATGAAGAAGAGAGGAGAGGCTGTCGGGCGTTGGGGCCGCGGCACCTGGGTGGCGGGCCACTGTGCGAGGTGCATGCAGAATGGAGGGGCGCCTCTGTTTGGAGGTGAGCCGCGACTCAAGGGTGTGGGGCTGCGGCGCTTAAGGGCATTTTTGGCCATATTTGTTTTTTAGTCATGGGAAATTAACTCTAAGGGCTTGGGATCAATCCTACCACCCAGTTTGGTAGGATTCGACGTCCCAGAGGCTAGGTTTCGATTCAGAAGTATTTATTTACTCGTTTTTTATGAGATTTTATATTATGGTTGTGATTAGGTTATCGCTAGGTGCTTGGAAATAGAATCGTGCTTGAGGGTTGTTTATTGGTAACATGTGCTTGGACCAAAGGTAAGAAAACTGCACACAGTATGTGATGCATATGATACATGTGGTTATGTCATGGCATAAATGTTGAGTATGGGATTCATCAGAGCTTGAGTCTCTGTAATTGTGCATGCGTATGAGTATGCTTGTGATTATTGATTAAGCACGCTGAATGCCTTATATCTAGATATTTGACATATGATATATGTCTGTTTGCATTACCTCATTGAGGAAGCACTAACTTATTAGGCAGGGAACGACAATGGTGTTTAGTATTGGTTGTAAAGTTCTGACTTATTAGTCATGATCCGCAGAGCACCGGTCGTATGGTATTGGCTTATGAGTCAAGAGCGGCATTAGCATGTTTAATGCTGGAAAAAATGATTAGATCTAATCAATATGAGCATTAAATGCTTGACCGACCTATTGGTTGAAGAAAACTAAAGCACTTGTCTAGCCTAAAGGCTAGTTACTCAGAGCTATGAAAAAAAGGCTCAGGTGACTGAAACGTCACATGGCTTAGGGCGTAAAACCCCAGAGAGCTTATTAGTCATCTACCTCAGAGATACTTATTAGTCATCTACCTCAGAGGGAGAGACTTATTAGTCATCTACTCAGAGTGCAGGACTCCAAAATCATTTATTTGTACATGCATGCATGAATAGGGTTATTATTGCTAGGCATGCTTATTATGATTTGGTGGCTTAGCCCTTGACTATTGATATGATTATGTGATTACCTGCTCAGTGAATAAATGAATATGTTATTTGCATGCTGGATTTGAGTGCATAGTATGTATGTTGGAAGAGTAGAGGTTATGATTGATGTATGAACGTTGTGGGCATGTATTTGGCACCGAAGTGGTATATGAATGTGGTGTTGCGAGATTGTTCCCATGGGGGAAGGCTTTTGAATATTCTTATCATGCTTAATGGATCAAGTTATTGACTGTAGATTGAAAAGAGATTATGTACCCAAGGCAGTTAATGGGATCCGGTGGTAGTTATACCGAGGCTGGGAATTACAGCCAGGACCCGAGTTCTTCACCTGCCCTTCAGAATTTGCAGTAGGTGTTTACAGATATGCAATTAAGATTGTAGAGGCAAGAGGAATAGATTAGGTGTTTGAAACAACAGCAGGTTCTGTCAGGGAACACCTCTTCCTTTGCTATGCCAGGAGTGGCACCAGTACTGGCTTAACCTAGGGTTGAGAACAGGTGGGAATTTCTTTGTGGAAGATTCCAGGAATATTACCCTCCAGTTTTTGAGGGAGGCCTATATCCATTCAAAGCTGAGCAATGGATGGGCATGATCAGTTCCATCCTTGACAGTATGGGGGTGGTAGGTCACAATAGGGTGATCTGTGCTACATATGTATTGCGGTATGATGCACAAACATGGTGGGAAGTAGTATCCCAGACACGAGATACAACTGTAATGGACTGGAAAGAATTTAGGCAGTTGTTTAATGAAAGATATTACTATGATGTAACCAAGACTGCTAAGACAAATGAGTTTCTAAATCTGGTTCAGGGAAATGCAACACTAACTAAGTATGTTAACAGATTTGATGGGTTGGCCAAGTTTGCTTTTAATATGGTACCCACGGATGTAGCTCAAAAGGAAAGGTTTATCCATGGATTGAATCTTAGGATAGCTCAGGGCATTATAGTCACCCCAGTGCATGAAATCTCTACCTATGCTCAGGTGGTAGGGAAGGCTATTGTTGTTGAGAGCACAGGAAATGAGATTACGAAGGAGTGTGCCAGAGAGCGTAGCGCTCAAGTGGTAATACCTCCATTCGTTGGATTAGGTAGGGGCAGAGATCCCAGTGATTAGGACAGAAGAGTTATCAATGTATTCGGTACCTCTGGTAGAGGAAAGGGGTTCTGAAGTGCTGCAGTACGACATCAAGGCAAGAACAAGGATTGGAAATCCTATCCGACATGCTAAGAGACGCCATTTGGGAGAATGTTGAGCAAGGGCATGTTTCTTATGTAGGATGTTTGGGCAGCTCAAGAGGGATTGCCCAGGATTGAGGACCGATGAGCAAAAGGGGGCAGACAGCTCAACTCCAGCTCGAGAGCTCGCTTTGACGAAGTTAGAGTCAAAGATTGGGACTGAGACTGGGGCTGGTTCCTCAGTGGTGTTAGGTCAGCTTTTCAATTTTGACTTTGGTATTATGTTGACTGGTTTTAGTTCCATGTTGTTCCTTGCTTGTTGCATCTAGAGAGGTATAAACCTGATATGCAGATTACATGGTTATGTTGTGATGAGCATGTGATACTCTATGGGTAATTTTAAGAGATGAGTTAGGCTATGATGAGAATGGACTCATCAGTTGATTTGATAAAAGTTGGTTATGACTGACTCCGATATGATCCTGGATATGGATTGGTTAACTAAGTATGGGGCAATGATAGATTGCAAGGGAAGGATGGTAACCCTTGGGCTTGAAGGTGAGAAACCCTTGTATTAGTTGGCACTGTGCATGGACCTTGTATGCTTATGACATTTGTATTTAGAGCTAGAGATCTACTGTAGGAGGATGCATAGGACTCTTAGCTAGTGTGGTGGATACCAGTTAGGTCGTGCCAGTGGGACCAGGATAGACTGGATTAGTCTTCGAGTTCTGGATATGTTTCCAGGGGATTTACCAGGATTACCTTTACACAAAGAGATAGAATGGTGATTATGTTGGTACCAGGGATGGAATCAGGTCTAGAACACTATATTGTACAACTTCAGCAGAGCTGTAAGAATTAAAGGTTCAATGTTTGAGTGAGACAGTATTCTTTATGGTGGATCTTTGATCTGGTTATTACCAGCTAAAGATCAGGTAGAAAGATAAGCAGAGGACTGTCTTTTATATCAGTTATGGGCACTGGGAGTGCTAAGTTATGTCATGTGGATTTGACTAATGCCCAGTGGTTTTGATAGATCAGATGAACATGGTATTCAAAGATTATCTGAATTGGATTTGTGATCATCTTGATCGAAGGTATTGTGGTATACTCTCAGTCAGAGATTGGCCAAGGCCAAGGAACACCTCAGAGGTCGGGAGTTTCCTTGGATGAGCAGGATATTATATGACTTTTATGAAGGAATTCTCAAGGGTTGTTATCTCATTGACATGAAAAGGTGATTGTCTATGCATCATGTTATTTGAAGGATATGATTAGAAATAGAATAGAGTTACTGGTGGGCCAGGTGGCCAGCTTTACACTTGAGCTTATTATTTTAGAGAAGATCAAAGGGAAAATAGTTGAATGACCCACAGATGGGATGAATTGAGGGGAATGTCTTAGCTAAATTAGCTAAGGACAGTATAGTGTCAAGTATGAGTTTATTGAGGTATAGGGATCATACTTGGAATCCAGTGGACACTGAAATTAAATGGGGGAATCTGGATGAATCTCATATTACCCATTATTCTCTTCATCTAGGCATTAAGAAGATGTATCTGGATATTAAACCATTATATTGTTGGCCTGGGATGGAGAGGGACGTGATTAAATACGTAGCAAAGTTCCTAACCTGGTAGCAGGTCAAGACAGAGTATCAGAAACCAGTAAGGCCACTACAACCTTTGTGTAGTCCATAGTGTAAATAAGGAAACATCGCGATGGATTTCACAGTGGGATTGCCCAGGATAGTGGGTTAGCATGATTCGGTTTGGGTCATTTTGGACCAGTAGACAAAGTCAGCTCACTTTTATCAGTAAGGACGAATAATACAGTTCTAAAGATAGTACTCCTTCATGGAATTTGAGGTCTATCTTATTAGACGAGGACCCTGCTTTTACTTCCAAGTCTTGGGGAAGGTTACAGAAGGTGATGAGTATACAGTTTTAATTTAGTACATTTTATTATCCTCAGAATGATGGTAAATCAGAAAGAGAGTTATCCAATTATTGGAGGGGCACCTTATGAGATGATGTATGGTAGGAAATATTTATCGCCCATTCACTGGGATAAGATGGGTGAGGTGTTATATTTGGGTCCTGAGGTAGTTTAGGGGACCATTGAGGCTATTGAAAAGGTTAGAGCTCAAACGCTCGTTCTCAGAGTAAGTGGGAAAAAAAGTTATGTTAATTTGAAGTGAGGGAATGTGAAGTTCCAAGTGGAAGACTGTATCTTCCTTAGAGACTCACCATAGAAGGGGTGAGGAGATAACCGCATGTTGAGCTCTAGACTAGTAGGATTGTTGGAAATTCTGGATAGGATTGGTCAAGTTGCTTATGGATTGGCCTTAGCTTTGGCACTGTCGGTCGTATACAATGTATTTCAAAACAACATTTCTGTAAGGAGGGGATAGTTGTAACGTCCCAAATTTCCTAATAAGGCTTAGGGCCTTGATTAGGGGGCCACAATTGCAAATTATGTTATTATGTGATATTTATGTGCATCATTATGTGATTATGTGAGTTATATTATAATATGACTTGATATGCATGTTAGGTGTATTAAATATGCATGTGGACCCATTTCTGTTTAATTGGGAAATTTTCATAATTTGGTCCGATTTGGGAATATTTGGAAAATATGTGATATGTGTGTGTGTGAGACCACATTATTATGTGAGTATGTTTGGGTTACTCGGCACGAGACGATCTTAGGGAGCAAGCTAGTGGCAAAGTCACAACGGGACCCATACTTGACTCGGAGTGAGTCAAGGGGTATTTTGGGTATTTCACACATTACCAAGATATTGGGTAATGGGAATGATTATTTGATGATATATTGAGAGTTGGTGAGATCAGGAGAGAATTCTAGGAATTTTGACTATTTTTCCCCGGGGGTGTTTTGGGACCCCGAGCATTAGGATTTGTTTGAGGTTACTTAAGCTCGAAGTAACCTATTAGAGTTATAAAGAAACACTCTATTTCTCTCTCTCTCTCTCTCTCTCTCTCTCTCTCTCTCTCTCTCTCTCTCTCGTTCCATTTTTGACACCGTTCACATTTTTGAACTCGAGTTTTAGGACTCGGATTCAAGCAAGGATCGAAGCATAGCGATTCTAAGGAAGATTAGAAGCTTATTAGCTAGAGGATTTAGCGAGAAATGACTCAATCAGAGGTAATTCAAGCTTTAAGTTTTGAGGTTTCGAGTTTCTAAGTTTTGAATGGGATTTTATGTGTTGATGAGTTTTTGAGTTGTTTGAGCCTTGGGTTTTGTTGGTTTTGAACCATCGGGATATTTAGGAACCTTGTTTTTTAGATTTGTATATGTTTGGATAAGGTTATGGAGTGATTTAAAAGGGGAAAAACGAAGGTTTTTGGCTGAGTTCCAGGTGGGGCCGCGACCCATATTAATGAAGAAGAGAGGAGAGGTTGTTGGGCATTGGGGTCGCGGCGCGAGGTGCAAGCAGAATGGAACGATGCCTCTGTTTGGAGGGGCGCATGATTATGATTATTCTTGTGATTATTGATTAAGCATGCTGAATGCCTTATATCTAGATATTTGAGATATGATATATGTCTGTTTGCATTACCTCATTGAGGAAGCACTGACTTATCAGTTAGGGAACGACAATGGTGTTTATTATTGGTTGTAAAGTTCTGACTTATGAGTCATAATCTGTAGTGGTACTAAGCATTGGTCTTATGGTATTGGCTTATGAGTCAAGAGCGGCATTAGCGTGTTTAACACAGGCCGAAATGATTAGATCTAATCAATATGAGCATTAAATGCTTGACCGGCCTACATTTGTCGAAGAAAACTAAAGCGCTTGTCTAGTCTAAAAGCTAGTTACTTAGAGCTAGGGCTAAAAGGCTCAGGTGACTGAAACGTCACATGGCTTGGGGCGTAAAACCCCAGAGAGACTTATTAGTCATATATCCATAAAGACTTATTAGTCATATATCCAGAGAGACTTATTAGTCCTCTATTCAGAGAGACTTAGTAGTCATCTACCCAGAGAGACTTATCAGTCATCTATTTCGAGAGACTTATTAGTCATCTATTCAGAGAGACTTATTAGTCATCTATTCATAAAGACTAATTAGCCATCTACCTAAGAGAGACTTATTAGTCATCTACCTCAGAGAGAGAGACTTATTAGTCATCTACTCAGAGTGCAGGACTCCACAATCATTTATTTGTGGAGGCAGTAATAACCCGATTCATGCATGCAGGCAAGTACAAATATATGATTTTGGAGTCCTGCACTCTGAGGTAGATGACTAATAAGTCTCTGCCTCTGAGGTAGATGACTAATACGTCTTTCTGAATAGATGACTAATAAGTCTCTCTTGATAGATGACTAATAAGACTCTCTGAATAGATGACTAATAAGTCTCTCTAGGTAGATGACTAATAAGTCTTCTTAATAGATGACTAATAAGTCTCTCTGTATAGTGTACGCCCTGGTTTTCCCACGGGCTGATTAGCAGGTCGAGCCTCGGACTAATCAAGGTTAGGCCGTAAACTTCCCCAGGTCGGAGATCCTGTTTTCCAGGCCGTACCCCCTTAGCTCGGGGTATCCTCAAGAACTCTCCAAGGCTGCCCAAGACTGGAGGAAAGAATCCTTGAAGCCAAAGGTCAGGTCAGGGAAGCAGCTCGTGGTACGAGCTGCTTCTCATAGATCTCTGGCCTTTTGTAAAGTCAACACACGCAAGATAAATGTGCCTATATCTGACATCACGTGTCCGATATCTCCCTGACTTCTCGGACACGCAGCAGGAACGTGCGTATTCAGACACCCACGGCTGGGTTGGGCCATGCGGCCCAATATCTCCTTATCTATCGATTTGACCATACTCATGTGTCAGGTTTAGGAATTGATCATGAATGTCACAGAGTTGATATGACAAATAAGAAGGTCACGAGATGACCTCCTTACCAACTTCCAGGTGCCTTCTCCTATAAATATCGAGACCCTGGGAGTTTATAAGGGTTGGAAAAAATAGTCTCAGAAGAGATATACACTTTGTAACCAAAAACCCATAATATATCAATAATATTGACTAGTGGAGTAGAAGGATTTTAACCTTTGAACCACTTAAAAACGTGTCTTGAGTCACCTAGTTCATTCTCTAAGATTTCATCTGTGACGGTTCTACTTTCAGCACTAATCCATTTCTCTTCTTCTCTTAATTACCT
Source organism: Humulus lupulus (assembly GCF_963169125.1). NCBI lineage: Eukaryota > Viridiplantae > Streptophyta > Magnoliopsida > Rosales > Cannabaceae > Humulus > Humulus lupulus. Next base: position 152,875,817 of record NC_084794.1, on the reverse strand, counting down.
GTTGGCGAAGAACCGCGTCAACAGTTTGGTGCTTTCATTGAGAGCAAGTTCAATTAGTGCTGCCACAAACATCCAACTATGGTGACCACTCGATCCAGGCATGGCAACGAAACAGAGCAGCAGGATGGGCAGAAGGCCCACCATATTTCCATCCCTGACGAACAAATTCCTGAAGTCCAACAGAGGCCAGGAAAGCAGTCGGCGGGCCAAGACGACACTGGTAGCTCAGCACCCCGGCCACCTAATCCGAACCCGTGTTATTATACTGCAGTGGAGATGGAGAATGCTCAACTGAGGAGCCAGTTAGCAACAGCCGGTCGGCAAATCCAGGATATTCTGGCCCGACTACCCTCTCTCACAACCAACGTTAGCATTGGAGAAAGGCAAGGTGAGGCTCCTAAGTCTCACCGGGGTAATCGGCCCAGGCATAGCCGGTCGGGTAGGCCTCATGCAGCCAACTCCACCCCTTCATCACACCATCAAGAGGCAAACTTCAGGGAAATGCCTGGGGTCGAACAACAGCAATACAGCCATTTGGTCAGGACGTCAACTCCTAGTTCTCAACCTTCCTCGGGAATGCTCCGGAGAGCTCGAGGAAACTCCCAAAGGAGATCCGGGGTGGGCCAGCAGTGCCAGCCCGTCCCAGAAGACCGTCCTGCGCCTCGTCCAGCTCGCCCAGGGCGGGACCAGCAAGCTGGCAGGGCCGAAAGGCCCCTGCCAAATTTGAACCGTCCGGACAAAACAAGGATCGCCTCCCCAGTCAGGCATCCTCCTTCTCCAATCAGATATCCGTCTCCTCGGCCTTTCCGAGACATCCCAGCTTACGGAAGTAATAGGAGAGACTCACCATCAGCAGGACCTTCCCGGCATAGCAGGGCGCCTGAAGAAAGCTCAGGTCCTCACCACCAAAGGCAGACTCCAAGCCTATCCGACAGGAGTCATTGGACCGGCAGCCGCCGGAGTGATCTCTCCGGAGGAGACCTGCGTCATCGACTGAGTTCGGCACAGAGCCACCAGACCACCCAGAGAGGCGACCTTCGAGATCGCCTTAACTCTCACAGAGAGGACAGGGATAGGGATGGTAGTCAGGCCCGCTCGGCAGGAGTCCGATCCGAAGTACGTAACGGAGGGAATGTCCCAAATAACCTATCTCAAGATAGGAGGGGCAATAACCCACCTAATATGTACAATGGGTCCGGAGCTGTGGAACAGCCCCGGAATAACCCAGGATCTCAGGACCAAACCCTCGAGCGCCTAACTCAGATGGAGGAATTGATGAGGAAGCTCCTAACAGAAAAAGAAAAAGACGAGCATGATTCGGGCGATGAAATGGAACTCTTCGCCCCCAATATAGCAACGACGGCATACCCATCTAGTTTCCGTATGCCCCACTTGTCAAAGTTCAATGGGGACGGGGACCCGTCGGATCATTTGGGGATGTTCAACACCCTAATGATGGCTCATAACATTGGCCCGGAGCTGCGCTGCTTGATCTTCCCTTCCACACTGATCGGACCTGCCAGGCAGTGGTTCAAGCAAAGTAAAAGACAGTCAATCAGCTTCTGGAAGACTTTTTCAGCTGACTTCAAAAGGGCATTCCGCGCCTCCCAGGCCGCCCGAGTCCAAGCTGATTTCCTAGCTAACGTGAGATAGCAGCCCGGTGAAAAGCTAAAAGCCTACTTGAGCATATTCGCGAATGTCGCTGCCCGAGCCCGAGATGCTGACGATAGCTCTAAGCTCATGGCCATGAGAACCGGAATCCTGGTCGGGGGGACCTGTGGAAAGATATTCAGAGGAAGGGAGTCAGCTCGGTTAACGAATTCCTTAACAGAGCCCAAGAGTGGATAAACTTAGAAGAAGCTGAAGCTTCAACCGCGGGGACCAGCCAGGTTCCCGAGAAGACCGCTGGGGCAGGGACGGAGATCGTGGTGGCGATCCCCGGCGACGCGCAGAACAACCAGCCCGGCGGTGGCAAAAGAAAGGGAAATGGTGAAAACAGCCAGCACGGTCAAAAGAAGAATAAGTCCGTGGATAAATTCAAGCCCGTGTTCACAGCATATACCGAGCTCACCCAGTCCAGGGAAAGCATCTTCCTAGCCAACTCTACTCGGGTCCCCTGGAAGAGGCCGAAGCCATTGAAACACCACAAGGGAAAGAGAGATACTTCAAAGTTCTACCGTTTCCATAACGACGTCGGCCACAATACCGATGATTGCAGGCATCTAAAAGATGAAATCGAGACTCTCATCCGAGCAGGCCCCTTGGCGCAATATTCGCGAAACAGGGTCCCAGCAGGTCGACCAACTCCAGAAGTCCCAGCCAGTCAACCCGGGCCTCGGGTAGATCAGGACGTCCCTCCTCTCATGATCGAGGGAGAGATATCCACCATCTCTGGAGGACCACACATGGCTGGCACGAGCAGAGGCGCCCAGAAGAGGTATGTGAATGAGTTAAAGGCCCACAACGGAGCGGAGTTCATCCCGGAGCAGCGTCAGTCAAAACCGCAGCGGTTAGAGAAGCAACCGATTACTTTTACGGAGGAAGACGCAGGTCACGTCCAATTCCCCCATAATGATCCCTTGGTCATAGCAGTCCAGCTCGCCAACCGGAAAGTGAGGAGAGTGTTGGTGGACAAGGGAAGCTCGGTGAACCTTTTATTCCGATCCACATTAGAAAAGATGGGTCTAACCGTCGCAGAGCTAAAGGCGACCTCCATGATGCTATATGGATTTTCGGGAGAAGGATCGGCGGCGATAGGGACGATCGAGCTGGTGATCACCCTAGGAGAAGAGTCTCGGACAGTCTCCAAGCTACTTGAGTTCGTGGTCATTGACTGCTCCGCTGCCTACAATTCCATTTTGGGCCGACCTACGCTCATAGCTTTTGAGGCCATCACTTCCATTCGGCACCTCGCCATGAAATTCCCTACTTCAACAGGGATCTGCACCATCAAGGGCGATCAGCTCGCTGCCAGGGAATGCTATAGAATTTCCATGAGGGGAAAGTCTAAACCTGGGCAGCTGGCAATGGCCATTCAGGGCGAGGAGGAATCTCAGGGACCCTTGGCGGCTCCTGAGATTGAAAAACCTCAGAATACCAAAGAGGAAAAGATCGCCTTGAGTGAGGACATTGACCCCCGAGTGGGCTAGGACAGATCCGAGCTCCAGGCTATTGAGGAGCTCGAGGAGGTGAACATTGATGAACAAAATCCGTCACGGACAGTTAAGCTTGGGAAGAACCTCTGTGACAAGAGAAAGGCGGAGCTGATTGCATTTCTGAAGAATACTACGGGAATACGGCATGAGGCTCAATCCTCAGAAATGCACGTTCGGTGTCGCGTCAGGGAAATTCCTGGGGTTCATAGTCAATACCCGAGGAATCGAGGCAAACCCCGACAAAATCAGGTCACTGCTCGAGCTTCCTTCCCCCAGGTCACGAAAAGACGTCCAAGGCCTCACAGGAAGAGTGGCAGCACTCAACCGGTTCATTTCCAAATCGACCGACAAGTGTTTGCCCTTTTACAACCTGCTCCGGGGAAACAAGAAGTTTGAGTGGACAGTAGAGTGCGAAAGCGCATTCCTCGATCTGAAGGCGCATCTGGCTGAACCGCCCGTGCTGTCCAAGCCCAGGGCAGGAGAATCTCTTTTCCTCTACATGGTCGTCACGGAGGATGCAGCTAGCGCCGTGCTAGTACGAGAAGAGGACCAAGTTCAAAATCCAGTCTACTACATCAGCAAGAGACTCCTCGGAGCAGAGTCACGGTACCCACTGATGGAAAAATTGGCGTTTTGCCTAATCACAGCCTCGCGAAAGCTCAGACCGTATTTCCAGTCCCCACTTGGTACACGTCATGACCGATCAGCCTCTAAGGCAAGTTTTGCAAAAGCCTGAAGCATCGGGACGTTTGTTAAAGTGGGCGGTCGAGCTCAGTCAGTTCGAAATTTTCTATACTCCACGAACTGCCATAAAAAGTCAGGCGTTGGCTGACTTCGTGGCGGAGTGCACGGGATTCCAGGAGTATCCATCAGAAGGCCTACGTCAAGTTGCCTCGCCGCATTCATCGTGGAAGATCTTCGTTGATGGTTCATCCAACGAGAGTGGCTCCGGGGCTGGAATCATCCTAATATCCCCCGAGGGACATAGGTTCCACTCGGCGCTAAGGTTCGGGTTCAAGGCGTCCAACAATGAGGCAGAGTACGAAGCCTTGTTAGTTGGGCTAAGGGTAGCTCATGAGTTAAAGGCAACCTCCGTCCAGTGCTTCAGTGACTCCCAACTCGTGGTAAACCAGGTTCTGGGCGAATATCAGGCGTGGGGACCCAAGATGGCCGCCTATTTGGCGAAGGTAAAAACTGAGCTGTCCACATTTGACCGAGGATCGATTGAACAGATACCTCGAGAACAGAACGCCAACGCAGATGCTCTCGCCAAACTCGCCACCTCGAGAGAGACCGAAACCCTGGGGTTAGTGCCAATAGAATTCTTAAAAGAACTAAGTATAGAGGGAGATCGGGCAGAGGTCGAGATGATTGATGCCAGGCCGACCTGGATGACCCACATTCTTGAGTATCTCGTCGAAGGTAAGCTGCCTGAAGAGTGTAGTGATGCACGGCGAGTCTTATATCAAGCTCCAAGGTACACACTGGTCGATGGTGTGTTGTACCGACGTGGGCACTCCCTACCTCTCCTCCCGTGCGTTCATCCAGATGAAGCACAGGCCATCTTGAAAGACATTCACGAAGGATTTTGTGGAGACCATGCTGGGGGGCAAAGCCTGGCCTTGAAGGTTCTCAGGCAAGGTTTTTACTGGTCAACTCTGTCCAAAGACTCGATTTCATATGTGAAAAAATGCGACAAGTGCCAACGCTTCGCTGCGGTTGCCCGAGCTCCTCCAGTCAAACTGAAAATGATCTCAACCCCTTGGCCATTCGCCGTTTGGGGGATAGATTTAGTAGGCGCCCTGCCTACCGGAAGGGGCGGGGTCTGCTACGCCGTGGTTGCCATCGACTCCTTTACTAAGTAGGACGAGGCAGAGCCGTTGGCAACAATAACATCGAAGAAGGTACTCGACTTTGTGGTTAAAAGCATCATCTGTCGGTTCGGCCTGCCGAAGAAGATTGTCTCTGACAACGGCACTCAGTTCGACAGCGACCTGTTCACTGAGTTTTGTGAAAGGCACGGGATTGTGAAAAGCTTCTCCTCTGTGGCCTATCCTCAAGCAAATGGCCAGGTCGAGGCTGTCAACAAAACTCTAAAGGCGAGCCTCAAGAAGAGGCTAGATGAGGCAAAGGGGGTCTGGCCAGAACAGCTCCCCCAAGTCCTTTGGGCATACCGAACCTCACATCGAACTCCTACGGGTCACACTCCTTTCTCCCTAACCTTTGGGAGTGAAGCAGTCCTCCCCGTGGAAATTAAAGTTCTGTCGCATAGGGTCCAGTCTTACGACCAGGATAGGAACCACGAGCTCCTATGCCATTCCCTAGACCTTATCGATGAAAGGCGAGAGGATTCGCAACTCCAGCTCGCCCATTACCAGCAAAAGATCGCTCGCTACTTCAACGATAAAGTCAAAAAACGTACCTTTAGCGTTGGCGACTTGGTCCTAAGAAGAGTCTTCCTGGCCGGAAAAGATCCCAAGGATGGAGTCTTAGGACCGAACTGGGAAGGACCATACCAGGTCATTGAAGTCATCAAGGAAGGAACTTATAAGTTGGCTCGACTTATTGGAGGGGCAGTCCCACGGACTTGGAACGCCATCCATTTGAAGAAATATTATCAATGATCCACTTGTAAGGCCTGGAAGGCCACTTTTTATGTATAAATAAGAATCAAGTTTTTCTTTTTTGCAAGTGTAATCTTAAAGTAACCACGAAAGACCCTTTCCCGGTTACTTGGGGGGCATATGGAACCTGGATATAACCAGGTGTCCTTAACGACTTAGGTGTTGATTCTTATCAATATATAAGGGTTAATGCGAACTAAGTCCTATCCTGGTTTTAACCGGGTCATAAAACTTAGAAGTTAACTTAAATTTATTGATCGTGGTTCTTCTTAAAGAGCACGAGATATGGATAAAAATTTGACACGAACTAAGTTTTCAAAATAAGCTCCTGGTTTTAACCGGGTCATAAAACTTAGAAGTTAACTTAAATTTATTGATCGTGGTTCTTCTTAAAGAGCACGAGATATGGATACAAAGTTGACACGAACTAAGTTTTCAAAATAAGCTCCTGGTTTTAACCTGGTCATAAAACTTAGAAGTTAAATTAAATTTATTGATCGTGGTTCTACTTAAAGAGCACGAGATATGGATAAAAAGTTGACACGAACTAAGTTTTCAAAATAAGCTCCTGGTTTTAACCGGGTCATAAAACTTAGAAGTTAACTTAAATTTATTGATCGTGGTTCTTCTTAAAGAGCACGAGATATGGATAAAAAGTTGACACGAACTAGGTTTTCAAAATAAGCTCTTGGTTTTAACCGGGTCATAAAACTTAGAAGTTAACTTAAATTTATTGATCGTGGTTCTTCTTAAAGGGCTCGCGATATAAATAACGGTTAACACGAACTAAGTTTATTAAACAACAAAATATGTGTATTATAGCCGAAAGCATGAAGAAATACCCAAGTTAAAATTGCAAGGCAAATTGTCTCGAGGAAAAAATACCTCGTGCTAAAGATTACATAAAATACTTCAAAATAAAAAGAAGAAAAAAAACGCTCTAAGCCCCGTCGGTCGGCCCCTTGGAGGTCGCGGTCTCATCCTGCTCCGCCGCACCAGAGGCTTCCCCAGTCTCCGAAGGCGGCACCTCTTTGTCAAAGCGGGCTTGGAACTTCACCAACAAGCGCGCCCAGAGACCCGACAGCATGAAGGAGAAGTCAGCCTCCGGGTTGTGGGCCCAGCAACGATTGAACAGTTCCTACATGGACCATTCCGAGGTGGCCCGTTCAGCTGCAAGGGCGGCCTGGGCCTCGGTCTTCGCTGCCTCGAGGTCAGTTCGCGAGGTGGCAAGGGATGTCTCAAGCTCTTTGACCTTCGAGCGGGTCCTCTCTAACTCAGCCTTCGAGGTCGCCAGCGCATCTTTCGCCACATGAGCCTCCTAAAGGGCGGCCTGGCGACCAGCCTTCATCTCCTCGAGCTGAGCTCTGGTCCTGATGATGCCTCGGTGTACGGCAGCGATGCCCTGCGAGAAACGGGAGAAAAATCGGCTAAGTGGAAAAATAAGGCGGTGTGTGTGAGGGATAAAGCCTTCAAAGAATGGGGCAGCTTACCGTTAGGGCCATGTCCATCGATGACTCTATCACGTGGACCGGGCTCAGTGTCTCAATAGCCCGGAGCTCCTTGTCTTTGAACTTGTAGAAATGTTTGACGGCGTAGCTCGCCGACTCATACACCGTCCCCCGAAAGGCTTCTGGGATCTTCTCCAGATCCGGGGTGTCAACCGTGATGCGTACGCCGAGGGCACGACCTCTAGTCCCATGTCCTGGGCGGCTGGGGGAGATCGCTGGGTCAGCGGGGGCATGTGTCCTGCTCTGCCAGAAAGAAGAATTGCCCCCCCCCCCCCGGACCTGTGATGGTGGGGTTTTTTCCTTCTCCTTTGCCGGGGATTTGGTGGAGCCCCCAGCCGTGCTCTTGGACCCTCGGAGCCTTTTCAATCTCGGCCCTGCCGGGGGACTCCCCCCGAAGTCTATGTCTCATAGACTATCCTCGGGCTGAGACATCTCTTCGGCGAAAAAAAAAAACATAGTTATTACAAGTTAGCATTCAGGCAGAAATAAAAGCAAAAGGTTAAAGGCAAAGAGTATATGAATACTAGAAGAGCCCTACCCCCTGAGCTGGAAGAACCTAAGACGATTATTTCCCGAATAGGCGCAAGTTCGAGGTCTGGTTCTGACTCGGGACTAGACTCTTCTACATACTGCCTAAGCCCCGGAGCATAGATACCTCTCTGGAGTGATGGCCATGTGCGTAAATTGGTCCCATACTCCTAAAAAATGATCGACCTAAAAGCTAGGGTGTTATCTACTACTATGGTACCCCTAGGCCGACTATCCTGGTGATTCAGCACGAGCCGGTCAACACAATGGAGCAGGAGTGTGTTCAGGTCCGGGTTCCTTCGGTGGCGATAGACGATCTGCCTAGGATTGAACCTAACCAGCTGGGGGTCCGCAGTGGCCCTATCTACATTCCTAAGCAAGAAAGGGTTACCTTGGCCGGAAGGACCCGCGACTGCTCCAGATTGGATCCTCTCCTCGTCCATCCCTTGGGCGACCTCCAAGTTCCTCTTCCTATTCCTCACGAGCGGAACTTCAGCCGTTTCTTCCTCCTCTTCCGTGACCTCCTCCACGGTGATAGGTCTGTTTGCACGAGCTAGGGGCGGCCCCCGAAGCCTCTTCAGGTTCAGAGTCTGATTTGGAAAAATCAGTTTGCAGAACACCATCGTCTCGTCCGTCACGAGCACGCGATAGTCCTTTTCACTGGGGGGCAAGCCCGCCAGTGTTTCATATTGACCCCCGAGGGTCGCAGACTTCTCGGTCCTCGCGTAGATGGCTGCAAGATTGGGCTAGAATCAGAATGGAATACGGGAGGAGCTAAAATTAAACAACACTTAAAAGGCGAGCTAAGGTCAGGGTTCACTTACGAGGACGGTTGAAGTAGTGGTGTTCACAGTTCCGAAACCCAGTTGACATGAAGAACTGGTCCTTGAAGTCATTTGGATGGCTTGGCAGCTCGATGACCGCCGTCGTATTAGGGAAACGGGTTAAATAGTAAAACTCGTCACCTCGCCCCCTCTGATCCGGGCTGGCCTTGAGGAAAAATAAATATAAAATATCAACAGGAGTAGGGACCTCCCACTCCTACTTCTTGAACAAGTACCTCAACCCTGCCAGCAGACGGTAGGAGTTGGGGGGGAGCTGAAAAGAGGCCAACCCCACGTAGTTCAGGAAATCAGCGAAGTACAGATCCAGGGGGAGGAAGGCCCCTGCCTTGAAGTGTTCACCGCTCCAGGCTGCAAACAATTCGTCTAGCGGCGTGCAGCTCCGCTCGCCCTCCGCAGCAGGTCGGGCTATGACTGAGGCTTTCCCCAGTGGGATCTTGTGGGTGAGGAAGAGTTTGTTGATCTTCACCTGATCGGTCACCTTTGAGACGATTCTCTCCGCCTCAAAGAATGCATCGGGGGCCACCTCGACTTGTTTCACCACGGCCGGCCCAAAGTGGGGGATCGGCGAGCTGGGCATCACCGCCTTTCCCTTCTCCTGCCGGGAGGCCGAGCTTCCAACGTTCTTCTGAGGTAGGTTCTTTTTTGGAGCCATCTAGTCGCCTAGTGAACACAAGAAAACATTTTAGAAAAGGCGACCCAAGCGGGAGGAAGGATAATTATTATTTTCACGAGCTGAGGAAAGCCCAGCTCATGGGAGGTGGAACCACGCGGTTCAGTGAACACGCGCGTATACTCCCAATAGATCCCAGATTACTCGGAATTCGCATGTCAGGAGGTTCATAGTGAAATTTTCCTTGGGAGGAAAGTTTCAGTAGGCAGGAATTGCAAAACCGCCCATGAGGCGTGTTCCCTAAGCTACCCGGTTTTGCACCCGAAATTCCCAAAACTCCTACCCAGAAAATGTCCCAGAAAAAGCATCCTGAAACCCTGACTCTAAGGCGATTTCCTACAACCAATATGTCCTAGCCTAAAGAGGGTTGTCACTCTCCTTATCCGCGCAACCCAGAAAACCCTTGCATGTGGCTACAGTAATTTTTTTTACCTAAGCTACAGTAGCATATTTTCAAAATGAACAGGGTCAAGAAACTTACAGTATATGGCTGGAAGGTCTAAGAGAATGCTGCGTTGATAGGAGCTTCATTGGTGAAATAGCTTCCAAAGCTTCGGAGAAACTCATGCGCCTAAGCTTCTTAAACAATGAGAATGGCAGCAACGAAGGCGAGGGTTTCGTTTTTCTGAAAATTAGAGAGGGAAGAAGGAAAGAAATTTGGGAAATTTTGAATGAAGGGGTGGCCTGTGCGTAGGGTGGCCACCCTCTTTTTATATACGTGAAGTATCACGTGTAGAAGGCTCTTGGATGACCCTAGTGAGGGATCCGAGGCCTTCCACTCGAAATACGAAATGACGGCTGGGCTTAGACTAGGCCATTTAATGCGGTTCTCGTAAAACGTACCATCACCACCCATGGCGTTCCACGTATCAGACACCTGCACAAAAAGTGGAATGCGAAGGATTGTGGGGAAGTCTAAAAGCCCCTACTGTGGTCTTCTATATATGACATCATATACCACGAGCAGGAGCTTGGGGGCAGATGTACGCCCTGGTTTTCCCATGGGCTGATTAGCAGGTCGAGCCTCGGACTAATCAAGGTTAGGCCATAAACTTCCCCAGGTCGGAGATCCTGTTTTCCAGGCCGTACCCCCTTAGCTCGGGGTATCCTCAAGAACTCTCCAAGGCTGCCCAAGACTGGAGGAAGGAATCCTTGAAGCCAAAGGTCGGGTCAGGGAAGCAGCTCGTGGTACGAGCTGCTTCTCATAGATCTCTGGCCTTTTGTAAAGTCAACACACGCAAGATAAATGTGCCTATATCTGACATCACGTGTCCGATATCTCCCTGACTTCTCGGACACGCAGCAGGAACGTGCGTATTCAGACACCCACGGCTGGGTTGGGCCATGCGGCCCAATATCTCCTTATCTATCGATTTGACCATACTCATGTGTCAGGTTTAGTAATTGATCATGAATGTCACAGAGTTGATATGACAAATAAGAAGGTCACGGGATGACCTCCTTACCAACTTCTAGGTGCCTTCTCCTATAAATATCGAGACCCTGGGAGTTGATAAGGGTTGGAAAAAATAGTCTCAGAAGAGATATACACTTTGTAACCAAAAACCCATAATATATCAATAATATTGACTAGTGGAGTAGAAGGATTTTAACCTTTGAACCACTTAAAAACGTGTCTTGAGTCACCTAGTTCATTCTCTAAGATTTCATCTGTGACGGTTCTACTTTCAGCACTAATCCTTTTCTCTTCTTCTCTTAATTACCTGTTGGCGAAGAACCGCGTCAACAGATAGATTACTAATAAGTCTCTTTGGAGACTGGACCAACCATGAATTGGAGAACTCTGGGGGCGGAGTGTACATTGTCAGCTGCTCGATTGCCATGGCCGAGGGAAAGTTACAAGAATAGAGCTCTAAATTTTATTTTTCCATTAGGCTAGCTTTTGTTGTACCAATGTTTAAGAATTATATTTATTACATATACCCTGTTTTTGGGATCCCATGTATCAAACATCTGTTTTAATGAAGATTAGCCATTTATGATCAAAATCTTTTAAACCCTAACCTGTTAGTTGTCTTTAGGATCACATTTATATTTAAACGACTTGATTAGTAAGTCTTGCACTATTTTAAAATACACAATGTAACGGTCTTGGTTATCCAGGGTGTTACAACTTGGTATCAGAGCGGTCTAGGTTTAAGGGTTCTTGAAAACTGGTTGGGCATGTACACTCGTCGTTAAAGACAAGCTCAACTCAGGGTTTGATAATTATATATATGTGATTAGATGCTTAAATGTTTAAATGAAATATAAATGCTTTGTTGCGTGATTAATAGGGAGCATGAGATACTGATAGGGTCTGGTCCTTGACTACTGTGTGATTAAGATAAGGTTGCTTATTAGCATTGCTAATGTATGTGAATAAATGTTTAAATGCTTATTTGCATCTTGATTGCATATTTTTGGTTGAGATTTGATGTTGAACCATGGAAGGAATGTAAGCCTGTCATCATTGCCTAACTGTCGAGTTGTTGATTGCAGATAAACTTTGATATATATGCGTCCAAGGTGATCAATATGACTAGCTAGCACAGGGGTCGAGGCTAGAGATGATGAGCAGGGTCAGAACGCTTCACTAGTCCTTGAGAATTGGTAGTATATACTTGCGGATATGCAAGCCAGGCTACAGAGTCAAGAAGAGCAAATTCACATTTTGAGACAGCAGACTCTGTCAGGGAGTGATGCACCTATTATGCCACCTGCTGTGGCACCAGTTGTACAACCACCTGAGGTTGGGAATAGTTGGGAGCCACTTTACGAATGATTTAGGAAAAAACATCCTCCAACCTTTGAGGGAGGACCAGATCCACTGAAGGCTGAACAGTGGATGAGTATGATCACCTCCATCCTGGATTTTATGCTTGAAGAGGAAGACCATTGACACCTCCACCACTGCTAGTCATGATAGGAGGGGCCGAGGTGTTCAGGGTGGCCTCCAGGGAGGTGGTGAGACATGGAGAAGTTATCCATAGTGCACGAGATGCAGGAAGCGCCATCCAGGCGAATGTCAGGCAAAGGCTTGTTACCTGTGCGGGGTGGTTGGACACCTCAAGAAGGATTTCCCAATAGTGAAGAAAGAGGAACCAGTGAAGGTGGACAGCTTGACTCAAGCTCGAGTGTTCACCTTGATGCAGGCAGAGGCCGAGGCTAGTCCCTCAGTAGTGACATGTCAGCTTTCTAGCGCTGGCTCTTCATATACTGTATTGATTGACTCTGGTTCTAGACATTCGTTTTTTCATAGTAAGGTAATTAATAGATTGTGTAGACCTAGTCAGTATTATACTGCGGGGTTTGGTACTATACTGCCCACAGGGGAATTGATGATTTTTAAGAGATGGATTAGAGCACTTCCAGTGGCGGTGGATAGTAGGGAACTATCAATAGATTTGATTGAGTTGAGTATGGATGATTTTGATATGATTTTGGAGTTATATTGGTTAGTCAAATATGGGCTACTATAGGTTGTATGAAGAAGATGGCAACCTTTTATCCTGAGGGTGAGGACCCCTTTGTTTTCGAGGGTGCCATGCATGGACCCCGCATTCCCATGATATCAACACTGAGGGACAAGGGTTTTTTATAGGTTTTCTAGCGAGTGTGGTGGATACCACTAGGGTTATGCTTGTGGGGTCGGGTGAGACCAGATTGGTATGCGAGTTCTTGGATGTGTTTTTTGAGGATTTACCAGGACTGCCGCCGCACCGGGAGATTTAGTTCGTCATCGAGTTAGCGCCGGGTACAGAACCAGTGTCGAGGGCACCATATAGAATGGCTCTGGCAGAGTTAAAGGAATTGTAGATATAGTTGCAGGAGCTTCTGGACTTGGGGTTTATCAGACTTAGCTTCTCGCCATGGGGTGCTCCAGTTTTATTTGTGAAGAAGATGGATGGGACTCTAAGAATGTGTATAGACTATAGGGAGTTGAACAAGTTGACCATCGAGAAGAAGTACCCCTTACCAAGGATCGATGACCTATTCGATCAGCTGTAGGGAAAGACGGTATTCTCAAAGATTTATCTTCGATCTGGGTATCACCAGATGAGGATCAAGGATGAGGATATTCCAAAGGTGACCTCTGAACGAGGTATGGGCATTTTGAGTTCTTGGTCATGTCGTTTGGTTTGACCAATGCCCCAAAAACATTTATGGATCTGATGAACATAGTGTTTGTGGATGCCAAAAATCCACCAAGAAAAAAAGGGAGGTTTACCCTCACTAGCCACGGGCAAATCGAGCAACCCAATATTTTTCCCCACGCGAGTCCCATGTCTAGTAGGAGGCCTTTGCGAAGATGCCCCTAGAGACCCGAGGGCCTTCCCATACGAGGCTGCCCAACATGCATAAGTACCTGCCAAGGCAACGAGGGCCTCGCTATACGAGGCTGCCCATGACCCGTGCGCGTCTCACGACTCGGCGGCACACCCGAGCCTCCCACGCAAGGCCTCCATCTCGCCTCGACCATGCGCATTCGAGCCTCCCACGCGAGGCCCCCGTCTCGCCTCGGCCATGTGCACTCGAGCCTCTCGCGCGAGGCCACACTCCGTGCCCAAGGGGCGTGCCACGCGAGGCCACCATGCGTGCCTAAGAGGCGTGCCACGCGAGGCCACCCTGCGTACCCAAGGGGCATGCCACACGAGGCCCCCATGCGTGCTTAAGGGGCGTGCCACGCAAGGCCACCATGCGTGCCCAAGGGGCGTGCCACGCGAGGCCCCCATGCGTGCCCAACGAGCGTGCCACGCGAGGCCACCATACGTACCCAAGGTGCATGCCACGCGAGGCCCCCATGCGTGCCCAAGGGGCGTGCCACGCGAGACCCCCATGCGTGCCCAACGGGCATGCCACGCAAGGCCACCATACGTACCCAAGGTGCATGACACGCGAGGCCCCCATGCGTGCCCAAGGGGCATGCCACGCGAGGCCACCATGCGTGCCCAAGGGGCGTGCCATGAAAGGCCCCCATGCATGCCCAAGGGGCGTGCTACGCGAGGCCACCATCCGTGCCCAAGGGGCGTGCCACACGAGGCCACCATCTGTGCCCAAGGGGTGTGCCACGCGAGGCCATCATGCATGCCCAAGGGGCGTGCCACGCGAGGCCACCATCCATGCCCAAGGGGCGTGCCACGCGAGGCCACCATCCGTGCCCAAGGGGCGTGCCGCGTGAGGCCACCATGTGTGCCCAAGGAGCGTGCTACGCGAGTCCCCCATGCGTGCCCAAGGGGCGTGCCATGCGAGACCACCATCTGTGCCCAAGGGGCAATCCACGCGAGGCCCTAGGACCGGCATATTCTTGGGAGGCCATCACACCATGCCACGCCATCAGGAGAACCTCATGGAAGCTCTCATGCCTAGCCCTCTTAGCCCGGCCAGCAAAGTTTAACTCTCACATGTATCTTTTGGAATGTACCCACAGGCCTAAGGGAGTCAGCGTACGAATATGGTACCTCTGCCAGGCAAGTAGTGGGAATGCCAGGAGAGGGGGAATGGCATATGTGTCTGTGGCTAGATGTCAGAGTCGACACCACTACCACCTGCACTACTCCTCTGACCTTCGTACGGTCAAGTAGTGGAGATATCCTCTTGACACTTGTCCTTGTACTGGTTGCAAGACCATAATCTCTGAAACCACTCTCCAGACACTGTACCTATGTACTACCTGGTCCCCTGGACCACAATGTATCTGGGGCCATTAGAGCCCACTATCTAATGAATCCTAATTCCACATGAAAGGGGGTTGGAAAATTGATTGTATGCTAAGGCTGTTAAGTAATATACAATTTCGACTCCATTGCAGTTCTACATTTTTGCTCATTTAAGTTTTCTCCATCTTCTTCTGAGATACCTTTGGCAATATAGTCTTAGTTTTCTAACCTTATATCATTGACGAGATTTCACCGTCAACAGTGTTCAAGGACTTCTTAGATCAGTTTGTGATTGTCTTCATCAACGACATCTTGGTTTACTCCAGTTCAGAGACAGAGCATGATCAACATCTCCAACATGTATTGCAGAGATTGAGAGAGCATCGGTTATATGCTAAGTTTAAGAAGTGTGAGTTCTGGCTACCAGAAGTGACATTCCTTGGACATATTGTGAGTAGAGATGGGATTAAGGTGGATCCAGCTGAGGAAGTGGCAGTTAGGGATTGGCTGAGGCCAAGGAACGCCTCAGAGGTTAGGAGCTTCCTTGGATTAGTGGGATATTACAGACGGTTCGTGGAAGGGTTTTTGAAGATTGTCGCATCGATGACAATATTGACGTGGAAGAATCTAAAGTTCATCTGGTCAGACAAGTGTGAGAATAGCTTCCAAGAACTAAAATGACAACTGATTACCACTCCTGTGTTGAGTCTTTCTTCAGAGGAAAGGAAGTTTGTAGTGTATTGTGATGCATCGGGACTGGGATTGGGATGCGTGAAGATGCAGAATGAAAAGGTTATCGCTTATGCATCACAACAACTGAAGGAGTATGAGCAGCGGTATCCTACCCATGATCTAGAGTTGGCAGCGGTGGTATTCGCATTGAAAGTTTGGCGACATTACTTATATGGAGAGAAGTGCGAGATATACACCAGCCACAAGAGTTTAAAGTATTTCTTCACCCAGATGGACTTGGACATCAGACAGAGACATTGGCTAGAATTGGTGAAGGACTACAACTGTGAAATCCTTTACCACCAAGGAAAAGCCAATGTAGTAGCAGATGCGTTGAGCTGGAGAGGCTCGGGAAAACTATTTAGTTCGAAGCATATATCAAAGGAATTGGCATAAGAGATCACCAGGGCGAGGATAGAACTGGTAGTGGGCCGGTTGGCCAATATTACTTTATAGTCTACTCTTGTGGAGAGGATAAGAGAGGGTCAGTTGGCTGATGTGCAGTTGCAGGAACTTAGTGGGAATGTCCTAGTTGGAGTGGCTAAGGATTATTCCATTTCAGAGACTGGTTTACTTCGGTATAAGGGTCAGATCTGTGTTCTGATGGATATGGGTATTAAACGAGAGATACTTGATGAATCCCATACTACACCTTACTCACTCCATCCAGGCACCACGAAGATGTATTAGGATCAACAGACCTTATATTGGTGGCATGGGATGAAGAAGGACGTTTTTGAGTACGTGGCCAAGTATTTAACCTATCAGCAAGTGAAGGCTGAGCATCAACGACTAGCGGGGTCGCTATAGCCTTTGGGTATTCTCGACTGGAAATGGGAATACATTACCATGGATTTTGTGGGAGGTTTACCTAGAACAGTGGGGCTGCATGACTCGATGTGGGTGATAGTAGACAGATACACTAGTCAGCTCACTTTCTACCAGTGAGGACGACATATACTGTAGATCAGCATGATGAGTTATATGTCAGGGAGATTGTACGTCTCCATAGGGTTCCTAAAACTATAGTATCGGACTAAGATCCCATATTCACCTCCAAGTTTTGGGGTGGTTTGTAGAAGGCTATGGGGACTCAATTGAAATTCAGTACAGCCTTTCATGCTCAGATCGATGGATAGTCTGAGAGGACAATTCAGGTATTGGAAGACATGCTTAGAGCGTGTGTTTTTAACATCGAGGAGTCTTCGAGTAAGTATCTCCCGTTGATTGAGTTTTCATACAACAATTTTTATCAATCAACGATTGGAGTAGCTCCGTACAAAATGCTGTATGGAAGGAGATGTAAATCACCCATTCATTGGGATGAGATAGGTGAGAGGAGGTATTTGGGACCGGAGATGGTTCAGAAGACTGATGAAGCTATTGAGAAGATCCGAACTCGAATGCTCACTTCGTAGAGCAAACAGAAAAGTTGCGCTGACCACAAGCGTAAGGACGTGGAGTTCCAGGTAGGGGAACATGTGTTTCTGCAAGTTTCACCATTGCGAAGGGTGAGGAGGTTTGGGAAAAAGGGCAAGCTGAGCCCTAGATTCATAGGACCTTTTGAGATCCTAGAGAATATCAGGCATGTAGCCTATAGATTGGCTCTGCCACCGTCGTTATCAGGGGTTCACGACGTATTCCACATCTCTATGCTTCGAAGGTACGTCTCATATATGACTCATGTGTTGATATATGAGGATCTGGAGTTACAAATAGATTTATCATATGAGGAGCGACCAGTACAGGTCCTAGATAGGAAAGACCAGGTTCTATGGAACAAGACTATTCCTATAGTCAAAGTATTATGGAGGAATAGCAGGGTCGAGAAAGCAACCTGGGAGCATGAGTCAGCTATGCGGGATCAGTATCCAGATTTATTCAAGTAAATTTTGAGGACGAAATTCTCAGTAGGAGGGGATAGTTGTAACGACCCAAAATGCTAATAGGGTTTAGTGCCTTGATTAGCGTGCGAGGAGGGCAAATTGGATATATGTGTGTTTAATTGATTAAATGCGTGACTATGTGGCATGCATGATTTATATGATTATGTGGATATATTATATGCATGTTTATGGGCCCTTTACTGTTTATAAGGGCATATTTGTAATTTTGGCATGTTGAGGGCATAAATGTGATAATATGTGATAAATGGTTGAGACCACATTATTATGTGGATATATTTGTAGTATATTGCTCGAGACGATCCTAGTGAGCAGATTAGTGAAATAGTCATAGCGGGGTTTAATACCCAGCTTAGGGGCGCCTAGGGGTATTTTGGGATTTATTGAATAATGAATAGGTATTTGGTAATTAATTGGACACGACGGGATTAATTGGAAAATGGTAGGAACACTTGAGGAATTAGCCGGAATTGGGAGAAAGACCATTTTACCCTTGGAGGCTATTAAAGGGCATGGAAAACTTGAGAGGTATTTTAGTCTTTTTATCTAAGGTGTTTGATGAGTTGGGTCTTAGGAAACTATTAGAACCCTCTTGAAGCATTAGATATTCTATCTCCCTCTCACTCGCGTACTCTTACTCTCCCTCTCCTTGTGTCTTGAAGCAGAAGAAAAATAGAAGGAAACTCAAGGTTTTGGGCTGGTTTGAGCGAGGGGAAGTTAAGCTAAGGTCAGTCAAGGGTTTCTAAGGAGTTTAGAATATCAATTCAGGTAAGATTTCCAATCCTAATCTGTTGAATTTAGCTGAATTATTTTTGAGTTTAAAACTTGTGTAAATTATGGGTTTAGTTGAATTTGAGTGTTTAATAGGTGTAAGAATTGGTTTATAGACCAGTTATGATGTTTAGGTTGTAAGGATGAAATTCAGGGTTCAATTCTGAGTTTGGCTGAAGGTTTGGGGTGGATTTTAAGCTTTAGGCTCGAGGGACACGCTAAGAAAAAGAAGGAACTTTTGGGTTTGGGGCCTCGAGTCGCGGCCCTGTTCTTCAGGCGCCGCGACCCACGTGTTTTAAGAGGTTGGATGCCTCTGTTCGCCAGGCGCGCCGCGACCTGGAGGGGTTCAAGTCGTGGCCTGTGCTCTTTAGTTGGGAGGGCTGGGCCTCTGTCTTAGGGGTGAGTCTCGGCCCTTATGGGTAAGTCGCGACCCTAAATGGGAAATTAAGGGAAAGTAAGGTTTTAGGCTCGGGGCGGCTCGGGGATTCAAACCTAAGCGCTCGAGATGAATTCTACTACCAGGTTTAGTAGAATTTGAGGTCACGGAGGCTAGTTTTTGTTCCCTAAACATTTTTTTGGATTATCGCTAAGGCTAAGGACTAAGGATCATGCTCGGGACCGCTCTTTATTCATCGCTTGAGGTTCGAGGAAAGAAAACAGCACCCATGTGGTTGTGAATGGGACTGAGGTTCCTAATAATTGAATATATGTATTGTGTGATTGTATGGTTGTTATGCATTGTATAGAAGTACGACCTAAGGGTGTCGAGGCTGATGATAAGCGTAATGAAAGCAGCTTAGCCTAAGCGAGTTGGGGTCAGCTAGATAAACAGAGGGCTCGACCTAAGGGCGCCAACCCTGAACATTTGTATCACTGATTGAAATGTATGCTTGAAAACGCATGTTTACTATTCTTTAGCTTAATGTTCGTACTCTGCTGAATTGTTGAATTAACTGAATTAAGGTTGATTGGATGTTACTACTGCTATATGTATTTGCTGTTTATGGTTTTCTTGTTGGGCCTTGGCTCACGGGTGCTACGTGGTGCAGGTAAATGCAAAGGGAAATTGGACCAACCATGAGTTGGAGAGCTCTGGGGGCAGAGTGTACATTTTCAGCTGCTCAACCGCCACGACCGAGGGAAAGTTACAGGAATGTAGCTCTAAATTTTATTTTTCCATTAGACTGGCTTTTGTTGTACCAGCTTTTGAGGATTGTATTTACCACATATACCTTGTTTTTGGGATCCCATGTATCAAACAACTGTTTTAATGGAAACTAACCGTTTATGATCAAAATCTTTTAACCCTAACCTGTTAGTTTACTTTAGGATCACATTTATGTTCAAACAACTTGATTAGCAAGTCTTGCACTATTTTGAAATACACAGTGTAATGGTCTTGGTTATCTAGGGTGTTACACATAAACATAGGAAAATACAAACTTGCATAAAACTTTAAGCTTAGGTGTAACGACCCCAAATTCGCAAATGAGGCTTAAGGGTCTTGATTAGTGTGTCGGGAGGGCATTATTGGGTTAAATGTGGTTTGCATGACTTTATTGATTTAAATGCATAATTATATGGTTAATAATGCTTGTGTGATTATATTGGCTATAATGTGATATGTATATATGGTATTGTGAGAGCCACATTATTATGTGGGTAGGTCTGTAGAGCACGACTCGAGGCGATCCTAGGGCTAGTTAGTGGGGAAAAGTCACAACAGGGCTTAACAGCTGACTTTGGATAAGTCAAGGGTATTTTTGGTATTGGGTAGCTGTTTAGACTCTCGTGTTATAAAAATAAATATATGGAGATATATTTGAGGTTAGGAAGTCTAGGCGGGAATATTGGAGGATTTTACCGTTTTGCCCTCGGGGACGTTTCTGGCACCCCGAGCTTAGGATTAACTTAACGAATAAGACAAACTTAAGGAAACCTGTAGAAAGAAATAAACCGACTTTATTTCTCAGCTTATTCTCTTTTCTCTCAAGGAAAACACAAGGGGAAACTAGGTGAAAATTCCAAGGAGAAGCAGAGAAATTCTGGGACTTTTGAGTTGGGAATTGCTGGGAAATGAGGCTGGATTTTCAGGCTTAGTTCAAGACTCATCCAAGGAATTTAATCAACACTGAGGTAAGCAGGGATTTCTCTCTCTTTGGTTTAAAAATTATGAGTTTTCAGCTGGGTATTGAGGTGTTTGTACCATTGATGCTTAGGGTGGAATTTGAGCTGGAAAGCTTTGGGAACTAGCTGGGTTTTGAATAGAGAAAGGATTCAACTGAAGAGGTAAGCTTAAATTCATGAATTTGAGGTTTGAATTTGAGTTTTTTACTGGTTAGCTTTGGGTGTTTATGTTCTTAAGTTTCAGGAATTAAGTGTGTGATTTCTATGAGTTTTAGGTTGAATTTTCTGTTGAATTGTGTGGCTTAACCTGCTCTAAAAGTGTTGGGGTTGTTGGGTGTTGAAATGGGAAGCTTTGGGGTGGCTTTGGATGAGGTTTAGATGTTGGAAATGGTGGGTTTTCTAGGCTCGAAGGGAAGGGTCGCGGCTCTATTCTAGAGCGCTGCGGCCCTAGGTTGAAGATGAGCCAAGGAGGCTCGGCCAGGGGTGAGCGTCGCAGCGCCCATTGCAAGGGCTGTGGCGCGTGTCTTTGCCCTAGGTGGTCCTTGGTTATGTTTTGAGGCTAGGGCCGTGGCTAAGCTTCAAGGGCCACATCCCTTAGTTGTGTACTTGAACGTTAGGGGTTTTTAAGGATGGGAATGTGGTCTAGAATGCTCGGGATCGATTTCACCACCGTGCTTGGTGGGATTCGGATTCCTAGAAGTTAGTTTTGTACCCGGAAACCTATATTTTGATATTAATGGAACCTAATACTTTGATTGTGACTAGGTGATAAAGGCTTAGGCTCGGGAATGGATCGTGCTTGAGGAGTGTTGCTCATAATCAATAACTACAGAGACTAAAGGTAAGAAAACTGCACCTGGTTGAATATTTGTGACGGGACTAAGGGTTCCCTATTGAGTATGATTGAAAATATGGTATTATGCCATGCAAGCTAATTAGTGAACAAACAGCCTAAGGGTGCCAAGGGTTACACTAGCGCATAGGGCGCGGCTTGGCCACTGGTAGCCAAGGACGACTTAATATGCACTGAGCTCGGTTTAAGCGTGCCGGAGTCAGTGGGGTAAACAGAGGGTGCGGCCTAAGTTGTCGGCCCTGATTATTATCTGATATGAATGTTATAAGTGTTTGACTACATCCATAACTCTGAATATATGCTGAATGATATTATGTGGATTTCTTTATGAGAGTTCATACTTAATGAATTTACTACCTGTTATCACTGTTTGTGCTGCACATGTTTTCTTGCTGGGCCTTGGCTCACGGGTGCTATATGGTGCAGGTAAAGGCAAGGGCAAGTTTGATCAGCCTTGATTGGAGAGCTCTGCGAGCGGAATGTACATAGCCAGCTGCTCAGCCGCCACGGTTAAGGTTTAAGCAGGGACGCGAGACCCAAAGATTGTCTATTTTTCCTTAGTATGGCTAACAATTGTTTATGTACTTTTTGAAGTCTGTAAACCTACTTTTAACTCTGTTTCTCTTGGGATCCCGTGTATAAACAGTTTGATTATATAAAATGAAACTTTTGAGACCAAACCCTTTTTTAACCCTAGCTCATACATGTTTAGTGACACGTTTTTAAACTAATGTCGTGATTAGCAAGTCTTGCACCTTTATAAGTGCACAGTGTAGCGGTCTTGGCTATCCAGGGCGTTACATTAGGTCCTCATAAGCATTATCATGTTCTTACTTGAACTTCTAGTTACCTTGCATGAGCCATGCACACATCTAGAGCATCCATTCTCTCCTAGGCCGAAACCCCTTCATAAAGTTCCCAAAATTATTCTTTTGATTCTAATCACAATTTACCAACTTAGCATGGTTCTAACATTAATATTAACTCATAAAGTTATTTAGGGTATTGGAAACGATTCCAAACCCTAATTTATGTGAGTGGTCGAACTTATCCATAACCACCAAGCAAAATCCTCACATGTTGCTAGTATACAATATTGCGTTAGTTACTTTACAACATGCAATATTAAAACACAAACCAAATTACCAACTTAGCATGGTTCTACCATTAATAATAACTCATAAATTTATTTAGGGTATTAGAAACAATTCCAAACCCTAATTTATGTGAGTGGTTGAACTTATCCATAACCACCAAGCAAAATCCTCACATGTTGCTAGTATACAATAATGCTTTAATTACTTTACAACATGCAATATCAAAACACACACCAAATCCCCAACACTTTTATTAGCCTAGCATGCATCAAATACTCACTCTCACAAATAAACAACATACCCAAAAGTTTACCTTGTTTAGTGATGGCAGAAATCCCAAGGCTTGTCTCCCATTTTATATGCTTCAAAACCCTTTAAAGATAACCACCATTCCTTAAGTTATACACTAGAATAACCAAACCATCAATGAACAATAGACTCACAAAAAACTTATTTTTCTTTGTGATTGACGAAACACTATTGTAACGCCCCAACTCCAGGGACCGCTACAGTGCACATTGCAAACAGTGCTAAACCCGCTAATCAAGTCATTTGGCCATAAATGTGTAACTAAGTATGATTAGCGGTTGAGGGATTAAAAATTTTGGTTAAGATATAACGTTTCACTAGAACGTTTACTGTATACATTGGGATCCCAAAAAAAATATAATTTCAGAGTCTATTACAAGAAAATATTTACAACAGGTCGTTCTAAGCGGCAAAACAGGGTTTAACCCTAGTTCCTCTTTCAAACCTCGCCCAAGTAGTGGTCGAGCAGCTGCATATGTACACGTCATCACCTAAGCTCTCCAACTCAAGGATGGTCCAGCTTTCTTTTGCCTTTACCTGCACCACAAAGCACCCGTGAGCCGAAGCCCAGCAAGAAAACTCATATGCTCATGAACAGTCATATCATGATATCAAATCATATCTGGCATGCCTAGCAATCTTAGCTTTATTCGAGCATGCAAATGAATTCAAACAATGTTGGGGTATCCAGAATAAGAAATCCTACCCTTCTGATTGGAGGACCCTCAAGTCACACCTAACCAGATGTGTGTCGCAACACTTGAGGTTCTGGTAAACCATGCTGAGTGACTGCCAAACAAGTCTCTAGGGGCTCAGATAAGAAATCTTGCCCTTCTGATTGGATGACCATCAAGTCAATCCTAATCAAATGAGTGTCTCAACACTTGAGGTTCTGGTAAACCATGCTGAGTGACTGACAAGCACGTCACTGTGGGGCCAGTGCCCATAGCCATATGACATAATACTCACGGGGCTCGCTGGCCCTGGCTCTAAATGGCTAGCCCTTGGCTAGACAAGTGCTTGGGGCTGGTGCCCATAGCCATGCATATGATGATCAAAATGATCATACAGAGCTCATAGCTCTGATCAGATGAGTGAATATCACTTGAGGTTTTGGTAAACCATACTGATTGACTGACAAACAAGTCCCTAGGGCCTCAGTGCCCATAGCCGTGTAACGATACCGTTACCTGGGCTTTCCTGCGATGGCTCTTATCAAATGAGTGACTGACAAGCACGTTACTGTGGGGCCGGTGCCCATAGCCATGTGACTTAACAGTCACGGGGCTTGCTGGCCCTGGCTCTAAATGACTAGCCTTTGGCTAGATAAGCGCTTGTTTATATTCATCGAACTTGAGGTCAGTCCTGCATTAATGCTCTTTGAGTCATTCAATGCAGAAGGTCGATTAGGTCTAATCGACATGTCTTGCGTTGAACACGCTAAGGCCGTCTTGACTAGTGAGTCAGCACAATGTGACCAGTGCCCAGTACCACTGCCGAACCTGACTAATGAGTCACAGCTTCACAGTTGATACTAACACCTTTGCCAATTCTGACTAGTTAGTCAGAGCCATGCACAAGTAAGCAATGCTATCAAACATATATCATATGTCACACATCCAAAGATGAGGCATTCAACATGCTTACTTAACAATTGTGAGCATAATAATGATCATGCACAAACACAGAGACTCAAGCTCTGACCACTCTCATATTCATCATTCATGGCATGCCCTAATCACATGTTTCTCGTGCATCACATGCATCACACTTAATCATCCAGCATGCCTCAATAATAATCATATGCAAATGAGCAAGATTGCTAAGCATTCATTATGCTATCAATGTTTACACTTAAACATCCAACATGCATCAATAATAGCCATGCATGTCACACATGGGGTGCAGTTTTCTTACCTTTGGTCCAAGCATAGGTTACCAACAAATGAGCCACAAGCACGATCCCGATTCCAAGCCTCTAGTGATAACCTAGTCACAACCACAAATGGTGATCCAATGAGTTTAAGTTCTAAAACCAATCCTTGAACTAAAACTTAGCCTCCAAGACATCAATCCTCACTAATCCGGGTAGTAGGAATGATCCTGAGGCCTAAAACCATGTTCCCGGGGTCAAAACACCCAAACGGGCTCAAAAGCCCGCCTGAACCACGGCCCTCAGCACACCCTGAAGCAAGCACCGCGGCGCCCAACACCAAGGCCCGCGGCGCCCAGCATGAGCAGAACAGGGCACCTGCTTCATCGAGCAAGGGCCGCAGTGCCCAAGAACAGGGCCGCGGCCCAACTTCGGGGCAGCCATTTTTCTTCGCTTTTAACCTTTCAAAACCTCCCAAAAACATGTCCAAACATTCCCATTCATCAAATAAAAGTTCCCAAACCTCCCAATGGTCCAAAACTTGAGGCTCAAACAACCTAAAAACTCAACGATTCACAAAATCCAATTCGAGCTTAAAAACTTTTAAAAACTTAAAACTTAAACTTGAATTACCTCCGATTGAGTTGTTTCCAACTAAATCCTCTGGCTAATAAGCTTCTAATTCTCCTTAGGATTGCTGTGCCTCGATCCTCGCTTGAATCTAAGTCCTAGAACTCAAGTTATCTTTGAAAACGCAATCGGGAGACGAAAAGGGAACTTTTAGGGAGAGAGAACGTACAGAACGTTCTTTTTATTTCTTAAAAGGTTACTTCAAGCTTAAGTAGCTTCCAATAAAACCTAATGCTCGGGGTCCCGAAAACACCCCCGGGGACATTATAGTCAAAACTTCCAGAATTTCCCCCTGGTCTTACTAACTCACAATTTATCACCAAATATTAATTCCCATTACCCAATAACCGGGTAATGCTCTAAATACCCCTTGACTTACTCCAAGTCAAGCTTAAATATCATTGTGACTTTCCCACTATCTTACCTCCTAGGATCGTCTTGTGCTGGGTAACACTGGCATAACCAAATAATAACAAAGCACCACGTCCATTTCACATATATGCCAAAAATGCCCGAAGTGGCCAAAATATGAAAATCACCCAATTAATCACAAATGGGTTCACATGCATATTTAATACACCTAAACATGCATATTATCATTAAATACCATAACAAATCAATTATGGCCATCCCGACCTCCTAATCAAGGTCCTAAACCTTATTAGGAAATTTGGGGCATTACAACTATGTTCCTCTCCTTTGTTTGTTTTTTTGTTTCAACAAGCCTAATCACCAATAGCCAACCTCCTTATTAGCTATGAACACTAGAGAGACAACTAGAAGAAGAAAAGAAATAAACTACTTACCTCTTGAACCCTAACTTATTCTTCTCCTTGGGGTTGTGATACGAACCACACCAACACTGTGATGAAACCCGACACCAAATATGGCAGCCACCAAGAACACACGAAATTTGGAATGGTAAACCGCGACCCTATGCTTAGCAAAGCACGAACCTTGGTATGAGGAAGACGCCACAAACGGGGATGGGAATCTGTTTGATAAGTCGGATTGAACGCCACAAGGGATACCCTTGATAAGTTCGGATAGTCTCTTCAAGAACTCAAGAAGAAATAAACTCACAATTTCATTCAACATAATCTGATTTTTTTCCAAATGTTTTCAAGGCATTATATAGCCGAAAATTACATCAAGACAAAAAAAAAATACTCTTTCTCTTGCTGTTTTGTTTTGAAATCCGAATTTTGCCTTGGGTTTCTCTTGTTCTTGTTGTGAAATCCGAAATTGGAATTGACTTCTCTTGTTCTTATTATTGTGCAATCCGAATTTGGCCTTGAGTCTCTATTGTTCTTATTGTACAATCCGAATTTGGCCTTGAAAACATTTGGAAAAATCAGATTATGTTGGCCTCATCTTCTTCTTTTCTCTTATCTTCTACAACAAATACTCATCCTCTCCTATTTATAAGCTCCCTTGGCCGTAACCCTATAAAGAGGAAAAATGAAATTTCTATTTTTCATTTGTTTCATTATTTTCTATAAATCCTTTTAATTAAATGGGAGACCTTCTAAAATTGAAAACCGTCATTTCTTCCTTTCCTTCTTGCCTTTCATGCCATCCCCTCCCCCTTTCTTTCTCTTCATTTCTTTTACTCCAAAATAAATCAATAATTATCCAAATTAAATCTCCCATAAATAGGCCATTAGAACAATCTAGAAAATCCATTAAGAATTCCCCTTTTTACCCAAATCATGTCCAAATACATAAATTTGTATTCTTTATTTTTCTTTTATTCCAAGAATTATATCATAAATCCTTTAGTCAACTCTCTCTTAAAGATAAATTATTCAAAATATTTCGAGAACGAATTTTCCCACCAATCATTTATGTCCAAAATAAAATAATACTCTTCAATATTCCCTTCTATTATTTTGGGCTCGATAACATAGTTAACCAAACAAAATAATAAAACCAAACTCTAAGGAAAAAATAACTCAAGCATCTCTATAATTTGAAAAATATCATACGACAAGTATTATTCAAATTATGCCACAAGCAAATAAGTAGATAAATAAATAACTAAAAATATACAACATAATTAATATCTATCGGATATTACATAAACTTTCCATTTTTATCAATAGAAATAATTAGTTAGTTTTTAAAATTAGAAATTTTTATTTCTATAAATAGAAATATTTTATTCTCGCTCACAACCTTTCAAATTATATTTGATGGCATCAAAACTTTTTTATTTTAAGGAGTGAATATTTTATTCTTATTTCCATAAAAAAGAATATTTAATTATTAATTCTAATAACTTTAAAAAAATCCTTACTTGACTTTATGACACCATTAATTTCAAATCAAATTTTTACTTTTAATTATATCAAATAAATAATTAAAAATTAAAATATGCCTTCTTTAATTGCTAAAGTTTCCCCAAAAGGAAAACCCTAGTTTCCTTGTAGCATCCTCAGCTCATGGTCAAGTGCACAACCTGTGTGCATGGTGCATGAACAATGCATGTAGCACACATAGGCCAACTACTTGCCTCACAACCAATAAGCAATAAGGTTGCACTAGTTCTACCCTGTAGCCATGAGGCTGCAGGCAACACATATGCTACTTCATGTGTGTGTAGGTAATGACCTCAGTTGTGAGCTCGCACCCTACACATGCATACACATGGCTAGCAAGATATGCCATGCATGTCTCCACATGTAGTCTCAGCCTTAAGCTCAAGAGTTATGTCCTGCACACCCCTAGATGTCAATCCAGTGGTATTAAGTGTTGGAGGAGAGTGAACTTACACCACCTATCTAGAAAGATTTTAAATTAAAAATTACAACACTGAGAACCAATAAACCAAGGGAGAAACCAAGTGTAATGCCCCAAATTTCCTAATAAGGTTTAGGACCTTGATTAGGAGGCCGGGAGGGCCATAATTGATTTAATATGTTATAAAATGAACATATGCATGTTAATGTGAATTATATTATTATATGATGACAAATGCATGTGTATGGGAGTATTTAAAATGATAAGGGCATTTTGGTAATTTGGCCTATTGGGTGCATATTGTAATATGTGAATGAGATCTCATTATTATGGAGATATATTCGAGCTATGCGGCATGAGACGGTCATATATAATGGATTAGCGGTTTTGTCATAACGGGGTCAATTTTGGGGTAATAGAAATGTTTATTTGGTGATAGATTGGGAATATTTGAGATCAGGGTGAAATTCTGGAACTTTTGACTATAGTGTCCCCGGGGGTGTTTTCGGGACCCGAGCACTAGGTTTTATTTAAGGTTACTTAAGCTTGAAGTAGCTTGACAGATAAGAACATACGTTAGAAACTTCTCGTTCTCTCTCAAAACAGTCTGTTTTACCGTTTGAGCCTTTTTGAGGAAATCTTGAGTTCTAGGAGTCGGAATCAAGCGAAGGTCGAGGCATAGCGATCCTAGGAAAGATTAAAAGCTTCTTAACTGAAGGATTTGACGAGAAACAACCCAATCGAAGGTAATCTAAGCTTGAAGTTTTAAGCTTTTAAAGTTTTAAAGCTTAGAATTGGACTTTGTTAATTGTTGAGTTTTTGGTTGGTTTGAACCTTGGGTTTTGAGGGTTTTGGAGTATTGGGAAGCTTAGGAACTTTGATTTGATGATTGGGGAATGTTTGGGTATATTTTTGAAAGATTTGGAGTGTTTAAAACGCGTTTGGGAATGGCCCAGGGTTGGGGGTCGCGGCCCTGTTCTTGTGCGCCGCGGCCCTAGTTCGAAGAAGCAGGTATCAGGAAGTGAGCCTTGCTGGGCGCCGCGGCCCTTGCCTCAGAGAACCCTGGGGGCCACGGCCCAAGGTGCTAGGGCCGCAGCCCTTGCCCTGTTTTCGCCCCGTTTGCTCGTTTTGACCCCGGGAACTTAGTTATGGGCCTCGGGAGTGTCCCTACTACTTGGATTAGTTTGGATTGATCTCTTGGGGGCTAGATATTGGTGTGGAACCTTTGATTATCATGTTATTAATGGTGTTCCATATATGGTTATGATTAGGTGACCTCTAAGGACTTAAAGGTTGATCGTTCTCAAGGATCGTTCTTATATTGGTACTAGCTCGAATCTGAGGTAAGAAAACTGCACCCTATGTATATGTGACATGCATGGCCATTATGGATGCATGTTGGTTGATTATTGAGCATGACATGCATGGCTATTATGATGCATGTTGATTGGCTATTGAGTATGACATGCATGGCTATGATTGATGCATGTTGGACGTTTAAATGTAAACATTGTTAGCATAATGAATGCTTGGCAAATCTTGCCCATTTGCATATGACTGTTTTTGAGGCATGCTAGATAATTAAGTGTGATGCATGTAATGCACGTGAAACATGTGATAGGGCATGCCATGAACGATGAATATGAGATTGGTCAGAGCTTGAGTCTCTGAGTTTATGCATGATCATGACTGTGCTAGAAACTGTTTAGTAAGCATGCTGAATGCCCTATTCTTGGATAATTGGTATATGATACATATTGATAGCATTGCTTACTTGTGTATGGACTGAATACAGAATCGACAAAAGTGTTAGTATCTGCTGTGAGGCTGTGACTTATTTGTCAGGCTCGGCAGTGTTACTGGACACAGGTCAGGAAGCGCTGACTTACTTGTCAGAACGGCCTTAGCGTGAATCACGCAAGCCAACAGAGATTAGATCTAATCGATTACTAGCATTGAATGACTCAAGGAGCATTAATGCCTGACCGACCCTGAGGGTCGATGAACAAACAGAGCTTGAAGGCCAGTGGCTTACCTATCATCCACTCTCTTGCTAGAAAACAGAGCCTGAAGGCCAGTGGCTTACCTATCATCCATTCTCTTGCTAGAAAACAGAGCTTGGAGGCTAGTGGCTTACTTAACAGCCACTCTCCCGCTAAAAGACAGAGCTTGGAGGCTGGTGGCTTACTTAACAGCCACTCTCCCGCTACAAAACAGAGCTTGGAGGCTGGTGGCTTACTTAACAGCCACTCTCCCGCTTGAATCATGTGATGCGCACCCATTGGTTTGAAAGCTTTATATTCAGTGTGATTATAATGATAATCATTTGATAATGTTTATGAAAAATGTTATGTTTTCTTGCTGGGCTTCGGCTCACGGGTGCTATGTGGTGCAGGTAAAGGCAAGAGGAAGCTAGACCATCCTTGAGTTGGAGGGCTTAGGTGATGACGTGTACATATGCGGCTGCTCGACCGCCACGGTCGAGGTTTAAAGTGGAACTAGGGTTGAACCCTGTTTTGCCGCTTAGAACGGCCTGTTGTAAATATTTTCTGTAATAAACTCTTAATTGTATTTTCGGGATCCCAATGTATATGTTAAACGTTCTAGTAAAACGTTATATCTTAACCAAAATGTTTAATCCCTAAACCGCTAATCATACTTAGATCACGATTTTGGCCAAATGTCTCGATTAGCGAGTTTAGCACTATTTACAAGGCACACCGTAACGGTCCCAAGAGTTGGGGCGTTACAACTTGGTATCAGAGCGAGCCAAGGTTTATGGTTCCTAAAGACAAGCTGGGCATGTACACTCATCACTAAAGATAGCTTCACTCAAGGAATGGTAATCATTTCTGTAGCTATGTGTATAGCTGTTTGAATAAAATGTGAATGCTTTACCTGTACATTGTATTAGGGAGCATGAGATTCTGATAGAGCCTGGCTCTTGACTATATGATTATATGCTCCGTGAATATTTATATGACTGTGATAATATGTTTGCCTGCTCCATGAATATATAATTGTGTTATTTGCATGCTGGGATTTGAGGCATGGTTTGAGTATTGGAAGAGCAGGGAATATGAGTAAAGTATGAATGCCATGGGCATGTTTGCAACACTGCAAGTAGACTATGATTGTGGTGTGGTAAGATTTATCCCGTGGGGAAAGCCCTTGATATGGTTATTGTGACTAATGGGTCAAGTTATTGACTGCAGATTGAATCAGCAGGTTTATATTCAAGGCAGGTTATGAGGCCTGGTGATAGTTATGCAGGGGCTGGGAGTTATAGCCAGGGTATTGGTTCTTCGTCTGCAACTCTGAATGTTCAGCAAACGCTTACAGATTTGCAATTAAGATCGCAGAGGCAGGAGGAAGAGATCAAGTATCTGAAGCACCAGCGGAGTCTGCTGGGGAGTACCTCTTCCTTTGCTATGCCAGGGGTGGCATCAGTTTTAGCTCAGCCTAGGGTTGAGAATATATGGGAATTTCTCTGTGGAAGATTCCTGAAGTTTTATCCTCCAATCTTTGAGGGAGGCCTAGATCCATTCAGAGCTGAGCAATGGATGGGCATGATCAGCTCCATTCTTAATAGTATGGGACTGGTGGGTCACGATAGGGTGATCTGTGCTACATGTGTATTGCGGGATGATGCCCGGACGTGGTGGGAGGTAATATCCCAGACACGAGACACAGCTGTGATGGACTGGAAAGAATTCAGGCAGCTGTTCAATGAGAAGTATTATTGTGATGTAGCTAAGACTGCCAAGATGAATGAGTTTCTGAATCTTGTTCAGGGTAATGCTTCAGTGACTGAGTATGTTACTGAATTTGATGAGTTGGCCAAGTTTTCCTTAAGCATGGTACCCACAGATATGGTTCGAAAGAAAAGGTTTATTCAGGGGTTGAATCCTGGAATAGTTCAGGGCATTAGAGTTGCCCCAGTGCATGAAGTCTCTACCTATGCTCAGGTGGTAGAGAAGGCTCTTGCTGTTGAGAGCATCAGAGATGAGGAAAAGAGTGCCATGAGGCATGGAGCCCAGATAGTGGTACCTCCACTTATTGGAGCAAGTAAGAAGAAAAGCTGGAAGACTCGTTCAGTATGCACACGGTGCAAGAGGCGTCATCTGGGAGAATGCCGAGCGAAAGTATGTTTCCTATATGACATGGTTGTACATCTCAAGAAGGATTGCTCAAGGCTAAGGGAGCTTGAGCATATGTGGATAGACAGCTCGACTCCAGCTCGAGTGTTTGTTCCAGGGCAGTCAGAATCTGAGACCGAGACTAGTTCGTCGGGGATGACAGGTTAGTCTTTTAGTTCTGAATTATGAATTATGCTGGTTGGTTTTGGTGCCATGCTTTTCCCTTGTTGTTGTATATAGAGAGGCATAGAGTTGCTATGCAGATCACATGGTTATGATGTGATGAGGAATGTAATACATTATTGGTAATCCAAGGGACGAGTTAGATTATGGAAAGGACTCATCGTTGGTTTAATGAGTTAGTTATGACTGGCTATGGTTGATCTAAGGTGTGGATCGGTTAAATAATTTTAGAACAGTTTTGAATAGCAAGGAAAGTATAGTAATTCTTGAGCTTGTGAGCAGAAAGTCTTGTGACAATTGGCACTGTGCATGGATTCAATATATTTATGATACCAGATGTAAGGGCTGAAGTTTGTGCAGAGAGGTGCATGAAGCTCTTAGCCAGTGTGGTGGATACCACCTAGATTGTGTTAGTGAGATCAAGACAGACTAGATTAGTCTGTGGGTTTTTAAATGTGTTATCAGATGGTCTGTTAGGACTTCTTCTTATAACAGGAAACTAGAATGGTGACTGGTTTAGTGCCAGAAGCAGAATGAGATGTAAACACAGTTTTGAGTGGCTCAGTGGGGTTGTAAGAATTAAAGAGTTAGTTGCTGAGTAAGATTGAATCCTTTAGGGTGGAACTTGGATCTGGTTATGACCAGTTAGAGATCAGAGTGAGAAAATTATGTAAAGGATTGTGCTTGTATCAGATTAGAGCACTGTGAGTGCTGAGTATATCTTGTGAATTGGGTTGATACTAAGTGTTTGTGAATCAGATGAATAGTGCATTCAAGGGTGGATTTGAATGGGGTTTGTGATCATCTTGGACGATGGTATAGTGGTGTTTTCTCTGTGGAGAATTGCCAAGAGTGAAAAGTGCCTTGGGGACAGGAGTGTCCATGAATTGGAAAGATACTTCAGGTGCCTTGGGAAGAAAGTGCTGGGTCTTTATAGACCAGGACCAGTTAGTGGGTTGTTATGACATCCTAGTGGCAGAGAAAAGGTGATTGCCTATGTAACATGTTGATTAAAGAATCAGTCCAGGACTGGATAAAGTTTCTGGCGGGCCGAGTGGCCAGTTTATTGTGTGAGATTATTATCTCAAGAAGGATAGAAAGGAAAGATAGTTGAGTGAGCCACAGACGGGCAAGATTGAATGGAAAGCTTTAGCTGGATTGGCTAAGGGTTGTGTAACGACAGACGTGGATTTATGGTGGTATAGAGATCGGACTTGGGATCCGATGGACAGTGAGATTAACTGGGAGATTCTGGATGAATCTCATGCTATTCTTTTATTCGTTTCATTCAGGCATCGTGAAAGGGTAACATGATATGGGAATTTTATAGTGATGGTCTGAGATGAATGGGCATATATCGAGGCATGTATAAAGTTCTTAACCTGTTAGCAGGTCGAGACATTGTATCAGGAAACAGCAAGGCCATTACAGCCTTTGGGTGTTTCATAGTGGGAATGAGTGAGCATCGCGATGGGTTTCGCGGTGGGATTCCCAGGTTGATGGATTGAAATGATTTGGCATTAAGTTATTGTGGACTGGTAGTCCAAGTGAGTCTAGTGTATCAGTAAGGACAGGTGAAAAGTATAGTTGATCTATATTTGAGTCTCTTTGTGAGAAGAATAGAGAGCCTTCGTGAACTCAAGGTCTATCTTATCAGATGAAGACTCTGATGTTACTTCCAGGTTATGGAAGGGTGAGAGAAGGCAATAAGTATATAAATAGAATTTTGTACAGATCGTTATTCTCGGACTGATGATAATCAGAGGGAGAATTGTCCAGAGTTGAAACGGTACCTTATGAGATAAGGTATGGCGGAACATGTTCATCACCTGTACATTGGAATGTGATGGGTGAGATGTTACATCTGGATCATGAGATGGTTCAGGGGACCATAGAGGTTACTAGAGGTTGGAGCAGGAATGCTCATTTCTCAGAATAAATGGAAAGTGATACTAAACTGAAAAGCAGGAACATGGAGTTCCAGGTAGGAAGTTATGTCTTCATAAAGAATCACCATGGTAAGGGGTGATGAGTAAAGGCAAGTTGAGCCTAGATTGGTATGACAGTTTAAGTCCTGGATAGGACTGGTCAGATTATCTTTTGGTTGGACCATAGTTTGGGTTCCGATAGTTGTACATTGTTTTGTGCATTTCCATGCAGTGGACATGGGTTGAAAGAACTCATGAGTTGAGTTATGAGATTTTGAGGAACAAAGTATACCTTGATTTAAGGTATGTTGCAGAAACAGTGAGGTCAAGAGAATGACCTGGGAAACTGGAATTGGTTGTGCGGAATTTTTATTCCGGGCTGTTCAGATAAATTTCGAGGACGAAATTTCTGTAAGGAGGGGATAGTTGTAATGCCCCAAATTTCCTAATAAGGTTTAGGACCTTGATTAGGAGGCCGGGAGGGCCATAATTGATTTAATATGTTATAAAATGAACATATGCATGTTAATGTGAATTATATTATTATATGATGACAAATGCATGCGTATGGGAGTATTTAAAATGATAAGGGCATTTTGGTAATTTGGCCTATTGGGTGCATATTGTAATATGTGAATGAGATCTCATTATTATGGAGATATATTCGAGCTATGCGGCATGAGACGGTCATATATAATGGATTAGCGGTTTTGTCATAACGGGGTCTGTTTACCGAGTTTTTCGGAAACGAATAACTAACAGAATAATAAAAAGGTAAGAACTGTAGAAATACTGAAATGTAACTAAACAAACAGTGTTTTTACGTGGTTCAGGCGTTAACAAGCCCTAGTCCACGAGTCGATGTTATTATACTTGGAAAAGGTTACAATAAGATGGCTGGTGCATAAGAACTTCACACACTCCCAATGTTTCTCTCGGGTTCTCTTGAAGAAGATGAAGCTAGAGAGATTTTTGTAGAGTTTTTGCTATGTGATCTCTCGGTCCCCCCCTTCTTGTAAAATAAAAGGGGCCTTTATAGCTAGGGTTTTGGATTAGGGTTTTTCTCCACGTACATGAGTCTTAATTACACCAGCCATAAATAGGGGATACAATTACTGTAGTCGCATGGCTACAAGACTCTATGTGGGTATATTTACGTGAAAGTATGGGGAACACACAAAGTCAGCCGTCTTTTCCAAGTTGTCAGCGGAACAGTAGGCGAAAAGGTACCTTTAGGCGTGCTGGGATGTGTGCGGCTTTGTCCTGACGGGCGTGTCAGGCGGGATCCTGTGTCAGACGGATATCATTCCAAATATGCCTTCTCCCAGACTCGACAGTTCGGTTTTGTTCTGTGCGAGGCACGGAACTGTTTCCGCGGAGACCACTTGAAGGGCCTCTCCTGGAAGGGGCCTCCCCGAGGGGTATCCTTCGGGAGTCCGGGAGAGTCAACGAGTTTCCGTGTTGTGCTTGCTTGGAAGAGTAATCCGGATATCAAACAGGGGAGGCGAAGCCTTTCTGTCCATCCGCGAGCTCTGGTCACCTACCGTGAAAGACATCGATAATTCTGCTTCCCCGAAGTCATCAATCTAAACGTTATCCGGAAATCTGGATAACATTTACCCCCCAAGGTCACGGAGCTTTGAGAGATCCGGGAGCTTGTACAATCAGTTTCTTAGACTAGGCGAGGGGGCACCTTCTGTGTTCCCGAAAAGGTTCCTTTTTCCCGCCTGAGTATTAGTATGAAAGAGAAAAGGAATTTCTTCTGTTTGAGACCAAGTACTCAAGTGCGGCAAGGATCACGTGTCATTCTGGGAATGGTTCTGCAACCAAGACGTGTGCGTGAGGCGACTGGTTGAGGATGCGTGCGTCAGTCATCTGACCAATGATTTGACGGTTTTTAATGGTACTCAGGGCCCGAGGTGGTGTAATGATGGGAAATAAATACTTTATTCCCATCCGAGGAGTCATAAATAGGACCGTCGCTTCCTCTCCAGCCGTCGGATCTGATGCACACGGAATGGGAAGAACGGGACCGTCCATTTGAGGAATTCGAAACGGCCTCTTCCCTGCTATAAAAACGAGGGAAAGGACCTTTCTTCCTCTTTACGCTTTCAGATTCTCCATCTTTAGGATTTTCAGATTTCCAAACCTCCGAACTCTCAGGCTTCCCAGCTTACGTTCCTCCGAACTTGCCGTTTCTTTTGGAAAGTATCTGGAAACTTTTCTTTTTGATTTGGCAGTGGGTTTATTCCCCGAAGTTCCTGGTTTGAATCGCCGTTTGTCTTTGCAGCTTTTACTTCTCGCGATCGTGCTGTGCAGTGATCCAGTCACTCCTTCAACCTCCACCTACCCGAATATCAGTAAGTATTTCTACTTTGCTCTTTCCTCCCAAACCTTAGGTTGCTGGTAGTTGTTAGAGTAGAGGTTTCTGCCATTATTGCTTATGTGCATGTGTGAATAGGGCTTTGGTAGGCATGTGATTGATTGTGAGTCGATAAGTAGCCTTTTCTGCGTGTTTTGGCGATTTGCGTTTGGAAAGTCGTCCCTTGTTTTGCTGTTTTAGGGCCTAAGCATGAACGCCTTTAGGGTGTCTTTCTCTGGAAAAACACTTCTTTTGGTGGGCTTAGGCTCGGGGTCTGAGTCTGGTTCCTTGCTGTCCTTCGGGTGGCATGGTGCCAATCCCTCGGCAAGCTCGGTGGGAGCCTCTCCAAGCAGTTTTCGGGGAGGGTCTCCCCGACGCCTTTGATACCACTAGGGTATGACAAGGGTGCTGACTGCTTAGAGTGTTTTCTTCTTTCTTTTCTTTTGTCCAGTGACGAACATCTCGAAGGAACAACTCCTTGCTGCGGGGGAGGCTGAATCTGCCCAAGAGAAGGGCTCTCCTGTCGCTGGTGGAAAGGGGAAAGGAAAGGCGAAAGCGGTCGCGGCTAGCCCACCAACCTCCAATAGTTCCATCTGGGAGATGGACCAAAAACCGAACCTTTTCAGGAATTATGGCATGCTGGAGCTGTATTCCTCTGAGGCAGGCCTGAAGAACATCCCAGGTCTGATGTGGCACCGTCTGTCGGTGCTGGGCGAGTCAGCTAGCCAGAGCCACGAGGGCTTTGGTGCCTGGAGCTGGGCACACATAGTGTGCGGAGCGCACTTGCCCCTAAGGAGTTACTTCGCCAATTTCTGTGTGAAGGCGGGGATTGCCCCCTTCCAGTTAATTCCTCCCAGCTACAAGCTCTTAGCGGGGTGGTTCATCTTTTGCAAGTCCCGGAGACTGGAAGCTCCTACCCCGGAGGAGGTGCTGTACTTTTATGGGTTGAAGTCTCAGCCTATGAGGGGTCACTCAGACAAGATGGGGTTTTACAGGCTAGAAAGGCACCCGGATGTGATGTGCCCCACTTGTCATACCGCGAGGGTTCCAGACCTCCGGGAATACTGGTTCCTGACGACTGGCTTCCCGCTGAAGAGGGTGCCAGCCCTATCTTTGGACTTCAAAATCCCTGGTAAGTGCTCCTTCTTTTCCTTTTCAACTTTGTTTCTTTGCGTTAGATTTGCCTTTTGGGAGGATCTCTAACGCTTGTATTTGATTTTTGCAGAAGTCGTTCCGCGGACACCTCGCTGCGCGGAGATGATAAGGAGGTCCAAGTTCTACGAAGGGCTCTCTGAGGAAGAGTTGAGAGTGGAGGGACTTGTGACCTCCGAATCGTTGAGGGAGTATGGGTTACTCGCCTCCTTCCAAAATATCGAGCCAGTAAGTGGTAGGGGGCAGACTCAGGTGTCGGCTGACATCCGGGAGCAGATTGCCCTGGAGCTGTCTAAGGTGATCACCCAAGCCGCTCGGGACGAAAATACTCTATCTCCTAGTTGGGCGGAGAGGTTCCCCGACCCCCAGCCGGAGGGAGAGGAGTTCGAGGCTCGCCACGCCGCGGCTTACCCTAACGAAGGGGCTCCGGGGGCTAGTTCCTCCGGGAGAGGTAAGACTAGTTTTCGATTGATCCACACCCCCAGCCTGTCTGAGGTTTCCCAGACCTCTCAGATGGGGTTTGATCCCCGTTTCCTTAGGCTAGATCCGCGTAGGATACCTTTCGACAGGTACTGTGATAGGGTAGATGAGCTCCTCTGGTGTCTGAGTGATGGTAGTCTGCCAGAAGGTGTCATCATGGTTGACCCTTCTTCTCTCAGCATGTTCTTCCCGGACTTCAAGGAGTACGGGAGCTTCCTGGAGCAGGAAGCGATGTTTTGTTTTGCTCGGGGAAGGCCATCCACGTTTCTCGTGCATGGTCGTCCTTTTCAAACTTTTCTTTTTCTTGTTTCTTGTTCCCTGCTGGCGGGCTTGCTTGTACTTTTATGTTGCTGATTGTCTTGTCTTCCGCTTATCTTCTTTCTCATTTCTTGTTGGTTCGTTAACCTTGCTTTGTACGTTTCTTGCAGAGAATCCCGAAGCCAAGATGTTGGGGAGGGTTACTTTGCTTATTAAGAAGGCTGCCACCAGCCAAGACCCGCCCACGGGGAAAGGACAGAAGACCAAGGCTGGTAGGGGAGGTAAGGCTGCCTCCCCCAAGAAGACAAGTGGCGAGGCGCAAGCGTCTCCGAGGGTAGAGAAGTCCCCTGCTGACGGGCCTTCCGAGACTATGATGGTCTCGAGTAGTAGTAGCGACGGGGAAGGGCTTGTGTTCCCTGTGAGGACAACTGGGGTGAGCAAGCGTCCCGGAGAAGATGCTGAGGGTGCTAAGAACAAACGCCTTAGACACTCTTCTCCCGGTCGAAGGCAACAACAACAGCAACGACAGCAATCACAACTACAACAACAGCAGCAACAGGAACAAGAGAGACAATCACCAACGCCGCAGCAGCAACAACAACAACATCCAAACCAGCAGCAGCAACAAGGGCAATTACCTCTGCTACCTCAGCAGCAAAAGCAACAGACCGGGGCCTTAATACCCCGGCTGCCTCCTCCTCCAGCCCAAAGGGGGTCCACCCTTCCGGGGTCTCCGTCTTCTCAGACAACCAATCTTCCCCTGCCTGGCCTGAAGTTCCACTTTCCGCGGAAGCCAACCAGTTTTCCCGCTGCCCTCCTGGAAGGTGTAAGACGAGCCGATAGTTTTTTGAAGAGGCGGCTAGAGGCGGAGAAGGCCGTTACTCAGGGAAGGGCAGATAACTTGTCTGCCGTGAAGAGAGCTGAGCTGGCCGAAGGGGTGAGATCTCCTCACCCGGCCGGAGCGGTTCTGGATGGTCCAGCCTTGGAGAAGAGGCTGGTGCCTAGGCTCGGACGTGCATTGGCGCCGTTCGGAGCTGAGATGATGGAGGACATGGCCCTGAGCTTATGCGAGCTCAATTCTGAGAAATGGGCCATCAGCAGCAGCAAGGACCCGCTGTTGCTGACACACGCTGTGAAGCAGCAACTGTCCGGGGTAAGCCGTCAGTTGTTATTTTTTGGGATCACCTGTCTTTTGGTCCTGCTTTAGCTCATTATGTTATCTTTCCTTGCAGGCCTCTATGATCGCGGAACGCTCGTTCCGGGAGGTTGGTGCAGCTCTGGTTCAGCTGGAGGAGAGCCAACTGGCTCGCCAGGCCTTGGAGGCGGAGAAACAGAAACTGACCCAACAGGCCTTGGGGGCTTCGGAGAAGATTGATCAGGCCCGGCGCACGGCTGAAGAAGAGGCGGAGAAGAAATATCTTGCCAAATATCAAGAGTACCGGGCCAAGGCAGAGAATGAGTTTAGACAGCGGTCGGATGGGATTAAGACCGAAAACTCCAAGCTCCGGGAAGAGCTGTCCCAAGCCAAGGTGGAGAAAGATACCCTGGAAGCCCGCTTGCAATCAAAGAACGATCTCCTCCTTAAGCGGCAAGAGGAATATTCCACTCTTCAGAGTAAGCTGCACGACGAGGAGCAACTCCATAAGAGGAGCAGGGATCTCGTGTCTATGCTTCAGTTGGGGCTCGCCGAGAAGGATAAAGAGATCGGGGCTTTGCAATTCACTGCCAGGGGGCATGTGACCGAGAAGCAATCCGTGCTGAACCAAAATAGGGAGCAGCGCAAGGCGATTGATTCTCTTAAGGGGGAGCGGGATGCCTCCAAGGCCGAAATGGAAAAATTGAGGGCCCAACTAACTGCCGCGGAAGCACAGCTGGCAACCTCCGAGGCGGAGCGGTTGAAGGAGAAGGAGGATGCTGAGGTGATACTGAACAGAACTATTGATATATCGCATGTGGTCCTCATGCATCAACTCTGGAAAGTGAACCCGGAGGTGTTAGGCTATCTGGGAGATGATGCCGAAGCCATGAGGGAGAAGCTACTCGTGTGGGATCAGGGCCCAGAGGCGTAGTCCAAACTTATAACATTGACGAACGTGCTGAAGCTCCTGAGGCGGGAGATCCCGGAGAGGCGGGGACCTCTGAACCTTCTCATGACCAAATCCCTCCTTCCAATGAGCCGACTCCGCCAGCCTCAGCTGAAACAGATGCCCCCGAAGCTGCGGTCGTGGACGCTGTAGTTACCCCCAATGCTTGAAGGGGTTTTATCTTTAATTGTTTTTCATTTTGAGTTTTTCATTGCGGACATTTTTGCCATAATCATAGCATTCTCCTTTCTTTTCTGCCGAGTTCTTTATTTATCTTTGCGCTTAGGGTAGACATTTATACGGTAGAAACTGTTGTAGGGGCGTATGGGGTTTTGGTTCCAACGGCCAAAACTTATGCACTTCCCACTTGAAGCTTTAACGGATGATGTCTTTCCCCACGTAGTTTCTAGGTTACGAAGGTTTCCTGGTTCCAACGGCCAGGCTCCTTTCACCGTACTTTATCTTTCCTGAGGCAAATAGCCAATCCCGGGACTTGTAGTTATACTGTTCGCTGGGATTGCTAAGGTGAGTCGTTCCATTGTTTGGAACGGGAGTTCTTTTGGTGAGCGTCGCTAGACTTAAGGTTAGATCTTTGCGAAGCAAAACTAACTGTTGTTGCGAACCTCATGGTGGCTGGCTTCAGGGACCTGGCATGGAGCCCTGCGAGGCTAGATCCGCGCGAAGCAAAGCTTTAGAGCGCTCGCGGATCTTGCCATCTTTTGCCTTGCGGGATCCGGAGCTGGAGCATGCGAAGCAAAGCTTTACAGTGCTCGCGGATCTTGCCATCTTTCGTCTTGCGGGACCCGGAGCTGGAGCTTGCGAAGCAAAGCTCTACAGCGCTCGCGGATCTTGCCATCTTTTGCCTTGCGGGATCCGGAGCTGGAGCATGCGAAGCAAAGCTTTACAGTGCTCGCGGATCTTGCCATCTTTCGTCTTGCGGGACCCGGAGCTGGAGCTTGCGAAGCAAAGCTCTACAGCGCTCACGGATCTTGCCATCTTTCGCCTTGCGGGACCCGGAGCTGGAGCTTGCGAAGCAAAGCTCTACAGAGCTCGCGGCGAATTCTGCAAAGGACTTGTCAAGGAGTTGGGGGTGTTTTGGCGTAGCTCTATGAACGTGCCTCAACCCCCAGTCCCGTCCATCGCTGGGCTACACAAGAGATAATTCTTATGATACATAATGGCAGGCATTTTCGTGGCAATTTTCACTTAAGCACATAATGCACATATGACACGTAATGCAAGCATGTTCATGGCAACAAATAAACCTAAGCTTAACAATTAGAGCAAAACAATTTAAAAACTTCAAACACAATGCTAGCACATAAGTGGTGTTCTGTGTACGTTTTGTTCAAGGGGCGTATGGCTAAGCCTTAGCCATGTATACCCCCCAAGTGAGCGTGGGGTCCGGACGTCTCCGGACCGCGTGGTCACTTGTTAAAACGCAGCTTTGAACATAGGGATAAAAAGTGCAGTAAAAGCGGAGTGAATCCCTCCGTGTTTCATTAGAATAGCCTGCTAGGCGTTAGTTTTACAACAGGGAGGATTATTTCCACATTTTTCACTTTTGTTATTTTCACCAAGGACTTCCGACTGGATGGTCCGGGGCCTACTGGTAGTAACGGCGGAGGTGCTGCGCGTTCCAGGCGCGCGGGACTTTAGATCCGTCGAGTCTCTTTAAGTGATACGTCCCATGGCCCACTTTTTCTTGGACTTCGTAGGGGCCTTCCCAGTTGGGTCCGAGGACTCCTACTCTCGGATCCTGCGTAGCAGGAAATACTCTCCGTAGGACAAGGTCCCCAACTTCGAATGCACGGCTCTGGACTCTCATGTTAAAGTGTCGGGCTATCTTGCCTTGGTACATTTTTAGTTGGACCTGCGACTGCTCCCGGAGCTCTTCGATCATGTCTAAGGACTCCTGGAGGAGGGCATGGTTCCGGGTAGGATCGTAGGTGTCTTGCCTGTGAGAGGGGATCATAGCTTCTACTGGGATGACGGCCTCGCAACCGAAGGTCATGGAATAAGGCGTGTGCCCCGTCGAAGTTCTCTCTGTTGTGCGATAGGCCCAAAGTACCCGCGGAAGTTCTTCCGGCCAGTGAGCCTTGCAGGCTTGGAGTTTTTTCTTCAATGTGGTCTTTAATATTTTGTTTACAGCTTCCACTTGTCCATTAGCCTGGGGTCTGGCGACTGCGGAAAAGCTTTTGATAATTCCATGCGAAGCACAGAAGTTCGTGAAGTGTTCACTGTCAAACTGCTTTCCGTTGTCGGACACAATTTTCCGTGGAAGCCCAAAACGACACACTATATTCCTGATGACAAAATCCAGTGCTTTTTTAGATGTGACCGTGTTCATAGGTTCAGCTTCAGCCCATTTGGTGAAGTAGTCTACCGCGACTATGGCGTACTTCACTCCACCCTTTCCAGTGGGGAGGGAACCTACTAGGTCAATGCCCCAAACGGCGAACGGCCAGGGGCTGGTCATTAGGGTAATTTCCGTAGGCGGCGCTCACGGAACCTTGGCGTACCTCTGGCACTGCTCACACTTCCTGACATAATCCACACAATCCTTCTTCATGGTGGGCCAGAAGTATCCTTGTCGAAGGATTTTTTTGGAGAGGCTCAGCCCGGAGGTATGATCGCCACAGAAGCCTCCGTGAATCTCATGGATGATGGTGCTGACTTCGGTTCCGGCAACACACCTAAGGAAGGGTATGGACAACCCCCTGCGGTAAAGCTTTCCATCCATAACCACGTATCGGGGGGCTTGATACTGGAGCTTCCTTGCGTCAGCTTTATCAGTGGGGAGTTCTCCGGTGGTGAGAAATCTGAGGATGGATCCTATCCAGGAGTGGGAATGGTCGATGATGGCGTTTATCCTTCGCGTCTCAGTACTGGGGGCTTCTAAGTGCCCGATGGGGACTAAGCCATACTGTTCAATCTCCGGGTCCGTTGCAAGCTTGGCCAGCGTGTCCGCGAGTGAGTTCTGGTCCCGGGGGACCTGGCGGATTTGGTAGCCTTTGAAATGCTGCAGTAGGTCGCGGGAGAGAGACACGTAGGCAGCCATCCTTTCGCCTTTCGTCTGGTACTCCCCGGATATTTGGTTTACCACAAGTAGGGAGTCGCTGTACACTTCGATTTTTTGGGCTCCGACTTCTCTGGCCAGTCGTAACCCAGCTAACATGGCTTCGTGTTCTGCCTCGTTGTTGGATGCTGGGAATGCGAAACGGATGGCGCTCTGGAGCTGATGCCCTTGGGGAGATATTAGGATGACCCCCGCTCCAGCTCCTTTTTCATTTGAGGCTCCGTCTACGTAGACCTTCCAAGTGGGAAGTTCCGGGACAGGATCTTCTGGGAGGTCATTCATTCCCGAGCACTCCACAATAAAGTCCGCGAGAGCTTGACCT
This sequence comes from Humulus lupulus, assembly GCF_963169125.1. NCBI lineage: Eukaryota > Viridiplantae > Streptophyta > Magnoliopsida > Rosales > Cannabaceae > Humulus > Humulus lupulus. Next base: position 152,831,802 of record NC_084794.1, on the reverse strand, counting down.
TTTATGGAAACACGCGGTTGGTAGTGGACGTCGAACTGGCTTAGTTCCATGGCCCACTTAAGCAATCTGCCAGAAGACTCGGGCTTCTGCAGGACTTGTCGAAGAGGGTGGTTGGTGAGTACTTTGATGGTGTGCGCCTGGAAATATGGCCTCAGCTTCCGTGAAGCGATCAGCAAGCAGAGGGAGAGTTTCTCGATCATCGAATATCTGGACTCGGCGTCCAATAACCTCTTGCTTACGTAATACACAGGGAGCTGGATACGGCCATCTTCCCGGACGAGAGCGGCACTTACTGCGTGCTCAGTCACAACTAGGTATAAGAACAACGCCTCTCCTTCGACCGGTTTGGACAGAATGGGGGCTCGGGTTAAATGTTCTTTGAGGTGTTGGAAGGCCGCTTCGCATTCGGGGGTCCACTCGAACTTCTTGTTCCCTCGCAGAACATTGAAGAAGGGGATACACTTGTCGGTGGCCTTGGATATGAAGCGGCTGAGAGCAGCTATCCTTCCGGTAACGCTCTGGACATCCTTATGCTTCCGGGGGGAAGGCATATCTATGAACGCCTTTATTTTCTCAGGGTTGGCTTCCACTCCGCGGGAGCTGACAATAAAACCGAGGAACTTCCCAGACGAGACCCCGAAAGTACATTTCTTTGGATTTAGTTTCATCCCGTACTTTCGGATCACGGCGAAAGCTTCCTCAAGGTCGTTACTGTGGTCCCCGGAGGTCTTGGACTTTACCAACATGTCGTCCACGTACACCTCCATGTTCCTCCCCAGTTGGTCCTTGAACATTCTGTTTACCAGACGCTGGTAAGTCGCCCCAGCATTCTTCAAACCGAAAGGCATGACCACGTAACAGTAGACACCCTTATCCGTGAGGAAGCTGGTGTGTTCCTGGTCCGCGACATGCATCTTGATCTGGTTGTATCCGGAGTACGCATCCATGAAGGATAAGAGTTCGTACCCGGAAGTAGCGTCCACCATCTGATCGATTCGCGGGAGAGGGAAACAATCTTTCGGGCAGGCCCTGTTTAGGTCCGTGAAGTCAATGCACATTCTCCAGGACCCATCGGGTTTCGGGACCAGAACTGGGTTGGCCAACCACACGGGATAGTGCGACTCCTGGAGAAAGCCTATGGACATCAATTTGTCCACTTCAGCTTTGACGGCTTCGGCTCTCACTGGGTCCAGCGGCCTCCTCTTTTGGCGAATTGGAGTTGCAGCTGGGTCTATGTTGAGTGTGTGGCACGCAACATTGGGATTAATCCCCGTCATATCAGCGTGGCACCATGCCAGGATATCCTGATTATCCTTCACAGTGGCCACGATCTTATCTCGAACGGCCGACGGCAGGTTTTTCCCCACCTGAATGACCTTGGTGGGTTCTCCCGGATTGAGGATCACCTCTTCGACTTCCTCCATCGGCTCTATTGCTTTCTCGATTCCCACTCTTGGGTCGAGTTCGTCAAAGTATGCCTCCTGAGCACCCCTAGTTTCTGGCAATACTTCCCCCAAAGGAATGGCAGCAAACATCTCTCGGACCGTGTAGACAGCTCGGACGGAGACGTTATAACAGCTCCGTGCACTTCTTTGGTCTCCTCGGAGGGTGCCAATACGCCCATCGTCGCAGGGAAACTTCAAGCATAAGTGACGTATCGAGGTTATGGCCCCATAATCGATCAGGACCGGTCGGCCTAAGATGGCATTATACGCCGTGGGGCAGTCGACCACCACGAATGTGCTATGCTTGAAGGCACAAGCGTCGCTTTCTCCTCTGAGGGTGACTGGAAGTTGAATTTTGCCTAATGGCATGAGTGCGTCCCCATTGAAACCTTGAAGCTGGATGGGGCATGGGGCCAGGTCCGTCTCGGTCAATCCGATCGCGTGGAAGGCCGCTTTGAAGAGGATGTTCACGGAGCTTCCGTTATCGATCAAGATCCGTGAGACCTTCTTATTGGCAATCTGGGCTTCCACCACGAGGGGATCGTTGTGGGGGAAGTGTACATGTCGAGCATCGTCCTCCGTGAAGGTGATGGGAAGATCCATCATTCGGGGACGTTGAGCAGGTGATTGGACCAAGGCGCACATCTCCTCGGCGTGCTCTAACTCCCTCAAGTACCTCTTCTGGGAGTTGCGGGTGCTTATGGCAAGGTGTGGTCCTCCGGAAATGGTGGCGACGTGTCCGTCAACGGGTGGCGGAGCAAGGCCGGGCGGATATGGGTTGCCTGGTCCTGGAGCCAACAAGGCAATGGGCGCCGGAGCAGGTGGAGGAGGAAGTGCTGGGAACTGAGACCCGGGAGCTTGGGGGTGACCGGCTCCAGGAGCGCTAGCGGCCCCCCTCTGTCCCGGGGAATATGCAGCTCCGTGAACTACCCCCTGTCCGGGATAGATTATGGGTATTCTCACCCACTGACCGAGGTGTCCCGCTCTTGCCAGGGACTCAATCTCATCCTTCAGCTGAAGGCACTCATTCGTGGTGTGCCCCACGTCTCTGTGGAACTCACACCTCTTATTGGAGTCTCGCGGACGCCTTCCTCCGTGAGACACTTTCGGGGGCTTCCTGTAGTTGACCATATTACAGGTCGCCCGATAGACATTCTCTCGCGAGTCTATCAAACTGGTATATTCCGTGAACTTGGGCTCATAGTCCTTTCGGGGTTTCTTTGAATGGTCTCCCCGGTTGGAGTTTCTTCCGCTTCGCTTGCTCCGCGATTGGCTCAAACTTCGTTCCGGGGCATCTGCTTGCGGCTGCGGCATGCTAGGAGCGATACTACATCCGGTTTGTACTGCTCCATACCCAGAGAAATGGGTTTGACCCGGCGTCTGAGCATACGCGGAAGGCCCATACACACTCGGAGTGAATCGGGCTCCTGGAAGCGTGAGGACTGGTGCAGGAGCTTGCGAAGCAAAGCTCGGCGCAGTCACGGAAGGGGTTGGAGCCGGGGGAACTCCAAAGGCTTGCTGGTAGGCATCCTCAAGGTTGATGATTCCCTGAGCTTTTGACATGAATTCGGACAGGGTTTCTGCCCGTCTCCTTTGCATTTCCCCCCATAGCAGGGAGCCGACAGTAAGGCCCGATTGAAGGGCGATCAGCTTCATGTCATCACTGACCTTGGTTTTTGCAGCAGCTTCCATCATTCTCTGAATGAAAGCTTTGAGGTTCTCAGTGGGTTGCTGCTTGATGTTGGTTAAGGAACCAACCTCCATGTCGTGGTCGCGGGCAGCAATAAACTGCCTCCTAAACGCGGACTGTAGCTCCTTCCAACTGTGGATTGATCCGGGAGCTAATCTTTTCCACCAGTCCTCCGCGGACTTGGTAAGGGTGAGTGAGAAGCACATGCATTTGGCGTCCTCACTAACACGCGCCACTTGCATCATTTTATTGTATTTAGCTAGGTGGGTACGCGGGTCTGTCCTCCCATCATATAACTCTATGTGAGGCATTTTGAAGTTATCCGGGAGGGACGTTTCCGCGATCCTCCTAATACATGGTTCCGGGTCTTCCTCCTCAGAATCTGACAGGGCCCCACTTTGCTTCCGGACCAGCTTGGTCAAGGCAGCAATCTGTTCCTCGAGCCTCTTCGTATCACTTTCCGGGAGGTCACGTCCCCGGAGCTTGTCATTAATATGATTTCGGAGGTCATCTCCGCGAGGCCGGGCCTTTTCCCCTTTGGCCTTTTCATACTTGGCCTCCAACCTTCTTCTTAGGTCCACCGTGGACCAGCTATCTTCGGAGTGCGAGTTCGCAGCCCGACCGTCCTGATTGACGGAATCACTGGGGCGGTTGTTCCTTCCCCTAGGCCTGGGTGCCTTAGCACCGGGCCCTTTAGGCACAGAGTGCCCCCTTGGGGCTGAAGGACGTCTGGGCTTAGGAGCGCCAGAGACCTTCTGCGCGCGGGGGGGGCAGTCGGCCTGGTGATTCACGCCTTTAGGAGGTGCAGGGGCGTCAGCGCGCACAGGCTCTCCAACTTTTTCTTTGCCCTTGTTAGGGGCGGCTTTGGATGGTCCAGCAGCGGGTGGATCCGGCATGGGGGCATCAGCCCCACCTCGAACAGAGGCATCCTCGTCCGAGTCGCCTAGATCTCCGAACTTACTTTGGAGGCGTTCCATCATGCGTTGCATTCTTTCGGAGACGCGCTCCTGCTCAGCAAGCTTGGCCTTAGTGGCCACCAGTTCTTCGGCTACTTGGACCAGTTCTGGGTCCTTCTCATAGTAGCAGCCGTCCTTGTAATAACCGTCTTGGACATACTCTTCTTCGTCTTCTAAGTATGTTGTATCTTCGGTACTGACCTGATCCTGGCGGGATGTCGGGTCTTCACCTCGGTAGTCTAAGGGTTCGCTTTGCACCACATCTTCCATCACGGTATCGGGGTTGACCGTAGCATTTTTGTCAACAGCGGATTTTCGCGTAGTCACCATCTCTTTAGTACGAAGTGAATACAAAAAACGTACACAGAAAAAGAGCTGATTAACAACTTCCTACAGCTCTCAATGAAAGCACCAAAATGTTTACCGAGTTTTTCGGAAACGAATAACTAACAGAATAATAAAAAGGTAAGAACTGTAGAAATACTGAAATGTAACTAAACAAACAGTGTTTTTACGTGGTTCAGGCGTTAACAAGCCCTAGTCCACGAGTCGATGTTATTATACTTGGAAAAGGTTACAATAAGATGGCTGGTGCATAAGAACTTCACACACTCCCAATGTTTCTCTCGGGTTCTCTTGAAGAAGATGAAGCTAGAGAGATTTTTGTAGAGTTTTTGCTATGTGATCTCTCGGTCCCCCCCTTCTTGTAAAATAAAAGGGGCCTTTATAGCTAGGGTTTCGGATTAGGGTTTTTCTCCACGTACATGAGTCTTAATTACACCAGCCATAAATAGGGGATACAATTACTGTAGTCGCATGGCTACAAGACTCTATGTGGGTATATTTACGTGAAAGTATGGGGAACACACAAAGTCAGCCGTCTTTTCCAAGTTGTCAGCGGAACAGTAGGCGAAAAGGTACCTTTAGGCGTGCTGGGATGTGTGCGGCTTTGTCCTGACGGGCGTGTCAGGCGGGATCCTGTGTCAGACGGATATCATTCCAAATATGCCTTCTCCCAGACTCGACAGTTCGGTTTTGTTCTGTGCGAGGCACGGAACTGTTTCCGCGGAGACCACTTGAAGGGCCTCTCCTGGAAGGGGCCTCCCCGAGGGGTATCCTTCGGGAGTCCGGGAGAGTCAACGAGTTTCCGTGTTGTGCTTGCTTGGAAGAGTAATCTGGATATCAAACAGGGGAGGCGAAGCCTTTCTGTCCATCCGCGAGCTCTGGTCACCTACCGTGAAAGACATCGATAATTCTGCTTCCCCGAAGTCATCAATCTAAACGCTATCCGGAAATCTGGATAACAGGGTCAATCTTGGGGTAATAGAAATGTTTATTTGGTGATAGATTGGGAATATTTGAGATCAGGGTGAAATTCTGGAACTTTTGACTATAGTGTCCCCAGGGGCGTTTTCGGAACCCCGAGCACTAGGTTTTATTTAAGGTTACTTAAGCTTGAAGTAGCTTGACAGATAAGAACATACGTTAGAAACTTCTCGTTCTCTCTCAAAACAGTCTGTTTTACCGTTTGAGCCTTTTTGAGGAAATCTTGAGTTCTAGGAGTCGGAATCAAGCGAGGGTCGAGGCATAGTGATCCTAGGAAAGATTACAAGCTTCTTAACCGAAGGATTTGACGAGAAACAACCCAATCGAAGGTAATCTAAGTTTGAAGTTTTAAGTTTTTAAAGTTTTAAAGCTTAGAATTAGACTTTGTTAATTGTTGAGTTTTTGGTTGGTTTGAACCTTGGGTTTTGAGGGTTTTGGAGTATTGGGAAGCTTAGGAACTTTGATTTGATGATTGGGGAATGTTTGGGTATGTTTTTGAAAGATTTGGAGTGTTTAAAACGCGTTTGGGAATGGCCCAGGGTTGGGGGTCGCGGCCCTGTTCTTGTGCGCCGCGGCCTTAGTTCGAAGAAGCAGGTGTCAGGAAGTGAGCCTTGCTGGGCGCCGCGGCCCTAGATGGAGGGCGCCGCGGCCCTTGCCTCAGAGAACCCTGGGGGCCGCGGCCCAAGGTGCTAGGGCCGCAGCTCTTGCCCTGTTTTCGCCCCGTTTGCTCGTTTTGACCCCGGGAACTTAGTTATGGGCCTCGGGAGTGTCCCTACTACTTGGATTAGTTTGGATTGATCTCTTGGGGGCTAGATATTGGTGTGGAACCTTTGATTATCATGTTATTAATGGTGTTCCATATATGGTTATGATTAGGTGACCTCTAAGGACTTAAAGGTTGATCGTTCTCAAGGATCGTTCTTATATTGGTACTAGCTCGAATCTGAGGTAAGAAAACTACACCCTGTGTATATGTGACATGCATGGCCATTATGGATGCATGTTGGTTGATTATTGAGCATGACATGCATGGCTATTATGATGCATGTTGATTGGCTATTGAGTATGACATGCATGGCTATGATTGATGCATGTTGGACGTTTAAATGTAAACATTGTTAGCTTAATGAATGCTTGGCAAATCTTGCCCATTTGCATATGACTGTTTTTGAGGCATGCTAGATAATTAAGTGTGATGCATGTAATGCACGTGAAACATGTGATAGGGCATGCCATGAACGATGAATATGAGATTGGTCAGAGCTTGAGTCTCTGAGTTTATGCATGATCATGACTGTGCTAGAAACTGTTTAGTAAGCATGCTGAATGCCCTATTCTTGGATAATTGGCATATGATACATATTGATAGCATTGCTTACTTGTGTATGGACTGAATACAGAATCGACAAAAGTGTTAGTATCAGCTGTGAGGCTGTGACTTATTTGTCAGGCTCGGCAGTGTTACTAGACACAGGTCAGGAAGCGCTGACTTACTTGTCAGAACGGCCTTAGCGTGAATCACGCAAGCCAACAGAGATTAGATCTAATCGATTACTAGCATTGAATGACTCAAGGAGCATTAATGCCTGACCGACCCTGAGGGTCGATGAACAAACAGAGCTTGAAGGCCAGTGGCTTACCTATCATCCACTCTCTTGCTAGAAAACAGAGCCTGAAGGCCAGTGGCTTACCTATCAGCCACTCTCTTGCTAGAAAACAGAGCTTGGAGGCTAGTGGCTTACTTAACAGCCACTCTCCCGCTAAAAGACAGAGCTTGGAGGCTGGTGGCTTACTTAACAGCCACTCTCCCGCTACAAAACAGAGCTTGGAGGCTGGTGGCTTACTTAACAGCCACTCTCCCGCTTGAATCATGTGATGCGCACCCATTGGTTTGAAAGCTTTATATTCAGTGTGATTATAATGATAATGATTTGATAATGTTTATGAAAAATGTTATGTTTTCTTGCTGGGCTTCGGCTCACGGGTGCTATGTGGTGCAGGTAAAGGCAAGAGGAAGCTAGACCATCCTTGAGTTGGAGGGCTTAGGTGATGACGTGTACATATGCGGCTGCTCGACCGCCACAATCGAGGTTTAAAGTGGAACTAGGGTTGAACCCTGTTTTGCCGCTTAGAACGGCCTGTTGTAAATATTTTCTGTAATAAACTCTTAATTGTATTTTCGGGATCCCAATGTATATGTTAAACGTTCTAGTGAAACGTTATATCTTAACCAAAATGTTTAATCCCTAAACCGCTAATCATACTTAGATCACGATTTTGGCCAAATATCTCGATTAGCGAGTTTAGCACTATTTGCAAGGCACACCGTAACGGTCCCAAGAGTTGGGGCGTTACACCAAGTACAAACCATAAACAAAAATCAAAATATACACAAATCATAGAACACCAAATCCTTATAGATAACACTAATTCAAACTTCAAATTTGGGGAAAAAACACTAAAATACTCATACACATGGAGTATCACTATCCAAATTTTCTATATCCTAGCCCACCATTGATGGTGGTGGCACTTTCTAAGAGGAAGGAGAATTGGGATTGAACAAGCCTTTGAAATTCATAGGACAATCACTTTCTTGATGAATTTCTTGGAGAAAACTAATGATCTTAGAGAGCTAGAGAGAGAGAGAGCCTAAAAAGAGAGTTAGGAAGGGTGATGAAGACTTTAAAACTATAAAAGACCCATTTTATAGTGTAGGCACCATCATTAAGTCTAACCAATAAGATTTTTGCTATTAAATACACCATTTGGAGCTTAAAAGACATTATATGAACTAGATAAGCAACATGTCACCTGTTTCCCAATAGTATTCAATGTGTCTCCTATAGCGATTCCTTGTTTTTAAGCTTGGTGTGTGACGTGTCGCCTCTTGAGAGGCGACACATTTCTTCTAGGCCTATTCTACTTCTCCAAAAGTGCTAAAACACCTCCATATATCCCCAAACCTTTTGGGCATGATTAGATACCTCATATTACCATTTTAGACCCAAAAATATAATCGTTGGATGCCTATAACTCAAACTCAAATTTCACACCTTCATTATGTGAAATCGTTAAGATTTTTACACCAACTTATGCAATACCACCTAGGCTTTGTACTTTAACCAATACAACTTAGGCTTTGTATTTTAACCAATCCTAACAATCTCTCACTTGGTTAAATACAAACCTCCATCTCTAGCTCAGAAATGCTATTGGTGCCTAAAATAAAGTGTCTTTCGAATTAAACTGTACCTTAGTGAAAGTACTACAAATCCTTATCTAAATCATTGGTTGTTTAAAATCTTGAACCAAGTATTCCCATTATACGACTGGTAATACCTCACACACCTCTACTTGAATATTCATTTTCACATTTTTCTTGATTAGCACTAATATGGCCATGTGCTCATCCATTTATGAACTTTATGGGGAGAAACTCCAACTCCAATGAGAGGTGACACCACCTTTAAGTTCACATATGTGAAATTATTACAACATCTTTGCTACCTTTAAAGATGCTTGTTGCACTCAACTAAAATTTATTGAAAGCCTTTAGATTTATCCCTCACTCGGTACCAACCAACATTAACCATCTTAGATGGAACTCATAATTGTTTAGTGTTGAAAACTATGTACTTATTGATAACATGTTCTTACCCATTGAACTATACACTTGATGTTTAAAAAATTTGCATTGGGTTGCCATAATTGGTTTATCTCTTATTCTAAGAGTTTCAGTCACATCCCTCTAGATGTAGAAATTACTAACCTTCTTACAAAAGGTTTTATAAATGGATATGCTAAGTTATTAGTAGTCTTAACATATGAGATAGATATGATTCTATCTTGAATAAATTGTCTCACATACTCATTTTTTAGAACTATATGTCTAGACTTCTGATATACACACTACTATATGCTCTAGTAAGAGTAGCTTGACTATCGCAATGAATTAAGATCGTTGATACCATATCTACGGTAAAAAGAATATTCAAGATGAGATCTTTCGACCACCTATCTTTGTCGATTGCCACTAGATCTATAAACTCGACCTCTATGGTTGAGTATGATATACAAGTTTCTGTCTTAGAGCCCCAATAATGGCACCTCCTCTAAGTGTACACACCCAACCGATGGTTTAGAGATTGTCTCCCACACTCGATATCCAACTTGCATCAGAAAATCGTTCAAGTATCTTAGGAAGCTTTGAGTAGTGAAGGCTAAGTTCTTTGATATGCTTAAGATACCCTAGAACTCCCTCAATAACTCTCTAATGCTTGATACTAGGGTTGCTTGTAACCCTATAATAATGAGCGGCATACTTTAGGCTCCCTATTTTACGCATATCTAGTTGAGCACCTCTTCCTCCATTATTTTCAAGCTTCATGTTTGAATTGAATGGTGTATTTTACCTTTTTATTTTGAGATGACTAAATTTGTCAAGCACTTTCTCGACATAATGGGCTTGGCTTAAAGCATAATCATCCAATCAATTTCTTCAAACCTTGATACCTAGTATGATATTAACCTCTCCTAAGTCCTTCATCTTAAAGGTAGAAGATATAAACCTCTTTATTCCTATTATTGCTTTCATATTATTACTTTAAATCAACATAATGTTAATTTGAAAAGATCGCATCAGATGCGCAGCAGTAGTTTTTAAACGTTTATTTGTTTACCAAAATAACGGTAGGTTCCTATACATTATATACATTAAATCAAAGCCTACGCAATACGTATCTATACCTCTTGTAGCATATCAAGTGTCCTCATTATCTTTTAGTACAAAATAACAATCATCCAATCCTTGCTATATGATAGTTGAATCCACATCACGATATTTCAAGCCAATCCTCAACACACTAGAACGTGTGTGGAAATGTAGGATGGTATAGACAAATTTCTGTCTCTAGATGTATTTATTGCACGAGATCTAGATACTTGGAGAGTAAATTTTATGTGAGAGAAATGAGAAAAAGTGTAACTTCTTTCTCTGAGTATTTTTTTTTAGGTTTTGAAACTTATGAGAGCCACATTGAGACAACCTAGAAAAATATCAATATATAGTCAAATCAAATTAAAACATTAAATAAATAATTAAATAACACAAAATGTAACTGTTCACAAGCACAGTGACTGGGGTGTGTGGCACTATTGTAACGTCCAAAAACTTCTAGTAAGATTAAATGCTTGGATTAGTGTGCGAGAGGGCACGTGGGATAAGTGTGTGAATCATATTATCATATAATGGAGTATGCATGATTATGTATATGTGATTATACGAATTATCTGAGTTATATTATGATATGACTGCTTATGCATGCTTATGTGTATTAAACGTGCTTAAAGACCCGGTTTTGTTAAAAATGAGCATTTTTCGTAATTTTGACCTATTAAGGGTATTATGGTAATTTTGTATGATATGTGCTTGAGATCACATTATTATGTTGATATATTTGCGATATTCAGCATGAGTGGATCCTTGTGAGCAATTTAGCATAAATGTCACAATGGGAACTTATACCCGACTTAGGGTGAGCCATGGGGTAATTTGGTAATATTGAATATTTTGGGAACCATGTGAATACTATGGGGAAAATATTGGTATTTGGAAGATTAGAAGATTAATTGGGAATTTAAGGTGTAATTTGAGATTTAGTAATAATTCTAAGCTAAATGACCATTATACCAGTTACATTGGAGGTTAAGAGTTTGGAGGGGTGATATGGTCATTTGATCTATTAATTAGTGAAATGGGTAGCATCCTTGGGGAAGAGTAAGTGCACATTGCACTCTTGTTCTTTTCCTTCTTGATTTCTCTTAAAGTGCCTAAGTATTGAAAACTTGGCTTGAAGAGGAGAATTGGTGAGGCTTAGGGGCAATTTTTGGAGGAACTTAGTATCATGCAAGGGGAGTAGAGGATGATGAAGACTTTGAATTAAAGTTGGGATTTCAAAATCCAGAGGTAAAATCCTTGTTCCTTCTCTTGGTGGTTTCTTGTTCTTAAGGATGTCCTAGAATTTTCTTTAAAACTTTGGTTTGAATTTTGAGTTTTACTTGTTTTGGATGGTTTAAGTGGGACAAATGGGTATAGAGTTAAGCTTGTAATAGTTGTTGATGCTTGGTTGCTGGTAGGATTCAAGCATAGCAGAAACCAAGCATAGTGATGTGATTATTAGAATATAGAGATAAGAGTTTGGTTTGAGACCCAAAAATGGCAAATTGTGTTCAATTGGGTTTTGAGTGTGTTTTGTGGGGAAATTAGTATTGGGTATAGTTTATCTAAGTCATATGATGTGTTTTGTGGTTAGTAGTTTGCTGGAAATGCATGTGTGGGGTCAATTTTGGGTCAGGTTGTGCAGGGGAAATCATGGTTTTGAATTAGGAAGAACACAAGAAATTTGGGTTCTTTTTCAGGTTTTTGGCAACCCAGCGGGACCGCTCTAGGTTGTGGTACAACCACGCTAGGGTCCTAGAAAAGGTTAAATTGAATTTGGGGTTCGAGATAAAGGGTGCGACCTCGCTGGGCATGGCGCAATCGCACAAGGTACCTAGCAAACGCGATTTTCTGAATTTTGGGAATAAGGCTCGGGGTTGTGAGGGACTGTATTGGGGGTTCGGGGGACATTTTTAATACCTTGTTAACTTTGTTGGTTGTTCCAAGGGTTAGCGATTAGGTTGGTACTCGGGATCTAAGGTTAATCCCTAATGACTGCTTCATTTACGTTGTGACTAGGACTCTGCAGGTCTCGGTAAAGGGATCACACTCTAGCTCATTCCATCCGCAGCACAAGACCTAAGGTAAGAAAACTGACATATGCACATAGAGTATAATGGTTGCCATACATACTAGCATTGACTATTATGTGAATGATCTGTGTAATTGAAATTTGGCCATCGTATGTAACATGGGCCGGTTGGCCATTGTGTGTGACATGGGCCAGGAAGGCGAGTTCAGTTTAAGGGTGTAGTCCCCACTCGCCCGACATGGACAGTAAGCTTGGTGTTGGAGTATGCACCTCGCTCGGTTTGGTCGTTCGACAAGGCTGTTTTGCTGAGCCGTGAAAATGATTTATATGATTGAAATAAATATACTTGTAATTGTGAAACATGTTTATGATGTATATGATTGGAATTAATGCATTTATCATTCTGAAGCATATGTTTATTGTGTATGCATAGTTGAATTATTCTTATGCCATGTGAGGTTTTCTTGCTGGGCCTTGGCTCACAAGTGCTCTATGGTGCAGGTAAAGGCATGCTAGAGTTGGACCAACCATGAGTTGGAGGGCTTTGGAGTGACGTGTACATATTCAACCTGCTTGGCCATCACGGTCAAGTTATTTTGAGGAACTTAGAACATTAGTTCGGTTTTGTCGATTAGGTTGGCTATTTTTGTAATGTTTAATATAACTATCTTTTATTTATAAACTTTTTGGGATCCCTTGTATATATTCAAACATTTTAATGAAAAGTTTAATTTTATGGACCAAAATTTTTAGTGCGTAATCCATCGTTTAATTTTAATTACACTTTTGAGTCCAAATGACTCGCTTATTGAGTCAATCACAATTCTAAGCACATGATGTAACAGTCCTAGATTAGTAGAACGTTACAACTGCGATGCCACATAACATTTTCTCATTTATTTATTTTATTTAATAAAAGAAAATATTTATTTACTTAAAATAATATATTAGTTGAAATATAAATAAATATTAATTAATTCAAAATAAACTTTATCTTATAAAACTAATTATTAACTTTTGATAAAAAAATAATTTATTTAATTACCTGAATTAAATATTTATTCCCTCAATATTAATTAATTCTCAACTAATATACTTTTCTAAGCAAACCATATTAACTTAATTAATTAATAATGAATTAATTACATATAATTATATATTTGCAGTGGAAAATTAATTCACTTTCAAATTAGTCATTTCTATTTATCACAAATATTCACTCCCTATATTGTGTAGTATAAAGGTAACTTAGGGACCCTGGACCTATAATTATAAGCCCCAATAAGCGAGATGATTAATTAAACTCTTTAATTTAATAATCTTATTCATTAATTTCATTATTACTCAACTATATGGGTGTTTACGGTGCGGGCGGTGTAGTGTTTTGCCAATTTATTGGAATGCACCGCATATGCGGTTTGAGCAATTTTCCAAACTGCAACTTACACCGCATGACCTCAAACCGCATAAACCACACTGCAAAAATGCGGTGTGGACAGTTTACATCTATCACCAAATAATTTAACAATTAAACATTATAATCAATAAAGATTCATAATAAAGTTCATATCTAAAGAGCGTTTAACAAAATAATAAATATACAACTAAGTAGTACACTTTTAGCAAATACAATAAAAATACAACAAACTAATAAAAAAAATTGTGATATAGAAATAAATATTTTAATTAAGGAGAAATATTTTTAGGTTGGAGTAGAATATGTGTTAGCATCCTATGTAACATAATAAATTTTCTAGATATTGTGTATATTATATTATATAAATATATATGCATTAAGTTTAAATGTAGTCAAACTAAAAAAAATATAAAAAATTAATATATATATATATAACGATGTGGTTCGGTGTGATTTGGATCGCATTTATAAAATTCAAAACCGCAAACTATAGCGCTCTGCGCGGTTTGGCAAAAATGCAAACCGCAACCGCACCGTGAAGGGTTCCAAACTGCAAATTGTGGTGCGGTGTGTGCAGTTTGATAAACACCCTTACTCCACCATAAATATGAAATTGTCCTCTTAGTAAATATAGCATTATATTTACAAAATTATCTCGAGTAGTCCATTGACATAATCACTTCATGTAGTTTTATCCTCCAATTATTGGTTCGTAAATTAGAGCTGGTCAAAATTACCATTTTACCCTTTTAATTACCTCTTGATCCTTAAGTACTATTATTCACTAGTGAAAGGATAATTTATAATCATAATATAAATTTGAGCTCAATAACCATTTAGTTCTATAATTAAACCTTAAGAGAACCAATATACAATTTGTTAGGAAAACTTGGATTCAAAAATCATTAGATTGATATACAAACAAACCTTAATGAGTAAATCAAAAGATCCAATAGACATGAATAGGAGTGTTAGGATTGGTTAAATACATAGTGAAATTAGTTATGGACAAATAGGTGCAAAGTCATAATGATTTCACTAAAGTCAACATAAGCGGGTTGACTTTTGTTGTAGATATTTTAAAATTATCTTTTTTTGGTCCAAATTGTTACATTGGAACATATAAGAGTACCCGAAAAGTTTATTGGCATTTGGAGGTGTTTTGGTGCGATGTACAAGGTCAAAATTTAGTGCAACAGGCGTTGCATCGTCTGTCTTTAACCAGCACAGACATGGGACACATCACCAACATCAATTCGTACAGATTTGTACAATTACATGTTTTGGCTCCAAAACTTAGTTTAAAATGCTCTAATCTCATTGGTTAACACTAATGACGGTTCCTACTCTATTTGAGGGGTTCATTTGGGACTTTGGTGAATTGATCACTCTCCACTCTCTCTAAAACCCTCTCAACGGGTTTTGGTGAAAAGAGTAATGAAAAGCTTTTAAAATACATCAACTTGTCTCCTATTTATAGTGGAAACCCTCTAAAATATCTTCTCCATAAAATACATCAACTATCCCCTCCTAATGAGAATTTCGTCCTCAAAATTTACCTGAATAACTCGGGATATTGATCCCGCATCGCTGTCTCAAGCTCCCAGGTCACTTCTTTGACCTACTATTCCTCCACAATACCTTAACAAGAGGATTCGTCTTATTCCGTAGTACTTTATCTTTTCGATCTAAAATCTGAATCGGTTGCTCTTCATAAGCTAAATCGGTCTGCAACTCCAAGTCTTCATACCTCAACACATGTGTTGCATCTGAGACGTACTTTCGGAGCATTGAAACATGGAATACATCATGAACTCCCGACAACTATGGTGGCAAGGCTAACCTGTAAGCCACCTGACTGATCCATTCCAGGATCTCAAAAGGTCCAATGAACCTAGGGCTTAACTTGCCCTTCTTTCCGAACCTCCTCACCCCTCGTAATGGTGAAACTCGGAGAAATACGCGGTCCCCAACCTGGAACTCCACGTCCCTACGCTTGGGATCAGCGTAGCTCTTCTGTCTGCTCTATGAGGCGAGCATTCTAGCTCGGATCTTCTTTATAGCTTCATTTGTCCTCTGAACCATATCCAGCCCCAAATACTTCCTCTCACCCATCTCATCCCAATGAATGGGTGGTCAACACTTCCTCCCATATAACACCTCGTAGGGAGCCACTCCAATCGTTGATTAGTAACTATTTTTATATGAAAATTCAATCAACAAAAGATACTTACTCCACGATCCCTCAAATTTGATCACACACGCTCTGAGCATATCCTCCAATACCTGAATTTCCCTCTCAGACTGTCCATCAGTCTGAGGATGAAAGGTTGTTCTGAACTTCAACTGAGTCCCCATAGCCTTCTGCAAACTACCCAAACACTTAGAGGTAAAGATAGGATCTCGGTCTGACACTATAGACTTAGGAACCCCATGGAGACGTACGATCTCCCTCACATACAACTCAGCATACAGATCCACAGTATATGTCGACCTCACTGGAAGAAAATGGGTTGACTTGGTGTATCTGTCCACTATCACCCACATCGAGTCATGAAGCCCTACTGTTCTGGGTAAACCTCCCACAAAATCCATCGTAATATCCTCCCATTTCCACTTGGGATACCAAAAGGCTGAAGCAACCCTGCTGGTCGCTGATGCTCAGCTTTCACTTGCTGACAGGTTAAACATCTGGCTACATACTCCACCACATCCTTCTTCATCCTGGGCCACCAATATAACATTCGTAGATCCTGATACATCTTTGTGGTACCCGGGTGAAGTGAGTACGATGTCGTATGTGACTCATCCAATATCTTTCGTTTGATCCCTTCATCAGCTCGAACACAAATCCATCCCTGATACCAAAGCAAACCACCCTCAGAAATAGAATAATCCTTAGCTACTCTCGCTAAGACATTCTCTCTATCCTCCTGTAACTGAGCGCTACCAATTGACCTTCTTTAATCCGCTCTAGTAGGGTCGACTGCAGAGTAATATTGGCCAACCAGACCACCACCAATTCTATCCCCGCTCTGACCATTTCATCAGCTAACTCTCTCGAGATCTGGGTGGAACTATATCACTGACCTGGGCCTCTCTGGCTCAATGCATCCGCCACTACGTTGGCTTTCCCCGAATGGTACAGAATATCACAGTCATAGTCTTTTACCAGTTCTAGCCAATGTCTCTGCCTCATGTTCAGGTCCTTCTGTGTAAAGAAATACTTCAGACTCTTGTGATCAGTGTATATCTCGCACTTCTCCCCATATAGGTAATGTCGCCAAAACTTCAGTGCGAATACCAATGCTGCTAACTCCAAATCATGGTTAGGATACCGCAGTTCATACTCCTTCAGTTGTCATGATGCATAAGCTATGACCTTCTCATCCTACATCAACACACAGCCTAAACCCAACCTCGACGCATCGCAGTAGACAAAAAACTTCCCTTCCCCCGAAGGAAGACTCAACACAGGCGCGATAATAAGTCGTCGCTTCAACTCTTGGAAACTGTTCTCACACTTGTCTAACCAGATAAACTTCAAATTCTTCCGTGTCAATTCTGTCATCAGTGCCGCTATCTTCGAGAAGCCTTCCACAAATCGTCTGTAGTAACCCGCTAGACCAAGAAAACTCTGCACCTCCGAGGCGTTCCTTGGCCTCGGCCAATCCCTAACTGCCTCCACCTTAGATAGACCCACCTTAATCCCATATGCACCAACAATATGTACAAGGAATGTCACTTCTGGTAACCAAAATTCACATTTCTTAAACTTGGCATACAACTGATGCTCCCTCAACCTCTGCAAAACCTGTCGAAGATGAAACTCGTGCTCTGCCTCTGAACTGGAGTACACTAAGATGTCGTCGATGAAGACAATAACGAATTGATCCAGAAAGTCCTTGAACACTTTGTTCATTAGGTCCATAAAGGCTACCGGGGCATTGGTCAAACCAAACGACATGACCAGAAACTCATAGTGCCCATACCTCGTTCGGAAGGTCGTCTTCGGTATGTCCTCGTCCTTGATCCTCAGTTGGTGATAACCAGGTCGAAGATCAATCTTCAAGAACACTGTCTTACCCTGCAGCTGATCGAACAAGTCATCAATCCTTAGTAAGGGATACTTATTCTTGATAGTTAACTTGTTCAGTTCCCTGTAGTCTATGCACATCCTTAAAGTCCTGTCCTTCTTCCTCACAAACAAAACTGGAGCACCCCATGGCGAGTAACTAGGCCTGATGAACCCTAAATCCAGAAGCTCTTATGATGTATCTTCAATTCTTTCCATTTCTTCGGTGCCATTCTGTATGGTTCCCTCAATATTGGCTCTGTCCCTGGCGCCAATACAATGAAAAATTGAATCTCTCTACGCGGCGGCAACCCAGGTAAGTCCTCAGGAAACACATCCAAGAATTCGCAAACCAATCTGGTCTCTTCCGGTCTTGTTGGCGAAATCCTGGTGGTATCCACCACACTAGCTAGGAAACCTATACATCCTCCCCGTAATAGGTCCCTAGCTCTCAACGCTAAAATCCTGAGTATGCGGGGTCCATGCACCGCTCCCACAAAGACAAAGGGATCCTCGCCCTCCGGTGTAAGAAAAACTCATTGCAGGATCTTTATTTATTTTCATGCAATTTACATATTATCAAACAAACATGCAAATTCCTAGAACATGCTCCTATGAAATTGATACAAATACAGAGTAAAGTAAAAACTTACATTACGCAGTGGAACTGGAACAACTCCATCCTTCAATCTCTCTAACCCTTGATTCCTTTTTGTAGCTGAGTATTATCAAGGGATTGAACAAGATCAGCAACACAGTCTTCCTCACCAAGTCTTTGATCAACCTAGAACTAGTGTGGGCTGGTTCTCAACACATGAGATAGAGATCTAGAAAAGAAGAAGAGAATGTGGCTAAGAAAGGATTAGAGTGTCTAGGTTTTCACGTACCCAAATCAACTGAGACTGACTTGTTTTTTAAAACCCTAGATGTCATATTCCTTATATAGGCAACTTAATGGGATTTATTTAAATTTAAATTAATTAAAAATAATAAACAAAAATAAAAGCATTGGGCTGCCATAAATGGACTTAGGCCCAATCTCTTTGTTTTGAATTTAAATCTCAACTGGGCCTAAATTCAAAACATTTTATTTATTTATTTATTTTTAATTAATTAATTAAATCCTTATTCAAATTAAATAATTATAATTTGAAACTAGATTTAATATTATTTATTTATATTGATACCAATTTATCAATATTAATAAATTTACCCAAAGATTCTCTTTTATTCTCTAAATCTCATATCTCTGTAAATTTTCCAAAATTGACCTAGTCAACTTTAAAAATCCTAATTGATAATTAAATCAATTAATTGAGACATTCTAGATAATTTACTCAAAGGTGATGCGGGGACCATGGATCCATGAAATCAAGCTCCAACAAGTTACCGTGAATTTATTTACGAATAATTTCACTACCTTATTAAATTCTCGTGACTCCACTATAGACTTGGAATTGAACTCTTAAATTCATAGAACGTATTTTCAAAACCATAAATACATTATCCATTGTTATAACCATTACAATCAGTCAATCCTCTATCGATGACTTACTAATGAGCTGGGTGCAAATTACCATTTTACCCCTCATCACTATTTTATCCTTAACTCCCACTAAGTTCCTTATAAATGATATTTCTGTGAACTTAATCACAGAAATGAGATCTCAATCATTTAACCTTTTGAACAAAGCAATTAAGGAAATCATCTTTTCACTTCTCATACAAAAGTTATAGATTTCATATCTATAAATAATACTCCCACTCAATTACATTACTAAATCTCCAAGCTGTAAGTATGGGCTAGACCGTAGGGTAAGCTGGTAACGAACAAGTCAAAAGATTTAAATAATATAATTAGCAGGATATTATCACTCAGAATTAAGATTGACTTAACCTTTGGTCAACATTGTGACATTGATTAGATTTGATAACAACGATACTTATTTATCAATCAATAATCAATATCGGTCCTAGTCCGATGAAACTAAATACATCCGATCTTATCTACTTGGTCGATGCCTTGTACAAGACATCACACCCTGAATGTGTAAGTAGATCATATCGTAGATTGCCTAATCAGTGAAAATCCAATGCATTGATATAATCTTAGGACTCGTTCTTTTGAACATATAATTACAACTATAATCCACTGTGACCTAGTCACTATAATTGTAACTATACATATGTTCAGGATTTTTTAAATGTTTGTATTATTTTAATAATCATGTAATAAAACAAGCAAGCAACACGGTTTTCAAACTAAATGATTTCTACTACTTTTATTGATAATATGAAATCGTGCTACATGTCCGACATGGTTTTATAAGGGCATAAAACCCAACATCCGGCTCAAAGGTCACCACCTTCTTCCTGCAGTCAATAGTAGCTCCATATCTAACCATCCATTCCATACCTAAAATCATATCAAAGTCCTCCATACTCAACTCAATCAAGTCTACTGACAACTCCCTATCATCAACCATCACTGGCAGTGCTCTAATCCACCTCCTAGAAACTACCAGTTCTCCTGTAGGCAAAATAGTCCCAAACCTTGAAGTACATTACTCGCTAGGTCTACAGAGTCTATCAATTACCTTACTAGAAACAAAAAAATGTGTAGCACCAGAGTCAATCAATACAGTAAAAGGAGAGCCAGCGCTAGAAAGCTAACCTGTCACCACCGAGGGACTAGCCTCGGCCTCCGTCTGCATCAGGGTGAACACTCATGTTGGAGTCAAGCTATCCACCTTCCCCGCATCTCCCTTCTTCACTATCGGGCAGTCTTTCTTGAGGTGTCCCACCACCCCCACACACATAACATGCCTTAGCCCGACACTCGCCCGGATGGCATCTTCTGCACCTCGTGCACTTAGGATAGGTCCTCCATGAATCACCGACTCCCTGACGGCCACCCTGAGTACCCCGACCTCTCCTAACAGGACTAGGAGCGGTTGAAGCATCAGGGGTCTTTCTCTTCAAATCACTGAGGCCTCCGCCCCTACCAAAACCAGAATATGGAGGCACCGCCCTGCGGCCCTCCCGCCTTACTGCACTCTCCCTCCATATCTTATTCTCCGCTTCCTCAGGGGTAAGAGTTGTCTCTACAGCCTGGGCATAAGTTGTCCCTCCAGGAACTGTTGTAATCCTCACATCTCAGGCTATCATAGCATTAAGCCCTCTAATAAACCTATCATGCCTAGCTGCATCAGTAGGCACAAGATCTGGTGCGAACTTCGCAAGTTTGTCAAATTTTAGGGCATATTCTATGACTGTCATGCTGCCCTGAACCAACCCTACAAACTCATTTACTTTCAATGCCCTAATGGCAACATTATAGTACTTCTGATTGAATAAGTCCTTGAATCCTTTCCAAGTCAAAGCAGTAACATCTTTGGTCTGTGATGCCACTTCCCACCAGATTCGGGCATCCTCTCTCAGCATATATGTGGCACAGGCCACTCTGTCATGTCCTTCTACCATCATGAAATCCAGGATATTAGTTATCATGGTCATCCACTGTTCGGCCTTCAGTGGATTAAGTCTTCCCTCAAAGCTCGGGGGATGTTGTTTCCTGAACCGCTCATACAACGGTTCCCATCTGTTCCCAACCTCTACGGGCTGTACCGCTGGTACCACTCCAGGTGGCACAATAGGGGTAGCACTCCCTGATGGAGCTTGCTGTCGCAAAATTCGGATTTGCTCATCCTGACTCTGTAGCCGCGCTTGCATGTCTGCCATAAGTTGCTGCCAGTTCTCAGGGACTGGCGGAGGGGTCTGGCCCTGGTCATCATCTCTAGTCTCAGACTTGGTGCCGGCTAGTCGTGTAGATTTTCTTGGACGCATAATTATCCAAGTCAATCTGCAATCAATGACTCGGCGGTCAGACTATGATGACAGGGTAATAATCCTTTCATGATCCACCACTGGGACTCAAACATTCACAACCAATCAAGATATAACAGTTATCCAAGTATCCAAATATTTTCATTCACATGCATAGCAGTGCTAATAAGCATGCCTCAATATCATCATGCAATAGTCAAGGGCCAAGCCCTATCAATTTCTCATGCTCCCTATTAATCAAGCAAATATCAACAGTCATATTCCATTCTATTCATTTAAGCATATAATCATGTATACACAATTACCAAACCCTGAATCGAGCTTGTCTTTCACAGTGAATGTACATGTCCAACCAGTCTTCAGGAACCCTTAAACCTAGGACGCTTTGATACCAAGTTGTAATGCCCCACGTCATTATGGCTGCATCCTGGAATGATGACTGACCCTACAAACCAACACGAGTCTTTCCAGCATGCTTTGTCCTCACTTGCACGCTTCCTGAGAAAACTTCCCAGGGGGTCACCAATCTTGAGATTACTCCAGGTTAAGCACGCTTAACTTTGGAGTTCTCAAGTGATGGGCTACCGAAAAGAAGATGCATCTTGTTGATATAGGTAGTATATATCAATCCATTTAAGCCCTCTTCCACTGTATAGTCTCATACCTACACAGTCTTAGAATCATCACACTTGACCTTCCCTAGGCAGTGTGGGATTGCACAACTTTACTCGGTATTTCCCCTTATGGATCATGGGATTCTGACTGTCACAGAGACTATATAGATGATTTTATCCAAGGTACAATGGGGACCATGGGCCTATGAAATCAAGTTCCAATACGTTGTCATAGATCTAACAAATAAATTTACTAACTTATTAACTCCTCGTGACTCCACTAAAGACTTGGAATTGCACTCTTGAATTCATAGAACACTCTATAACAAATATAGATACGCTATTAATTATTCATTGTTACAACCATAATTGTCACTCAATCCTCTATAGACGGTCTACAATGAGATGGGACTAAAATACCGTTTTACCCCTCATTGTATTTTATCCTTAAAACACTTAGTTCCTTGTAAATGATATTTCAGTAAACTAATTTAATTACTGAAATAAGATCTCTATCATTTAACACATTGAACCAAACTAAAAGGAAACCATCGTTTCACTTCTTCATCAGAAGCTATAGATGTTCATATCTATGATTAACACTCCCACTCAATTATACTACCGAGTTCCCAGGATGTAAGTATGGGCTAGTCCATAGGGTAAGCTGGTTACGAGCAAGTCAAAGAACTCAAATAATACAATCAGTTAGAATACTAACCACTCAGAATAGAGATTGAATTGACCTATGGTCAACTATCTGATATGAATAGAATAGATAATAACGGTATGTTTACTTATCTTATCAATTGTCAATATCGGTCCTGCCCGATGTAACAAATACATCCAATCTTATCTACTTTGCTAATGTTCTGGAAAGAACATAACACCACAATGTGTAAGTAGATGATATCATAGATTGGCATGTTAGTGTAAATCCTGTGCACGGACTAATTTTAGGATATATTCCAATGTTATTACATTACTCTAAATATGATTAGCTATATGTTTAGGATTTAATAGAAGTTTATATTAAACAAATAATCATGAAAATAAAACATGTTTGCAAAGGTATTGACCAAGTCAAAAAATGATTTCTATCATTTTATTGATAATAAAATGAGATTACAAAGAAATTGTGTTTTAATTAGGGCATAAAACCCCAACACGGACCAGTACTCAAGTTCAAAGAAAATACTATTTTGACTCCAATTAAGCTCTTTTGGATCTCGCTTTCTTTTCACACCCCCGAAACTGGTATGTTTACCCAGCAAACGAACTTAAACATGTGTTAATTGTTCGAGTATGTCTTGACTACTGAATTTTCTTGGAGGACGTCCTTTTTCATAATTCCATCAAACAAGTGACTCTTCCTCCACTTATGCGTAGAAGATAAGAATCTTCTATGACCAACATAAGCCGTCTTCCCAATTATCCTACATGAAGAAGTGTCTTTGTTGCATGAAGGACATGTCATATATCCTTGGCCACTCCAACCAGACAAACTACTACGGGCTGGAAAATCATTGATAGTCCATAATAGTGTTGCACGCATTCTGAATACACTTTTCGTTGCAGCATCTCTAGTTTGAACTCCTTCATCCCACAACTCCTTCAATTCGTCTACCACAAGCCTAAAAAAGACATCCATGTCCTTCCCAAGTGATTTCGGACCGGGAATCAATAAGGTCAGCATGAATGATGACTCTTTCATGCACAACCAAGGAGGCATATTGTACGTGTAGAATATTATCGGCTACATGCTGTAAGATAGACTCATGTTACCAAATGGATTAAAACCATCAACAGCCAAACCCAAACGAACATTTCTCGGTTCTTTGGAAAAATCAGGATATCTGGAATCAAATTGTTTCCAAGCACCCCCATCAACAGGATGGTGCATCACACCATCTTCTTTCGACCGTCACGTACTATGCCAGGTCATATCATTTGATGTATTCCTTGAACCATAAAGACATTTCAGCCTAGGAGTCAAAGGGAAGTAACGCAAAATTTTGTGGGAGATTTTTTCACCTTTGTGTCTCTGTCAACCCATCGGCTCTCACCACATACAGGACAACTCTGTTTTTAGGAATTTTCCTTCCACAACAAACAACAGTCGTACTTGCAAGCATGGATTGATTGATAACCTAACCCTAACTTCCTCAATTTTTTCTTAGACTCATAGAATGAAGTCGGAATCTTATTCTCCTTCGGGAATGCAAATTTCATAAACTTCAAAAGTTCATTAAAGGAACTATTTGTCCATTTATTCATAACCTTCATGTGCATCATCTTCGCTAAGAAGTTCAAGTAAGACAACCATGTACAACCAGGGTATAACTCAGCTTCAGCCTCTCGATTAAGGTCATCAAATTGATTCTCCGCACTATTGCCACCACCATCTGAAATTCCTTCATTTATGCCTTCTTCGTTAGTGTCTTGTTCACCAATAACATCATTGATGATGTCAATCATCTCATCAGTCACTAGAGTCCCGTCGTCCACTATTGGAGGCATATCAACTTCACCGTGGTAGGTCCACTTCACGTATCTTTGCAAAAACCCATATCTGTGTATGTTAGCCTCCACCACATCCAGTTTTTGATTCAGCATATTGACACACTGAATGCATGGGCACCTGACTTCTCCTGAAGCATTCACATGATTCTTGACCATTTGTATAAATGCTTGAAGACCATTCAAAAACTCATCAGAGTTACGACGCCTATTGACTATCCAACTCTTGTCAATCATCATAACTCATTCAAGTGGAAAAAAAACTATCACAATGTGATAATCATAAAAACTACATTCATTTGGTAATAAATTTTGTATCACCAAAGCACTAATTTTTTTAAGTAATTTATGATATCTTATTGAATCTTATGATGAATAAATTATTATTTTTTATGAATATCTTATCAAATTTTAGGAACATATATTATTGTTAATTATGAATGCATTATAAATATTCATTATATAAATAAATAATATTTAATTATACTTATTATTAAATTATTTAATAATTATCAGAAAAAATTTATAATTTTCATTTTTTTTAAAATTACTAATAAAGTTTTATTATTTTAATTTTAAATTAGAGTAAAGTTAACTTAATTACTTATTCTATTTATATATATTATTGTATTTTATAAATATATTATATTTATTAATTTACCATTAAAGACTACTATTTTAATTTCTACTTATTTTATAAAAAAAAATATTAATAAAGTAATATATTTGTAAAAAATTTATTATAATTTACACTTTATTATTTTTATAATTAATTGTTTTAAAATTAATTAAAAATTAAATTGTAATGTTTAATATTTCTAAAACTACTAAAATTTAGGCAGCATAACGCCTATAATCTAACTTATCCCAAAATTTAAAATCTGCATAAAAACTACAAAACCAGTCCCAGAACATACATATAATTGATTTCAAAGATTTATATCTCATATATCAACAACATAAATCATATTATAAACATTTAATTATATATATCTAACATAATAATCTAATTATTATTTAAATTCTAATATTCACACCCACATTAAATCATATAAACATATTCACATTTTTTATACATATATTCATATACACATAAAAAAATAAACATATATATAAATAAATAAAATTATATCATCTAAAATCTAAACCTATAATATGCATTTTTTTTATAACGTAATATTTAATTAAATCAAATTAATAAATATATTTACAATATATCCCTAAAAAATACAAATATAATTAAATTAACAAATAAAACCTAAAAAATACAAAATTCAACACTCTATAAAATAACCAATTACACAATCAAAAACTTAAAAACAATACCCAAAAGTGGTTAAAGTGTTATCCAACACCAATAATCCAATCTCAAGGCTCGGGCTAGGCACAAGTAATTTGCAAAAAAAAAAAAAAAACAACCCACAAAAAATTTCATAAACTCATTTATAGCAAATACAAAATACACACATATATTAACAAAAAAAAAATACAAATTAAACCATAAAATACAAAGAAAATAGGTTTAGACTACCAAAACAAGGAAGAAATGGCCACAAATTAGCCTGGAAGACCTCAGAAGTGGCGGTGGGGGATGGTTTTCCGTCGCTGTCCTCTGAGAATTTTTTCGCAGAAATGAGGAAGAAGGCTCGGGTTGGAGATTATATTGACAGACTCTATAGCGATGACATGCGTCGCTATAGAGTATATGATTGTCATCGCTGATATCAAACGCACCATTTTACTCAAATGATGAGACCCTATAGCGACGACTCGTCGCTGTAGGATAGTGAATAGAACACGAATCCCCTCGTGTACTATTTTGTACTCTACCGCGACGACATGTCGTCGCTATAGGCAGTGAAATTTGACTTAAATTTTTTGGCGGTTCACGTTCCCACATTTTATTTTTGACTCTATAGCGACGACATGTCGTCGCTGTAGAGTACAAAATAACTGATTAATGGATTATATTGGACTCTACAGCGATGACATGTCGTCGCTATAGGGTGTGCAAATAGGCAACCAACTCTAGGGCGGTTGAGTTCCCTGAGCATCCTACAGCGACGACAAGTTGTCACTATAGAAAAACATATTTCCCTCTTTTTTTTCTTACAAATACACTACAGCGACAATATGTCGTCACTGTATAGTCAGTTCCCACCTCGTGTTCCCTCCAAATTCTTGGAACCCTAGTCGTCGCTGTAGGGTATCAGGAATTTGGAGGGCTAAATCGTGTGTTATTGACGACCCTACAGCGGCGACATGTCGTCGCTATAGCTTGTTTTTTAATAAATTATGAAAAAATAATTTTTCGTGGATTTTGCCTACATACAGCAACGACTTTAGAGTCGTCGCAATAAATGTCGTCATTGTAGAGTCTTTTACTTGTAGTGTCTTTTTTTTAAGCTTTAGATTAATTAGTTGTTAGCAAAAAAGCTAGTCAACAAAATTATAAATGTTAAAATTTATTTTTTTATATAAATAATTTAATTTTTTTTATTACAAACATGCAAGTCAAACATATTGTAATTTACTAATTTTTTTATGAGGTAATTTTGTTTTAATTTTAATATTATTTGTTCTTATTTTGTGTTTAAGGGAAATAAATTAAATTGCAATTGCGTTTTTTTTTTAATATGGAGATGTATCCATTTTGTTTTAAATTTTAATAAAGCATGGATTTAGAAAGAATTTATTTATTTTTATATATTTTTTTTATAAAATAGTGATTTTGTACCAAATGAAAATTAGGGAGGGGAGTGAATTTTTTTCTTCAATTATTAAATGTTACGAGTGGTGTAATTAGAAAAGGGGCCAATAGGATTGATAATAATGAATTAAAGAAAAAAAGTATGAAGAGAAAAAAAAAAAGGGAAATTTGCGGAGAAAATGATCAAGTAGTCTGAAAAGTTGCACTTAAGTCACTAAGTAGTTTTTTTTGCGACAATAGATTGCGCTTAAACTATTAAATAGATTTTTTGGTAGCAAAAGTTAGTAAGTGATTTGAAATATTACACTTGAGTCACTAAGTAGTTTTTTAGTTGCAAAAAATATATTTTATACTAATTTTATCTCAATTTTAATTAATTAATAAAAACATAAAAATATATTATTCTAACATTAAAAAATTATTTGAAATTTATTTTAAAATTATAAAAAATTAAAAGTCATAACATGAAAAATTATTTAATTTTAAATAAACTAAGTTTTAATTCAATTTAAGTTGTATTATTTTAAAAATTTTAATTTAACTAATAGTGAATAATATTTTATATTAGAAATTCTAAAATCATTTTTTATTTTTACAAGAGATACATTAATTATATTGATGTTATGAATATATATTCTTAGACATTTTATGATTAATTAAAATTAAGATAAAATTTGTGTAAAATGTTACTTTTGCAACAAAAATAACTACTTAGTGACTTAAGTGTAACATTTTAGACTACTTAATGACTTAAGTGAAATCTTTGAGACAACTTGCTGATATTTTCCACCAAAAAAACTATTTAGTGATTTAAGTACAATCTTTTGAAGTACTTAATGATATTTGCTACTATTTTCCAAAAAAAAAAATTGGTGTGCTAATAGAATTGAAAATAATGAATTAATTTTGAAAAAAAAAAAAAATGAATTAATGAAAAGGAGTGGGGAGAGAAAAATAAGGGGTGTCACTAGCAACACCCATATTTATTTTGTCATTTAAGTGGTAATAGAATATCTTTTAGAGTAATTTAAACACTGTAATTATTCACTAAAATATGTATTTAATCCCAACTATATAATTAAAGATGACGTGGTCCATACCTAAAATTAAATTATCGTGGTTAAAATTAAATATACACCCAAGTGTGTAATTGGAGTGTGTAAATTAAAAGTGTGTGTAGCATTTTTCCTATTATTATTATAGCAAAGGTTATTGAATATTAAGTCAAAAGTGAGTATATAATTCCTCTAATTGCTCTTTTTTTTTAAGTATGAATAAATTAATCTTCCCATTTTGAAGCTAACAAATATATTACATATCAAAACAGAAATAATTCCATTAGAAACAAATCATACACACTTTTTACACATTTTCCTTGCAACATTATCTTTTATTAACTATTTAATTTATTAAGAATGTTACCATATGACTTATTATGGTAGTTAATACATATAAATAAACAACGTGTCAAAAAAAAGTGTCTCAATAGTTACTAATGCTGATAAACATATGGTTTTACCCAAGTTCTTAATTTATTCTCTCTGAAAAAACCTAATAGGGAAATTACAAACAAATCCCCAATTACAAAAGAGGGAAAATAAAAAAGGAAATATATTTTATTTTCACAAAAGTTAAAAGGGCCAATATTCGTGATCCAAAACAGTTTCGGGGCCCTGAGTGAGAGAAGGATCAAGGATCTGCTTTCTGTCAACATCATCATCGATCAACAAATCCCAACTGTTGAAATAATCGGCCTGATCGTCCCAGAATCCTGTCATCGCCGAGCTAGTAGTAGTAGTACTGCCTCCATTAATATTGTTGCCGTAATCAGACGGTGGCCATTCAAAGTCCGGCATGAGCTGTAAGTCTTCCAGGAAGTTAGACGAAGACGAAGACGTCGTCGACGAAGAAGAAGATGACGACGAAGAATACGACGTCGTTGTGGCGGCGGAAGAAGAAGATACTACATTAATCTCGTGAGGCTCCATCAGTGGCACTTCGTCTGTGCAAAAGCCGTTATTGATGAGCTGCATTTCGTCTTCGTCAACCACGAATAATGTGCTCGTCCGGCTGTTCTCAGCCAACTGATCATCTTTAGGTTCCGTCACTGAAGACGACTGAAACGAAGACGACGTCGTTTCGGGCTGGCTCTGGTGATCGTCGTTACTAACTTCGGGATTAGTATGATCATCTTGCTTTTGGTGAGGTTGCTGTTCATCATCAGGTTGGGTTATATGGGATTGGTCTGTGACCGTAGAAAGTGGTTGGTGGGTGAGAGGATCAATCCCCATTTTCTTCAACTTCTTCTTGATGTGGGTATTCCAGTGGTTTTTGATCTCGTTGTCTGTTCTTCCCGGGAGATGAGACGCAATCTTAGACCATCTGCATATATATACACACACACAGTTATATATAAAGAGAAAGTAAAAGATGTAAAAAAGTGAAAAAAAGGGTTTGGACTTTCTGGCCACCAGAAAAGTCCAAGAATTAATTTTTTTTTTTACTTGACAATTAAAAAAAAGTGATATATATCGTAATGGGACTTGGTCTGTATATTATATCCATTTGGATTGATAGAAAAAGAAATACGAGCTGGTGGCCATATAATAGAATAGAGAAATATCATTAATAATAAATAAAGTGTGGCTTGGAAATCGTCCAATTGTTGATTCAGTTTTGGCGAAAGCATAAAATTCAGGGACGATCGAAATAAGTTGATGTTGGAAAATACCATTTTCTACAACAGATGATAGATATAGATGATGGGAAAGAAAAGAAAAATTATATACCGATTGCCTAGTTGGGCATGAAGATCAATGACCAATTGCTCTTCATAATCAGATAAAAGGCCTCTCTTCAAATCTGGGCGAAGATAATTGGTCCATCTCAGCCTACAACTTTTTCCACACCTTAGTAATCCTGCAACAAAAAAGAAATGTCACGCCCCCATATAATCAATAATTTGATTCTCTTTGTCCTCCCCTTTTTCATATTTTCTTTTTTATTAAGTGGTATAGCTTTTTCCATCTCTTTCCCCAAGCACACTTTGTTCCCTCTTTTATAAACCAAAATAATAAAAAAAACAAGAAGTTTTACTAGAAGAGAAAAACTGATTAACCCAAAAGTTATATATGACTAACATAAACTTCGAATCCTTGAAAACTGCTTTTATATATATACATGACTAAAATGTAAAAGTAAAAGAAGACCCAAAATAAAACATAGATATAGATTATAATTAAGAGACCTGCGAGCTTAGGTACAGCTCTCCAGCAGCATTGGCCATTGGAGAGTATGAAGTTGATCAGTTTCTTGTCCTCTTCGGCTGTCCATGGCCCTTTCTTCAACCCCACTTTGTCACAGCACGGTTGTCTTCCCATCTTTAATTTAATTTGATTCTTTTCAAAAATACCCTCTCAAAACAAAGATATCCACTACTATTTCTATAGTTTTCTTCCTTTGGTATATATATGTATATGTATATGTATATATATATGTATACTCTTCTTCAAAGCTAATTAAAAGTTTCTGCAGAGAGAGAAAGAAAGACAGAAGTAGTTTATAGTGAGAGAGAGCGAGAGAGAGAGAGAGTTAGAGAAATGATCGAGTTGAGAGAGGATTGTAGATAAACAAAGTGGAAAATACCACCACTACCTACTTATATATATAAATTCCTGCCTACGCTTGGAATGGACTTAGCTAGCTTCTTTTATTTTATTTTATTTTAAAGTAAAAACGAAAATAAATATATATTTATATTTATGTTTGCACTCACTCAATTGTATGTCATTAATGTATTCATTTAGTTTTTTTTTTTTCTTACTTCTGTGTTGGACAGTAGTGTACACGTGTTGGCGATTGAGGTAACGCGTAACACACGTGCGACGTCTTCGACGGAAAGCTCCACCTCATCAACCTTTTCCTTTTCCTTTGCCTTTGCTTGAGTTGAAAGCGTGAGATAACTCCATGGTCTTAAACACACCTCGCCCCAATAAAGAAACTACGTTGCGAAACAACTCACCCCTCAAATCCCCCAATTCACTCCTAATTATTATTTATAATAATTCAAATTAGCGTTATTTCATTTCAAGCATATATAAAAAGGGAAATTTCACTTTTTATCTCTAATAATACCTAATATTACCAAAAAATCCCAACATTAATAATATTTTCAAATTAATGCTAAACTTTCCTCCCATACCCAAAATACCCCTCCCATTATATCAAAAATTCACAAAACCTTCTCTTCCACTCTCCTCCCTCTCTCTCTCTAATTCTCACGAAATCTCCATAAAACCTACAATTTTGTATAATTTTCTTGTCAAAATCATTGTTAGTTATCTCCATTGTTTCTGTGAATTCGTTAATATCAAAGGCAACATCTATTTTGAGAGTTTTTGGAGGAGAAAAACCATGGGTAATGAGATTTTACATTTTGTGTTGGGTATTATTTGTTTACATTTTTTTTGGCTATTTTGAACAGATCTGAGCCTATATTGGTGTATTTTTCGGGATTTTTTTAGAGATTCCGCGATCTGGGTTTTTCTGGGTTTTCTGCAATTTTTTTGCTCGATAGAAGCTCGATAACGGTTCGATAACGGTTCGATGGTATGTAGAAGAAGGTCTTTGTAAGAGCTCGATGTTAGCTCGATAATAGCTCGATAATAGCTCGATAGGTTCGGTTTAGTGCTCGATGGAAACTCGATAAGGGTTCGATAAGGGGTCGAATGGATCTATAATATGTGAGCTCGATAGTAGCTCGATATGAGCTCGATAGGGTTCGATTGAGGGTTTGGTTGTGTTTTATGGTCGGTTTTGAGAAATGATAGCTCGATGCTAACTCGATAATAGCTCGATATGGGTTCGATGGAGGGTTGGTTAGGTATATGTTCTGTTTTGAAAAATGGTAGCTCGATGATAACTCGATAATAGCTCGATAGGGGTTCGATGGAGGGTTTGGTTAGGTTTGTGTTCTGTTTTGAGAAATGGTAGCTCGATTCCAACTCGATAATAGCTCGATAAAGCTCGATAATGTTATTTTTTATTGCATTTCTGGAAAAATGACAGTTTTCCTGACAATGTTAATGTTTTTTTTTCCAACACAGGCTCTATTGTCTACGTTTTTGTATCCTACAATGGTGTTTGGGAATTACAAGGGAATAAGTGGATTTTCAAGGACCCTCAATGCACGGTGATACCGATGGAGGATACTGTAACGTACTTGCAACTTCTTGACATATTGCACAAGGAACTTAAAGTTGATAAACAGATGTATGAGTTGAAATTGGAGGTTCCTTACACTTGTGGCGACCAACCGTTTACACCCGTTCATGTTGAAAGTGATCTTGGTGTC
Organism: Humulus lupulus; assembly: GCF_963169125.1. Taxonomy (NCBI): domain Eukaryota; kingdom Viridiplantae; phylum Streptophyta; class Magnoliopsida; order Rosales; family Cannabaceae; genus Humulus; species Humulus lupulus. The sequence goes on along the minus strand of NC_084794.1, from coordinate 152,799,101 downwards.
CGTGCATTCATAGGAGTAACATCTAAAGAAAGGTTGGCCTTGTGTGTCACTCCTGTTAAAAAGATTGTCATTGCAGACCCATATTCCACTCCCGGACCTGAGGGAGCAGCCAGTACTTTAGGATTTCCTATTGGTGACCTGAGGGACAACCAGTATGAGTACAACCCCTATGTGAATGACGATCCGGTAGCCGAACACAATGAGGAATTAGGAGACAATTCGGTGGATGATGATCTATTAGCTGAACATTTGCAAGTAGAAGAAGCACAAGAACAACCAATACGTCATATTGCACGGACGAACCCACCAAGTCAAGGACGCCGAACACCTGGCACCAGCTCTAGTCGTCATGGTGGAACAGAATATAACTATACAGGGAACATTTCAATATGTTCAACAGAAGATCACAGAAAATGGAGTGCTCCCATGTTTACAAAAGAAGATATCATAGCTTGTAGTCGTTCTGAATCACCCTCATCCGGTATAGCGTTGGGGGAATTACATCTTGGGAAGACATTTGAGAACAAGATGGAATTGAAAACCAAAGCGGCTCTCTTTGCAATGAAGAATAATTTTGAGTTTATGGTTAAGAAGTCTGGTACTGATGTGTTGTATATCACCTGCAAGGATCCTGATTGTGGTTGGAGAATAAGAGGGAAAAAAGTAGCGCGATCAGAGATGTTTGAGATCACTGTTTATAATAGTGTACATACTTGCTCACTAGAATTGCGACAAAAAGACCACCGTCAAGCAGCACCTTCTGTCATTGGGCACCTTATCAAGAACAAATATGCTACTGATGGCACTAGCTATCCACCAAACAGCATAAAGGAGGATATGAAGAATAATTTTGGGATCGATATGAGTTATATTAAGGCTTGGAGATGCAGAGAGAAGGCACTCGGTTATGTTAGGGGGACACCTGAAGAATCGTACTCCAAGTTACCTTCTTACCTGTACATGCTGCAGCAAAAGAATCCAGGTACAATTACTGATTTTGTCACAGATGACGGTCGCTTTCTTTACTGTTTCTTCTCACTCGGAGTTTGTAGAAGGGGATTTACATCATGTCGTCCTGTTATATGTGTGGACGGCACTTTCTTAAAGTCAAGGTACGGTGGCCACATGTTGTGTGCTGTCGCATTGGATGCGAATAACCACATTTATCCAATTGCATTCGCGATTGTTGACAGTGAGAATCATGCTTCTTGGAAGTATTTCATGATGAAATTGAAGGAAGCCATTGGAGTTGTTGATAATCTGTCTTTTGTTTCAGACAGGCATGCTAGCATTATTCATGCTCTTGAGTTGGTCTTCCCCGATGCCTACCACGGCGCATGCTACCATCACATAAGTATGAATGTAATCGCTAAGTTCAAGACCGATCACTGTCACAAGGAGATGTATAATGCGGCATATGCATTTCGGAAGTCAAAATTTCACAGGTTCTTCAATAATATAAAGCAAATGGATCCTGCCATAGCTCAATATCTCGAGGGTATTGGCTTCGATAAGTGGACTCGTGTATACTTTCCTGGGAATCGATACAATGTAATGACAAGCAACTACGCTGAAAGTTTCAACAACAAAACCAGAGACGCAAGAACCTTCCCAGTCACTACTTTTGTGGAATTCATTCGTTTCACAATTCAGTCATGGTTTGCCGCGCGTCGTGAGGAGGTAGAGAAGTGCACATCGAAATTAGCAACAACATATGAGAAAGATGTCTCAGGCATTGCGGATGATGCAAGGTACTTGAAAGTCCATCCTCTTGGACAGTTTGAATTTCATGTGGTAGACCCAGAAGGTGATGGTGAGGTGAATTTGATGACCAAATCATGCTCTTGTGGTCAGTTTCAAATAATGGGTTACCCTTGTGTTCATGGTGTGGCTGCGGCCATGTTGCGCAATGTCAACATTTACTCACTGTGTTCACCATATTACACTACTGAGATGTGGAGGGAGTCTTACAAAGAAACAATTTACCCAACTGGCAATGAGGATGATTGGGAAGTTCCCGAGAACATAGAGAAAATGCAAGTTGGGGTTCCCGTTGAAAAACAACCAGTTGGTCGACCGAAGAAGAATAAGGTGGGAAGAAGGAAGACAAACCGCACTCCATCGAATGGAGAAATCATTCCCAGTCATCGCAAGTGTAGCATGTGTGGTGGTCTTGGCCACAACAGGGCTACATGCAAAGCTAGGCTTTAAACTTTTTTTTCCCATTTGAACTTGTTGTATTAATAAACTCTTTTTATTTGATTTTTCTGAAAAGTTATGTTTATGGCAAAGCTAGGCTTTAAACTCTTTTTTCCCATTTGAACTTGTTGTATTAATAAACTCTTTTTATGAAGGTAACAAATTTTGATAATTCAATAACAGTTCGATATAGCTTGATATTAGCTCGATAACAGCCCATGAAAATTATAAAAAAATGTGAACAACAAACTGTACATGTAAAGACCCTGTATATATACAATCATCAAGGTAACAAATTTTGATACCACAAGTCTGTGGTCCACTTGTTCCTGAACACCTCCATATTTTCATCGCAGATAGCTTCCAATGGAAGACCGACCATTAGATGCTCAATATACTTGATAGCATACACACCACAATCCCCACTGTAAAAAAAAAAAATATATTAAGTGCACATTACTATAAATTTAGTTAGAAACAAAATTAGTATGAAGATGATGTTTGTTACCTTCTCTTTGACTGAGGGAGCTCGTGTTTCTGTTTGCGACGCAATGTGAACTGATGCGGCCTATTTCCTGCTGATGGAATCTTCAACATCAAGCTATCAGTAAACAGTTTACTCTGCATTAACAGAGAAGGTAGCATAAAGCACCATGGACTCATAATATCCTCAAGCTTTGCGTCACTAATCACCGAGTTGTCTGAATCGTAAACAGTCAGAGTCCAACTAGAAATGGAAGCCTCAATGGCAAACCAATGTTGTTGTCCATAGTTCTGGCACCAATATACATCCTCAACTCCTCCCCAAGATGCCAGAAACTGCTGCTCGATGCCGGTCAACATGGACATAATGTCAGCATCCCAATAATACTTTGTTTTGTCGGCTGTTTTCTTGAACTGATCATATCGGGCAGGTATCACTTGTGAGAAATAACTGTTCATCACAACTGCATTCTGTCGATATATATTGGGAAAATACTTGCGACGCATACGAAGCATGTGTTCTGCCGCATCAATATGCTGCAAAAGAGAGTACGATAAAAAAATTAGCAAAAACCATCATAAAATGCTGATGTCGAGCTCCATCGAGCTCACATCGAACTCATATCGAGCTCATATCGAGCCAGTATGAAACAGTAAAAAAACAAACTACTTTAACATCCCAATCGAGCTACCATCGAACTACTATCGAGCTCACATCGAGCCAGTCTGAAACAGTAAAAATAACCTACTTTAACATCCCTATCGAACTACCTATCGAGCCATCATGAAATAGTAAAGACAACCTATTTTAACATCCCTATCGAACTCCCTATCGAGCTCAATCGAGCTCATATCGAACTCACATCGAGCTTTTAACATCCCTATCGAACTACTATCGAACTAATATCGAGCTCACATCGAGCCACTCTAAAACAGTAAAAAAAACAATCTATTTTAACATCCCTATCAAACTACCTATCGAGCTCCATCGAGCTCACATCGAGCCACTCTGAAACAGTAAAGAACAACCCCTATTTTAACATCCATGTCGAACTACTATCGAACTCCTATCGAGCTCACATCGAGCCAGTATGAAACAGTAAAAATAACCTACTTTAACATCCCTATCGAACTACCTATCGAGCGCACATCGAGCCATCATGAAATAGTAAAGACAACCTATTTTAACATCCCTATCGAACTCCCTATCGAGCTCCATCGAGCTCACATCGAGCCACTTTGTTAAGGGAATTTTCACTATCGAACACATATCGAACTCACATCGAGCTTTTAACATCCCTATCGAACTAATATCGAGCTCACATCGAGCCACTCTAAAACAGTAAAAAAACAATCTATTTTAACATCCCTATCGAACTACCTATCGAGCTCCATCGAGCTCACATCGAGCCACTCTGAAATAGTAAAGAACAACCCCTATTTTAACATCCATGTCGAACTACTATCGAACTCCTATCGAGCTCACATCGAGTCAGTAAAAATAAAACATGTAAAATTGAAAATAGTCCATAATTAGGTATAAATTGCTTACCCCATCATTGAGCCACGACTGGGGTGTCTTCAACGTCAGAAACCATGCTGGACCGTGACTCCCAGTCTTTACATCCCGCGGGGTCTTGTTGGGCATGTCTCCAAGAAGCCACTTGCACATTGTCCTATACTGTTTGGGATCTGGCTTCTTGAGAGGGTCCAGCACATGTGTAGCCTCTTGTGTAGCCTCGTCTGCTGGTGCAGCTGCAGCAGTGCGAGGTCTTTTCCTCGTGGGATCCGTATAGTCCTCAAACCAATCTGGCTTGCGTCTTTGGCGTCTAGCCCTCCGAAACTGAACCCCAGCAACATCCTCAGGGTTGACAATAACGACTCCCGGAGTCTCAGCATCTGGTGTCACAATGATGGTAGGGGGCGTCGTTGGATCATCAACATAGTCTAGCGGAAGATCCAATGACTCTGACTCTGAATCTTCATTGGACCCCCTCGGTTTCTCCTTAACAAATGTCAGGATCTGACTGAGTACGTCCAAGATCACTGACTGGTTCTTCAAGAGGGTCTCCTGTCGACCCTCGACTCTGTCCAACCGCTCAATCAAGTCGGCCAGCTCAGGGGCTGAGGCTGAGGCTGGTGGTGGGGTTGGTGTTGGGGCTGACACTGAGGCTAGGGCTGATGTTGGGGCACAGGTTGATGCTGGGGCTGATGCTGGGGCTGATGTTGGGGCACAGGTTGAGGCTGGGGCTGAGGCTGGGACTGATGTTGGGGCACAGGTTGAGGCTGGGGCTGAGGCTGGGGGAATAGGAGGGGTGGGACCTGCAACCTCCTCCCCCGGGGCAGCATCAACAAATATCTTGGCTGCCTCGGCAGCCTGAGAAACTTTCTCTGCCATTTTCTCAAAAGTCGCATCCTCCTCCTCATCAGTTTCCGAGGGATCCTGGCCAAGCCCAGGATAAAGGGGAAGATCTCCCTCAGTCAAAGACAAGTAATAGTCTTTTTCTGCTGGCCGAGGCTTCAACATCGGAAGAACAATTAACTGCAAACAACATAAAACATTTGGTTAACTCAAATAATGATAAAAGATAAGCATATAGATAAAAAAAAAACAACATAACTTACATTCTTCTTCAATAATATCGGTGCGATGACGGACTTGGTGAAATCCTTGTTCTTCCGATGCGACCAGCTAAGCATCCTCGGGAACATGTTTCCCGAGCTCACAACAAGCTCCACCGCAAGCTGTTGGATAGCCTCATATGCCCAGTACTGTAAGGCGGGGGCATAACCATACATACTGTATTTGGACTCTTGCTGCACCTTGGCATCCTTCTTGGCATCATAGTTGGCCTTTTGCTTCACCATGTCCTTCTTACAAGAATGCAATAGCCTCCTATAAGAGTACTTCCCCCATGGATAGCTGAAGAAGTACTCTACATTCTCAACAATTTTTAGAATATCTCGCCAAATGTGCAGTTTTCCCTCAATGGCATTCAGAACCCCCTCAACAAACAGACATAGACCAAGCTTGTACACATCTTCCACAACCGTACAAGTCTTGAAAGCATGGTCCACCTGTGACAGCTTTACTTTCTCAGCATCGTTGAAATACTCCTTTATCAACCGATCGCTGAGATTACGCCCTTCCAACTCTTCTGGTGACGGGAAGGCACTGAAATCCAACCCCGTCACCAGGGCAAACTCTCCCATGCCGAATCTACAAGACTTCGACCCCAAGAAAAAATACACCTCATCTTCGTTGTTGCTGGCGATTTTCCTCAGCAACAGTTGATGCACCAAGACTCCGGAGAAATTAAACTCCGAAGCCAAAAAGAATTGTTTAAAAGGGGATTCCTTAGCCCTTTCAAGCAGCCCGAGCTCCAAAAACCTGGTCTTGATGTGATTTAAAGTACTACTACCCCGATATGTCACTCGACCAGGAAAGTGATCACTGAACGGAACAAGCAACTTAGGCATCTGTAACAACACATGAAAAAAAATTTGTAAGAAAACAGAATAAAGAAAATTTCAAAAAAACACTGAAATAAGTTTTCATCGAGCTCTATCGATCTCTATCGAGCTATCATCGAGCTGCAACATACCCTATCGAGCACTATCGAAAAACTATCGAGTTCCATCGAGAAATATCAACAACCTAAATTTATCGAGCCTATCGAGCCAGCATCGAGCCTATCGAGCTAAGAAAAATCTGTCTGTCTAGATAAATAACCATCGAGCTACAGTCTAGTCTCATATCGAACCATTATCGAACCTATCGAGCTATGAAAAATCTGTCTGTCTAGATAAATAACCATCGAGCTACAGTCTAGTCTCATATCGAACCATTATCGAACCTATCGAGCTCTTGTAATATAATACAACATATCCTACTGAGCTCTTATCGAGCTCCTATCGAGCTCATGTCGAGCTCATATCGAGCCATAATCGATCCATCATCGAACTGTTCAAACTACCTTATCGAGCCTACTATCGAACCATAATCGAACCTATCGAGCCACTGGTTCAAACCCATAAAAAATTTCCCACAAAATCGGACAACCCATTCCACAAATCACAGATTCAACAACGATATAAAGCAAATATGGACTTGGGTTCAAGATTTTACCTTAGTTTTTTAAACTTTGAAGGAAATATGCTCCGTGGGTCTCGGGTTTGACAGAAAAATGGGAGTTTGCAGTGGGCTCGAGATCGCCGGAGAAATGGGAGAAGGTGGGGGCTCGACGGAGAAGGTGGGAGCTCGACGGAGATGCGGGCTCGACGGCTCGACGGAGATGGCGGCTCGACGGCTCGACGGAGGTGGAGGTTCGATGGTTTTTGGGGGATTTTTGTGAGACTGAAAGAGAGAGAAACCGAGACTGAGAGAGAGAAGGCTGAGATTGAATGGGAAGGGTATTTTCGGTAGGAGGGAAAAGCTTAGCATTAATTTGAAAATATTATTAATGTTGGGATTTTTTGGTAATATTAGGTATTATTAGAGATAAAAAGTGAAATTTCCCTATAAAAAATACATTCATATTTGTCTCATTTCCATATTTATATAAACCGTGGATGTGGTAGGTACTTAAAAAAGACCTACCCGTAAAAAAAATTCTATTTTTAGCTCATGGATAGGTTGTTATTTCAAATTTTTTATATTAGTATGTATTTTTAGCTCATGGATAGGTTGTTATTTAAGATATTTTTTACAAATTTTTCAAAAGAAAAAACTAAATAACTATAATATACATTTTTATATAAAAAATTGAGTTTACAACTTTTTCAAGTGCTAAAATAACAAAAGACAGTTATTCACTCCTTTGATATATATATATATAAATATATATATATAAATATATATAATAGGTAAAAGTAATATGCAATACACATTTATTTATTTTTAAAGTTGTAAATATTGTATATAATTTTAATAAAAATTTATTTACTTTTTTTTAATATATATAATAAAATAAATTATAGTTTTATAGTATATATAAATATTTATATCAATAATGTCTGTGACATCTAAACACAACGTTCATATAGATATATATTTATATGGCTACATGACATATATATAAAATACAATAATATTTTAATAAAATTAATAATAGAAATAGAAAAAAAAAAAAAAAAAAGTCATCATGTAGATAGTAGTATAATGTATATCGCAATGTCCTTTGGTGAATTTGATGAACAAAAAGAGCTACAATCACTTCATAAAAAACAAACTATCACACAAATTTATAAGATAAAAAAATGACATGTATGTCTTTATTATTTTTAAATAAATATGATTTAATTATTTAAATTATCATAAAATTTATTTAAAATATCATATTTTAATTAATTAATTTTTGTTTGAGTTTATGTTTGTTATAATTTTTTAATTTGGCAGTAACAACAAAATATTATATACTATATGATTAATATAATGTAAGTTTAATTAAATTTTATTTAAGTTAAAAAATATATGATTTTATATTTTTTAAATAATTATCATTGTAAAATATCTTATTTAAATTTGTTTAATTAATTATTTATTTAATTTTATTTAAATTTAAGTCATGTTTACAATTTACCGTTAAATATAATAATATTCTGTTAAATATAATAATATTCCGTTAAAATTAGCGAAAAAAATAGTTAAAACTAAAAATTTTTGTTATCTACACAATTTTTATATAGAAGAGATATTAACAAACAATTATTTTATATTTTTATTAATAAAAAAATTAGAATCAGATTTAAATACTAAGAAAAAATGGTCCAATTTCTTACCAAACTGATGTAATTCTTAGATACTGATCATGTAATTCTTACCAAACTGATATATATATATATATATATATATATATTATATAAATAAACCTTGGCTTGTGCGAAAATTAGTAATGCATGCACTTTTTGTATATTCTTTTTTAGCTAGACAAGATTATTACGGGTTCATGTATGGAGAGTTGCAAAGGTCGACTTATGTAGATACCAAACTTAATTTGTCATGGTCTCAAAGCTAGTGAATATCTCTTCTATATAACAAGTGTGTAGGTAACGAAAATTCTTAATTTTAATAGTTTTTTAAATTTTTTATTAACTTTAACAAAATATTCTTATTGTTACACCCAAATTTCGAGAATAGAAATTATGGTCTCGAAATGTAGGCTCGTAAAATGTGAGCTCGAAATAAGCGAGTATGCCACATCATCAGCATATGCACGAACTAAGTTTTACAGTTTCGCTTGGTATCAAGGTGACGACGATGGAATTGGTGAGCTCGAAGCTAGACGTGGTCTCGAAGGTGTTTCGAGGTTACAAGTCAAGCTCGAAGCCACAATTGATCAACTGTAAGGGTTCAACACTTGTATAAATTTCTTGATTTGTTCTTATTGGCGATTGAGCACCAGTTAAGAAGGCTCGAGCTTAGGTATCAAGCTCGAAAGGATAAATCTTCTCTGAAGTCTGAGTGCAATTCGAACCTTCATGGCAAGCTCGAGGAGGTTGATCTCCGATGGTTGAGCTCGGTAAAGTCACTGGCTAAGGACGAGGTTAATCAGAATGATGAGCTCGTGATGTGGGTCGGTCTCGAAAGTGTGTAAGTTGTATGTTCGAGGTGAGTAATCCAGTTTGAACGCGGCTGCTGTTTGAAAATCCCTATTACTTAGGGATTTGTTGTAATTTGATAATTAATTCCAATTATTATGGGATTTTTTGTGATTAATGCATTTATTTGTATTTATTTCAGATTTAAATTGTAACTTCCCAAAATAAAAAGGAAGATATTTTATAAACCAGGCTATAAATAGATTGGAGAATTTCATTTGTAGAGGGGAACGATTTGGTACTGAGAATACTCTGTAGAATTGCTTTCAAAAAGCTTCGAAAGAGTTCCACCACTCAATAATATTGACTCCTGGACTAGGCAGATTTTAACTGCTGAACTACGTAAATTCTCGTGCGTTTTTTATTAGTTTTCTTAAATTAGTGTTTAGTGCTCTTCTTATCTAAGTTGACAAAAAATGGCGTCAACGGTTTGGTGCTTTCATTGAGAGCATTAAGCAGGTCATTAGACTATTTAATCAGAAACCTCATGAATTATCAATGGCCGCCACAAACAACCCCAGCACTGGTGGGTGACCATTGCACTGAAGACTACCCATGTCGACCTGGGAAGCAACCCATGGCTAACCAGGGCCCTGAGGAGAGGAGCGATTCATCTGATTCATAGGGAGCACTTGCTCCCAGGCCTGATGAGGATCTCTATTATAATCCAGAGAGATGCATTCCTATTGTTGAACTCGAGAATCACCAATTACGCCAACAATTGGAAGAAACTACAAGACACAACGAAGAGTTGGCCAGACAGGCTGCTGAGGCCCAGGCACCACCCCAAAGGCCAAAAGGACGTCCCCAAGGGAGCACGGTCGCCAGGAGAGCTGAGCAAGGGGCCCAGCAGGCTCAGCCGAGGCCCAGAACAAATCATGGTGATGAACGCCCCCGGAGAAACACTCGAGCTGAGGCTACTGACAACCCAACTGCGGAGCTATCAACAGGAACAGGGAATGACCAAGCTCCTCCAGTAGCTCGGAGCGAGAGGGAGGCTACTCGAGAATACAAGGCTCCCCAACCGTCAAAAAGCCATGTGTCGAGATCACAAACAGCTGGGGTGAGGAGGCCAGCAGATGATCCACCTTGTAACCATCAAGCCTCGTAGCCAGAGAGAACCGTGAGCTTCGTAAGCGGGAGCTCAGATTACACTCGGTTCGTAAGCATATATAATACCGAGCCTAGAAATACTGGGAATCGGGGGAATCATCCTGACCTTCGAGATCACCTGAACCATAATCGAGGACAGGCTAATCCCACAAACCCTGACCTACGCAACCACTTGAATGGTTGAAAGCAGTCGACATATGGAAACCATAATAACCCTATACCGGGACAAGGATCTGGAGTGTTTATAAACAATAACAAGCTCCCTCATGCTCAAGCTCGACCCCCAGTGGACCCGGTCTAGGAGATAACTGAACAGCTGGAAAGGGTGTCCAGGCTCTTACAGGATGAGAGGAACAGAGATAAGGTTGAATTCCGATGAGGAGCTCGAGCCTTTTGCCCCACATATCTCTACTACCCCAGTTCCACAAGGATTTAAGATACCCCATGTAGCACCATTTGCTGGGAACTCAGACCCGTACAGTCATCTGAGCACATTCAACACCATCATGCGAGCCAGCAATGTTGGATATGAGCTCCGGTGCATGTTGTTCCCAGCTACACTTACAGGACCGGCTAAAAACTGGTTCAAGAAGTTTGGAAGACATTTGATCTCATCTTGGGATCAGTTAGAAAAGGAGTTTAAGAAACAGTTCAAAGCCATGGTTGGCGTCAGGCTCGAAGCCTCGACCTTGACTAATGTCAGACAACAACAGGGAGAGTCACTGAAGAGTTACCTTATGATGTTTAATATAGAAGTGGCTCGAGCCCGTAATGTCGATGATAGTGGCCACCTGATAGCTATCAAAGTAGGTATATTACCAGGGAGTCCTCTTTGGGATGATATGCAAAGAAAACCCATAAGGTCATTAACCGAGTTCAACCGGAGGCCCCAGAGGTTTGTCAATGTAGAAGAGGTGAGGTCAGCATTAAACCTGACCTCTCAACCTGTAACTACAATGACAAATGTTAACTTAGCCTCGACCTCGGCGGCCCCATCGACGTCAAGACCCTCTGGGGATAACCCTTCAAAGAGGAAGAAAAATGAAGTGAATAACCTCGAGGCTAACAGAGGGAAAAAGAAGAAAGGAGACAAGTACTTCTCCATTTACACAGTACCGAGTTCAATGAGACTCGAGAGAATATATTTACTGACAATGAGAATCAGGTCCCATTTAGACGACCTAACCCAATGCGGAATCAGAAGGCAAAGAGGGACTTCAATAAATATTGTAGATTCCACAGAGACGTTGGACACACAACTAATGAGTGTCGACAGCTGAAGGATGAGATCGAAGGCTTGATCTCGAGGGGATATTTCAGACAGTATGTAAGAAACCAAAATCCCAATCAAGCCTTGACAAGTCAAAGGGCAGCAAATGCACAACCTGCCCAACAGAACAACTCCCGAGCACCGGAGGATGAGCGACCTCCTCCAATAGATGGAGAAGATGTGGTAACCATCTCTGGGGGACCTCATATTGCAGGATCGGGTAGGAACGCCCAAAAGAGATACGTTTGGGGACGGTTAACAAGCTAAAAACTGGGGACGGTTCTCCCTACGAACCTGAACCATGAGCTCCAAAGCAACAAAGGGTTGTAACTCAACCCATCACGTTTATAGAAGAGGATGCACCACACGTCCAGTTTCCTCACATTGACCCCCTATTCATCACTCTTCAGCTCGCGAACAGGAGGGTACGCATGGTCCTGATTGATAACGGAGCTTTGTGAATATCCTTTACAAGGCCATTCTAGAAAATATGGGACTCACGCTTCAAGATTTGAAAGCCTGTGCGACCACGTTGTACGGATTTTCAGGAGAAGGGATTGCCTGTACGGGATCCATTGAATTCCCTGTGACCTTGGGAGACTACCCCAGTCTCAGTAACCAAGATGATGGAGTTCTTAGTGGTGGATACCCTTTCGGCCTACAACATACTGGTCGGGAGACCAGCCTTGATTGGGCTGGGGGCAGTATCATCTGTGAGGCATCTGGCCATTAAGTTCCCGACGTTTAGTGGCATCGGGACGCTGAAGGGAGACCAACTCGCAGGAAGGGAATGCTACAACATTTCCATGAGGGGAAAAAACCAAACAAGTGCCCAGACACTTGTGGTCAATCAGGAAATGGACGAATCGTCTTCAAGATAGAAGAGGAGATCGACCCTAGAGTCGAAGAAAGGTCTAATCTCGAACCACTGGAGGAGCTCGAAGAGGTAAAGATCTATGAAAAGGATACCGCGAGGGTGGTAGAAATAGGAAAAAACCTTTATGAAAATGCAAGATAGCAATTAACTTGTTTTTTGAAAGAAAACCAGGACATATTCGCATGGTCGCACTCGGACATGGTAGGAATTAGTCCGAATGTCATAAGCCATGCACTTAACATCAATAAAAGTGTAAAGCCCTGGATAGCCAGGACCGCTACACTGTGTATTTATAAAGGTGCAGGACTTGTTAATCAAGTCATATAGTTAAAGAAAACATGTCACTGAAACCATTAATGAGCTAGGGTTAAAAGGTTTTGGTCTCAAAAGATACATTTCATATAATTAAACATTTTACACAAGGGATCCCAAAAGAAACATCGTTTGAAAGTCAGTTTACAAAATTTCCAGAGTACAAACAACCACTAGCCACTCTAAGGGAAAAGCAGACATTTATGGTTCTCTTGTTCCTGTCTCCCCCTCCACCGTGGCGGCTGAGCAGCTGATCATGTACATTCTGCTCTCAGAGCTCTCCGAATCAGGGATGATCAAGCTTGCCCTTGCCTTTACCTGCACCATGTAGCACCTGTGAGCCAAGGCCCAGCAAGAAAACATAACATTATAGTACAAACAATAACAAGAATTGAATAATTCTTAAAGCATGTTCATATACTTAGCATACCATATTGATCACATAGTCCACAGACATAACCAGAGAATCAACAAACCACACTTATTCATTTAGCATGACCAATCTACCAATCAATAATAATAATCAAGTCACATGATAATCAGGGTCGACACCCTTAGGTCGCACCTTCTGAATACCCCACTGACTCCAGTCTGCTTAAACTGAGCTCAGTGCATAGCAAGCTGTCCTCAGCTACCAGTGGCTGAGCCGCGCCCTGTGCACCAATGTAAACTCCGGCAATCTTAGGCCATTTGTTTATTATTAACATGGAATAATACCATCCTTCAATAAGCATACAAAGTAAGGAGCCCTTAGTCCCATTACCAAATCACAACCGGATGCAGTTTTCTTACCTTTAGTTTCCAAGTGTACTAGTTACGTGAGACGCCTCTTGAGCACGATCCTTTTCCTGAGCCCCTAGCTTATACCTAGTCACAACCAAAGTAAGGGATACCATTAATAATTGTAAAAGGGCTTCTTGATAAGGTTCTAGTCTCCGAAACATCGAATTCCACCAAACACGATAGTAGAATCGATCTCGAGCACCCTAGGTTAAATTCCCCAAAACCCAAATTTCCTTAAGGGTCGCGGCTCAAGTTCCTATGCCGCGGCATGGCCCCAACCAGAGGCTCATCCTTGCCCAAAATGAGACACGGGCTGCGGCCCTACATGCCCCATGCCGCGGCGCGCCCTCCTTCTCCAGCATTCACCAGCTTCAGAGGGCTGCGGCTCACCAAGAACTATGCCACGGCCCTCCCCCTTCGAACCCAAAACAACCACCATTTTTTACTCTCAAAACCATCCCAATTCCACAACTCAATTATCACAAAACTTCTAACACGTTTCCAACAATACAACCCAGCAGAAACTTAGCCTAGAAACTAACCAAAGTCCCACTTCAATCTCTGATACCCGAAAGCTTAAAAACATCAAAACCAGTCAAGAAAACACTAAGACTCAGACATTAGATCATAAATTCGAGCTTACCTTCACTAATGAATCAATCCTCTAAGAAGTTTCTTAGCTAACTCCCAAGTTCTAAGCTTCAATTCAGTCCTTCAATGTCAAAACCCACGAACACCTCAAAACTCAGACATAACCACAGAATTTAACCACCATGCATAAATCTTACGACTTACCTTAATTCTTGATTGAATCCTCAGCTAATCCCCTAAATCATAGCTCTAATTCTCTGAATTTCAGCCAAGTTCTTCTTGGTTCCTTGTGGTTTTCTTTAAGAGAGAAAGAGAAGAGGAGGGAAAGTCGGTTCTTAATGTTTCCACTGTGTTATGTGTTTTACGTAATCTATACTTAGGAAATTAAGTCAATCTCGAGGCTCGGGGTACCGGAAATGTCCCCAAGGGCAAAATGGTAAAATTCCCCAGTATTCCCACCTAAGCTTCCTAACCTCAAATATTTCTCAAATTATTTATTTCCATAACCCGATAACCCAAATAACCATCCTATACCCGAAATACCTCTTGACTTGCTCCAAGTCAAGCATTAAGTCCCGTTGTGACTTTCCTGCTAACTAGCTCCCTAGGATCGCCTCAAGTCGCGTGCTGCAGAAATACCCACATAATAATGTGGTCCTCACAATTATAGTATATAATCACATTTACATTCATATAACCATACAAGCATGCTTATCACCGAATCATGCATTAAACTAATAAATTCACACATAAACCAAGTATTCCCTCCCGACACACTAATCAAGGCCCTTAAGCCTTATTAGTGATTTTGGGTTGTTACAACTATCCCCTGCTACTGAGAATTTCATCCTCGAAATTACCTGAATAGCTCGGGAGACTGATCTCGCATCACCGTCTCTAGCTCCCAGGTCGCTTCCTCGACCCTGCTATTTCTCCACAATACTTTAAGTAACAGAATCGTCTTATTCTGTAGAACTTTGTCCTTCCGATCCAAAATTTGAACCGGTCGCTCCTCATAAGACAAATCTGTCTATAACTCTAAGTCCTCATATTTCAGTACATGCGTCGTATTTGAGACATACTTCCGCAAGATAGAGACATGGAATACGTCATGAACTCCTGACAACGACAGTGGCAAGGCCAACCTATAAGCCACTTGTCCAATCCTTTCTAGAATCTCGAAAGGTCCAACAAACCGAGGGCTCAGCTTGCCCTTTACTCCAAATCTCATCACCCATCGCAGTGCTGTAACTCACAGAAACACGTGGTCCCCAACCTGGAACTCCACGTCATCACGCTTGGGATCAGCGTAGCTTTTCTTTATACTCTGCGAAGCAAGCATTCTGGCCCGGATCTTCTCAATAGCTTCATTTGTCTTCTGAACCATGTCCGACCCCAAATATTTTCTCTCACCCATCTCATCCCAATGGATGGGCGACCTACACTTCCTTCCATATAGCATCTCATAAGGAGCCAATCCAATCGTAGACTGGTAACTATTGTTATACAAAAATTCAATCAACGGGAGATACTTACTCCACGATCCCTCAAAGTCAACCACACATGCCCTAAGCATATCCTCCAACACCTGAATCGTCCTCTCAAACTGTCCATCAGTCTGAGGATGAAAAGCTATGCTAAACTTCAACTGAGTCCCCATGGCTCTCTGCAGAGCTCCCCAAAACTTGGAGGTAAAGATAGGGTCTCGATCAGATACAATAGACTTAGGAACCCCATGGAGACGAACTATCTCCCTCACATACAACTCTGCATATTGTTCCACTGTGTAGGTCGACTTCACTGGCAGAAAATGAGCTGACTTGGTGTATCTGTCCACTATCACCCACACCGAGTCATAAAGTCCCACTGTCCTGGGTAGAACTCCCAAAAAATCCATGGTAATGTCCTCCCACTTCCACTCGGGAATGCCCAAAGGCTGAAGCAATCCCGCTGGTCGCTGATGCTCAGCCTTCCCCTGTTGACATGTCAAACATCTAGCCACATACTCCACCACATCCTTCTTCATCTCGGGCCACCAATATAATGTCCGTAGATCCTGATACATCTTCGTGGTACCCGGATGAAGCAAGTATGGTGTAGTGTGAGACTCATTTAGTATCTCTCGTCTGATCCCTTCATCAGCCAGAACACAAATCTGTCCCTGATATCGAAGCATACCAGTCTCATAAACATAATAATCCTTAGTTATCCCTGCTAAGGCATGCTGCTAACCTCCTGTAACTGTACATCTACCAATTGACCCTCCTTGATCCGCTCTAGCAGGGTCGACTGCAAGGTAACATTGGCCAACCGGCCCACCACCAGCTCTATCCTTGCCCTGGTCATCTCATCTGCTAACTCTTTGGAGATTTGAACAGAACTAAATAACTGTCCCGAGCCCCTCCGGCTCAATGCATCTGCCACAACATTGGCTTTCCCTGGGTGGTAAAGAATGTCACAATCATAATCCTTAACCAACTCCAACCAATGCCCCTGTCTCATGTTCAGATCCTTTTGGGTGAAGAAATGCTTCAAACTCTTATGGTCAGTGTATATCTCACATTTCTCCCCATACAGGAAATGTCGCCACACCTTCAGTGCGAATACCACCGCCGCTACTTCCAGATCATGGGTAGGACACCGCTGTTCATACTCTTTCAGCTGTCGCGATGCATAATGTAACGACCCAAATTCACTAATAAGGCTTAAGGGCCTTGATTAGTGTGCTTGGAGGGCATATTGGGATTTATGTGTGACTTTATTGAGTAAAATGCATGGTTATGATTTAAAGCATGTTATATGACTATTTGAGATGCATGACTATGTGTATTAGTATGCATGTAGGCCCTGATTGTGTTAGAAGGGTATAATTGTAATTTTGGCCATTTTGGGCATAACTGTATTGATATGTGCTGATTGTTGAGACCACATTGTGATGTGGATGTATCTGTGATTTGTGACTCGAGACGATCCCAGAGAGAGTAGACTAGCGGAAAAGTCAAGGCGGGGATTTATACCCGGCTCGGGACGAGCCTGGGGTATAAATAGGAATCTGATGAGTATATTGGGGTCTATTTTGATATCGAGGAATATTATTTTGTGATTTATCAGGTATTGGGAAGAAATGGGAAAATATTAGAGACACTTGAGGAATTAGCGGGAATTGGGTAAAATGACTAAAATGGCCCTACATGGACAAAAGGGTTTAGAATTAATAGGGAGGGCATTTTGGTCAATTGGCTTCTTAGAGATAAGTTTATTGAGGCTTTATATACTTAGTGGGATTGATAGAGAGAGTTAGATGGCTGTGGAAAAGAAAGAAAAAGGAAGAAAAAGAAAAAGAGAGAAAACAGAGGGGTTTTTCCAAAAGGGGCGGTTTGTGGATTCTAGCACCATTTCTCCTCAAATTTCTTGGAGCAAAGCTCAGTGGAGAGCTAGGATAGGCTGAGCATCAAGGATCCTAAGCTATACTTGAAGATTCGGCAAGGGATTAGCAAGAACACATCAACTTTTGGGAAAAGTTTTTAGGGTTTTCAGTTTTTGGGTTTGGCTGGTTTAAGTTGTGTAATTAAGCTGAATGATGGGAACTTTAGGGGAATTTCTGGGCAAGCTATGAGGAAGAGCAAGCTAAGGAGGTCTAGGAATTGAATCAAGGTCGAAATTGCATCAACGGTATGAATAAGCCTTTAACTTTGATGTTTGACTGAATTTCTGGGTTTAGGGTTAATCATGATAAATTTTGTGATTTGGGATGAATGTGCTTGGGTTTTGAGGATTTGGGATGCTTAGGATGAGTGGAGAGTGTTTATAAGCTTGATTTTGAGTTCGGTAAAGATTTGGGGAAGTTTGGGTTGAGATTGGCTCAAAGAAATCGCAGAAAAAGAAAATGAGGGTTGCCTGCCTGCAACTAGCGCTACAGCGCTAGTCTTTGAGCGCTGTAGCGCTAGGCCCTGTTTCTGGGTGGTGCGGTTCTGCTTGTAGCGCTATAGCGCTCTCTTTTGAGCGCTGTAGCGCTACCCTGTTCCCTGAAAGGGGTTTTTGGGTTATTTTTAAGGGATTTTGACCTAGGGTTCGGGGTTCGATTCCACCATCTTGTTTTGTGGATCTAGGACTTCCCGGGGGGCTCGGGATTGGTCCCGAGGCTAGGTTTTCGGACTTGAGGTTCGGTGATGACTTTGACCTATGGCTGTGTTTAGGTGTGCCCTAGGGCTCGAGTGGGATCGTGCTCAAGGAGTCAAGTGATGAAAGCTATCAATTGGCAGGTAAGAAAACTATAGCACCCGTAGGACAGGGCATGGGCCCATAGTGTGATTGCAGGGCACGACCCTATATTACATTACATGTTAGGGTGCAGACTTAATTGAATTGATATCAAGGCACGTTTCTATATTGCATTACATGTTAAGGTGTAGACTTAATTGAATTGATATCAGGGCACGGCCCTATATTGCATTACATGTCAGGGTGCAGACTTAATTGAATTGATATATGTTTGAATGTTATTTGAGTTATGTTATTTGTGATTATAGTAAGAATGAATGGCAAAGGAGCTGAGAACGGCAACGGAGCCGGGAACGGCAAAAGAGCCGAAACGGCAAGGAGCCGAGAACGGCGAAAGGCTGAGAACGGCAGTGGGGCCGGAAGTAACACTTAGCACGTGAAGTGCTTGTAGACAGGGTGGGACCCCAATGGATACAAGGGATATCCTTACGGTGAGGACCGAGACCCTAGGCTTAGGTAATGCCTCTGGGACGGCATGGTCGTGTTTGTTTAGTTTGATGGAATACTCATTTATCTGCGGATAATCTGATATGTTAACTATATAATCCGCATATGTTATATACTGTATGAGTTTTCTTGCTGGGCTTCGGCTCACGGGTGCTCTGTGTTGCAGGTAAGGGCAAAGATTGAGTCAACCAGCCATGAGTATGGAGATCGTGAAGCGACGCGTACATGTTTGGCCTGCCCGACTGCTTTGGTTGGGGGTTTATTTGAGAAATGGCTGTAATAATCTGTGATTTTAATAATTAATTGACTGTAAACCTATTTTAAGTTGTAAATAGTTTTCAAACCTTATTTTGGGATCCCAAATGTTAAATACTATAAGTTTTCAATGAAACAACGCATTTTTAAAGATTACAGCCTTAACTTTTGCTTAGTCACACTTTTGTTTTAAAAACCTCGGTTAGCGAGTTCATTGCACATTTTTCGTTTTAAAACTCACTTAGTAACGGCTCTAAGGAAGTATGGCGTTACAAACAAGCTATAACTTTCTCGTTCTGCATCAACACACAGCCTAAACCCATCCTCGATGCATCACAGTATACCACAAACTTTCCTTCTTCTGAAGGAAGACTCAGTACAGGTGCAGTAATAAGTCGTTGCTTCAATTCTTGGAAACTGTGCTCACACTTCTCCGACCAAACAAACTTGTGATTCTTTCGTGTTAACTCTGTCATTGATGAGGCAATCTTCGAGAATCCTTCTACAAACTGCCTGTAATAACCTGCCAACCCGAGGAAACTCCACACCTCTGAGGCGTTCCTTGGCCTTGGCCTTGGCCAATCTCTCACCACGTCCACCTTAGACGGATCCACCTTAATCCCCTCTGCACCAACAATATGCCCAAGAAAGGTCACCTCTGGCAACCAGAACTCACACTTCTTAAACTTGGCATATAACTGATGCTCCCTTAACCTCTGTAAGACCTGTCGAAAATTTCGCTCGTGCTCTGCCTCTGAACTGGAGTACACTAAGATGTCGTCGATGAAGACAATGACGAACTGATCCAAAAAGTCATCGAACACTCTGTTCATCAGATCCATAAAAGCTGCCGGGGCATTGGTCAAACCAAAGGACATGACCAAGAACTCATAGTGCCCGTACCGCATTCAGATGGTCGTCTTCAGTATATCCTCGTCCTTGATCCTCAGTTGGTGATAACCAGATCGAAGATCAATCTTTGAGAACACAGTATTTCCCTGCAGCTGATCGAACAAGTCATCAATCCTTGGTAGAGGGTACCTATTCTTGATGGTCAACTTATTCAATTCCCTGTACTCTATAAACATCCTCAGGGCCCCATCCTTCTTCTTAACAAACAAAACTGGAGCATCCCATGGAGAGTAGCTAGGTCTGATGAATCATAAATCCAGAAGTTCCTGTAGCTGTATCTTCATTTCCTTCAACTCTGCTGGTGCCATCCTATATGGTGCCCTTGATACTGGTTCTGTCCCCTGTGCTAACTCAATAACAAACTGAATCTCCCTGCACGGCGAAAACCCTGGTAGCTCCTCAGGAAACACATCCAAAAACTCACAAACCACCCTAGTCTCTCCTGGCCCCACTAGCAAAACTCTGGTAGTATCCTCCACACTAGCCAGAAAACCTACACATCCATCCTGAAACAAGTCTCTGGCTCTCAATGCTGATATCATGGGTACTCGAGGTCCACATACCGCACCCACGAAGACAAAAGGATCCTCGCCCTCAGGCTCAAAAGTCACCATCTTTTTCCTGCATTCAATAGTAGCCCCATACCTGGCCAGCCAATCCATCCCTAAGATCATGTCAAAATCCTCCATATCTAACTCAATCAACTCTACTAAAAGCTCCCTACTATCAACAATCACTGACAGTGCCCTGATCCACCTCCTAGAATCTACCAGTTCCCCAGTAGGCAATAAAGTCCCAAACCCCGCAGTCTAATATTCACTAGGTCTACACAACCTATCAATCACTTTACTAGAAACAAAGGAATGTGTAGCACCAGAGTCAATCAATACAGTAAAAGGAGAACTAGCGCTAGAAAGCTGATCTGTCACCACCGAGGGAGTAGCCTTGGACTCTGCCTGTGTCAAAGTGAATACTCGAGCTGGAGTAAACTATCCACCTTTCTTCACTGTTGGGCAGTCCTTCTTGAGGTGCCCCACTGTTCAACACACATAGCAAGCCTTGGCCTGACATTCGCCCTGATGGCGTCTTCTACACCTCGGGCACTCCGGGTAACTCCTCCATGCCTCACTGCTGCCTTGACGGCCACCCCGACCCCTCTTATCAGGACCAACAACGGTCAAAGTGTCAGGGGTCTTTCTCTTAAAATCACTGGGGCCTCCGCCCCTACCTGACCCAGAATAAGGAGGCACTACTCTGCGACCCTCGCGCCTCGCTGCACTTTCCTTCCAAATCTTGTTCTCTGCTTCCTCGGCTGTAAGAGCCTTCTCAATAGCCTGGGCATAAGTTGTTCCCCCAAGTACTGTTGTGATCCTAACATCCCGGGCTATCATAGCATTAAGCCCTCGAATAAACCTGTCTTGCATAGCTGCATCTGTAGGCACAAGTTCTGGTGCAAATTTTGTAAGTCTATCAAATTTTAGGGCATACTCTGTAACTGTCATGTTGCCCTGCACCAACCCCACAAACTCATTAACTTTTGCTGCCCTGATGGCAACATTGTAGTATTTCTGGCTGAACAAGTCTTTAAATCCTTCCCAACTCAAAGCAGTGACGTCCCTGGTCTGTGATGCAACTTCCCACCAGATGCGGGCATCCTTTCTCAACATAAATGTGACACAGGCCACTTTGTCATATCATTCTATCCTCATGATGTCCAAGATAGTAGTAATCATAGTCATCCACTGCTCGGCCATCAGTGGATCAGGTCCTCCCTCAAAAGTTGGGGGATGCTGCTTTCGGAACTGCTCATACAATGGCTCCCATCTATTCCCAACCTCTACTGGCTGAATTACAGGTGCCACTACAGGTGGCACAATAGGTGCAACACTCCCTACTGGAGCTTGCTGTCGTAGAAGACGAATCTGTTCATCCTCGCTCTGTATTCGCGCTTGCATCTCTGCCATGATCTGCTGCCAATTCTCAGGAGCTGGCGAAGGAATCTAGCCCTGGTCATCACCTCCGGTCCTAGACCTAGTGCCAGCTAGTCGCGTAGATTTTCTTAGATGCATAGCTATCCAAGTCAATCTGTAATCAACGATTCAGCAATCAGACCATGATGACAGGGTAAAAGCTTCTCCAAAATCCCTAAAGGAACATAACCAATTACAAACAACCAAGATATAGGCATTTATCCATATGCACCAGCATTGTAAATAAGCATGCCTCAACACCACCACACAACTGTTAAGATATAGACATCCATCCATACACAATATGCAATTAATCATTCGAATATTCATTCACATGCACAACAATGCTAATAAGCATGCCTCAATATTATCACACAGTAGTCAAGGGCCAGGCCCTATCAGTATCTCATGCTTCCTATTAATCCAACAGATAACAACATTCATAACTCATTCTAGGCATACAAGCATATAAGCACATATACACCTTACCAACCCCGAATCGAGCTTGTCTCTAGCAGCGAATGTACATGCCCAGCCGGTCTTCAGGAACCCTTAAACCTAGGACGCTCTGATACCAAGTTGTAACGCTCTGGATAGCCAGAACCGCTACACTGTGTATTTATAAAGGTGCAGGACTTGCTAATCAAGTCATATAATTAAAGAGAACATGTCACCAAAACCATTAATGAGCTAGGGTTAAAAGGTTTTGGTCTCAAAAGATACATTTTATATAAATAAACATTTTACACAAGGGGTCCCAAAAGAAACAGCGTTTGAAAGTCAGTTTACAAAATTTCCAGAGTACAAACAACCACTAGCCATTCTAAGGACAAAACAAACATTTATGGTTCTCCTGTTCCTGTCTCCCCCTCAACTGTGGCGGCTGAGCAGCTGATCATGTACATTCTGCTCTCAAAGCTCTCTGAATCAGGGCTGATCAAGCTTGCCCTTGCCTTTACCTGCACCACGTAGCACCCGTGACCCAAGACCCAACAAGAAAACATAACATTATAGTACAAACAATAACAAGAATTGAATAATTCTTAAAGCATGTTCATATACTTAGCATACCATATTGATCACATAGTCCACAAACATAACCAGAGAATCAACAAACCATACTTATTCATTTAGCATGACCAATCCACCAATCAATAATAATAATCAAGTCACATGATAACCAGGGTTGACACCCTTAGGTCGCACCCTCTGAATACCCCACTGACTCTGGTCTGCTTAAACCGAGCTCAGTGCATAGCAAGCTGTCCTCAGCTACTAGTGGCTAAGTCGCGCCCTGTGCGCCAATGTAAACTCTGACACTCTTAGGTCATTTGTTTATTATTCACATGGCATAATACCATCCTTCAATAAGCATACAAAGTAGGCAGCTCTTAGTCCCATTACCAAATCACAACCGGGTGCAGTTTTCTTACCTTTAGTTTCCAAGTGTACTGGTTACATGAGACACCTCTTGAGCACGATCCGTTTCCCGAGCCCCTACCTTATACCTAGTCACAACCAAAGTAAGAGATACCATTAATAATTGTAAAAGGGCTTCTTGATAAGGATCTAGTCTCTGAAACATCGAATTCCACCAAACACGGTAGTAGAATTGATCTCGAGCACCCTAGGTTAAATTCCCCAAAACCCAAATTTCCTTAAGGGTCGCGGCTCAAGCTCCCTATGTCGTGGCATGGCCCCAAACAGAGGCTCATCCTTTCCCAAAATCAAACACGGGCCGCGGCCCTACATGCCCCATGCCACGGCCCGCCCTCCTTCTCCAACATTCACTAGCTTCAGAGGGTTGCGGCTCAACAAGAACTATTCCGTGGCCCGCCCCCTTCGAACCTAAAAAAACCACCATATTTTACTCTCAAACCTCACTCAAAACCATCCAAAACCATCTCAATTCCACAACTCAATTATCACCAAACTTCTAACATGTTTCCAGCAACACAACCCAGTAGAAACTTAGCCTAGAAACTAACCAAAGTCCCACTTCAATCTCTGAAACCCAAAATCTTAAAAACATCAAAACCAGTCAAGAAAACACTAAGAATCAGACATTAGATCATAAATTTGAGCTTACCTTCACTGATGAATCAATCATCTAAGAAGTTTCTTAGCTAACTCCCAAGTTCCAAGCTTCAATTCAGTCCTTCAATGTCAAAACCCATGAACACCTCAAAACTCAGCCATAACCACAGAATTTAACCACCATGCATAAAGCTTATGACTTAGCCTAATTCTTGATTGAATCCTCAGCTAATCCCCTAAATCACAACTCCAATTCTCTGAATTTCAGCTAAGTTCTTCTTGGTTTCTTGTGGTTTTCTTTGAGAGAGAAAGAGAAGATGAGGGAAAGTCGGTTCTTAATGTTTCCACTGTGTTTTGTGTTTTACTTAGTCTATACTTAGGCAATTAAGTCAATCCTGAGGCTCGGGGTACCGGAAATGTCCCCGAGGGCAAAATGGTAAAATTCCCCAGTATTCCCACCTAAACTTCCTGATTAGTGCTCAAAAATATCATTTTAGTCTTAAAATTTAAAATTAATTAATTTTTAATTAATATTTTCATGGATTTATTGTCATATATTTTATATTTGAAAATATTAATTTTAATTTAATTTGTGTTTAATTTTCAGGAAATAAAATGCTTTTTGACACAAAGAAAAAGAAAGAAGAAAGAAAGAATTAAAATTGAAGAAATCATAGCTGCTCCCCACGCTGCCACATGGCAGCTTGCCATTCGCCCAGCCAAGATTCCAGCCGAGCCGACCTCTTGCCGCACCTGACGCATGAAGCCAAGCCGTCAGCCGCCTGCCGTGCTTGCCACACCTGAAGCACCTGCCACCTGACGCGCTGACACGTACCTGCCACCTGACGCACCTACCACCTGATGCGCTGACACGTTCCTGCCACGACCTGACGCATCTGACACCAGCTTTCCTGCCAGCCAATCTGAGGCCGACACGTGTCCCACTTGTCCCATTTTGCATCAGATTTTGAAGCCACTTTCTCCACTTTTTAATACACGAAAATACCAACTTTGGAGCAAATTTTCTCTAAAAATAGAGTACCAAAACTAGTGTAAATCCTCAGATTTTGAGGGTAGAAAAATACACTTTGTTATTTTGTTTCTTTTCTTATTTCTAGTTTAATTTTGCTTGTTTTAGGTGACAAAAATGAGTGAATTATTTTAGAAATATTGGTGAGGTTAGAGTGAAGTTGTTGTACTTTTCATTCTCAATGTTGATAGTGATTCTTCTTATGCTTCATTTCATATCTCATTAATTATTTTGTTTCTTATCTTCTAATTTCTTTTCTAAAATTATTTAGCATCTTTTACATAAGTTCAGTCATGCTATCCTTATGTAACTTAGATTGTTAATTTATTTTAGTATATTTGTTATATTGTATGTCTTTTACTGCATTCTGTGTGTGGTATTTTGTCGCTCTTGGATATATAATATGATATGCTATGAAATTAGGAGTTAGATTCAATATAATCTAGATTATTTAATTTGTGTTGTTAACATATACATCTTCCAGTTGCAATTAATGGTGTAGAATTGCAGCTGTGTTTTGAATTAATATCAATATTAGAATAGGTTTTACAGCACTGCATCTCTACCTTGTCGTGCTCTTTATCTGATCGCTTTCTCTAATCTATTATTTTAATTTCACAAAATCCATTCTTCAATTCCACTTTATGTTTATCTTTTATTTACTAATCTAATCTTTAGTTGTGTTTGCCTCTTTGTGGATACGACATAGTCCAATTACTACTGTGACCGCTTAGGAGTTTATTGGGCGATATCACTTCCTAACCTCAAATATATCTCCCATTATTTATTTCCATAACCCGATAACCCAAATAACCATCCTATACCCGAAATACCCATTGACTTGCTCCAAGTCAAGCATTAAGTCCCGTTGTGACTTTCCTGCTAACTAGCTCCCTAGGATCGCCTCAAGTCGCATGCTGCAGAATTACCCACATAATAATGTAGTCCTCAAAATTATAGTATAAAATCACATTTACATTCATATAACCACACAAGCATGCTTATCACAGAATCATGCATTAAACTAATAAATTTACACATAAACCAAGTATGCCCTCCCGGCACACTAATCAAGGCCCTTAAGCCTTATTAGTGATTTTGGGTCGTTACAAAAATCTTCCCCCTGAAGCAACAAAAACGAAGGCTCCTGGACGATGGCAGAAAGAAGGCCCTCAAAGAGGAGTTCGAGAGGTTAAAAGCAAATTGGTTCATACAAGATGCTTTTTACCTTGATTAGATCGCCAATCCAGTGTTGGTCCCAAAACCCAACGATAAATGGCGAACCTACATCGACTATTCAGACCTCAACAAGGTGTGCCCCAACGATTGCTTTCCCTTACCTCGAATAGACTAGCTCGTAGATGCCACTGCAGGCCATGGCATCATGTCATTCATGGATGCTTATTCTGGATATAACCAGATTTCCATGCATGCACCTGAACAAGAACATACGAGCTTTGTAACCGATAAGGGATTGTATTGCTACAACGTTATGCCTTTCGAGCTCAAAAATGCTGGAGCCACATACCAAAGGCTGGTAAATAGGATGTTTGCTGAACAAATAGAGAATAACATGGAAGTTTATGTGGACGATATGTTAGTCAAATCTAAACATAGCAATAACCATGTGGACGATCTCGCTGAGTGTTTTCCTGTACTTCGAAAATACAACATGAAAATTAACCCACAAAAATGCTCATTCGGAGTATCTTCGGGTAAGTTCCTTGGATTTATAGTAAATGCTCAGGAAATAGAGGTTAATCTAGACAAGATCAAGGTGTTAATAGACATGCCTTCACCTCGAGAACATAAATATGTCCAGAGCCTAACTGGACGAATGGTGGCCTTAAGTAGGTTTATCTCGAAATCTACAGACCGTTGCCTCCCATTTTTTAATCTTTTAAAAGGGGGAAAAGTTTGAGTGGTCAGAGGAGTGTAAACTCGTGTTTCAAGATCTTAAGAAACATCTCGAGGAACCACCAATCTTGTCTAAACCTAATACATGAGAAATTTTGCACTTATACCTCGCCACGACCGAGCACGCCATTAGTGGAGTACTGGTACGAGAGGATAAGAAAATACAAAAACATGTATACTATGTCAGCAAGAGATTACTGGGGGGAAAATCAAGATATCCATTAATGGAGAAACTGGCCCTGTACCTAATACACACATCTCGAAAGCTTCGACTCTACTTCCAAGCACACCCTATCCATTGTTATATTATTTCATATAATATAATATTAGATTAAATAATGTGACAAAATGTGATTTGTCACACCTTGTAACATATTATTGAGAGTCACAAAAATTAGACACATGTGTGTGCCCAAATGTGACATATTTTGGAGTTACAAAATCAGTTACAAATTTGTAACTCCCAAATATTACCCAATAATGTGTATATTATATGTTACACATTTGAGATTGGATTTCATAAAGTCATGATGATATATGACTGTTGGAGACATGTTTTTAACTCCCAATAGGTGTTTGGAGGTTACAAAATCATGTGGGAAAGGATTTTGGACGTTTTGGAACGTTTTGGAAAAATGACTTTTTTGTGCTGAAAAGGGCCTATGGCCGCGGCCACTGACTTTCAGTGGCCGCGGCTTGGGGGACAGAAGCCAGTGGCCGCGGCCATTGAAAAGTCGTGGCCGCGGCCAGTGAGGCTGACAGCCTATGTGAATTTTCAGTTTTTTCCAAATTGAACGGTTCTAACATCCCAAATAACTCCCAAATCTCCATTTTAATTCCATAAACATCCAATTAAACATTAGTAATAGCCATGAGGGTTGGTGGAATTTGAAATTCAAAGGGGTATCTCAAACTCTATAAATAGGAGCCTAATGCTCACTTGTAAGACACACCATTTTCCATCCACAAAGCACTTGGCTGGAAAATACACCAAAAGGCTTGATAATTCCAGAGAGCTATTTCCTAGAGAGATCCCTTAGTGCTTAGAGAATAGGGGGAAATAAGCTTTTGGACAAAGGTCTTGAACCTTGTTCAAGTTGGTGATCCCCACTACTCTACACTTTGGTTGTATGAGAGTTTGTTTGTGTTTTCATTCTTTTGATCTTATTGATCTTATTTACTTGTATTGTTATAGTATTGAGTTTGTAATCTTCTTCTTCTACATCTTTCTATTTACTTGTATTTTGAGCAATTGAGTTGTAATATTTATTTAATCAATATTATATTGTCCATTGTATTTTTGCATAGAGTTGTATTTGGTTTTTCCATAATTCCATTGAGCAATAATATATATTCTCTAACATCCATGTGTTGACTGACCAGCCACTGAAGCAGGTTTTATCCAAGTCTGAAGCATCCGGAAGACTGTGGAAGTGGGCTGTTGAGCTCGGACAGTTCGAGATCACTTATCTTCTGAGAACGACAATCAAAGGACAGGTTCTAGCATATTTTATTGTCCAATGTACTGGGATCTCCGACGATGAAAGATGTAACCCCATCCCGCGAGCTGTGGAAACTTTATGTCGATGGATCCTCTAATGAAAATGGGTCAGGGGAAGGCATCATTCTAGTTGCCTCAACAGGAAATCATTTCCACTCGGCACTAAGGTTTGGCTTCGGGGCGTCAAACAACGAGGCTGAATATGAGTCATTATTAGCAGGACTTCGAATAGCCACCTAGCTCAAAGCAATACATTGTCATAGCGATTCACAGTTGGTTGTTAACCAAGTCTTGGGGGAATATCAGGCTCGTGGTATAAAAATGGTCGCATACCTAGAGAAGGTAAGGGCAATACTCAGAGGGTTTGAGTTCTACCCTATAGAACAAGTCCCCCGAGAGAAAAATTCAAATGTAGACGCATTAGCCAGGCTTGCCACAACTAACGAGGCTGACACACTGAACGTGGTCCCAATAGAAATTCTACCGACCCCAAGCATTAACAAGCCTGACGAAGAAGATGTATGTATGATTGACTCACAATCAACCTGGATGACTCCAATAGTTGACTACCTCAAAACTGAAAGTCTCCCAACAGACCAAAACGAGGTTAGAAAGTTGATGTACCAAATTCCAAGGTACACTATTGAGGGAAGTTGTATAGAAGGGGGTATTCTATGCCATTACTTCGGTGTGTAACTCTTCCCGAGGAAAAAAATATTTTGGAAGAAATCCATGAAGGATTTTTTGGAGATCACACTGGGGGGCATAGTTTGTCGAAAAAGGTGATTAGGCAGGGGTACTTGTGCCCCACAGTCAAGGCAAACTTGTTCAAGTATGTAAAAAGATGTGATAAATGTCAATGGTTTGCCTCAATTCCACGAGTTCCACCCACTGAGCTCACCATGATGAGCTCCCCATTGCCATTCGCAGTATGGGGTATTGACCTCATAGGCTCCTTGCCAACTGAAAAAGGTGGAGTAAGGTATGTTGTGGTTGTAGTAGATTATTTTACAAAATGGACCAAAGCTGAACCCTTGGCCACTATTACCTCGAAGAAAGTCCTAGATTTTGTAGTAAAGAATATCATCTGCAGAGATGGGATGCCCAAGAAGATTGTATCAGATAATGGGACCCAATTCGACAGTGACTTATTTACACATTTCTGCAAAAAAAAAAAAAGGGATAATAAAAGGTTTCTCCTCTGTGGCCCACCCCCAGTCAAACAGCCAGGTCGAAGCAGTCAATAAAACCTTAAAGAGCTCCATGAAGAAAAGTTAGAAGAGGCAAAGGGGAAATGGCCAGAGGAGTTGCCTCAAGTCTTGTGGGCTTATAGAACCACAACGCAGACTTCAACATGGCATACTCCCTTCTCCCTTGCTTATGGATGCGAGGCCATGTTGCCTATTGAGGTCGAAATCCCAACCATAAGGCGTGATGCATACAATCAGGCCTCAAACATGTCCAAGCTCGAAGAAAGTCTGGACCTCATTGAAGAAAGACAAGATGAAGCCCAATTAAAAGATGTTGCATACTAGCAATGAGCTACTAGATATTTTAACAAGAGGGTTCGAGATAGAAAACTCAGATTGGGAGACCTGGTGCTAAGGCGCGTATTCTTAGCTACTCGAGATCCGTCTACTGGGGTACTTGGACCTAACTGGGAAGGACCTTACCAGATCGAGTCCATTATTTGACCTGGAGTGTATAAGCTGGCTAGGTTAAATGAAGAATTGGTTCTGCGAGCTTGGAATGGTGACCTTCTACGACCTTATTATCAGTAATGTAGGAATGATGTTTTCATTATAACCAAGCATGTGCTTAATTTTTTACTTTTTGTCAATAAAATTCTGAATTTGGTTGAAAAATTGTATTGTTTATTGTTATACTTTTTTTGCAAACCCTCAGATTTCAATAACCTAAGATCACAATCATAGGATATTAAGGAGTCATAAGTGGTATACAATCATACCATAGGTTTGAAAAAATATAACATAAATAAAATAAAAAGTAATGTCTGGATAAATAACCCCATGTGAAAAAATAATTTATAAGTGTTTGGATCATTAACCAAACACGCGAACTCAAAATGTCTGGATAATTAACCCGACATGAAAAAATAATTAATAAGTGTATGGATTATAAACCAAACACGCGAGCTAAACAAGTTTGGAACAAACCAACAAAACCTAACCGACAGTAAAAAGTTGGAATTCTAGATAAATCAAGTCAACTCTAGGGCTGGAAAATTTTGCAAACAAGTTTCAACCTCGCAACCTCGAGGCAATACTCGAGATGAGGAAAAGTGGCTGGAAAGGAAAAATATAACTAGACTATTAAGATGACATGCCAATTGAGTACTTTCTAGTACATGGTAAAAGTAAGGTTCGACCTTGACAATAACGAAGTTGAACATGGATATTTTGAATCAACTATGCATGAATGCATTGAAATTCGAACTTAAATCCAATAGATATATTTTTACGAATAAACAAGTATAGAAGCAAGTCCTTAATAGTGGCAAGTTTGAAATATTTCGATCTAGAAATGTAAAGCATAATATTAAGACGAAAAGATAAAAGAAAAATTGAGTGCATAAAGATTTGCGAGCTAGAAAATTGTGGGCATAAAAATTGTTGTTGTTATAAATTGATAATTAAGATAGCTCAAAATCGAGCTATAAATTGTCTTTGCCCTGAAGGCACAAAAATCATAAAAGTAATTACAAAAATTATTACAATGGGTCGCAACCCATAATCTTGGCTTCAAGACTTACATGTTTCTCCAGCCGTAGCCCCTGGAGCCTCTACTGCTTCCTCAGCCTCGAGTATGGCCTCCTCCTCCTCAAGTCGAGCTTGCCATTTGTTGATGAAATCGGCCTCCAAGTAGGCTAGGCTAGGAAACTGATGTCGAAGTTAAGATTGTTCACCCAAATCTGATACATCGCCATGTCTACGATGCTATCCTTTTTGGTTTTGAACTCCTCTAGAAGACGAGCCTTCTCACCCTCAATAACTTCGAAGATCATCTTCTTTTCCTCTTCCAGCTTGGCATTGAGTTCTCAAATTTCCTTGATATTGGAATCCTTCTCCTTGATCTCAGAATTCTTGGCCTCGACTTCCTTCAAGGTCACCTTCAGCGTCGATTCGAAGTCGGGGACCTTCTGGACCTCTTTCAAAGCAACTTCCAGCTTTGACTCGAGCACAGAAACATTTTTGAATGGTCACATCCCTTGCCACCACCTCTAGCTTTGCTACTTTTAACTCATCCTCGAGCCTTAGTTGGGCATCTTTAGCCTCTTGCACAAGAGCCCTGCTCGCGATCACTTCGTTTTTCAGCATAAAGTTGTGCTGAATGAAGGATATGAGTGCCTACACACAAAAATAAATGCAAGTTAGCAAAGTGTATCCCAAGTTAATACAGAACAAGAAGGTCAAGGCAAAAGTAACTAAACGAGGAGATAAGTTTTCCACCCTTTTCAAAGTCAGTGTTGGCATCTCGGCAAGAGGTCAGAAAATCCCAATGAGAGGCCCCGAGGTGGCTAAGACTGTGACCCACGCGAGTCAAGGCATCAGAGCCTAGGTTGACTCCGTGAGATCCCGTTGCACTGTCAACCATGAACTTAGGAACATGAGTCGAGATCGACAGGAAGCATTCCCACACAAGAGCCAGGCCTTTTCGAGCTGAGACTATAGGGGTTCTTTGAATTGATTGGACATCATGAGGAGGCAGAGTGGTGGCAGGCACCACTGGCTCGATAACAGTTTTCGGTCTGACCTTGGGAGTAGGAACAACAGCCTAACTCAAATTTTGGGGAACTGAGACTGGAGGGACCACCTCCGTCTTTTTGCACATCTTGGAGGGGCGACCTCAATTTTGCGAGGCTCACTGGCGCTTACTCGCCTTCGCGGCCATAGGCTGGTTAAGCATATTATCTAAGTCCGAGTCCATTTCACCTGAAAAACATAAAGGTCATACTTTAGTAATCGAGGAAGGGTTATTAAAAGAAATAAGACTCAAGGACAATAGAAACCTAACCGGTACTCTCGACCAAGCTTGAGCTCGGGGACCAGGAAATTCCCCTATCTTCTGATGACACTCGGGGAGTCCCATCTTTGTAAGTGGGAGATAGCCTTGAAAGGTCTCTATAATCATCGGTCTCGTATTGAACAACAACCATATCCCAGACTTCATTTAAACTATACATGGTCTGGTACTGCCCTAACAAGCTATCGAACCTACGGACTCTAAGGTCCACCCTTGACCATGCTAAGAAGTTATTTATAGGATCTTCACATACGACTATCACGCTAGACTTGTGTTTAAGCATTGATGGAGACCACATGGAGTGGTCTAATACAACTTTACCACCATCAGCCGAGCTCAGCGAGGCCTCATCATGGGCTTCATTTCCAAAGCCTAGTAGCTCGTGTAGACGGGAGACAGTGGCATGGAATTGTGAGCATGATGGTTTCCTCCTGGAGGAACTCTAGCAGTGGGGAGTGGCACATGCTCCCACCTAAGGTATTTGCAATACCTCGAGTCATCAGTGGACTCGCCTTCGCCTAAAAGGCTGCAAACTCGGAGCTTGTCTTCGTGAAGGAGGTAGGACAGGGACCTTTGACAGTAGGGAAGTCGAAGGATGGCGACCTTATGTTCCATCATCGCTTCTGATGGAGTGGGCCGATGGTAGTTGGCTGCAGGAACAAACAAGTGTGAATATTTCGAGCCTGACTATTTAATGAAAAAAGGGATAAGTATGCCGAAATACTTACGGATGTGTTGGAAGGAGTAAAATCTGGAAGGAGCGAGACCATCCGTCTAGAAGAAGGTGAGCTTGAAGTTTGGAGGATGACTTGGCATATCTTCGAAGAGCCATTTTTCCTTCAGATAGCTCGATAAATAATAGAATCCATCTCCTCCACGAGCTCGAGAAAGGTTGCTCTTAAGACAGAAGAGATATAATATCTCATGTGCCGAAGGCCCTTCCCACTTCATCTCGTGATACAATGACCTGAGGGCTGACAAGACCCTAAAGGAGTTGGTCTGGAGTTGGAAAGGGGCGAGCCCGACAAAGTCCAAAAATTTCTTGAAGTATGTCTTTAGTGGTAGCGGAGCCTCGGCCCTCATGTGCTCGCGACTCCATGCGACGAGCTTGATTTTACTATCGGGATTGCCATCCCTCGGGGCATAGCAGCTCCTCTTGTTTGAGGTCACTGGCCGGCACATCAGGGTACAAAAGAGCTTAAGGCCATGATAAGCCA
Organism: Humulus lupulus; assembly: GCF_963169125.1. Classification (NCBI taxonomy): domain Eukaryota; kingdom Viridiplantae; phylum Streptophyta; class Magnoliopsida; order Rosales; family Cannabaceae; genus Humulus; species Humulus lupulus. The sequence continues at coordinate 152,765,262 of NC_084794.1, read as the reverse complement.
GCAACTCAGATATTTGGCTGGTGGATGTAACTGAGCTCTAGTAGTGCTCAGCCTCGAAAAAATTTCCCTTCAAGGTGGGGATTGAGAGAGCTTAGGAGGTGGAAGGACGTGTTGAAGATTCCTCCATTAGGGAGAATGAAAGTACACTAGGTGCGAAGGCGACAGTGACTTTGAGTTTGGGATCTAGCGGAATAAGCCTCATCTCGGGGTCTGGATCAGGATAAGCTACCACTCAGAGTTTTTTCCTCTTTTTCTCTTCGACCTCGTCTATCTGACATCGAAAGCGGTCTCGTATATTCTCTTGCTCACACCTTTCTTTACGCTTGCGGATCAGTCTCTGGTTTTCAGATAAAAGGTGACTGAGGACTAGGTGTTGATGGGTGTTAAGGGATATCGAACTTGAGCCCCCACCGATTCTCAGAGTACTGCGACATCTAACAAGGAAGAAAAAGGTGAGGGCCCATCATACAGGAAACATAAGGAAATTATAATTTTGATAACTCGAGCTCGAAAGCTCGAGATAATGAGATTTCCTCAATCGAGACTGAAGCCTCAAAAGGGCGAGATTAGCTAGGATGTCATCCCCAAACTATTGTAAATTTCAGGCATCGAGGGAGCACTCACGCGAGAGTGGGGAGGTTAATACCAGTTTGAAAGAATCCCAAATTTTTAGGAAAAAAGCTAGAAGTTACCCAAAAATGTGATATTTTTGGGATTTGTGCGTTTAAAACCCTACACCAAAAACCCCTATTTCTTAAGCTACACAAAACCCTCTATTGCCAGAAAAACCCCCATTTTTACATGTTTATGCTATAAATCATTGGTCTAAAATCGTGATTCTGACTACATCAAAACAACTCGGATCAAAAGCTTGCCTAATATCGACATAAAGGCCTTATAAAACTGGTAGGAACCAGTGAAGATACTCTCACAATACAGAGGAAACATTAATATATATATATAAACATGCCAAAGGAAAGGAATCAAGAACATGAACTTACACAGAGTTGATCGTGGGAGTGAGGAAATCATTGACTCGGGGAGTGGTTGTAGAAAAACTTTCACGGAGTCAAATATATCGGAGTTACTTTGCTTGGTTGGCTTAGAGAACATGCAAAGGGAGAAATGTGGCTCTGGTTCGTTTTTTTTTTCCTTTTATCTGAATAATAAGATGAAAGCGAGGAAGAAGAAAAGAAGACGTGTATATATATGTCTTATAGGTATATCAAAGGTCGAATAAATCTAGACCTTTGGTTCAGATTGGAGCTTGATCTGACAGATGGGGTGTGATTATAACATTGGCAACAAAAAGGAGATATATGAAGGGACGTGGGCAGAGATAGGGAGTACTTGGGTACTTTGGGTGTGCAATCCTTGAGTGACGCGTGTCTATGCTCGAGTGTGGTAGGTGACACATTTTTTGAAAGGAGAAGTTCAAAAGTTTTCTTCTCATAGGATTCAAACCCACACTTTTTAGGGGGGAAAATGTTACACCCAAATTTTGAGAATAGAAATTATGGTCTCGAAATGTAGGCTCGTAAAATGTGAGCTCGAAATAAGCAAGTACGCCACATCATCAGCATATGCGCAAACTGAGTTTTACAATTTCACTTGGTATCAAGGTGACAACGATGGAATTGGTGAGCTCGAAGCTAGACGCGGTCTCGAAGGTGTTTTGAGGTTACAAGTCAAGCTCAAAGCCACAACTGATCAACTGCAAGGGTTCAACACTTGTATAAATTTCTTAATTTGTTCTTATTGGAGATTGAGCACCAGTTAAGAAGGCTCGAGCTTAGGCATCAAGCTCAAAATGATGAATCTTCTCTGAAGTCTGAGTGCAATTCGAACCTTCATGGCAAGCTCGAGGAGGTTGATCTCTGATGGTTGAGCTTGGTAAAGTCCCTGGCTAAGGACGAGGTTAATCAGAATGATGAGCTTGTGATGTAGGTCTGTCTCGAAAGTGCGTAAGTTGTATGTTCGAGGTCGGTAATATAGTTTGAACATGGCTACTGTTTGAAAATCCCATTACTTAGGGATTTGTTGTAATCTGATAATTAATCTTGATTATTATGGGATATTTTGTGATTAACGCATTAATTTGTATTTATTTCATATTTAAATTGTAACTTCCCGAAATAAAAGGAAAGATATTTTGTATACCAGACTATAAATAGACTGGAGAATTTCATTTGTAGAGGGAAATGATTTGGTACTGAGAATACTCTGTAGAATTGCTTTCAAAAAGCTTCGAAAGAGTTCCACCACTCAATAATATTGACTAGTGGACTATGCAAATTTTAACTGCTGAACCACGTAAAATCTCGTGTATTTTTTTATTACTTTTCTTAAGTCAGTGTTTAGTGCTCTTCTTATCTAAGTTGACAAAAAACGGCGTCAACACTTATATTTAATAGAATATTTTTATATTTAACGTTAGAATGTAAACATGACTTAAATTTAAATAAAATTAATTAAATAAATAATTAAACAAATTAAAATAATATATTTTTGAGATATTTTACAATGATAATTATTTAAAAATAATAAAACCATATATTTTATAACTTAAATAAATTTTAATTGAACTTAAACTTAATCTTATATTAAACATATAATATATAATCTTTTGTTATCTGTCAAATACAAAAACTAGAACAAACTTAAACTTAAACAAAAATTAATTAATTAATTAATTACAATAGGATATTTTAAAGATATTTTATGATAATTAAAATAATTAAATCATATTTATTTAAAAATAATAAAGACATACATATCATTTTTTTATCTTATAAATGAGAAATTTTACTTTTAATGCATTAAGTGGTACTGTATATAACAAAATGATACCAAGCTAAAAAAACATCACATTTTTATTATAGTATTCCTTGGATTCCCAAAAATGCCCCTATCACAAATTTCCCTATCTTTTTCTCCAATTGTTTTCTCCCTCTCTATCTCTCACGCTTTCCCTCTTTATCTCTCAAGCTCTCGTACACAAAAAAAAAAAAAAAACAAGGCAGCTTAATCTATACAAATTTTCAAGCTTAGAATTCATGGGCAAGTTGTGAATCCTTTCAAGGCAAGAACTTCTTTTTGGATTTCGGATCAAAATCGTCTGGGTAAGTATATATTTGTTATATGTAGTGAGGAAACTTGTCAACATTGCTTTTGCTATTTCGAATAGATCTGTGTATGCCTTCATGTTTTATTGTAATTTTTCATTGTCAGAATGGATTTTCGTTGCTTTCTTGGTTTTTTTTTCTGGATTTTTTTTCTGTCTCGATGAGACTCAATGGACCTCGATAAAACCTTCATATGCTTATTGTTCACGAAGTTCTTCGGCAACAGATAATTATATAAATAAGGAGAGGGATTAGTGCTAAATGATGAACCGTAACAGATGAATGATCTCAAAGGAAGATTATAACTCGAATACTTTTTTTAGGTGCTTCAAATGTTAAAATCCTTCTAGTCCACTAGCTAATATTATTGATATATCTTTGATAATCCTTACAGGGTATTTCTTTACAAATTAGAAACCAACCCTTTGCAACTCCCAGGGTCTCCATATTTATAGGGAGAGGACACCTGGGTGTTGGCAAAGGAGGTCATCTCGTGACCTTCTTACCCATCATGTCACTTCTGCGACATTCATGATTAATTCCTAAAACCTGACAATGAAGTGTGGTCTAATCAATAAGAAAGGGGGATAATGGGCCGCATGACCCAAACCAGTCGTGGGGTGTCTGAACACGCACGTTTATGCTGTGTGTCTGAGAATTCATGAATGGAGTAGACACGTGATGTCTGATATATGCACGTTTACATTACGTGGTTGACTTTATAAAGGGTCGGAGGTGTCAACTCAAGCTCGTACCCCGAGCTTGATGTAGTCTCAGCTCGTGGTGTTTTCGCTGCTGATCCGATGCCTTAGTAATCTCACTAAACCTTTGGCTATCTCAAGCTAGAGAGGCAGAGACCTGTAACAGCAGCTCCGGGTAGGTGGCTTCCACGTGGCTGATAGAATTATGCCATTTTCCAGCTCGCTAATAACCCGTGGATATTTAGGGCGTACATTTGCCCCCAAGCCCCTGCTCATGGCATATGACGTCACTTGTGGCCACAGTGGGGGCTTTTAGGATTCTTTGTAGACTCTTCATATCCCACCCATTACGCTGGTATCGAATACGTGGAACATTGTTGTTGGTGACAGTCCGTCTTTCGAGAACCGCATTAAATGGCCTAGCCTATCTTCGGTCGTTGTTTCGTCTTTCGAGTTGTGATCCTCGTATCCCACATCAAGACAATCGAATGACCCTCATCCTCTGGCCTTTTACGTATATATAAGGCTGGCCACCTTTCGCATGAGCCACCCTTTTATTTGAAATTTTTCTCCTCTTCTTTCTTCTTTCTTCTCAGTCTCAAAATCCTTTCTTTCTTCCGATCACTATTCCCGACGTTCTTGAGTTTCAGACACGAGGGTTCTTTCGTGACTCTGGTACCAGCGATTCCAACAGGACTTCAACCCAGACGCTCCTTTCAGTCTTTACGCATCAAAAAATTTCTGTAAGTCCTCTGTTTGTTGTACGCTTTAAATGTTTTCCCTTTTCCTTGCTTAGGTAAACTTTCTTCTTAGTCGTATGCAGTAGGTTGTTTGTCTTTTGTTTTTCTTTGCTGGTATTTTGTGCGTAGGCTTTTATCCTAGGGGTATCGATCGTAGGAAAGAGAATGCTTAGGAACATGACTCATAGGACAAAGTTCTGGGGCAATTTTTTGGGTAAAATTTTTTTATGCCTGTTTGGAACAACCAGTTTCTACGGTGAAAACGCTACACAGGCGGTTTTGCCTTTCGAAACTTTCCTTCCAAGGCAAACTTTATCCTGACCCTCCTGACACACGGATCCCGAGCAATCGGGGACCCGTTGGGAGCACAGGCGCGTGTTCATAAAACCGCGTGGTCTTACTCTCCGCGGGCTGAGATTACCTCAGCCCGTGTAAAGGAAACCCTTCTTCGCGCTAGATTCTTTCTTATGCTTAGGTCGCCTTTTCTAAACTTTCTTCTTTGTTCGTTAGGCGACCAGATGGGACCCAAGAAGAGTGCATCCAAGAAGAGTGCTGGCAGCTCATTTTCCTAGCAAGCCAGCAAAGGGAAAGAGGTGGCAACAGACTCCCCGATTCCCAACTTTGGTCCCACCGTGGAGAAGGTGGTTGAGGTGGGACACGACGCCTTTTTCGAGGCCGAGAGGATTGCCTCAAAGGTTACCACCCAGGGGAAAGTTAACAAGATTATGCTTTCCCACAATATAGAGATAGGGAAGGGCACCCGACCTCCCCTTGAGGGGGAGCAGAGCTGCGCACCACTCGACGAGGAATTCGCAGCCTGGAGAGACGAACATCTCAAGGCTGGGGCCTTTCTTCCCCTGGACCAGTATTTCGCGGACTTCTTAAATTACATGAAACTGGCCCCCTTCCAGCTCCCCCCTAACTCCTATCGTCTGTTAGCGAGGTTGAAGTATTTGTTCCTGAAGCAGGAATGGGAGGTCCCCACGCCGGTGGACATCCTTTATTTCTGTTGCCTCAAAGCCAGCCCGGAGCAACGAGGGTGAGGCGATGGGTTCTACTACCTGACCCATTTTCCCAATTCGGCTACAATTATCGAGCTGCCCAGCCATCCCAATGACTTCAAGGATCAATTCTTCATGTCAAAGGGGTTTCGCAACTGCGAATACCATTACTTCAACCGTCCTCGTAAGTTCCCTTTAACTTTAGCTCGCTAGCTTGTCACTAATTAGTCTTTCCATTCGTTGCTGATTTGAAAACTATCATGCAACTATTTTCGCTAGGACGGCTAAGTCGGTGACCCTTGGGGGTCAGTACGAAACCTTGGCGGGGCTCCCCCCAAGCGAAAAAGACTACCGCCAGCTCGTGTCTGATGAGACGATGCTGGCGTGTAAGTTAATTTCCCCAGGCCAGACTCTGGCCTTGAGGAGGCCGCAGACCATACCCGTTGCTCGCGAGATGAGGCCCATCCCCGAGGAGGAGACCGTGGACGAGGACGAGGAGGACGAGGTGCCCCTCGTGCGCCGAAAGTGGGCTCTAGAGTTCGCCCAGGAGGTCAATGCAGAGAGGACCCAGTGCAAGGCAGCAGTCAGCCCCTCCGGCCAAGGTAACCCTTACTTATTTAGGGACTTAGACAGGGCCACCGCAGACCTATGGCTTGCTAGGTTTAACCCCAGCCAACTCGTTCACTGCCACCAAAATGACCCAGATCTCAACATCACTCTACTCCAGTGTGTTGACCAGCTCGTGTTGCGTTATGACATGGGCCGCCCTACGGGTACTGTAGTAGTAGATAATACCCTGGCCTTTAGGTTGGCCTTTTTTGAGGAGTGCGGGACCAATCTTAGGTTGTGGCCCTCCCTCCTGGAGGGTGTAGTAGCTCCGGGTCTTAGGCAGTATGTAGAGGTGTCTAGTCTTGAGGCGGATCCAGACCCAGAGCCTCTTCTCACCCGTGAAGTCATCATCTTAGACTCCCCCATAGAAGCCCCGGGGCTGGAGGTCGTGACAATAGATTCCTCCTCTAGCTCGGAGGGTAGGACCTTTTTCAATACATACTTTAGCTTTTTTGTTACCAAAGTATTTTTACATGCATATTAATACTTTGCTCTTTGTTTCAGACGAGGAGATGTCACAACCCGGGGCTAACGATCTGCGATCTATGTTTCAGGGGGGAAACCCCTCCTCCGGGTCCTCCGGGCCCTTGGTGAAGAGGCTCCGGGTGGCCAAGAAAACTCCTCCCCCCAGGACCAGCTCCAAGTCTCCCGCCAAGGGGAGAAACCAGGGTCCTGCTGCCATAGGGAAGGTGCCTCCACCCCCTCCTGCAGTGGAGAAGATGGCTCCACCTCCCCTGCGACCTCCTGTCTCTAATCGGGAATAGGAGGTACCCTTCGGAACCTTGTCAGCCCCGACTCCCGATGTGCGCGTCCCGGTCAATCCTCAGGCCTTGGAGAAAGTCCCCGAGGACTTTAGGGGGACAATTTATGAAACTACAACCTACATGGTGGACCATTGTTACAACGCCACCTCGAGGGACTTGCGGGAGATCGAGACGAGGAGCCCCGAGCATGTGATGGAGTCTTCACTGGGGATGACCCTCACAGTAAGCTTGCTTTACCACTGGTTCTTTATGTTGTTTTTTTTTTGTCTAAGGCACTTGCCTTATTATCATTTTGTCTTGCAGGTGGCCTTGGCTCTCCACCGGAGCATATCTCAGTCCAGGGCCAGGATCGACGAGATCAGGGGCGAGCATCAAGCTGCTCAAGTCGCCCTTGCGCCCGCTCAACAACAGGAGCAGGATGCCAAGGCAGCCCTGGCGACTGCCCGAGAAAACGAGAGGGTCTCGCAGGCCGCTTCGGTTGCTGCACAGATTGAGCTGGAGGCATGTTGGGCCAAGCTGCTGGAGGCCGAGGCTATGAAGGTCGCCCTAGACACCGAGAAGGTCGAGCTCAAGGAGGCCAAGGCTGCTCTGGTGGTGGAGAGGGCGGAGTCCAGCTCCTCCATGGAGGCCATGTTGTACCACTGCTGGGCCTTCAACCAAGATGGTGACTTTTCCTTCTTGGGGCCGGACGTGTGGGGGTCCTTCTTGGAGAAGTTTAAAGCTCGCCTTCAACAAGAGGCACCCTCCGAGACCAGGGAGACTTCCACTGCCACCGAGCAAGATGGCGAGGGGGTGACTTCATCAGAGCGGCCTGGCCGGGCTTAGAATTTTTCTCCTTTTCTCTTTTTTTTTTTTTGTAACTTTTTATTACAAGGTTTTTATCCTTGAAACAATTGGTATCCCCAAATTTATTTCAATCTATTTACATATTTTTGCCTCGACCTTACTGTTACTTCTCTTTAATGCATTTGTGGTGAGAACTTAGTTTCTATTGGCGTGTTTATCAATTTGACCCAACTTCTAAGATTTAGGACCTGGCTATATCCAGGATATTAATTTGATAACTTAGTTAACGTCAATCCTTTATCGATATCTCATGGTTTTTAAGAAAAACACTGATCAATCAATTTGAACTAACTTCTAAGTTTTAGGACCTGGTTATATCCAGGATATCAATTCGAAAACTTAGTTCGCGTCAATTCTTTATCGATATCTTGTGCTTTTTAAGAAAAACATCGATCAATCAATTTGAACTAACTTCTAAGTGTTTAGGACCAGGTTATATCCAGGATATCAATTCGAAAACTTAGTTCGCGTCAATTCTTTATCGATATCTCGTGCTTTTTAAGAAAAACATCAATCAATCAATTTAAACATACTTCTAAGTTTTAGGACCTGGTTCTATCCAGGATATCAATTCGAAAACTTAGTTCGCGTCAATTCTTTATAGATATCTCGTGCTTTTTAAGAAAAACATCGACCAATCAATTTGAACAAACTTCTAAGTTTTAGGACCTGGTTATATCCAGGATATATGCCCCCCAAGTAAGCAGGAAAGGGTCTTTCATGGTTACTTGAGTTTACACCCACAAACATATACAATAATGTAAAAGATTAGCTGTCATTACTTAATAAACAAAAGATGGCCTTTCCAATTAAGCCTTACAAAGATATTATTGATAATATTTCTTCAAGTGGATAGCGTTCCAAGTCCATGGAACCGCTTCTCCATTAAGTCGAGCTAGCTTGTAGGCTCCTTCTTTCACGACCTCGGTTATTTGGTAGGGCCCTTCCCAGTTTGGTCCCAACACTCCATCCTTGGGATCTTTACTGGCTAGGAAGACTCTTCTGAGTACCAGGTCACCAACGCTAAAGACGCATTTCTTGACCTTTGAGTTGAAATAACGTGTGACCTTTTGTTGATAATGCACGAGCTGCATCTGTGAATCTTCTCGTTTTTTGTCAATCAGGTCGAGTGACGCGCAGAGAAATTCGTCATTCCAGTCTTGGTCAAACGCCTAGACTTCGAGGCTACCTTTACTTCGACAGGAAGGACTGCCTCACTCCCGAAATCCAGGGAGAAAGGAGTATGACCCGTCGGCGTTCGATGTGAGTTCCGGTATGCCCACAGTACCTAGGGGAGTTGTTCTGGCCAGACTCCCTTGGCTTCGCCCAGCCTTTTCTTAAGGCTTGCCTTTAGCGGTTCTTCGGTAACAGATAATTATATAAATAAGGAGAGGGATTAGTGCTAAATGATGAACCGTAACAGATGAATGATCTCAAAGGAAGATTATAACTCGAATACTTTTTTTAGGTGGTTCAAAGGTTAAAATCCTTCTAGTCCACTAGCTAATATTATTGATATATCTTTGATAATCCTTACAGGGTATTTCTTTACAAATTAGAAACCAACCCTTTGCAACTCCCAGGGTCTCCATATTTATAGGGAGAGGACACCTGGGTGTTGGCAAAGGAGGTCATCTCGTGACCTTCTTACCCATCATGTCACTTCTGCGACATTCATGATTAATTCCTAAAACCTGACAATGAAGTGTGGTCTAATCAATAGGAAAGGGGGATAATGGGTCGCATGGCCCAAACCAGTCATGGGGTGTCTGAACACGCACATTTATGCTGCGTGTCCGAGAATTCAGGAATGGAGTAGACACATGATGTCTGATATATGCACGTTTACATTACGTGGTTGACTTTATAAAGGGTCGGAGGTGTCAACTCAAGCTCGTACCCCGAGCTTGATGTAGTCTCAGCTCGTGGTGTACACGCTGCTGATCCAATGCCTTAGTAACTCACTAAACCTTTGGCTATCTCGAGCTAGAGAGGCAAAGACTTGTAACAACAGATCCGGGTAGGTGGCTTCCACGTGGTTGATAGAATTATGCCATTTTCCAGCTCGCTAATAACCCGTGAATATTTAGGGCGTACACTTATATTATTTATCTACCTCGATGAGACTCGATGGTCATTGATGGACCTCGATAAAACCCTCATATGTTTATATTATTTGTCTACCTCGATATGCCTCGATGGACCTCAATAAAACCCTCACACATTAGGGAAAATGACTACCTCGATAAGACTTGATGGTCCTCAATGGACCTCGATAAAACCCTCAAATTAGGGGGAAATGACTACCTCAATGAGACTCGATGGTCCTCGATGGAACTCGATAAAAACCTCAGACTTTTAGGAAAAATGGGTAGCTCAATGAGACTCGATGGTCCTTGATTGACCTCAATAGAGGCATAGAACTTAATTTATTTAGTATATGCCTTGATGGGACTCGATGGGCCTCAATGGGTTCATAAGAAATTTGTTGGGCAGTCTGCCTCGATGTACCTCGATTGTACTCTATAGACCTCGATAGGTTGACCTCGATATGAATTGATTTTTTGTTGTTTGATGTTATAGTTTTAATTTTTGACCTATTTTTTTTGTTTTTTTATACAAATTCGTCTGTTTCCATATTTGTTGCATTCAATGGTGTTTGGGAATTGGAAAATAAGGATTGGATTTTCAGGGATGCTGAAAATCAAGTTCTTCCTTTGGAGAAGGGTGTGACGTATGAGCCACTGCTTGACATTTTGTGCGAAGAGCTTGAAGTGGATAAATGTGTGTATGACTTGAAAATTGAGGTCCTGTACACATGCCTATCACAATCCGTCAAAGCTACCGTTATAAAAAATGATAGGCATGTGCGTGCATTCATTGGGTTTGTTAACCCAAGATATGTTTCCAAGAGGGGGGTGGATTGGAAATCTAAACTAATTTCGGAAATTTAAAACTTAATATGCCAAATTATGCAATAAATCAAATTTATCAAGTAAAAGTAAATAATATGACAATCAAATAGATAAGCAAATAATCAAACTTGTAATGTAAAGAGTTTAAGGTTAAGAAATTGCAAACTCTCGAATTTTACAAGGTTCGGTAGAACTAAGCCACCTACGTCCTTGGTCTTCAAAGCTATGGACCTAGCTTTGAGTTCCACTATCGAGCCAAGTTAACGGGCTTGACTAACCCTTACAACCGGGAATTTTTCACCAAGGTATTTCCAAACCTCTTACAATAGTTTTCCACCACCAAGGACTATCAACCTCTTTTTCGGATTGTTGAAGTGCCAATCTCACTCTAACCGGGTCGTTTACAAAACCGGTGCCAACCTCACCTCAATCACAATATGGGAATGTGTTTGATATTACTAGTAAAAATCAATCTAGAAGTATGATGATACAATGAGAAACCTAGAGTGATTAGCAAGCACACTTAGAAGAAATAAATACAAATTTTGGCTCAAGTGTGTGAATATGTGTTTGGATGATATAAACTTTGAGAGCCCTTTGAAATCAATGGATTAGGTTTGATAAATGTAATAAATGCTCAGCCAACCACCAATTTTGAGTGAGAAACGAGTTTATATAGAGTTTGGGAAAAAACTAGCCGTTTATAGCCGTTGGGGGTTAATTTTTTATGCTGCCTGCCGCGAACCGGAAGTCCGGATGGGGAACCGGAATTCCGGATGGCAGACAGAGAGCAAAAGTTCAAAATATGCCTATTTTCCCGTTTTTCAATTCTTTATAACTTTTAGCTCGTTTATCCGATTTCAAAAATTCCAATTGCGTTACGACCGTATCAGGATGTATTTTCTTAAAAGTGAATTTAGGATGTCTAGTTCTCATTTTGAAAAATCACCATTTTTAGTACGTGAATGAGCCAAATTTTATACTTATGACTTAAAGTAAGCTTGCAATCACTTTACAAGACTAAGAAATGAAATTAAACCTTTATCTTGAGTTTCTTGTGTCTTGAAGTCCATTTCGGGTCATTTCCGGAAAATTTGGTAAAATGACCATTTTGCCGTTGGTCATAAGTTTGACTTTGAAATGCTAATTCACTTTGGTTTTTGCTACAAAATCAACAAATCATTAGTAACAAATAATAATCAAATATTTGTTAATCATCAAAACAAGGAGACTTAAGAGTTTGGGTCAACAGGGTTAGCATTGAAATCTGTAGAGAAGCTAATTCATCTATCTGTGACATTGGTTAAGAAGGGAGGTATAAGAAATGCATCGGTCTCTTCCAGCGTTAATAAAGAAGTTTGATTTGAAGAGAACATTTCTCCCCCATGTCATGGTTTTAAAGGAACTCAAAGTGAGGTTCCACCTTCCTTAACATAAGCTGATGTAGCACAACCCTAGAAAAACTAAACGGCTTAGCCTTGAAGAAGTATCCCTATGGGCATGCCTCTGCCCGTTCAATTAGCCCGTACCTCTTAAACTGTTCTATAAGGGTTTCCAAGTAAGCACTACCCCTATAGGTGACACGACCAGGAAAGTGATTCTCCAATGGCACAATCAATTCAGGCATCTGAAAAAAAACAAAAAAAAATGTTAAAAATACAATTTTAAACAATCTGGTAACTATCGAGGCCTGTCGAGGACTATCAAGGCCAATGTAAAATCAGAAAATGCATAGTTCTATCGAGGCAATGCAAAATCATAATATATCTATCTCTATCGAGGCCTATCGAGGTAGGTGCTAAAACAACCATAAGTCTTATTCTATCGAGGCATATCGAGGCAGATGCTAAAATCAGCCATATGTCTATTATCATCGAGGCCTATCGAGGTAGGGGCTAAATCAGCCATATCTCTAATATCGTCGAGGTTTATCAAGGCCTATTGAGGCACCCTAAAACTGAATATATCTAATGGCATCGAGGCCTATCGAGGTGGGTCAAAAAATTTGAAAAAAAATCCAGATTTCTCAGTTACCCAGCCCCTATCTATCCTATGAACAAAACATCAACAAAAAACCAAACATTGCAGATTAAAAAGAAAACCCTCACCTTCGCGTATTTGGAAGTTGTTTCGCCTACTTCGGAGTTGTTTGGTTGCCTCTAGGTGCTTCCGGTCTGATGTTCATGTGCTGGTTCTGAAGACCTTCTTCGACAATGCTTCTCATCTCCGATTTCATTGGGTTGCGACGGATTCAAATGTGAGTTTTGAGAGTTTTTTTGGTTCGGGACCGAGAGTGAGAGGGAATATAGAGAGACCGAGAGAGAAGAGAGAGAGAGAGTGTCGGAACAAATGGCAGGAGTATTTTGGGAACTAACGTAAATAATAGGACCAAAATGAGACTCGTATACTGATAAGGTGTTTTTTAAATACAATCCCCTTATATGCATTAAAAGTCAAATTTCTCTTATAAATTTGTATGATAATTTATTTTTTATCAAGTGATTGAAGCTCTTTTTCTTCATCAAATTCATCAAATGACATTGCGAGATACATTAGAATATAAAAATAGTTGATACATATATACTAATGTCTACACTAATACTTTTTCTATTATTATTATTTTATTTCTATTATTAATTTCTTTTTATATATTATTATAATTTATATATATGTCAATGTTGTATTTAGATATCATATATGTAGAAATTATTGATATAAATATTTATATATACTATAAAATTATAATTCATTTTATTATATATATATAAATTTTAAAAATAGTGAATTAGTTTTTATCAAAATGATAAATAATGTTTACAACTTTAGAATTACCTAGTATATATATATATATAATAATCTTTATTTTATCGCAGTCGATTAATTCTAAATTAAATGAACAATTTTGATAAAAACTGCCTTTAAAATATACTTGAAAATGTAGTTCCGCTTTTAGAGTATAAACAATGAACACCTTACATTATTATAAAAACTAAAATAATGCAGTTTGTGTTACAATTGTCATTAAAAGAAAAATAAAAGTTGAACTAAAGTTACAGAGAAACGCGCAATAATTATAAAAAACAAAATGACAAAAACAATATATATATAGTTACAGTTGTAATTGAATAATCCATGTTCATAATAATTTAATTATGTTATATTAAAAACAATGTTTTTAAAAAAAATTAAAAGTTAAGAAGGATAAGATTATAAGAGATTAAAAAAACGTATGTGTTATATATGGTGGCCCCGCGCACAATTTTTGTCTGAAGCAAAATTCTCCGAATTTTACTCACATTAGAAAAGAAGCAACTAGAAAGAAAATGAAAAAACAGAGAGTCCGATACAACAGAAAGACGCAATAACAAATAAATAAGAATGATATATTTGTAATATTTTAATTAATATGATTATAAATAAAATTGTTGTTTTGTTTTTTTTAAAAAGAAAAAACTCATTACAAAGTTTTATTATTTATTTACAAAAAAAAGAACACAATAATCATGCTTTATTTTTAAAAAATAAAATATAACATCCTTGATTTTGGTCAATTATTTTTTTTAAAAAGAAAAAAATATTATCACTTAAAATACATTAATATCTTTACATATTCTTTTTATATAATTTCTAAAATTAAAAAAAAAACTACATTTATCATTTTTTGATAATAAGTTGTTAATTATTAATTTATAAAATTGATTAATAAACTTAGAATTAAATAAATAAACTCTAAAACTATAAGAAATTAGTTATGATATTTTTTTAATTTTAGTTTTAATTTTATGATTTAAAACAAAACAAAAAAGACAAAGTAATTTATAATGATAATGGTTAATGATCGTCTACGGAGAATAATGCAGGCAGTGCCTTGTCGGCAGTTTTTAAAGTCCAAAATGAAACTCCATAATGTAACGTATGCAATCATCATTAGCGTGGTCTAATACTCTCTCTATGTATATGCTATACATCTATTTCTCAATACTCATAAAGTCCCTACTTCAATCAATTACATCTTTGTTATCAAATAAAAAGACTACCAATTACTTTACATGATCATATCTTATTATGTTGACATACTATTTTAAGTACCATTATGCCAACTATTTTAATTAGGTGATTATAAATTAATATTAAATAAAGGAGATAAATATCTTAGGTTTGTATGACTAAAAAGGGATTATGAAGTTGAATTAATTCTAGCTTCTAGGTCAAGAAGTCGAATTCATCACTAGAATATCACATAAGGAGTGCTTTTTCTTTACACGCTTTATATATATAAAAAAAATAGTGAAAAATTATCCTATTAAATAAATTTAAAAAATTCATCTCAATAAATATTTATTGCTTTTAAAAAAAACTAAAACATTTTTGACACCCTTAATTAATTATAATAATTTAAGAATAATAAAACCTAATCCAAACTTTTAATTTTTTAACTGAAAATAAGAACAAATATAAATAATTTAAAATGAAAAATAATTAGTAAAATTTGTGTAAAATTACAATATAAATTATTTTTATACTTTAAAATTATAATATTAAAAATATTTCTAAAAAAAATAATAAATTAATATATATTATGCATTTAGGAGGTGGTAAATAGTAAAAAAATCTTAGATTTTAATGAAGATATTTGTGTAAATTCATCCAAATAATATATTTGGTAATAATTGTAATAAATTAAGAGGGGTAAAGTAGTCTCACCCTAATATAATTAAGGGTGCTTATATCTCTTCTATATAAAAGTTTTTTTTATGTTTTCCTGTTAATTTTAACAAAATATTCTTATATTTAACTGAATATTATTATATTTAATTGTAGATTGTAAACATGACTTAAACTTAAATAAAATTAAATAAATTAATTAAAATAGGATATTTTTTTAGATATTTTACAATGATAATTATTTAAAAATAATAAAACTATATATTTAATAATTTAAATAAAATTTAATTAAATTTAAACTTAATATTATATTAAACATATAATATATAATATTTTGTTTTCACTGCCAAATTAAAAAATTAGAACAAACATAAACTTAAACAAAAATAAATTTGTTGACGCGGTTCTTCGGCAACAGGTAATTAAAAGAAGGAGAGAAAGGGATTAGTGCCAAACGTAGAACCGTAACAGATATAAGATCTTAGAGAATGAAATAGGTGACTCAAGACACGCTTTTAAGTGGTTCAAAGGTTAAAATCCTTCTACTCCACTAGTCAATATTATTGATATATTCTGGATACTTGGTTACAAAGTATATATCTTTCCAGAGACTATTTTTTCCAACTCTTATCAACTCCCAGGGTCTCCATATTTATAGGAGAAGGCACCTGGAAGTTGGTAAGGAGGTCATCCCGTGACCTTCTTATTTGTCATATCAACTCTGTGACATTCATGATTAATTCCCAAACCTGACACATAAGTGTGGTCAAATCGATAGGTAAGGAGATATTGGGCCGCACGGCCCAACCCAGCCGTGGGTGTCTGAACACGCACGTTCCTGCTGCGTGTCCGAGAAGTCAGGGAGATATCGGACACGTGATGTCAGATATATGCACGTTTATCTTGCGCGTGTTGACTTTACAAGGGGTCATAGCCTCCATATCTAGCTCGTACCACGAGCTGCGCATTTGACCCGACCTTCGACCTTCCGATTCCTTGCTCCAGTCTTGGCGAGTCCTTGAGGATTCCTCGAGCTAAGGGGGGTACGACCTCAAGACAGGAGCTCCGGTTTGGGGGATGTTTATGGACTAACCATGATTAGTCCGAAGCTCGACCTGCTAATCAGCCCGTGGGAAAATCAGGGCGTACATCTGCCCCCCAAGCTCCTGCTCGTGGTATATGATGTCGCATATAAGACCACAGTAGGGGCTTTTAGACTTCCCCACAAACTCTTCGCATTCCACTCTTTATGCAGGCGCCTGATACGTGGAACATCGTGGGTGATGACGGTACGTCTTACTAGAACCGCATTTAATGGCCTAGCCTATGCCCAGCCGTCGTTTCGTATTTCGAGTGGAGGGCCTCGGATCCCTCATCAGGGCCATCCAAGAGCCTTCTACACGTGATCCGTCACGCATATAAAAAGGGGGTGGCCACCCTACGCATGGGCCACCCTTTCATTCGAAATTTTCTAAACCTCTTTTCCTCTTTCCTCTCCATATTCCTGAAGAACGAAACCCTCGACTCTGTTGCTGCCATTTTCATCATTCAAGAAGCTTAGGCGTACGGATTTCTCCGAAGCATTGGAAGCTACTACACCGACGAAGCTCCTACCAACGCAACACTCTCGTCTACCTCCCAGCCATACACTGTAAGTTTCCTGACCCTGTGTGCTTTGAAAACATGCTACTGTAGCTTAGGTAAAAAAAATTATTGTAGCCGCATGCAAGGATTTTCTGGGTTTTGTGGATATGGAGGGTGACAGCCTTTTTAGGTTAGGGTATATTTGTTGTAGGAAATCGCTTTAGAATATGGGTTTCAGGATGCCTTTCCTGGGAAAATTTCTGGGTAGGAGTTTTGGGAATTTTTGGGTGCAAAACCGGGTAGCTTAGGGAACACGCCTCACAAGCGGTTTTGCAATTTTCTACCTACTGAAACTTTCCCCCCAAGGAAAATTCTATTCTGAACCTCCTGACACACGAATTCCGAGTAATCGGGGATCTTTTGGGACTATGAGCGCGTGTTCACTGAACCGCGTGGCTCCACTCTCCACGGGCTGGGCTTACCTCAGCTCGTGCAAGTAATAATTGCTTCTTCCTCCTGCTTGGGTCGCCTTTTCTAAAGTGTTTTCTTTTGTTCGTTAGGCGACCAGATGGCTCCAAAAAGGAATCTCCCCCAGAAGAACGTTGGAAGCTCGGCCTCGCAGCAGGAGAAAGGAAAGGCGGTGATGCCTAGCTCCCCGATCCCCTGTTTCGGGCCAGCAGTGGAGAAGGAGGTCGAGGTGGCCCCTGACGCATTCTTTGAGGTAGAGAGAATTGTCTCAAAGATAACCGATCAGACGAAGATTAACAAACTCTTCCTCACTCACAACATCGCGCTGGGGAAAGCCTCCGTTATTGCCCGACCTGCCTCGGATGGCGAGCGGAGTTGCGCGCCGCTCGACGAATCGTTCGCAGCCTGGAGTGGTGAACACTTTAAGGCAGGGGCCTTCCTTCCCCTGGATCAGTATTTTGCTGATTTCCTGAACTACGTGGGGTTGGCCCCATCTCAGCTCCCCCCCAACTCCTACCGTCTGCTGGCAGGGTTGAGGTACTTGTTCCAGAAGCAAGAGTGGAAGGTCCCCACTCCTGCGGATATTTTATATTTCTTTTGCCTCAAATCCAGCCCGGACCAGCGGGGACGAGGCGACGGGTTTTACTATTTAACCCATTTTCCCAACACGGCGGCGGTCATCGAGCTGCCCAACCACCCCAATGATTTCAAGGACCAGTTCTTCATGTCAACTGGGTTCCGGAACTGCAAGCACCACTACTTCAATCGTCCTCGTAAGTGCTCTCTGACCCTAGCTCGTGTGTTTAAATATCACTTTAGCTCCTCTTGTACCCCTTTCTGACTTAAACTCATTACGCAGCCATCTTCGCGAGGACAGAGAAATCTGTGACCCTCGGGGCACAGTATGAAACACTGGCGGGCTTACCTCCCAGTGAGAAGGATTATCGCGTGCTCGTGACGGACGAGATGATGGTGGCTTGCAAGTTGATTTTTCCGAATCAAACCCTGAACCTAAAGAGGCCCAGGGGGCTGCCCCCAGCTCGCGACATTAGACCTATCAACGTGGAGGAGGTCGCGGAAGATGAAGGTGAGGAGGACGAGGGCGATGAAGTTCCGGTCGTGAGGAACAGGAATAGGACCTTGGAGGTCGCCCAAAGGATGGGCGAGGAGAGGATCCAATCCGGAGCAGCCGCTGGTCCTTTTGGCCAAGGTAACCCTTACTCGTTTAGGAGTCTAGATAGGGCTGCTGTAGACCCCCGGCTAGCTAGGTTCAATCCTAGGCAGCTCGTCCATCGTCACAGGAGCGATCCGGACCTGAACACGCTCCTGCTCCATTGTGTCGACCGGCTCGTGCTGGACCACCAAAAGAGCCGGCCTAGGGGTACCGTAGTAGTAGATAACACCTTATCCTTTAGGTCGGTCCTTTTCCAGGAGTATGGGACAAACCTACGCACATGGCCATCACTCCAGAGGGGTATCTATGCTCCGGGGCTTAGGCAGTACGTAGGAGAATCTAGCCCCGAATCGGACCCGGAGCCAGAACCTGCGCCAGTTCGGGAAATAATCATCTTAGGTTCTTCCAGCTCGGGGGGTAGGGCTCCCTTAGTATTCGTATATTTTTTAGCTTTAACCTTTTTTCTTTATCTCTGTATGATTGTTAACTTGTAATAACCATGTTTTTTGTTTGACAGAAGAGATGTCTCAGCCCGAGGGGAGCTTGCGAGGCGCAGTCTTCGGGGGAAACCCCTCAGCCGGGCCAAGACTAAAAAGGCTCCGGGGGTCCAGGAGCACTGCTGGACCTCCACCAAGTCCCCGGCAAAGGAGAAGGAGAAAACCCCGTCAGCCCAGGACGCGGGAGCGATTCTTCCTGCTGCCGGAGCAGGCCAAATGCCTCCACCACCTCAGCGAACTCCAACCGTCACCCAGAACGCAGGGACGGAGCTCGGGGCTCCGGCTGCGGTGGCCTCCGATGTGCGCATCCCAGTCAACCCTCAGAACCTGGAGAAGATCCCCGAGGCCTTCCGGGGAACGGTGTACGAATCAGCGAACTACGCCGTTGACCATATCTATAAGTTCACTGAGAAGGAGCTCCGGGCTATTGAGACAATGAGCCCGGTTGATGTAATGGAGTCTTCAATGAGCATGACTTTAACGGTAAGCTGCCCCCTCCTTTTTTCTTTGTCTTAGGCTTTTACCATTATACTTTGCCCTACTTTTCCTCTAAGGCAATTTATCTTTCATTTCCCGCAGGGCGTCGTCGCTCTTCACCGGAGCATCACCAGGGCCAAAACTCAGCTCGAGGATATGAGGACCGAGCACCAGGCCACCCTTCAGGAGGCCAAGGTGACTAAAGATGCCTTGGTGACCTCGAAGGCCGAGTTGGAGAAGACCCGCTTGAAGGTCCAAGAGCTCGAGACCTCCCTTGCCACCTCGCGGAAAGACCTCGAGGCTGCGAAGACTGAGATCCAAGCCTCCCAGGTTGCCCTGGAGGCCAAACGGACCACATCGAAGCAGTCCATGCAGGATCTGTTCTATCACTGCTGGGCTTTCAACCCGGAGGCTGACTTCTCCTTCATGTCACCGAGCCTTTGGGCGAGCTTGCTGGTGAAGTTTCAAGCTCGCCTTGAGAAAGAGGCGCCGCCTTCGGAAACTGGGGAAGCCTCTGGCGCAGCGGAGTAGGGTGAAACAGCGACCTCCAAAGGGCCAACTGACGGAGCCTAGGGCGCTTTTTCTTTTTTGCCTTTGAATATTTTTAAGTTTTTTGTATGTAACCTTTGCATGAGGTGTTTTCACCTCGAGACAATTTGCCTTGACGCCTTTAACTTACGTTTTTTTTTATGCTTTTGGCTACAATATATATATATATCTTTTTGATAAACTTAGTCATGTGTTAACCGTTATCTATATTTCGAGCTCTTTAAAAAGAACAACGATAAATAGATTTACATCAACTTCTAAGTTTTATGACCCGGTTAAAACCAGGAACTTATTTAGAAAACTTAGTTCGTGTTAACTTTTATCCATATCTCAAGCTCTTTAAGAAGAACAACGAGAAATAGATTTAAATCAACTTCTAAGTTTTATGACCCAGTTAAAACCAGGATAGGACTTAGTTAGCGTTAACCCTTATCCATATCTCTAGCTCTTTAAGAAGAGCAACGATCCATAGATAAGGATCAACATCTAAGTCGTTAAGGAGACCTGGTTATATCCAGGTACCATATGCCCCCCAAGTAACTGGGAAAGGGTCTTTCGTGGTTACTTTAAGATTACACTTGCAAATATGCGTAAAAAGCTGATTTTTATTAATACATAAAAAGTGGCCTTCCAGGCCTTACAAGTGGATCATTGATAATATTTCTTTAAGTGGATGGCGTTCCAAGTCCGTGGGACGGCCCCTCCATCAAGTCGAGCTAACTTATAAGTTCCCTCCCTGATGACTTCGATGACCTGGTAGGGTCCTTCCCAATTCGGTCCCAAGACTCCATCTTTGGGATCTTTCCCGGCCAGGAAAACTCTCCTTCGGACCAAGTCGCCAACGCTAAAGGCGCATTTTCTGACTTTGGTGTTAAAGTAGCGAGTGATCTTCTACTGATAATGGGCGAGCTGGAGTTGCGAATTCTCTCGCCTTTCATCAACTAGGTCTAGGGAATGGCATAGGAGCTCATGGTTTCGACCTTGGTCGTAGGACTGGACTCTATGCGACAGAACCTTAACCTCCACGGGGAGGACTGCTTCACTCCCGAAGGTTAGGGAGAAAGGAGTATGACCCGTAGGAGTCCGATGCGAGGTCCGGTATGCCCATAGGACCTGGGGGAGCTGTTCCGACCAGACCCCCTTCACTTCATCTAATCTTTTTTTGAGGCTCGCCTTTAGAGTCTTGTTGACAGCCTCGACCTGGCCGTTCGCCTGAGGATAGGCCACAGAGGAGAAGCTTTTCACAATTCTGTGCCTTTCACAAAACTCGGTGAACAGGTCCCTGTCAAACTGGGTGCCGTTATCAGAGACGATCTTCTTGGGCAGGCCGAATCGACAGATGATGCTTTTAATCACGAAGTCAAGCACCTTTTTAGACGTGATCATTGCCAACGGCTCTGCCTCGGCCCACTTAGTGAAGTAGTCGATGGCGACCACGGCGTAACGGACCCCGCCCTTTCCGGTAGGCAGGGCGCCTGCTAAGTCTATCCCCCAAACGGCGAACGGCCAAGGGGCCGAGATCATTTTCAGCTCGACTGGAGGAACTCAGGCAACTGCAGCGAATCGCTGGCACTTGTCGCACTTTTTCACATATGAGATCGAGTCTTTGGACAGAGTCGGCCAATAATAACCTTGCCTGAGAACCTTTAAGGCCAAGCTTTGCCCCCCAGTGTGGTCTCCGCAGAATCCTTCGTGAATTTCCTGCAGGATGGCCTTCGCTTCACTTGGAAGAACGCACCGAAGGAGAGGTAAGGAGTGCCCACGTCGGTACAACACTCCATCGACTATCGTATATCTGGGAGCTTGATATAGGACTCGCCGCGCGTCGTTACGTCCCTCAGGCAGCTTGCCCTCAACGAGATATTCAAGAATGGGGGTCATCCAGGTTGGCCTGGCGTCGATCATCTCGACCTCTGCCCGATATCCTTCTATACTTGGTTTTTCCAAGAATTCTATTGGCACCAACCCCAGGGTCTCTGTCTCTCCCGAGGTGGCGAGCTTGGCAAGAGCATCTGCATTGGTGTTCTGTTCTCGAGGTATCTGTTCGATTGATCCTCGCTCAAATGCGGATAGCTCGGATTTTACCTTCGCCAAATAGGCGGCCATCTTGGGTCCCCGCGCCTGATATTCGCCCACAACCTGGTTTACCATGAGCTGGGAGTCACTAAAGCACTGGACGGAGCTCTCCTTTAACTCATTGGCTACCCTCAGCCCAGCCAACAAAGCTTCGTACTCTGCCTCGTTGTTAGACGCCTTGAACCCGAACCTTAGCGCCGAGTGGAATCTATGTCCCTCGGGGGATATCAGAATGATTCCGGCCCCGAAGCCGTTCTCGTTGGATGAGCCATCCACAAAGATCCTCCACAGCGAATGGGGCGAGGCGATCTGGGGAGTGCCTTCTTATGGATCCTCCTAGAATCCCGTGCACTCTGCCACAAAGTCGGCCAAGGTCTAACTTTTTATGGCAGTTCGTGGAGTATAGAAAATCTCGAACTGACTGAGTTCGACCGCCCACTTTAACAAACGTCCCGATGCTTCAGGCTTTTGCAAAACCTGCCTTAGAGGTTGATCGGTAATTACGTGTACCGAGTGAGATTGGAAGTACGGCCTGAGCTTTCGCGAGGCCGTGATTAGGCAAAACGCCAATTTTTCCATCAGTGGGTATCGTGATTCTGCCCCGAGAAGTCTCTTGCTGATGTAGTAGACTGGCTTCTGAGCTTGGTCCTCTTCTCGTACCAGTACGGCGCTAGCTGCATCCTCAGTGACAGCTAGGTAGAGAAAAAGAGGCTCGCCTGCCTTAGGCTTGGATAATACGGGTGGTTCAGCCAGATGCGCCTTCAGGTCGAGGAATGCACTTTCGCACTCTACTGTCCATTCAAACTTCTTGTTTCCTCGGAGCAGGTTGTAGAAGGGCAAACACTTATCGGTTGACTTGGAAATAAACCGGTTCAGTGCGGCCACTCTCCCTGTCAAGCCCTGGACATATTTTCGCGACCTAGGCGAAGGAAGCTCGAGCAGTGACCTGATCTTGTCGGGGTTTGCCTCGATTCCTCGTGTATTGACTATAAACCCCAGGAATTTTCCTGACGCGACTCCAAAAGTGCATTTCTGGGGATTGAGCCTCTGCCGTATTCTCGTAATATTTTAAAACATTCTTCCAGGTCGGAAACATGGTTGTCGACAGTCTTTGACTTGACTAGCATGTCATCAACGTACACTTCCATGTTTTTCCTGATCTGGTCTGCGAACATTCTGTTTACTAATCTTTGGTAGGTAGCTCTGGCGTTCTTAAGATCGAAAGGCATGACCTTGTAGCAATAGACATTAGTCGGGGTCATGAAGCTGGTGTGTTCTTGGTCCGCCGAATTCATCGCGATCTGATTGTAGCCCGAGTACACATCCATAAAGGACATGAGCTCGTGCCCCGCCGTGACATCCACCAGCTGATCGATCCTTGGTAATGGAAAACAATCCTTGGGGCAGGCTTTATTCAGGTCGGAGAAGTCAATGCAGGTTCGCCACTTTCCGTTGGGCTTTGGAACTAGCACGGGGTTGGCGACCCAAATTGGAAACTTGGCTTCACGGATAAAGCCACATTTTTTGAGTCAGGTCACTTCTTCTTCTAGGGCTTCAGCTCGGGTTGTTCCTAAACATCTTTGCTTCTGTGACTTGGCAGGAACGCTTTTATCCAGGTGGAGTGTGTGCATGATGACGCTCGGGCTGATCCCTACCATGTCCTCGTGCGACCATGCGAATACGTCCAAGTTATTCTGCAGAAACGTAGTCAGCTCCGCCTTTCTCTTGCTACAGAGGTTTTTTCCGAGCTTGACCGTCCGTGATGGATTTTGTTTATCAATGTTTACTTCTTCGAGCTCCTCAATGGCCTGGAGCTCGGATCTGTCTTCGCCTACCCGGGGGTCAATGTCCTCACTCAAGGTGACAATTTCCCCTTTGGCGTTTTGAGGTTTTTCAATCTCAGGAGCCGCCAAGGGTTCCTGGGATTCCTCTTCACTCAGAATGGCCATAGCCAGCTGCCCGGGTTTAGATTTTCCCTTCATGGAAATGCTGTAGCATTCCCTGGCAGCGAGCTGATCCCCCTGGATCGTGCAGATTCCCGTCGAGGTGGGGAACTTCATGGCGAGGTGTCGGATGGAAGTGATGGCCTCAAAGGCTATGAGCGTGGGTCGGCCCAAAATGGCATTGTAGGCAGCGGAGCAGTCAATGACCACGAACTCGAGTAGTTTGGAGACTGTCCGAGACTCTTCTCCTAGGGTGATCACCAGCTCGATCGTCCCTATCACTGCCGATCCTTCTCCCGAAAAACCATACAGCATCATGGAGGTCGCCTTTAGCTCAGCAACGATCAAACCCATCTTTTCTAAGGTGGATCAGAATAGGAGGTTCACCGAGCTTCCATTGTCTACCAACACTCTCCTTACTTTCCGGTTGGCGAGCTGGACTGCTATAACCAAGGGATCATTATGGGGGAATTGGACATGGCCTGCGTCTTCCTCCGTAAAAGTGATCGGTTGCTTCTCTAATCGTTGTTGTTTTGACTGACGCTGCTCCGGGACAAACTCCACTCTGTTGTGAGCCTTTAGTTCATTCACGTATCTCTTCTGGGTGCCTCTGCTCGTGCCAGCCATGTGCGGACCTCCAGAGATGGTGGATATCTCTCCTCCGACCACGGGAGGAGGGACGTCCTGATCTATCCGAGACCCGGGCTGACTGGCTGGGGCTTCTGGAGCAGGCCGACTCGCTGGGACCCTGTTCCGTGAGTATTGAGCCACGGGGCCTGCTCGGATGAGAGTCTCTATCTCATCTTTGAGATGCCTGCAATCGTCGGTATTGTGGCCGACGTCGTTATGAAAACGGCAGAATTTGGAAGTGTCTCTCTTTCCCTTGTGGTGTTTCAATGGCTCCGGCCTCTTCCAGGGGACCCGAGTAGAGTTGGCCAGGAAGATACTTTCCCTGGACTGGGTGAGTTCGGAATGTGTCACGAACACTGGCTTAAACTTGTCTATAGACTTATTCTTCTTTTGGTCTTGCTGATTGTTTTCACCATTTCCCTTTCTTTTGCCTCCACCGGGCTGGCTGTTCTGTATGACACCTAGGGTCGCTGCCACGACCTCCGTCCCTACTCCAGCGGGCTGCTCGGGAACCTGGCTGGTTCCTACAGCTGAGACTTCTGCTTCTTCCAAGTTTATCCATTCTTGGGCTCTGTTAAGGAATTCGTTAACCGAGCTGACTCCCTTCCTCTGTATATCCTTCCACAGGTCTCCTCCGACAAGGATTCCGATTCTCATGGCCATGAGCTTGGAGCTATCATCTGCGTCCCTGGCTCGAGCAGCGACATTCGCGAATCTGCTCAAGTAGTCTTTCAGCGTCTCACCGGGCTGCTGTCTCATGTTAGCTAGGGAGTCGGCTTGGACTCGGGCGGCCTGGGAGGCGCGGAACGCCCTTTTGAAGTCAGCTGAGAAAGTCTTCCAGGAGCTGATTGACTGTCTTTTACTTTGCTTGAACCACTGCCTGGCAGGTCCAGTCAGCGTGGAGGGGAAGATCAAGCATCTCAGCTCCGGGCCAATGTTATGGGCCATCATTAGGGTGTTGAACATCCCTAAATAAAACTGTTGACGCGGTTCTTCGGCAACAGGTAATTAAGAGAATGAGAGAAAGGGATTAGTGCCAAACATAGAACCGTAATAGATATAAGATCTTAGAGAATGAAATAGGTGACTCAAGACACGTTTTTAAGTGGTTCAAAGGTTTAAATCCTTCTACTCCACTAGTCAATATTATTGATATATTCTGGATACTTGGTTACAAAGTATATATCTTTCTAGGGACTATTTTTTCCAACCCTTATCAACTCCCAGGGTCTCCATATTTATAGGAGAAGGCACCTGGAAGTTGGTAAGGAGGTCATCCCGTGACATTCTTATTTGTCATATCAACTCTATGACATTCATGATTAATTCCTAAACCTGACACATAAGTGTGGTCAAATCGATAGGTAAGGAGATATTGGGCTGCACGGCCCAACCCAGCCGTGGGTGTCTGAACACGCACGTTCCTGCTGCGTGTCCGAGAAGTCAGGGAGATATCGGACACGTGATGTCAGATATATGCACGTTTATCTTGCGTGTGTTGACTTTACAAGGGGTCATAGCCTCCATATCTAGCTCGTACCACGAGCTGCGCATTTGACCCGACCTTCGGCCTTCCGATTCCTTGCTCCAGTCTTGGCAAGTCCTTGAGGATTCCTCGAGCTAAGGGGGGTACGACCTCAAGACAGGAGCTCCGGTTTGGGGGATGTTTATGGACTAACCATGATTAGTCTGAAGCTCGGCCTGCTAATCAGCCCGTGGGAAAATCATGGCGTACAAAATTAATTAAGTAATTAAAATAGAATATTTTTAAAATATTTTATGATAATTTAAATAATTAAATCATATTTATTTGAAAATAATAAAGGCATATATATCATTTTTTTATGTTATAAATTTGTGTGATAGTTTATTTTTTATCAAGTGATTGGAGCTATTTTTCTTCATAAAATTCACCAATGAACATTGTGAGATACATTAGAAACTAAAAATAATTGATGCATGTGTACTACTGTCTACTCTATGACATTTTCTATTTTTATTTTTTTTCTAAAAAAAAAATATGAACTATAATTTCTTTAAATATGATTATATTTTATATATAAGATTATATTTCTTTTTAAATATGATTATATTTTATATATATGTCATGTAGAAATGTAAATATATATATGTTAACGTTGTGTTTAGATATCATATATGTAGAAATTATTGATATAAATATTTATATATACTATAGAATTATAATTTATTCTATTATATATATTTAAAAAAAGCCTGTGAACCATATTTTAAAACTAAGCAGACACGTAGTGGTGAAATATAGGAGAAAACAATAGGCAAGCAGGTGTAAAGTTAAGAGAAAATTATGTACAAAATTGTGTAAAATTGAGATTTTGTGATTAGCATCAAAATATGACTAAACTGAGTTTAGATTAATAAAATTAGATATTTAAACACATTTAAACATGTAGGGATGCAATTTGACACATTTTGGACCTTTGGATGATGAGGAGAATGTTAAATTGAGGTCCTACTTCCTTTACGAGCAGGTATGGGGTAATAATGGGGTTGCATCAGAATTGTCAAAGAGACCTGGCTTGAAAGGGGAAGGGTAAATAATGCCAGTCAGCTAAAGAGTAGAATTCTGGCTTGCGGAAAACGCTTAGATGACTGAAACTAGAGAAAAATGGCTGATGATGAAAAAAAAAACAAATTAAGGAGCTAAAGGATAGGATTAGTATCCTATCTCAATCTTATATTAGAAAGGACAAAATTCTGGTGCAAAAGCTGGAAAAAAAGTCTTAATGTGCTGCTTAAAAAAGAAGAGTAGGTGTGGAAAAAAAGAAGTCGAGCAATATGGTTAAAAAATGGGGATAGGAATACCAGATTTTTTCATCAAAAGGCTTCGAAAAGGAGACAACAAAACGAGCTTAATGGGATGTTTAATGAGACACTTATTTGGAAGAAGAAAAAGGCGGAGGATATTGAAGGCATTGCTTGTAATCATTTTAATATTGATGTATTAAGCTTGCTGAAAAGATGTGTTCCTCACCGCATGTTTAATATTGATAATGACCTAATGCTGATCATAGTAGCCTAAACAATACTCTAATTTATCTGATACCAAAACTCAAGAATTCGGTTAAAATCTTTGAGTTTAGGCCGATTAGTTTATGTAACATTATGTACAAGGCCATTTCGCAATGTTTAGTGAACTAGATGAAAGAGAGCCTTAAAGTCATTATTTCAAAGAATCAAAGTGCATTTATTGAAGGGTGCTTAATTCAAGATAACACCATCATCAGGTTCGAAAGCCTTCGTTGTATGGAAAAAAAAAACAAAAACAAAGAGAGATTTGGCAATGGGAAGAAAATATATAGCTTTGAAACTTGATATGTCTAAGGTGTATAACCGGGTCGAGTGCAAGTTTATTGAGGCTATGATGACATGCTTGGGGTATGACAGGAGATGGATTAAAAAAGTTATGAGCTGTGTTAGTTCAATGAATTTCTCCATCTTAATCAATGGAGAAGCTAGATTGAAGGTTATTTCTCAACGGTGTTTAAGACAAGGTGTCCCCATTTCGCCTTATATTTTCCTCGTGTTTGCAGGGTCTTTCTTGTTTACAACGTGAAGCAGAGAGGGAGGTGATAAATGGGATTAATTTTGATAAGAATGGTCTCAAGGTGTCAGACTTATTCTCTGCCCAAGATATCTTCATCTTTCTTAACACTTGTAAAGAGAAGGGAGAAAAGATTATGAGGTTCTTAAGAAGTATGCATGGCTGTCTGGGCAGAGCATAAACTGGACAAGTCAGAATTGTGTGTTGGTAATAAAATATACGAGGAAGAAGGGAAAGTGATTGTTGATTCTATTGGGTGAAGTTGGTGGAGTGCCACACTAAATACCTTGGTACTGCTTGCATTGGAAGAAGGAAGAAGGAGGTTTTCTCTATGATTCAGCAAAATGTATGGGACAAGCTTTAAGGGTGGGATTCTAGTTTGTTTTCCTAGGTGGGAAAAGAGGTTCTTATTAAATCCATTGTCCGAGCCATACCCTGTTATATTATGAGTTGATTTAAGTTACCTAAAATTCTAATAAAGGAGCTCTTCTCAATGGTTGTGAGATTTTGGTAGGGTTCCTCTCAAGCTAAAAAGAAGATGCATTGGTGGAAATGATGTTGGAAAAAAAATGAGTGAATGAGAAATTGATGCCTAAAATGGTAATGATTCAGCAAATCATTTGATTAAAGATGAGATTACCAAAATATTGTGTGATTTATTCATATTGATTTTAGCAAATCACTTTGGTTAAAATTGAACTGCTGATATTATCAAAATAAGTGTGATTAATTCTTATTGATTTTCAGAAATTAAGATTCCAGATTTGTTGAATATTTGGGCATTAAAGCATTTGATTCACACACATTTTCAACTCTCCATGAAGCCAATAACAGGAGACTTCTCCTCTCATTCTAGGAAACACAGATACAGAGTATCACACACAATAGTCTTAATCTCTTTCTCTCTTCTGTCTCTGTAGTATTTTCTAGTGATAGAGGGAAGGTTTGTTTCGAGTTCGCCTAAGCAGACGCAGTAATGTTTTCGTCCTACTTGATAGTTGTTGTATCCTGGGAAGTGGTTGCTCACAAATCCTCTAGCACCGTTCAGGTAGAGGGGGCAAATCTGCTTTAAGGAAAGCATGTTTTTCATGCCTCGACTTTAGTTTATTCTTTGTATTGTATTTTTGTATTTCCATTCTTCAACCTACTATATATATATATATCTTGATTACTGAAAAGTTGCACCAATTCTCTACCAAGATTTTTTATCTCATATATGTATTGATATGAAAGTTTTGTATATACGTTATATGCATTTTTTCCGGTACTTTTATATTCTGTTGTATCCATATGGAATATATCATTTGTTTTATATGCATGAAATATATATATATAAATGTCATATATTCTTAACGTATTCTAGAATTTTTAACATATATCATATATTTTTTGTTGGGAAATTTCACTATTCATGCATAATAGTGTGTATTATTACAACAAAATACCACCACTATTAACTATTTCATTTTGATGCTAAACATACTCCATCTACCCAAAATACCCCTCCCATTTTTCTACCCAAAAAAAATCTACACTCTCGGTTTCTCTCTCTCTCTCTCTCAAACATAACAAAAACCCCAAAATCCTGAAGAGCCCCAACCCCCGTCGAGCCTCAACCCCCGTCGAGCCCCAACCCCTGTCGAGCCCAACCCTGTCGATCTCCAAACCCTGTCGAGCCCCATACCCCGTCGATCTCCAGCCTCTGTCGAGAGCATCTCAGGCGACCCACGGCCACACAATCCTTTGGAACCCGACGGTCCACGGACAAACTCTAAACTCAAATCAAATCAAAGGTTAGATTTTGAATACCCACTCCATATTTAATCGAAAAACAAGGTATGCTTGATAGAATGAATTTAAATTTCTCGATAGGATCGATAGGTTCGATACTGGCTTGATAGTAGGCTCGATAAAGGGGACATGAATGGTTTGATAGGTGCTCGATATGAGCTCGATAAGATGCGTGAAAGGAATGTGTTTGATAGGTGCTCGTTTTGAGCTCGATAGTATGATTTTAAATTTCTCGGTAAGGTCGATAGTTTACGGATGATGTTGCTCGATTGGCTTGATTGTAGCTCGATGCATGCTCGATGGTTCTTTATGTAGACAGAATATGATTTTCTCGATAGGCTCGATAGTTTCTTGATAGGGTTATGTATAGCTCGATTGAGCTCGATACTACCCGATAACAACTCGATATAAACTCGATGACAATTGTTATTTTGGTTTTTGATGAATTTTTCTTTTGAATTTTTTCCCGATTCTGTTTGACAATATATTTTTTTTACCAATTTTTTTTCATGTGTTGTTGCAGATGCCTAAGTTGCTTGTTCCTTTCAGTGATCACTTTTCTGGTCGAGTCACCTATTGGGGTAGTAGCACTTTAAATCACATTAAGACTAGGTTTATGGAGCTCGGGCTAATAGAAAGGGCTAAGGAATCCCCTTTCAACCAGTTCTTTTTGGCTTCGGAGTTTAATTTCTCCGGAGTTTTGGTGCATCAACTCCTGTTGAGGAAAATCACCAGCAACAACGAAGATGAGGTGCATTTCTTCTTGGGGTTGAAGTCTTGTAGATTCGGCATGGGAGAGTTTGCCCTGGTGACAGGGTTGAATTCCAGTACCTTCCCGTCACCAAAAGAGTTGGAAGAGCGTAATCTCAGTGACCGGTTGGTAAAGGAGTATTTCAATGATGCTGAGAAAGTAAAGCTCTCACAGGTGGACCATGCTTTCAAGACTTGTACTGTTGTGGAAGATGTGTACAAGCTTGGTCTATGTTTGTTGGTTGAGGGGGTTCTGAATGTGATAGAGGGAAAGTTGCACATATGGCAAGATATTCTGAAAATGGTTGAGGACGTAGAGTAATTCTTCAGCTATCCATGGGGGAAGTACTCTTATAGGAGGCTATTGCAGTCTTGTAAGAAGGACATGGTGAAGCAAAAGGCCAACTATGACAACAAGAATGATGCCAAGGTGTCGCACGAGGCCAAGTACAGTATGTATGGTTATGCCCCGGCCTTACAATACTGGGCATATGAGGCTATCCAGCAGCTTGCTACAGAGTTTGTTGTGAGCTCGGGAAACATGGTCCCGAGGATGCTTAGTTGGTCGCATCGGAGGAATAAGGAATTCACCAAGTCTGTCATCTCACTGATGTTATCGAAGAAGAATGTAAGTTATATTTGATTGACATCAAACAATTATTTTTTACCTATATGCTTATCTTTTATGATTATTTGAGTTAACCAAATGCTTGATGTTGTTTGCAGTTGATCGTCCCATCCCTCCTGTTGCCCCAGCCTCAGCCCCTGAGCTCGCCGACTTGATTGAGCGGTTGGATAGAGTCGAGGGTCAACAGGAGACCCTCTTGAAGAACCAGTCAGTGATCCTGGATGCAGTCAGTCAGATCCTGACGTTTATTAAGGAGAAAATGAGGGGTTCCAAGGAAGATTCAGACTCAGAAACACTGGATATTCCTTTGGACTATGTTGATGATCCAACCACGCCACCTACCATCATTGTGACACCTGATACTATGACTCTAGGAGTCATTATTGTCAACCTTGAGGATGTTGCTGGGGTTCGAATTCAAAGGACTAGACGCCAAAGACACAAGCCAAATTGGTTTGAGGACTACACCGATCCCTCGAGGAAAAGACCTCGCACTGATGCAGCTGCACCAGAAGAGGAGGCTACACAGGTGCTGGACCCTCTCAAGAAGCCAGATCACAAACAGTATAGGATAGTGTCCAAGTGGCTGCTTGGAGACATCCCCAACAAGACCCCGAGGGATGTAAAGATTGGGAATCACGGTCTAGCGTGGTTTCTAACATGGAAGACACCCCATTCGTGGCTCACTGATGGGGTAAGCCATTTATACCTAATGACTCGATAGTGGTAGAAATTATGACTTGGTTTCAATTTTACAAGTTCTATTTTTATTGACTCGATATGAGCTCGATGAGAGCTCGATAAGATCTCGATGGGGGGTTGCCTGGATCGATATGAGCTCGATAGGCTACACAAGTTATGTTGTTTACTGTTTGAGATTAGCTCGATGTGAGCTCGATATGAGATGGATAGTAGCTCAATAGGCTACACAAGTTATGTTGTTTGTTGTTTGAGATTAGCTTGATGTGAGTTCGATGGAGCTCGATAGTAGATCGATAGGGGTGTTGTTTACCGTCTGAGAATAGCTCGATATGAGCTCGATTGGGCTCGATATAGACTCGATGAGCTCGATGTTTAGTTCTATATAAGCTAGATAGTGCTCGATGAGAACTCAATTTATTCATTTATGCATTTTGTTTAGCCATTTATGATGGTCTTTGCTAACTTTTTATATCGTACTCTCTTTGTAGCATATTAATGCGGCAGAACACATGCTTCATATGTGTCACAAGTATTTTCCCAATACATATCAACAGAATGCATCTGTGATGAACATTTATTTCTCACAAGTGATACCCGTCCGATATGATCAGTACAAAAAAATTGCCAACAAAACAAAGTTCACGTGGGATTCTTACGTTATGTCCATGTTGACCGGCATCGAGCAGCAGTTTCTAGCATCTTGGGGAGGAGTTGAGGATGTATATTGGTGCCAGAACTATGAACAGCAACATTGGTTTTCCATTGAGGCTTCTATTTCTAGTTGGACTCTCACTGTTTATGATTCAAACAACTCGATGATTATTGACGCAAAGCTGGAGGAAATTATGAATCCATGGTTCTTTTTGCTTCCTTCTTTGTTGATGCAGAGTAAACTGTTCACAGATAGCTTGATGTTGAAGATTCCTGCAGCAGGAAAGAGGCCGCATCAGTTCACATGGTGTTGCAAACAGAAACACGAGCTCACTCAGTCAAAGAGAAGGTAACAAACATCATCTTCATACTATATTTGTTTCTAACTAAAATTATAGTATTGTATACTTAATGTTTACATTTTTTTTACAGTGAGGATTGTGGTGTGTATGCTGTCAAGCATATTGAGCATCTCATGGCCGACCTTCCATTAGAAACCATCTGCGATGAAAATATAGAGGTGTTTAGGGACAAGTGGACCACAGACTTGTGGTATCAAAATTTGTTACCTTGATAATTATATATATGGGGTCTTTACATGTACAATTTTTTGTTCACATTTTTTTATAACTTTCATAGGTTGTTATCGACCTATATCGAACATTATCGAACTAATATCAAGCTATATCGAACTATTATCGAACTGTTATCAAACTAATATCGAGCCATATTGAACCATTATCGAAGTACTATCGAGTTATATTGAGCTACTATCGAACCATTATCGAGCTACGATTTGAAGTCAGTTTAGAAGCTAACATACATATTATCGAGTTCATATCGAGCTATTATTGAGCTCACGTCGAGCTAAAATCAAGCTCATCGAGTGTACATCGAGCTTAACATAACTTTTAAGAAAAATCAAATAAAAAAAGGCAAAACAAGCTAGGTTATTAATACAACAAGTCCAAATGGGAAAAAAAAGAGTTTATAGCCTAGCTTTGCATGTAGCCCTGTTGTGGCCAAGACCACAACACATGCTACACTTGTGCTCTTTGCGAATGATTTCACCATTCGATGGAGTGCAGTTTGTCTTCCTTCTTCCCACCTTTTTCTTCTTCGGTCGACCAACGGGTTGTTTTTCAACGGGAACCCCAACTTGCATTTTCTCTATGTTCTCAGGAACTTCCCAATCATCCTCGTTTCCAGTTGGGTAAATTGTTTCTTTGTACGACTCCCTCCACATCTCAGTAGTGTAATATGGGGAACACATTGAGTAAATGTTTACACTGTGCAGGATGGCCGCAGCCACACCATGAACACAAGGGTAACCCATTATTTGAAACTGGCCACAGGAGCATGATTTGGTCATCAAATTCACCTCACCATCACCTTCTAGGTCTACCACATGAAATTCGAATTGTCCAAGAGGATGGACTTTCAAGTACCTTGCATCATCCGCAATGCCTGAGACATTTTTCTCATATATTGTTGCTAATTTGGATGTGCACTTCTCTACCTCCTCACGATGCAATGTAACGTCCTGCGTTTCGGGTACCTTTAAACAACTTAGGTCGGGATTGGTTTCTCCGAGTTAAGAATATTATTTTAAATAATATTATATTTGTTTGGAATTTATTTCCATGAGTTATTACTACCCAAATTATGAATTTTGTGATTAAAAGTCAAGATAAGACTTTCCGTCTTGGACCGACACAAAAACCCCAATCGAGTAAAAATCTCAGAAAATAAAATGAAAAACTATGGCAAATATATTTTGGGCATAAAATGCATTCATAAAAATTAAAGTTTGGTCAAAATAATAAACGGAAGAGGAAATGGAAATTTTAGGGCGTTTTTGTGTTAAGTGCTTAATTTTATCGAATTGGGGAATTTTATTCCATGAATGGACCTTAGGTTAAATTTTATTGTGTGATTAATTAAATTAAATGTAAGAGATGTTTAATTTAATTATTATATGTTAAGTTTTGTTTTTAAAACTTTATATGAGTGAAAAAGGTTATAGAAAGTCATTTTGGATTTTTCTTCTTAGGAATTAATTATTAACCATTAGAAAAAATATAACATAAATAAATAAGTGGTGGTCGGCCATGTGAAGGAGTTTATTTTGGTGGACCATATTGTTTTAGTTTAATCCCCATTTTAAATTTAGGGTTAATGGCATCAAGTGGCCATAGTAAAAACACTCAAGTGTTTAAGATATTTAAGAGTTGTCTAAACTCTTCTAACCCTCCCCAAAACTGACCCCCTCTCTCTCACAATCACTCTCATCTTGTTTGAAAATTCTCTCTCAAGTTTTCTCTCCATTTTCAACCTCAAGAACACTAAGAAGGCTTAGAAACTTAAGCTTTGGTCTAGGAAGGGTTTCCCTAAGGTAAAATTTCATAAAACTAACTTTTGTAAAGTTTTAACCATAGATTTTTCAATAGCTAACTATATATGTGTTTGGGGGAGTTGGTTAAGGTTTTGAAAGAGTTTTGAAGGATCCAAAGCTAGTAGAAACATCCAAACCTAAAGCAAGAACAACAAGAGGTAAAAAGTTTACTTTTTATTGTTGTTATTGTATAGTTTTTATTTTTAAGCATTATTTTGTATAGTGAATGCTTAAAGTTTCTTATTGGTGATGTAATAAGGCTATGGTAGTTGATTTGTAATTTTTATGATGCTTGTGTGTTGATTTTTTAAAATAGGGACCAAAATCCCCAAGGGTTTTGTTGAAAACCCTAAAACAAAAATACAAGTTTTGAGCTGTGACTTTCAAGGGTTCAAGCATCCACTGTATATTGATTTTGTAAAATTAAATTATACTGTAATCTTTTAGAGATTGAGTACATAAAATTTAGCTTTCGAAACACTCAAAAATGTTTAGAAATGAGTGAGTTATGCTATTTCAAAGTTTAGGTAAAAAAATGCTTTTTTTTCGTATTCTTAATTTTGGGACCAAGTTTGGATAGCTACTGTATAGGTCAAATGAACCCCGTTTTATCTAAATATTGGTAGACATATTTTTTGCATTACCTAGTATTCCACGGTAAAATTTGGTAACAAAATACTGAACGCTTTGAAAGTTATTAAGTGCCAAATTTTGGAAAAAAATAAGGACTTGAAAATAAGGTCATTTTTACCTCATTGGTTGGAAAATATTTTCACCAATAAAAAATGCTCATTTTTACCTAAAATTTTACAAAGACCTAAATCGCATACCAAAAATAGAATTGGAAAATTTTGGTAACAATTGGGTAAGTAAAATTCAAGTTATGACCTAACAAAGTATGTAGTTAAAAATGTGAAAAATGAGGTTTTCACACTTAGTGTAAAAATGGGATTTTGGAACTTAAGGTAAAAAGTAAAATTTTGCTTCTTGCAAGATAAAAACTTGGTAAGTCTTGAAAACATATTTTTGACCTAAAATACCACTTTGAGATTAGTGAGAATTATTTTTATTAAAGAATTTTTATTCTTTCTAAAAATAAAAGATTTAATTTATTATTAAGTTGATAAGTTAAAACAGGGTTTGAAAACCCTATATTTTGAGAAAATAATTAAGTAAATTATTTTTCTAGTAAGTAAACTTGATTAATTGACTTGGGAGAATTAACTAGTCAAGATAAGAAATTATTAACAGTTTCTCCTAATTAAGTTAAAATTAGGCGATTTTCTTAAAACGGTTTTTAGAGATTAAAACCTTAAGAAAATAAAAGGAAAATTAAGATGTTATTTTCTTGAAAAAATATTTTAGGAATTTAATTAGTATTTTCTAGATATAATACCGGCTAAAAACTTCTATATATTTAACCGACTTGTTGAAAGTACGGGTTAATAACGATACTTTTAAAGAATAACATTTTTAGCGGATTGTGAGAAAATACTATTGCGATACCCGAGCCTAAGTATCGAGACCATAGGATAGGTCTTCCCGAGACTTAGGGTTTAGTCTCAAATTTTTTAGTATGAATTTCTTGAATGGGTTTAAAAACTAAATAAGGATCATTAATCCTTACAAATGATTTTTAAAATGACCAAACTGCCCAAAATAATAATAATAATGAATTATGAAGTGTCGTAATTAATCCGAGTATATTGTATGGATAATTACAATATTGGCTAAGCATAACTGGATTAAACATTGGAGGATGAAATCTTGCTGAGAGCAAAGGTCTCCATGTAAGTCAACTTCC
Source organism: Humulus lupulus (assembly GCF_963169125.1). Lineage (NCBI taxonomy): Eukaryota > Viridiplantae > Streptophyta > Magnoliopsida > Rosales > Cannabaceae > Humulus > Humulus lupulus. The sequence goes on along the minus strand of NC_084794.1, from coordinate 152,728,194 downwards.
ATTGTGTGGCTACAACATGAAACGACTATTGTATTGTATGTTAGTATAGAGACACATGCACATATATATACTGTCGTAGAAAGTTTGCATAGAGACGTTAGTCTAGTGGATGTTGATTTAGAAAATATGACCAGTAGATATCTGTCATATTCTAGATGTCTGACCCCCATCACACTACTTGATTTCATTATGTCTGGTTCACTACCACGACGAGTGGCCAAGAGGTGAGGATTGCTGGTTTAAACCTAGGGGCGCCAAAATGAATGGGACCTAGGGGCCTTCATGCTTACTTAATCAGTGAATGGTTAGAACCCGAGCAAGTACTCTGATAAGTTATTTCCGGATAGTAACCGTGAATATTGGCCATTCAGTGAGAGTGCCTAGAGATAGTAGAGGTTGCCAAGTTTGAGTGAGGTTGAACACCCTAGGGGCAACTGCTCACCAGCAACACTGATTAACATAGAAGTCTTTGTAAACCCGTGTAACTTCGATTACACTCTTGAATAGTAGCAATGCCCTAGGTAGCTTGATGGTTACCCTTGTGAGGGATTTACTCTTGGATAAGTAGCGATGGCCTAGGTAACTCGATAGTTACCCTTGATGGGGATATTTATTGGCTAGATCTTAGTGTTGAGACTCGGTTCTCTCTTACAAATTAGAATTTATGCTGGAGGGCGTGATACACCCGAATTGTTGGAAATTGTCGAGCGTTGGTCTCGAATAAGAGTTGTGATATATTATATCTGCTTGCTATGGGATTTTTTGAGTGCAGAGCTTTATCTGTTTATATGAAATAGTTTGTCATTGGTTATCAGGCATGACTCTAAGTTTTCCAAGACGCTTTTGCGTTCTTGAAATTGATTGCATAGGGTCTGGATGGATCCGGAATCCTAATTTTTGTGAGCTATTGTTATCTATGGACAATAACTTGGTCAGTGACCACCTGTCTTCTCTGCATGCTTTTGTTTTGAAGTTGAACTTACTAAGCATTTTTGCTTACCTAGTTGTTTCCTATTGTAGGTAAGATCAAGGGCAAGGTAGAGAAGTGAGCGCTGGAGTCTACCTTGTGAATGTACATGTGGACCGACCTTTTGGGAAGTTGTTTTGTTTTTGAAAATGTTGTTTTATTTTCATAAACTAGGCTCAGCTTACTCTTCATAAATTATGTTTGTATTAAATGTTAAGTATGGCCATACGACTTTTAAAAAGTTTGTTATACGGGTTTTTGAGACATTTTTTTAAATGAAAATGTTTATATTTCCGCATTATCGATTCTTGAAAATCTGGAATGTTACACAACAAACCATGACTGAATTGTGAAATGAATGAATTCCACAAAAGTAGTGACTGGGAAGGTTCTTGCGTTTCTAATTTTGTTGTTGAAACTTTCAGCGTTGTTGCTTGTTATTACATTGTATCAATTCCCAGGAAAGTAAGCACGAGCCCACTTATCGAAGCCAATGCCCTCAAGATATTGAGCTATGGAAAGATTCATTTGCTTTATATTGTTGAAGAACCTGTGAAATTTTGACGTCCGAAATGCATATGCCGCATTCCACATCTCCTTGTGACAGTGATTAGTCTTGAACTTAGCGATTACATTCATACTTATGTGATGGTAGCATGCACCGTGGTAGGCATCAGGGAAGACCAACTCAAGAGCATGAATAATGCTAGCATGCATGTCTGATACAAAAGACAGATTATCAACAACTCCAATGGCTTCCTTCAATTTCATCATGAAATACTTCCAAGAAGCATGGTTCTCACTATCAACAATCGCGGACGCAATTGGATAAATATGGTTATTCGCATCCAATGCGAAAGCATACAACATGTGGCCACTGTACCTTGACTTCAAGAAAGTGTCGTTCACACATATTACAGGACGACATGCTGTAAATCCCCTTCTACAAACTCCAAGTGAGAAGAAACAGTAAAGAAAGCAACTGTCATCTGTGACAAAATCAGTTATTGTACGTGGATTCTTTTGTTGTAGCATGTACAAGTAAGAAGGTAACTTGGAGTATAATTCTTCAGGTGTCCCCCTGACATAACCGAGTGTCTTCTCTTTGCATCTCCAAGCCTTCATATAACTCATATCGATCCCAAAATTATTCTTAATATCCTCCTTTATGCTATTTGTTGGGTAGCTAGTGCCATCAGTAGCATATTTGTTCTTGATAAGGTGCCCAATGACCCAAGGTGCTGCTTGACGGTGTTCTTTCTATCGCAATTCTAGTGAGCAAGTATGTACACTATTATAAACAGTTATCTCAAACATATTCGATAGCGCTACTTTTTTCCCTCTTATTCTCCAACCAAAATCAGGATCCTTGCAGGTGATATACAACACATCAATACCAGACTTCTTAACAATAAACTCAAAATTATTCTTCATTGCGAAGAGAGCCACTTTGGTTTTCAATTCCATCTTGTTCTCAAAAGTCTTCCCAAGGTGTAGTTCTCCCAACGGTACACCGAATGAGGGTGATTCAGAACGACTAGAAGCCATGATATCTTCTTTTGTAAACATGGGAGCACTCCATTTGCTGTGATCTTCTATTGAACATATTGGAACGTTCCATGTATAGTTATATTTTGTTCCACCAAGACAACTAGAGCTGGTGCTAGGTGTTCGACGTCCTTGACTTGGTAGGTTCGCCCATGCAATAGGACGTATTGGTTGTTCTTGTGCTTGTTCTAGTTGCAAATCATCATACTTGTCAATCAACACTTCTGCACTATAATATGCCTCTGAATTGTATCCTATGTCCTCGCTATGTTTAGCTACTGGATCGTCATTCACATAGGGGTTGTACTCATACTGGTTGTCCCTCAGGTCACCAATAGGATATCCTAAAGTACCGGCTGCTCCCTCAGGTCCAGGAGTGGAGTATGGATCTGCAATGACAATCTTTTTAACAGGAGTGACACACAAGGCTAACCTTTCTTTAGATGTTACTCCTAAGAATGCACAAACACCGAAACCACTTTCAACATGAACGGGTGTAAACGGTTGGTCGCCACATGTGTAAGGAACCTCCAATTTCAACCCGTACATCTGTTTATCAACTTTAAGTTCCTTGTGCAATATGTCAAGAAGTTGCAAGTACGTTACAGTATCCTCCATCGGTATCACCATGCATTGAGGTTCCTTGAAAATCTACTTATTCCCTTGTAATTCCCAAACACCATTGTAGGATACAAAAACGTAGAAAATGGAACCTGTGTTGGAAAAAAAAAACAATTAAATTGTCAAGAAAACTGTCAATTTTTCAGAAATTAGTGAAAAAAGAACATTATCGAGCTTTATCGAGCTATAATCGAACGCTATCGAGTTACCATCGAGCCTATAGTCAAGCTCTTATTGAGTTAGTATCGAGCTAAAATTTCTTGAACCTAACCAAAACCTTCATCGAACCCTATCGAGCCCATATCGAGAAAACAACTACACTAAATATTCTAGGGTCCAATCGAACCCTTATCGAGTTGTCATCGAACACAATCGAGCAACAAAACCTAAAACTATCGAGCTATAATCGAACTATATCGAGCAGCATCGAGCTCATAAAAGAACATTCTTCTACATACCACCGAGCCCCTATCAAACTATTATCAAGCTCTTATCGAGCAAAAAATTTGCAGGAAACCCAGAAAAAAGCAAATCGCATAATCTCTCTAAAAAAACTCAAAAAACACACCAATATAGGCTCGGATCTATTCAAAATAGCAAAAAAAATGTAAACAAATAATACCCAACACATAAAATGAACAATCTTATTACCTGTAACAAGAGGTGAGAGAATTGTATTCACTTATATTTCAATGAGAAATAAACATATATTTATATACAAACTAGGGAAGCTATTCTAGGAAACTATGAGAGAATAGGAAACTAATTAGTCCTAATTTATAGCTAATTTACAGTTAATATGAACAACTGATATATATAGCTAACACTCCCTCTCAAGCTGGAGCATATATGTTAATCATGCCCAGCTTGTTACAAAAATAATCAACCCGCACCCCATTTAATGCTTTTGTGAAGATATCCCCTAGTTGTTCACCGGTCTTCACATATCATGTGGAGATCAAACCTTGCTGAATTTTCTCACGAACAAAATGACAATCAATTTTGATGTGCTTAGTCCACTCATGGAACACAGGATTAGATGCAATGTAACGCCCTGGATAGCCAAGACCGTTACACTGTGTGTTTATAAAAGTGCTAGACTTGCTAAACAAGTCATCTAATTAAAAACGTGTTACTGAAACTATAATGGAACTAGGGTTAAAAGATTTTGGTCTTAAAAGTCTCATTTCTTATAAATAACATTTTTCGTTTACACGAGATCCCAAAAACAATAGAATTAAAACCATTTACAAAAGATTCGAGAATTAAATACAATATTAGCCATATTAAGGCAAAATAGACAGTTAGGCAATCTCTGTCCTGATCCACTCCTCGGCCATGGTGACCGAACAGCTGACTATGTACATTCAGCCCCGCAGCTCTCCATCTCAGGACTGGTCTAACTTGCCTTTGCCTTTACCTGCACCACGTAGCACCCGTGAGCCAAGGCCCAGCAAGAAAACATAATAATAGAGCATAAGCAATCAACAGGCAATCCAATATTTCATAAACATGTTCTCAACCATATAAATATTCAGAATAACCAAGTATTCAACATACTAAACACATCAACTCATATCATGCACCAAATCACAAATGATAACTAGGGTTAGCGCCCTCAAGCCGCACCCTCCGTTATCCCACTGACTCCGGCCCGCTTAAACTGAGCTCAGTGAATATAAATCTATCCTTGGCTACCAGTGGCCAAGCCGCGCCCTGTGCGCAAATATTGTGTACGGCACCCTTAGGCCGCTATCACATGTCCCATGGCATAATACCATCGTTGACATTATACAGATATCGGGAGCTCTTAGTCCCATCACAAACATATAACCGGGTGCAGTTTTCTTACCTTTGGATTTGCTAGCCTTGTTCACTGTGATCCTTGAGCACGATCCCCCTTGAGCCCCAGCGCACACCTAGACACAACCATAAATCAAAATCATCACCAAACCTCAAGTCCGAACCCTAGCCTCAGGACCAATCCCGAGCCATCGGGAATCTCCAATTCCACCAAACGGGGTGGTGGAATCGAACCCCGAACCCCCGGGCAAAAACCCTTGAAAATAATTCAAAAACCTCTTTCTGGAAACAGGGTAGCGCTACAGCGCTCTAAGGAGGGTGCTACAACGCTACAAGAGAACCAAAACACCCTCAGCATGCATGGCCTAGCGCTACAGCGCCCAAAGGCTAGCGCTGTAGTGCTAGTCACAGACAGGCAACACTGCATTTTCCCTTCCTGCGATTTCCCCGAGCCAACCCTTACCAAAACTCTTCCAATCCTCAACCAAACTTAAAAACAAGCTTACTAACACACTCCACTCATCCCAAGCATCCCAAATACTCAAAACCCAAGCACATGCATCCCTAATCTCAAAATTCACCATAGTTGACCCTAAACTCAGAAACTCAGCAGAAACCATAGAAATCTTAGAGTTGAAACCAAAGTTCCTTACCGTTAACTGGAGAGTTGATGCTAGGATTGTAACGCCCTGGATAGCCAAGACCGTTACACTGTGTACTTATAAAGGTGCAGGACTTGCTAATCAAGTCATTATTTTGAAAATGTGTCACTAAACATGTAAGAGCTAAGGTTAAAAAGGTTTTGGTCTCAAAAGACTCATTTCATACATTTAACATGTAGTAAGCATGGGATCCCATATGAAAACAAAGTTAAAATAAGTTTACAGACTCCCAAAAGTACATGAGTATCCACTAGCCATACTAAGGCAAAACAGACAGTCTTCAGGTTCCATGTCCTTGCCTAGACCTCAGTTGTGGCGGCCGAGCACCTGGCTATGTACACTCTGCTCGCTGAGCTCTCCAATCAGGGCTGATCTAACTTGCCCTTGCCCTTACCTGCACCACGTAGCACCCATGAGCCAAGGCCCAGCAAGAAAACATCATAAATAACTCAAACAATGATAACAGACAAGTAGTTTAGTAAGCATGTATTCCCATCAGATAATCCTCAACAGATATTCAGCATATACAACCCAATTCAAGATACATTCTATCACATATAATACCCATATCACATAATATTCAGGGCCGACGACTTAGGCCGCACCCTCTGTTTAACCCACTGACTTCGGCCAGCTTAAACCGGGCTCAGTGCATAATAAGCTGTCCTCGGCTACCAGTGGCCAAGCCGCGCCCTGTGCGCTTGTGAAACCCTTGGCACCCTTAGGCTGTTGGTTCACCAAATGGCTTGCATGGCATAATACCATCCTTTCAAGCATTTACATTGGGGAGCCCTTAGTCCCGTCTCATATAATCAACCAGGTGCAGTTTTCTTACCTTTAGTCTGTGCGGTTATTAAATTACGAGCAATGCCCCTCAAGCACGATCTGTTCCCGAGCCTAAGCTCTTATCACCAAGCCACAACAAAAGTATAGGGTTTCATAAATACTCAAATATAGGTTTTCGATTATAAAACTAACTCCCGGGAATCCGAATTCCACCAAGCACGGTGGTGAAACAAATCCTGAACACACTAGACCACCTTCCCGAGTCTAAAACCCACAAAAACTCATGTGTGCAACCAAGGGCTGCGGCCCCTGAAGCTTAGTCGTGGCCCTTCCCTAAGACAGAACCACCCTCACGCTGAACCACACACGCGCCGCGGCCCTTGCCTTGGGCGCCGCGGCGCTCCCCCTTGGCCGAGCCTCCTTGGCTCCTTTGCATGCTAGGGCCGCAGCGCTCTAAAACAGAGCCGCGGCCCTCCCTTTCGAACCCATAATTTACACCATTTCTAAGCCTGAAACCTCACTTTAAACCATCCCAAAGCTTCCCAACTCCTAACCAATTAATTCCTAACTCCTTTAGCATGATCTAAACAACATAATTCCTAAGAAAACACAGCCTAGCACACTCTAATCCTCTCTTTTCAATTTCTGAGACCCAAGAGCTATAAACACTCAAACCAGCCATTCAAACCCAATTTAAACCCTTTAAACCAGGAGTTGAAACTTACCTTTGCTGTTGAATCACTTCACCAAGCCATAGCCAAGCTAAGTTCCCAAGTTTCCTTCTTAATTCAGCCTTAAAACATCAAAACCATATTTGTTTCAACACTTAACCAAAACCCAGCTAGAACTCAGAATTCAACCACAGAAAAGAAGACCAGATGCTTACCTTAATCCTTGTTTTAGTTCTTGATTTACTCATGAGCTAAACCTCCAAATCCTCACCACCAATCTCAAAAATTCCAACTTGTTTCCCCAGTTTTCCGTGTTTCCTTTCCTTTGTTTCCCCTTGAGCGGGAAAGAGAGCTGAGACAAAAGCTCTTAGTCGGTTTGTGTTTTTCTTCTAAAAACTTCCTTATATCTAACTTACCTGTTAAGTTAATCCTGAGGCTCGGGGGTGCCGGAACCGCCCCCGAGGCCAAAATGGTAAAATCCCCCAATATTCTCGCCTAGACATCCTAACCTCAAATATATCTCCATATATTTATTCTCATGACCCGATAATCCAAATTGCTACTCGCTATCTAGGAGTACCCCCGACCTAACCAAAATCATATCTTAAGTCCCGTTGTGACTTTTCCCGCTATCTGACCCTAGAATCATCTTGAGTCGTGCTCTGTGAACCTGTCCACATAATAATGTGGTTCTCACATATATCACGTATTTATTTCATATCACATTACCACATAATATCATCAATTATCATATAAACTTTAATAAACACATAATTACTCATTTAATCACAATTATTCCATTAATGCCCTCCTGGCACACTAATCAAGGCCCTTAAGCCTTATTAGCGAATTTGGGTCGTTACAAGGATACCCTCTACTCTTTCTTGGCTTCCTCCTCCTCAAATCCTTGGCTCCAATTCCCTAGAATTCCCCATCAATTCAGCTTAGATACCTTAGTTAAAAATTAAAACCAGAACTGAAGAAACTTCAAAGTTTTACCTCAAGTGGAAGGTTTGCTCTTGCTAAACCCTTGCCAATTCTCCAAGCCTAACTCAGAAACCTTATGGCTCAACTTGATCTAGCTCTCCTCTGAACTTTACTTCAAGAACCCTCTAGAAAATGGTGGAAAAAGCCTAAACCGACCTTGCCTTCCTTCCCTTCTTTCTCCTTCTTTTCTTCCTTCTTTTTCTTTCTTTTCAGACTTCTCTTTTATTCTACAAACTCCACTGAGCATAAAGCCTCAGTAATACCTATCTCTTAAAAGCCAAATGTCCATAATGCCCTCCCCTTTAATCCTAAGTCTTTTAATCCACTTAGGGGAATTTTGGTCATTTTACCCAATTCCCGCTAATTCCTCGAGTGTCTCTAATATTTTCCGCTTACTTCCCGATACCTGATTAATCACCAATTATACTCCTTGATGTTAAAATATACCCCAATATATTCTCTAAATTCCCATTTATACCCCCAGGCTCACCCCGAGCCGGGTATAAATCCCCGCCATGACTTTTTCGCTAATCTGCTCACTAGGATCGTCTCGAATCACAGTTCACAGATATACCCACATAATAATGTGGTCTCAATAATTATCGCATATATATACAGTTATGCCCGCAACGGGCCAAAATTACGATTATGCCCTTCTAACCTATTCAGGGCCCACATGCATACTAATACACATAGTCATGCATCTCAAATATTCAAATAGCCATATAACATGCTTTAAATCATTAAATCACATATATTCCAATTATGCCCTCCCGGCACACTAATCAAGGCCCTTAAGCCTTATTAGTAAATTTGGGTCGTTACATGCAATGTGTGGATACCAAAAATCCACGACGAAAAAAATTGCTAAGGGTGCAAGGCACCCAAGAAGGAGGCCTTTGTTAAGACAACACGTATAAAGTCTTCTGCGAGTTGTGACCCTTGCGGTGAGGAAGACCAGCATCTGAGGATAAGGATCTCATTACATGAGACCCATTCCTCACAAGAGGCCTTCACGAAATAGCCCGTCTTGCCCCACGCGAGGCCCTTGCGAATCTGTGACCGCTGGTGCAACTCACCACGCCACGCCCAGGCTTGCATCTCGCGGCCCCCAAAGCACCCTGCCTCGCCTCGCTCCTAGTAGGTGTGCCACACCATGGCCCTCGCGCTTAGGAGGGATGCCTCGCACCTCGCGCCACCCCACGACGCCTCGTGCCTCGCGACACCCCACGGTGCCTCGCGCCACCACTCAGCGCCTCGCGCCTTGCGCCACCCCACGGCACCTCACGCCTCGCGACACCCCATGGTGCCTCACGCCTTGCGCCACCACTCAGCGCCTCGCGACACCACTCGGCGCTCAGCAGGCGTCTTGCGTAGCCTAGCCTCGGCCGCGCCACGAAGGCCTCGAGGGGCGGCCTCGTGTGGGGGGCATCCCATAGCCTCGACGGCCTCACGTGGGGGCATCTCCTAGCCTCAAGGGGCGGCCTCACATGGGGGCATCCCATAACCTTGACGGCCTTGTGGGGGAGCCTCACCTAGCCCCGACAGCCACTCGGCGTAGGAGCATCTCATGGCATCACCACGAGGGGCGACCTTGCATAGCCTCACCATGGTTACGCCTCAAGGGCCTCGCGTGATAACATCCCGTGCCCTTCATCTCGAGATGGAATCTCCTATGGAGACCTATGGAAACCCCACTGTCTAGAAGTGAAAGCCTAAGTATGATTCCAAAAGGTCATGATGGTAAAATCTCGTACGGGGTACGGCTTGTAAGGCCTTGTACGTCTGACCGTGGCACTCATGCTAGTCAGGTAGTGGGAGCACTAGGAGAAAGGACATGGCCTACATACTACCAATCAGGTGTTAGAGTCGACACCAATATCACCTGTACCACTCCTATGACATCCGTACGGTAGAGTAGTAGAGACAGCCTCGTGGTACCTGGCTTTATTCTAGTAACAGCACCACTACCCCTGAGACCACTTTCCTAACAGAGTACTCGTGTACCACTTGGTCTCCTGGACCACCATGTATCCAAGGCCATTAGAGCCTACTATAAAAAGAACCCCACTCCCACATGGAAGGGGGTTGGAAAATTCATTGTATGCAGAGGCTATTGAGAAATATACAAAGGCTTGCTCCATTGTTGATCTGGGTTTACTTTTCCTTAAAGTTTATTCTAAGTTATTATATAAAGATCACCTGACTTACCTTTGAGTTTTCCGATCTAATTTCGTTGACGAGATTTCACCGTCAACACAATGTGAAGAGCAGCTTGGTAATCACACCATAATTTTGCTGGTACTGAAGTCTTAAGTCCTACCTCAGTCAATAGCTGATAGATCCACATTACCTCACACATAGACTGTGCCATAGCCCTATATTTTGATTCTGCCCTTTATCTTGACACAACATTTTGCTTCTTACTCTTCCAAGAGACCAAGTTCCCTCCAACAAAAATACAATAACCTAAAGTGGATCTTCTATCCACTTTAGAACCTGCCCAATCTGCATCTGAGAAACACTCAATATTAGTGTGCCAATGATCTGCGTACACGATACCTCATCTTGGTGCTCCTTTCAAGTAACACAAAATTTGCTCTAACGCTACCCAATGATGAATTGTTGGAGATGACATGAACTGACTGACAACACTAACTGAGAATGCAATGTCTGGACGAGTCACGGTAAGATAATTCAACTTTCCAACCAACCTGCGATATCTTTCAGGATCTTCAAATGGTTCCCCATCTTTTCTAAGGTGCACACTAGGACTCATTGGAGTACTACATGGCTTTGTTCCCAATTTTCCTGTCTCAGTCAACAAATCAATGACATACTATCTTTGAGATAGAAAAATACCTTGTTTACTCTGAGTTATCTCAACTCCCAAGAAATTCTTGAGTACCCCCAAATCCTTCGTGTGAAACTGAGTATGAATGAAGGACTTAAGAGATGAGATTCCTCTAGTATCATTTCCAATAATAACAATATCATCCACATACACAACCAATAAAATGATACCGGTAGTTGATCGTTTATAAAACACAGAATGATCGAACTTACTTTTCAGCATACCAAATTTCTCAACAACCTGACTAAATTTACCAAACCAAGCATGAGGACTTTGCTTCAAACCGTATAAAGATTTTTAAAGATGGCAGACTTGCCCTGACTCCCCCTGAGCAACAAAACCAGGAGGTTGCTCCATATACACCTCCTCCTGAAGATCTCCATGAAGAAAAGCATTCTTGATATCTAGCTAATGTAGAGGCCAATGATGAGTAGCTGCCATTGAAATAAACAATCGAACATATGTCAACTTAGCAACCGGAGAAAAAGTATCACAATAGTCCACTCCATAGGTTTGAGCATAACCCTTAGCAACAAGACGGACCTTTAATCAAGCAATTGATCCATCTAGATTGACCTTAACAGTGAATACCCATTTTCACCCTGTGGCCCGTTTTCCTGAAGGTAAATCAACCAAGTCCCAACTACCATTGTCATCTAAAGCATTCATCTCTTCTATCATTGCATCATGCCAACCAGGATGCGATATGGCTTCACGAACAGTATTAGGAATCGAAATAGGATCAAGGGAAGCAATAAAAGAACAAGAAGAAGATGATAAGTGATTATAAGAAATAAAAGAAGAAATAGGATAAGTGCACTGACGTTTACCTTTGCGTAGCGCAATGGGAAGATCATTGCTTGGGACCGGATCTGACAATGAAGAAGCAGGTGTAGGACATGAAACAGGAGGCAAATGCCTGGTGTACACTTTAATAGGAGGCGGAGGCATGTCAGGAGTTGTGGCTGAGACAGGGTGAGTAATAGGAGACTCATCGCGACTAGTGTCTGAGATATGTTCAAAAATAGGAGATTCCTCAGGAAGTGGGTCAGGGGCAGAAGAAGTGATAGAATATACCAACAAATCATCATCATCCTCCCCCTGACGAGTAGAAATAGAGGAAGATGAAAAATAGGGTGTGTTTTCCATGAAGGTAACATCAATGGAGACAAGATACTTGTTGAGATTTGGACAATAACACCTATACCCTTTCTGAAGACGAGAATAGCCAAGGAATACACACTTCAATGACTTAGGATCTAATTTGGTGACATTTGGACAAACATCTCGAGCAAAACACGTACTACCAAATATCCTAGGATTAACAGGAAATAATGACCTGTCGGGAAAAAGAATTTTATACGGGATCTCACCATGAAGAACAGAAGATGGCATGCGATTGATAAGAAAACATGCTGTAGAAACGGCATCGGCCCAAAAATGTTTAGGAACATACATTTGAAATAAGAGGGCTCTTGTAGTTTCAAGAAGATGTCTGTTTTTACGTTCTGCTACACCATTTTGGGATGTAGTATCAACACAAGAGGTTTCATGAAGCATGCCATTAGAGACCATATAAGAATGAAATAAAGCAGATGTACATTCTTTGGCATTATCACTTTGCAAAGTACGAATAAAAACATTAAATTGATTCTTAATCTCAGCACAAAATGCACAAAATATAGAAAACAACTCATAACGATTTTTCATTAAATATAACCAAGTTACACGAGAATAATCATCAACAAATGTAACAAAATACTTGAATCCAGGTTTAGAAAAAATAAGAGAAGGACCCCAAACATCAGAGTGAATTAATTCAAAAGGAACACTAGCATGTTTATTGACTCATGGACTCGAACTAAGACGATGGTGTTTGGCAAATTGACACGACTCACAATCTAATGAAGACACCTTACTATATTGCGAACAAAGTTTCTTGAGCAAAGGAAGAGATAGATGACCCAATCGACAATGAGCCTCAAAAACGGAAGTGACACTTGAACAAGCAAAAGAAGTTGGTGGCGGTATGTCAAGAACATAGAGGCCTCCAGATTCATGTCCTTTACCAATAATCTTCTTCGTCATAAGATCCTGAAATAGACAATGATCAGGAAAGAATGAGATGCAACAATTAAAATTACGAGTGAGTTGACTAACAGAGAGAAAATTGAAGGATAAACTAGGTAAATGTAAGACAGATGACAAAGTAAGTAGGGGTGTAGGAGTAATAGTGCCCATCAGCTAAGGTAACAGTAGAAGTTGAAGTGTGAGAATGAAAAGTGGAAAAGAGACGGGAATTACCTATCATGTGATCTGTGGCACCAGAATCAATGACCCATTTGGAGGATGAAGAGAGAAGACACGTATTAGATTTACCTGAATCGGCAATAGCAGTGACAGAAGGAGATGACGACTTGAGTGATTCCTGATATCGTGAGAACTTGGAAAATTCATTAGCAGAAATAAGGACGAATTTATCAGTGGCATTAGTAGTATTTGCAACATTAACAGAGTGTTGTTGCTAATTTTTAAACTGTAGCTTTCTACACTCAAACTTGGTGTGGCTTGGCTTTTTACAGTAGTTGCAAATAATGCTTCCAGAATCCGGTGTTCGACTTTCAACTCCTTGTGAACGGCCTCCTTTATGCCGAGTTGGAATAGAAGATATCCTAGGCGCATAATTATTACGACTTACCAAAGCACTATTAAGAGGAACAGAATGAGTAATTTCCATGCAAAGAATACGACTAAAGACATCTTGTAAAGAGGAAACATCAGAACCAGAAAGAACCTGTGCTTTTGCATAATCAAATTCAGGTGAGAGCCCTGCTAGAAAGCTCATAATAGCCATCTGCTCTCGTTGGCGTTGTTGAACCTTCACATCAGGGCTAAATGGCAGCAACATATTAAGCTCCTCATACGTCTTCTTAAAGGACATAAAATAGTTCATATGGGACTGATCTTGTTTCTCCACACAGTAGAATGCTTTGCACACCTCATACATACGGGAGAGATTGACTTTTCCAGAATGCAAAAATTCCAAATAATCCATTAGTTCTTTAACAGACTCACAATGATTGATCAAACCAATTACCTCACTGTCAATAGAATTCCAGATTTGATGGAATAAGCGAGCATCCTCCCTGAGCCAGGTCTGTCTTGAATCATCTTTTTCTTTAGGAGGATCATCAGTCAAGTGGTCATCTTTGTCAATACTACGTAGATAAAGCCAAACAGTCTTACACCACTCCAAATAATTCAAACCTATCAGTTTATGGTATGTAATTTTAGACATCATGAGAACCACATCAGATGAAACCACGGATTTCATCTCCGATTTTTTCTCAACCATAACTCCTTAAACAAACACAACAGCAAACACGAAAAACCAATGTAGAATCACAACAAAGATCCTAGAACAAACCTTGACAGTCGCAACTACGGAAACTAGGTGTGGAAAATGAAGCACTGATCAACCAAAAACACAGTGGAGACCAAACAGAACAAAAAGTGTCGTCAGAGACGATGCCATGCAATCTCACGCGCCGGCGCGTGGGAGGTGGTGCTGCGACTTGTGGCGGTGCGTGGGGCCCACGGGCAGGGGTTCTGGCGACCGGACTTCTGGGGAATGGAGATCGGCGGTTAGGGAATCCTATGGTGTGGGCAGTGAGAATAGTAGACCAACAGAACTAGGGTTTCTGAAATAAACCCTAAAATAGACTAAACCCTAATTTATGGAAAACCCCAAAAGAAAAAAAAAAACCCCTAATTTTGTAGCAAAATTTGAATTTTACAGACTAATGCTCTGATACCATGTAACAAGAGGTGAAGAGAATTGTATTGTAACGACCCAAAATTATTAATAAGGCTTAAGGGCCTTGATTAGTGTGTCAGGAGGGCATAATTGGAGGTTATGAGAATTAATGGTAAGAAAGCATGCTTATGGGTATTGGATAAGCATGCGGGCCCTGTTTGGATGGTAAGGGCACAATTGTAATTTTGGCCCGTTAGGGCATAAATGTGATTATTTGTGATAAACTGTTGAGACCACAATATTATGTGGATATATGTGTTTGCAGCTTTCGGCACGAGGCGATCCTAGGGAGCAAGTAGCAGGAAAGTCACAACGAGACCCGATACTTGACATAGGGAAAGTCAAGGGGTATCTCGGGTATTAGGTGGTTATTTGGATTATCGGGTTATGGAAATAAATAATTGGAGATATATTTGAGGTTAGGAAGCCTAGGTGGGAATATCGGGGAATTTTACCATTTTGTCCTCGAGGACGTTTTCGGTACCCCGAGCCTTGGGATTAACTTAAGAGGCTTAAGTTAGATAAGACAAAGGAAAAAGAAATGTGTGGAAGAATGCTAGAATCGACTCCCTCTTTCTCTTTCCTTCTCTTTAGGAGTTTCTTCAAGCTTACCATGGAACCAAGGGATTTTTTGGGCTAGGTTCATAAGAAGTGGAGCTCTAGAATTGGAGATTAGCTCATAAATTGATGGTGGATTCAAGCAGAGTTTGAGGTAAGACTTGGATTAAGGTTTTAATGTTTAAGTTCTGAGTTCTAAGTGTTTTTCTTGGGTTTTTAATGTTGAGAGTTGAATTGAAGCTTTGGTTGAGGATTTGAGCTGAATTCTTGTTAGGTTCTATTGCTGAGAACTTGGGGATTAACTCTACAACTTCTAGGTGGACTTGCTCTTCAGCAAAGGTAAGATTTTTATAATAGTTTAGCATCTGAATTCTTAGATTTATAGTTGTTCTAAGAGGTTTTGAGATTTTGGGATTCAAGGATTGAGGTGTGATTTTGATGAGTCCTTAGTCTAGTTTTTCTGTGGGTTTTGCTACTGAAAGTATACTTGAACTGATGTGATAACTAGAATATGTTATTGGGATGATTTTGGGTTAGTTTGGTTAAGATTGGATGGATGAAAGTGGTGTTTTTCTGGGTTCGAAGGGGTCGAGCCGCAGCATGGTTCTTGGTGAGTCGCGGCCCTCTAGAACAGATGGTGCTGAGGAAGGAGGGCGGGTCGCGGCATGGAGTGTGTAGGGTCGTGGCTCGTGTCTATTTTTTGGGTGAGGCCGAGCCTCTAGTTGGGGGAATGCCGCAGCATAGGCAGCTTGGGCCACGACCCTTAAGGACATTTTTGGCCTTTTGGAGTTTTTAAGCGCGGGAACCTAACCTAGGGTGCTCGGGTTCGATCCCACTACTGTGTTTGGTGGAATTCGATGTTCTGGAGGTTAGAACTCTATCCAAAAACCGTTACAAAATTATTGATGGAATCCTTTATCATGGTTTTGACTAGGTGTACGCTTGGGCTCGGGGCAGGATCGTGCTCGGGGGTCGATTTTCCTAATCAAAGCATTTGGAATGAAAGGTAAGAAAACTGCACCCGGTTGTGAGTTAATAACGGGACTAAGGGTTCCCTACTCTTGTTAGCATTACGAAAGTTGGTATTATGCCATGAGAATAGTAAACCAACAGCCTGAGGGTACTGGGGTTTACATTGGCACACAGGGCGCGGCTCAGCCACTGGTAGCTGAGGACAGCTTAATATTCACTGAGCTTGGTTTAAGCGGGCTAGAGTCAGTGGGGTAAACAGAGGGTGCGACCTAAGAGTCGACCCTGATTATCATGTGATTTGGTTATGGTTGTTAATTGTTGAACATGACATGCTGAATAGTTGGTTATTAGTTTGTGGATTTTTTGGTTATGTCTATGGACTATGTGATTAATGTGGTTTGCTAAGTGTATGAACATGCTTTAGGAATTATTTGATTGTTATCATTGTTTGTGCTGTGATATTATGTTTTCTTGTTGGGCATTGGCTCACGGGTGCTACATGGTGCAGGTAAAGGCAAGGGTAAGCTTGATCAGCCCTGATTGGAGAGTTCTAGGGGCGGAATGTACATGACTAGCTGCTCGGCCGTCACAATTGAGGGAGGAACAGGAACAGGAGGACCATAAATGTCTATTTTTCCCTTAGAGTGGCTAGCGGTTGTTTATACCTAGCAATTTTGTAAATTGTCCTTCAAACGTTATTTCTTTTGGGATCCCATGTACAAAATATTAATTTATATGAAATGTATCTTTTATGACCAAAACCTTTTAACCCTATCTCATTAATGGTTTTAATGACACATTTTCAATTAAATGACTTGATTAGCAAGTCTTGCACCTTTATAAATATATAGTGTAACGATCTTGGCTACCCAGGGCGTTACATGTATTCACTTATATTTCAATGAGAAATAAACATATATTTATATACAAACTAGGGAATCTATTCTAGGAAACTATGAGAGAATAGGAAACTAATTAGTCCTAATTTATAGCTAATTTACTGTAAATATGAACAACTAATATATATATAGTTAACGGTAACATTACCCATGGTTTTTCTTCTCCAAAAACCCTCAAAATGGATGTTGCCTTTGATATTGGCAACTTCATAGAGACAATGGAGATGGCTTACAACAATTTCGACAAGAAAATCATACAAATATGTAGGTTTTAGGGAGGATTTCGTGAGAATGAAAGAGAGAGGGGGAGAGAGAGGAAGAGAATGTTTTAGGATTCTTGATATAATGGGAGGGGTATTTTGGGTATGAGATGAATGTTTAGCATCAAATTGAAAAGATTAATAGTGCTAGGAATTTTTGGTAATATTAGGCATTATTAGGTATGAATAGTGAAATTTCCCTTTTGGTTTTGGCATATTGTCTAGTTTAAATACATATATGTGTATTAATGAAATGCTCCACATATTCTTGTAATAAATGGGGAAATATATATATATGCATATTCACTTACCTTAATTGGTATTGTCATTATAATTATTTATATATATATGTGTGTGTGGAAGTATATTATGAGCAAGATAATTATGAACATATTATGTAGATTTATTTTTCCATATATTTGTAAGATTTATGCATATTAATATATATATGTATACAGTTGTATATGAATTTTACATCCATATATTCGCATATTTTATATAATTTAAGTTGAAGTTACCTTCACTTGAAATTTTATATATTACATGCAACATGAACGTTTTATATAGTAATATATATATATGCTGTTATCCAGATTTCCGGATAGCGTTTAGATTGATGTCCTCGGGGAAGCAGAATTATCGATGTCTTTCACGGTGGGTGACCCGAGTTCGCGGATGGACAGAAAGGCTTCGCCTCTCCTGTTTAGTATCCGGATTACTCTTCCAAGCAAGCACAACACGGAAACTCGTCGACTCTCCCAGACTCCCGAAGGATACCCCTCGGGGAGGCCCCTTCCAGGAGAGGCTCTTCGAGTGGTCCCCGCGGAAACAGTTCCGTGCCTCGCACAGAACAAAACCGAACGGTCGAGTCCGGGAGAAGACATATTTGGAACAATATCCGTCTGACACAGGATCCCGCCTGACACGCCCGTCAGGTCAAAGCCGCACACATCCCAGCACGCCTAAGGGTACCTTTTCGCCTACTGTTCCGCTGACAACTTGGAAAAGACGGCTGAATTTGTGTGTTCCCCATACTTTCACGTAAATATACCCACATAGAGTCTTGTAGCCATGCTACTACAGTAATTGTATCCCCTATTTATGGCTGGTGTAATTAAGACTCAGGTACGTAGAGAAAAACCCTAATCCGAAACCCTAGCTATAAAGCCCCCTTCATTTTACAAGAAGAGGGACGAACAGATCACATAGCAAAAACTCTACTAAAATCTCTCTAGCTTCATCTTCTTCAAGAGAACCCGAGAGAAACACTGGGAGTGTGTGAAGTTCTTGTGCACCAGCCATCTTACTGTAACCTTTTCCAAGTATAATAACATCGACTCGTGGACTAGGGCTTGTTAACGCCTGAACCACGTAAAAACACTGTTTGTTTAGTTACATTTCAGCATTTCTACAGTTCTTATCTTTTTATTATTCTGTTAGTTATTCGTTTCCGAAAAACTCGGTAAACATTTTGGTGCTTTCATTGAGAGTTGTAGGAAGTTGTTAGTCAGCTCTTTTTCTGTGTACGTTTTTTGTATTCACTTCATGCTAAAGAGATGGTGACTACGAGAAAATCCGCTGTTGACAAAAATGCTACGGTCAACCCCGATACCGTGATGGAAGATGTGGTGCAAAGCGAACCCTTGGACTACAAAGGTGAAGACCCGACATCCCGCCAGGATCGGGTCAGTACCGAAGATACAACATACTTAGAAGACGAAGAAGAGTATGTCCAAGACGGTTATTACAAGGACGGCTGCTACTATGAGAAGGACCCAGAACTGGTCCAAGTAGCCGAAGAACTAGTGGCCACCAAGGCCAAGCTTGCTGAGCAGGAGCGCGTCTCTGAAAGAATGCAACGCATGATGGAGCGCCTCCAAAGTAAGTTCGGAGACCTAGGCGACTCGGACGAGGATGCCTCTATTCTAGGTGGTGCTGATGCCCCCATGCCGGATCCAGCCGCTGCTGGACCATCCAAAGCCGCCCCTAACAAGGGCAAAGAAAAAGTTGGAGAGCATGTGCGCGCTGACGCCCCTGCACCTCCTAAAGGCGTGAATCACCAGGCCGACTGCCCCCCCCCCCCGTGCGCAGAAGGTCTCTGGCGCTCCTAAGCCCAGACGTCCTTCAGCCCCAAGGGGGCACTCTGTGCCTAAAGGGCCCGGTGCTAAGGCACCCAGGCCTAGGGGAAGGAACAACCGCCCCAGTGATTCCGTCAACCAGGACGGTCGGGCTGCGAACTCGCACTCCGAGGATAGCTGGTCCACGGTGGACCTAAGAAGAAGGTTGGAGGCCAAGTATGAAAAGGCCAAAGGAGAAAAGGCCCGGCCTCGCGGAGATGACCTCCGAAATCATATTAATGACAAGCTCCGGGGACGTGACCTCCCGGAGAGTGATACGAAGAGGCTCGAGGAACAGATTGCTGCCTTGACCAAGCTGGTCCGGAAGCAAAGTGGGGCCCTGTCAGACTCTGAGGAGGAAGACCCGGAACCATGTATTCGGAGGATCGCGGAAACGTCCCTCCCGGATAACTTCAAAATGCCTCACATAGAATTATATGATGGGAGGACAGACCCGCGTACCCACCTAGCTAAATACAATAAAACGATGCAAGTGGCGCGTGTCAGTGAGGACGCCAAATGCATGTGCTTCTCACTCACCCTTACCAAGTCCGCGGAGGACTGGTGGAAAAGATTAGCTCCCGGATCAATCCACAGTTGGAAGGAGCTACAGTCCGCGTTTAGGAGGCAGTTTATTGCTGCCCGCGACCACGACATGGAGGTTGGTTCCTTAACCAACATCAAGCAGCAACCCACTGAGAACCTCAAAGCTTTCATTCAGAGAATGATGGAAGCTGCTGCAAAAACCAAGGTCAGCGATGACATGAAGCTGATCGCCCTTCAATCGGGCCTTACTGTCGGCTCCCTGCTATGGGGGGAAATGCAAAGGAGACGGGCAGAAACGCTGTCCGAATTCATGTCAAAAGCTCAGGGAATCATCAACCTTGAGGATGCCTACCAGCAGGCCTTTGGAGTTCCCCCGGCTCCAACGCCTTCCGTGACTGCGCCGAGCTTTGCTTCGCAAGCTCCCGCACCAGCCCTCACGCTTCCAGGAGCCCGATTCACTCCAAGTGTGTATGGGCCTTCCGCGTCTGCTCAGACGCCGAGTCAAACCCATTTCTCTGGGTACGGAGCAGTACAAACCGGATGTAGTATCGCTCCTGGCATGCCGCAGCCGCAAGCGGAAGCCCCAGAACGAAATTTGAGCCAATCGCGGAGCAAACGAAGCGGAAGAAACTCCAACCGGGGAGACCATTCAAAGAAACCCCGGAAGGACTATGAGCCCAAGTTCACGGAATATACCAGTTTGATAGACTCGTGAGAGAATGTCTATCGGGCGACCTGTAATATGGTCAACTACAGGAAGCCCCCGAAGGTGTCTCACGGAGGAAGGCGTCCGCGAGACTCCAATAAGAGGTGTGAGTTCCACGGAGACGTGGGGCACACCACGAATGAGTGCCTTCAGCTGAAGGATGAGATCGAGTCCCTGGCAAGAGCGGGACACCTCGGTCAGTGGGTGAGGATACCCATTATCTATCCCGGACAGGGGGTAGTTCACGGAGCTGCATATTCCCCGGGACAGAGGGGGGCCGCTAGCGCTCCTGGAGCCGGTCACCCCCAAGCTCCCGGGTCTCAGTTCCCAGCACTTCCTGCTCCACCCGCTCCGGCGCCCATTGCCTTGTTGGCTCCAGGACCAGGCAACCCATATCCGCCCAGCCTTGCTCCGCCACCCGTTGACGGACACGTCGCCACCATTTCCGGGGGACCACAACTTGCCGGAAGCACCCGCAACTCCCAGAAGAGGTACTTGAGGGAGTTAGAGCACGCCGAGGAGATGTGCGCCTTGGTTCAATCACCTGCTCAATGTCCCCGAATGATGGATCTTCCCATCACCTTCACGGAGGACGATGCTCGACATGTGCACTTCCCCCACAACGATCCCCTCGTGGTGGAAGCCCAGATTGCCAATAAGAAGGTCTCACGGATCTTGGTTGATAACGGAAGCTCCGTGAACATCCTCTTCAAAGCGGCCTTCCACGCGATCGGATTGACCGAGACAGACCTGGCCCCATGCCCCATCCAGCTTCAAGGTTTCAATGGGGACGCACTCATGCCATTAGGCAAAATTCAACTTCCAGTCACCCTCAGAGGAGAAAGCGACGCTTTTGCCTTCAAGCATAGCACATTCGTGGTGGTCGACTGCCCCACGGCGTATAATGCCATCTTAGGCCGACCGGTCCTGATCGATTGTGGGGCCATAACCTCGATACGCCACTTATGTTTGAAGTTTCCATGCGACGATGGGCGTATTGGCACCCTCCGAGGAGACCAAAGAAGTGCACGGAGCTGTTATAACGTCTCCGTCCGATCCGTCTACACGGTCCAAGAGACGTTTGCTGCCATTCCTTTGGCGGAAGACTCACCAGAAACTGGGGGTGCTCAGGAGGCATACTTTGATGAACTCGACCCAAGAGTGGGAATCGAGAAAGCAATAGAGCCGATGGAGGAAGTCGAAGAGGTGATCCTCAACCCGGGAGAACCCACCAAGGTCATTCAGGTGGGGAAAAACCTGCCGTCGGCCATTCGAGATAAGATCGTGGCCACTGTGAAGGATAATCAGGATATCCTGGCATGGTGCCACGCTGATATGACGGGGATTAATCCCAATGTTGCGTGCCACGCACTCAACATAGACCCATCTGCAACTCCAATTCGCCAAAAGAGGAGGCCGCTGGACCCAGTGAGAGCCGAAGCCGTCAAAGCTGAAGTGGACAAATTGATGTCCATAGGCTTTCTCCAGGAGTCGCACTATCCCGTGTGGTTGGCCAACCCAGTTCTGGTCCCGATACCCGATGGGTCCTGGAGAATGTGCATTGACTTCACGGACCTAAACAAGGCCTACCCGAAAGATTGTTTCCCTCTTCCGTGAATCGATCAGATGGTAGACGCTACTTCCGGGTACGAACTCTTATCCTTCATGGATGCGTACTCCGGATACAACCAGATCAAGATGCATGTCACGGACCAGGAACACACCAGCTTCCTCACGGACAAGGGTGTCTACTGTTACGTGGTCATGCCTTTCGGTTTGAAGAATGCTGGGGCGACGTACCAGCGTCTGGTAAACAGAATGTTCAAGGACCAACTAGGGAGGAACATGGAGGTGTACATGGACGACATGTTGGTAAAGTCCAAGACCTCCGGGGACCACAGTGACGACCTTGAGGAAGCTTTCGCCGTGATCCGAAAGTACGGGATGAAACTAAATCCAAAGAAATGTACTTTCGGGGTCTCGTCTGGGAAGTTCCTCGGTTTCATTGTCAGCTCCCGCGGAGTGGAAGCCAACCCTGAGAAAATAAAGGCGTTCATAGATATGCCTTCCCCCCGGAAACATAAGGATGTCCAGAGCGTTACCGGAAGGATAGCTGCTCTCAGCCGCTTCGTATCCAAGGCCACTGACAAGTGTATCCCCTTCTTCAATGTGTTGCGAGGAAACAAGAAGTTCAAGTGGACCCCCGAATGCGAAGCAGCCTTCCAACACCTCAAAGAACATTTAACCCGAGCTCCCATTCTGTCCAAACCTGTCGAAGGAGAGGCGTTGTTCTTATACTTAGCTGTGACTGAGCACGCAGTGAGTGCCGCTCTCGTCCGGGAAGATGGCCGTATCCAGCTCCCTGTGTATTACGTAAGCAAGAGGTTATTGGACGCCGAGTCCAGATATTCGATGATCGAGAAACTCTCCCTCTGCTTGCTGATTGCTTCACGGAAGCTGAGGCCATATTTCCAGGCGCACACCATCAAAGTACTCACCAACCACCCTCCCCGACAAGTCCTGCAGAAGCCCGAGTCTTCTGGCAGATTGCTTAAGTGGGCCATGGAACTGAGCCAGTTCGACGTCCACTACCAACCACGTGTTTCCATAAAAGGTCAAGCTCTCGCGGACTTTATCGTGGAATGCTCGGGAATGAATGACCTCCCGGAAGATCCTGTCCCGGAACTTCCCACCTGGAAGGTCTACGTAGACGGAGCCTCAAATGAAAAAGGAGCTGGAGCGGGGGTCATCCTAATATCTCCCCAAGGACATCAGCTCCAGAGCGCCATCCGCTTCGCGTTCCCAGCATCCAACAACGAGGCAGAACACGAAGCCATGTTAGCTGGGTTACGACTGGCCAGAGAAGTCGGAGCCCAAAAAATCGAAGTATACAGCGACTCCTTACTTGTGGTAAACCAAATATCCGGGGAATACCAGACGAAAGGCGAAAAAATGGCTGCCTACGTGTCTCTCTCCCGCGACCTACTGCAGCATTTCAAAGGCTACCAAATCCGCCAGGTCCCCCGGGACCAGAACTCACTCGCGGACATGCTGGCCAAGCTTGCAACGGACCCGGAGATTGAACAGTATGGCTTAGTTCCCATCGGGCACTTAGAAGCCCCCAGTACTGAGACACGAAGGATAAACGCCATCATCGACCATTCCCACTCCTGGATAGGACCCATCCTCAGATTTCTCACCACCGGAGAGCTCCCCACTGATAAAGCTGACGCAAGGAAGCTCCAATATCAAGCTCCCCGATACGTGGTTATGGATGGAAAGCTTTACCGCAGGGGGTTGTCCATACCCTTCCTTAGGTGTGTTGCCGGAACCGAAGTCAGCACCATCATCCATGAGATTCACGGAGGCTTCTGTGGCGATCATACCTCCGGGCTGAGCCTCTCCAAAAAGATCCTTCGACAAGGATACTTCTGGCCCACCATGAAGAAGGATTGTGTGGATTATGTCAGGAAATGTGAGCAGTGCCAGAGGTACGCCAAGGTTCCGCGAGCGCCGCCTACAGAAATTACCCTAATGACCAGCCCCTGGCCGTTCGCCGTTTGGGGCATTGACCTAGTAGGTTCCCTCCCAACTGGAAAGGGTGGAGTGAAGTACGCCATAGTCGCGGTAGACTACTTCACCAAATGGGCTGAAGCCGAACCTATGAACACGGTCACATCTAAAAAAGCACTGGACTTTGTCATCAGGAATATAGTGTGTCGTTTTGGGCTTCCACGAAAAATTGTGTCCGACAACGGAAAGCAATTTGACAGTGAACACTTCACGAACTTCTGTGCTTCACATGGAATTATCAAAAGCTTTTCCGCAGTCTCCAGACCCCAGGCTAATGGGAAAGTGGAAGCTGTAAACAAAATATTAAAGACCACGTTGAAGAAAAAACTCCAAGCCTGCAAGGCTCACTGGCCGGAAGAACTTCCGCGAGTACTTTAGGCCTATCGCACAACAGAGAGAACTTCGACGGGGCACACACCTTATTCCATGACCTTCGGTTGCGAGGCCGTCATCCCAGTAGAAACTATGATCCCCTCTCACAAGCAAGATACCTACGATCCTACCCGGAACCATGCCCTTCTCCAGGAGTCCTTGGACATGATCGAAGAGCTCCGGGAGCAGTCGCAGGTCCAACTAAAAATGTACCAAGGCAAGATAGCCCGACACTTTAACACGAGAGTCCAGAGCCGTACATTCGAAGTTGGGGATCTTGTCCTACGGAGAGTATTTCCTGCTACGCAGGATCCGGGAGTAGGAGTCCTCGGACCCAACTGGGAAGGCCCCTACGAAGTCCAAGAAAAAGTGGGCCATGGGACATATCACTTAAAGAGACTCGACGGATCTAAAGTCCCGCGCGCCTGGAATGCGGAGCACCTCCGCCGCTACTACCAGTAGGCCCCGGACCATCCAGTCGGAAGTCCTTGGTGAAATTAGCAAAAGTGAAAAATGTGGAAATAATCCTCCCTGTTGTAAAACTCACGCCTAGCAGGCTAATTTAATGAAACACGGAGAGATTCACTCCGCTTTTACTGCACTTTTTATCCCTGTGTTCAAAGCTGCGTTTTAACAAGTGACCACGCGGTCCGGAGACGTCCGGACCCCACGCTCACTTGGGGGGTATACATGGCTAAGGCATAGCCATACGCCCCTTGAACAAAACGTACACAGAACACCACTTATGTGCTAGCATTGTGTTTGAAATTTTTAAATTGTTTGAAATGTTTAAATTGTTAAGCTTAGGTTTATTTGTTGCCATGAACATGCTTGCATTACGTGTCATATGTGCATTATGTGCTTATGTGAAAATTGCCATGGAAATGCCTGCCATTATGTATCATGAAAATTATCTCCTGTGTAGCCCAGCGATGGACGGGACTGGGGGTTGAGGCACGTTCATAGAGCTACGCCAAAACACCCCCAACTCCCTGACAAGTCCTTTGCAGAATTCTCCGCGATCGCTGTAGAGCTTTGCTTCGCAAGCTCCAGCTCCGGGTCTCGGAAGGCGAAAGATGGCAAGATCCGCGAGCACTGTAGAGCTTTGCTTCGCAAGCTCCAGCTCCGGGTCCCGCAAGGCGAAAGATGGCAAGACCCGTGATCGCTGTAAAGCTCTGCATCGCAAGCTCCAGCTCCGGGTCCTGCGAGGCGAAAGATGGCAAGATCCGCGACCGTTGTAAGCCTTGCTTCGCAGGCTCCAACTCCGGATCTCACAAAATAATGCGTGGCAAGCTCCATGGCCATTGCAAGTTTCAGCTCCAGAAGCAGACATGCTCGATCCCCCACTCACAGCCGGCCTTGCTTCGCAATGCCCCTGCTCTAGGATCACACCTGGTGGGCGTGGCGATTTCCCCGACAGCAATGAGCCTTGCCTCGCAGGGCTCCATGCCAGGTCCCTGAAGTCAGCCACCATGAGGTTCGCAACAACAGTTAGTTTTGCTTCGCAAAGATCTAACCTTGAGTCTAGCGACGCTCACCAAAAGAACTCCCGTCCCAAACAATGGAACGACTCACCTTAGCAATCCCAGCGAACAGTATAACTACAAGTCCCGGGATTGGCTATTTGCCTCAGGAAAGCTAAAATACGGTGAAAGGAGCCTGGCCGTTGGAACCAGGAAACCTTCGTAACCTAGAAACTACGTGGGAAAAGACATCATCCGTTAAAGCTTCAAGTGGGAAGTGCATAGGTTTTGGCCGTTGGAACCAAAACCCCATACGCCCCTACAACAGTTTCTACCGTATAAATGTCTACCCTAAGCGCAAAGATAAATAAAGAACTCGGCAGAAAAGAAAGGAGAATGCTATGATTATGGCAAAAATGTCCGCAATGAAAAACTCAAAATGAAAAATAATTAAAGATAAAACCCCTTCAATCATTGGGGGTAACTACAGCTTCCACGACCGCAGCTTCGGGGGCATCGGTTTCAACTGAGGCTGGCGGAGTCGGCTCATTGGAAGGCGGAACTTTGTCATGAGAAGGTTCAGAGGTCCCCGCCTCTCCGGGATCTCCCACCTCAGGAGCTCCAGCACGTTCGTCAATGTTGTAAGTTTGGACGTACGCCTCTGGGCCCTGATCCCACACGAGTAGCTTCTCCCTCATGGCTTCGGCATCATCTCCCAGATAGCCTAATACCTCCGGGTTCACTTTCCAGAGTTGATGCATGAGGACCACATGCGATATATTAATCGTCCTGTTCAGTATCACCTCAGCATCCTCCTTCTCCTTCAAGCGCTCCGCCTCGGAGGTTGCCAGCTGTGCCTCCGCGACAGTTAGTTGAGCCCTCAATTTTTCCATTTCGGCCTTGGAGGCATCACGCTCCCCCTTAAGAGAATCAATCTCCTTGCGCTGTTCCCTATTTTGGCTCAGCACGGATTGCTTCTCGGTCACATGCCCCCTGGCAGTGAATTGTAAGGCCCCGATCTCTTTATCCTTCTCGGCGAGCCCCAACTGCAGCATAGACACGAGATCCCTGCTCCTCTGATGGAGTTGCTCCTCCCCGTGCAGCTTACTCTGAAGAGTGGAATATTCCTCTTGCTGCTTAAGGAGGAGATCATTTTTTGATTGCAAGCGAGCTTCCAGGGTATCCTTCTCCACCTTAGCTTGGGACAGCTCTTCCCGGAGCTTAGAGTTTTCGGCCTTCATCCCATCCGACCGCTGTCTAAACTCATTCTCTGCCTTGGCCCGGTACTCTTGATATTTGGCAAGATATTTCTTGTCCGCCTCTTCCTCAGTCGTGCGCCGGGCCTGATCAATCTTCTCCGAGGCCTCCAAGGCCTGTTGGGTCAGTTTCTGCTTCTCTGCCTCCAAGGCCTGGCGAGCCAGCTGGCTCTCCTCCAGTTGAACCAGAACTGCACCAACCTCCCAGAACGAGCGTTCCGCGATCATAGAGGCCTGCAAGGAAAGACAACAGAATGAGCTATAGCCGGACAAAAAGACAGATGATCCCAAAAAATAACAACTGACGGCTTACCCCGGATAGTTGCTGCTTCACAGCGTGTGTCAGTAACAGCGGATCCTTACTGCTACTGATGGCCCATTTCTCAGAATTGAGCTCGCATAAGCTCAGGGCCATGTCCTCCATCATCTCAGCTCCGAACGGCGCCAATGCACGTCCGAGCCTAGGCACCAGCCTCTTCTCCAAGGCTGGACCATCCAAAACCGCTCCGGCCGGGTGAAGGGATCTCACCCCCTCGGCCAGCTCAGCTCTCTTCACGGCAGACAAGTTATCTGCCCTTCCCTGAGTAACAGCCTTCTCCGCCTCTAACCACCTCTTCAAAAAACTATCAGCCCGTCTTACACCCTCCAGGAGAGCAGCGGGGAAACTGGTTGGCTTCCGCGGAAAGTGGAACTTCAGGCCAGGCAGGGGAAGAGTGGTTGTCTGAGGAGAAGGAGACCCCGGAAGGGTGGACCCCCTTTGGGCTGGAGGAGGAGGCAGACGGGGTATTAAGGCCCCGGTCTGTTGCTTTTGCTGCTGCGGCAGCAGAAGTAATTGCCCTTGTTGCTGCTGCTGGTTTGGATGTTGTTGTTGCTGCTGCTGCGGCGTTGGTGATTGTCTCTCTTGTTCTTGTTGCTGTTGTTGTTGTAGTTGTGGTTGCTGTCGTTGCTGTTGTTGTTGCCTTCGACCGGGAGAAGAGTGTCTAAGGCGTTTGTGCTTAGCGCCCTCAGCATCTTCTCCGGGACGCTTGCTCACCCCAGTTGTCCTCACGGGGAACACAAGCCCTTCCCCGTCGCTGCTGCTACTCGAGACCATCATAGTCTCGGAAGGCCCGTCAGCAGGAGACTTCTCTACCCTCGGAGACGCTTGCGCCTCGCCACTTGCCTTCTTGGGGGAGGCAGCTTTACCTCCCCTACCAGCCTTGGTCTTCCGTCCTTTCCCCGTGGACAGGTCTTGGCTGGTGGCAGCCTTCTTAATGAGTAAAGTAACCCTCCCCAACATCTTGGCTTCTGGATACTCTGCAAGAAACGTTCAAAGCAAGGTTAACGAACCAACAAGCAATGAGAAAGAAGATAAGCGGAAGACAAGACAATCAACAACATAAAAGCACAAGCAAGCCCGCCAGCAGGGAACAAGAAACAAGAAAAAGAAAAGTTTGAAAGGGACGACCATGCACGAGAAACGTGGATGGCCTTCCCCGAGCAAAACAAAACATCGCTTCCTGCTCCAGGAAGCTCCCGTACTCCTTGAAGTCCGGGAATGACATGCTGAGAGAAGAAGGGCCAACCATGATGACACCTTCTGGCAGACTACCGTCACTCAGACACCAGAGGAGCTCATCTACCCTATCGCAATACCTGTCGAAGGGTATCCTACGCGGATCTAGCCTAAGGAAACGGGGATCAAACCCCATCTGAGAGGTCCGGGAAACCTCAGACAGGCTGGGGGTGTGGATCAATCGAAAACTAGTCTTACCTCTCCCGGAGGTACTAGCCCCCGGAGCCCCTTCGTTAGGGTAAGCCGCGGCGTGGCGAGCCTCGATCTCCTCTTCCTCCGGCTGGGGGTCGGGGAACCTCTCCGCCCAACTAGGAGATAAAGTATTTTTGTCCCGAGCTGCTTGGGTGATAACCTTAGACAGCTCCAGGGCGATCTGCTCCCGGATGTCAGCTGACACCTGAGTTTGCCCCCTGCCACTCACTGGCTCGATGTTTTGGAAGGAGGCAAGTAACCCATACTCCCTCAACGATTCGGAGGTCACAAGTCCCTCCACTTTCAACTCTTCCTCAGAAAGCCCTTCGTAGAACTTGGACCTCCTTATCATCTCCGCGCAGCGAGGTGTCCGCGGAACGACTTCTGCAAAAATCAAATACAAGCGTTAGAGATCCTCCCAAAAGGCAAATCAAACGCAAAGAAACAAAGTTGAAAAGGAGAGGAAGGAGCGCTTACCAGGGATTTTGAAGTCCAAAGATAGGGCTGGCACCCTCTTCAGCGGGAAGCCAGTCGTCAGGAACCAGTATTCCCGGAGGTCTGGAACCCTCGCGGTATGACAAGTGGGGCACATCACGTCCGGGTGCCTTTCTAGCCTGTAAAACCCCACCTTGTCTGAATGACCCCTCATAGGCTGAGACTTCAACCCGTAAAAGTACAGCACCTCCTCCGGGGTAGGAGCTTCTAGTCTCCGGGACTTGCAAAAGATGAACCACCCCGCTAGGAGCTTGTAGCTAGGAGGAATCAACTGGAAAGGGGCAATCCCCGCCTTCACACAGAAATTGGCGAAGTAACTCCTTAGGGGCAAGTGCGCCCCACACACTATGTGTGCCCAGCTCCAGGCACCAAAGCCCTCGTGACTCTGGCTAGCTGACTCGCCCAGCACCGACAGACGGTGCCACATCAGACCTGGGATGTTCTTCAGGCCTGCCTCAGAGGAATACAGCTCCAGCATGCCATAATTCCTGAAAAGGTTCGGCTTTTGGTCCATCTCCCAGATGGAACTATTGGAGGTCGGTGGGCTAGCCGCGACCACTTTCGCCTTTCCTTTCCCCTTTCCACCAGCAACAAGAGAGCCCTTCTCTTGGGCAGAATCAGCCTCCCCCACAGCAAGGAGTTGTTCCTTTGAGATGTTCGTCACTGGACAAAAGAAAGAAAGAAGAAAACACTCTAAGCAGTCAGCACCCTTGTCATACCCTAGTGGTATCAAAGGCGTCGGGGAGACCCTCCCCGAAAACTGCTTGGAGAGGCTCCCACCGAGCTTACCGAGGGATTGGCACCATGCCACCCGAAGGGCAACAAGGAACCAGACTCAGACTCCGAGCCTAAGCCCACCAAAAGAAGTGCTTTTCCAGAGAAAGACACCCTAAAGGCGTTCATGCTTATGCCCTAAAACAGCAAAACAAGGGACGACTTTCCAAACGCAAGTCGCCAAAGCATGCAGAAAAGGCTACTTATCGACTCACATCAATCACATGCCTACCAAAGCCCTATTCACGCATGCACATAAGCGATAATGGCAGAAACCTCTACTCTAACAACTACCAACAACCTAAGGTCTGGGAGGAAAGAGCAAAGTAGAAATACTTACTGATATTCGGGTAGTTGGAGGTTGAAGGAGTAACTGGATCACTGCCCAGCACGATCGCGAGAAGTAAAAGCTGCAAAGACGAACGACGATTCAAACCAGGAACTTCGGCGAATAAACCCACTGCCAAATCAAAAGAAAAAGTTTCCAGATCCTTACCAAAAGAAGTGGCAAGTTCGGAGGAACGGAAGCTGGGAAGCCTGAGAGTTCGAAGGTTTGGAAATCTGAAAATCCGAAAGATAGAGAATTTGAAAGCGTAAAGAGGAAGAAAGGTCCTTTCCCTCGTTTTTATAGCAGGGAAGAAGTCGTTTCGAATTCCTCAAATGGACGGTCCCGATCTTCCCATTCCGTGTGCATCGGATCCAACGGCTGGAGATGATGCGACGATCCTATTTATGACTCCTCGGATGGGAATAAAGTATTTATTTCCCATCATTACACCACCTCGGGCTTGGAGTACCATTAAAAACCGTCAAATCATTACTCAGATGACTGACGCACGCATACTCAACCAGTCGCCTCACGCACACGTCTTAGTCGCAGAACCATTCCCAGAATGACACGTGGTCCTTGCCGCACTGGAGTACTTGAGTTCAAACAGAAGAAATTCCCTTTCTTTTTCATACTAACACTCAGGCGGGAAAAAGGAACTCTTCCGGGAACACCGAAGATGGCCCCTCGCCTAATCTAAGAGACCGAAACACCCGGAGGACTGTACAAGCTCCCGGATCTCTCGAAGCTCCGTGACCTTAGGGGGTAAATGTTATCCAGATTTCCGGATAGCGTTTAGATTGATGTCCTCGGGGAAACAGAATTATCGATGTCTTTCACGGTGGGTGACCCGAGTTCGCGGATGGACAGAAAGGCTTTGCCTCTCCTGTTTAGTATCCGGATTACTCTTCCAAGCAAGCACAACACGGAAACTCGTCGACTCTCCCGGACTCCCGAAGGATACCCCTCGGGGAGGCCCCTTCCAAGAGAGGCTCTTCGAGTGGTCCCCGCGGAAACAGTTCCGTGCCTCGCACAGAACAAAACCGAACGGTCGAGTCCGGGAGAAGACATATTTGGAACGATATCCGTCTGACACAGGATCCCGCCTGACACGCCCGTCAGGTCAAAGCCGCACACATCCCAGCACGCCTAAGGGTACCTTTTCGCCTACTGTTCCGCTGACAACTTGGAAAAGATGGCTGAATTTGTGTGTTCCCCATACTTTCACGTAAATATACCCACATAGAGTCTTGTAGCCATGCTACTACAGTAATTGTATCCCCTATTTATGGCTGGTGTAATTAAGACTCAGGTACGTAGAGAAAAACCCTAATCCGAAACCCTAGCTATAAAGCCCCCTTCATTTTACAAGAAGAGGGACGAACAGATCACATAGCAAAAACTCTACTAAAATCTCTCTAGCTTCATCTTCTTCAAGAGAACCCGAGAGAAACACTGGGAGTGTGTGAAGTTCTTGTGCACCAGCCATCTTACTGTAACCTTTTCCAAGTATAATAACATCGACTCATGGACTAGGGCTTGTTAACGCCTGAACCACGTAAAAACACTGTTTGTTTAGTTACATTTCAGCATTTCTACAGTTCTTATCTTTTTATTATTCTGTTAGTTATTCGTTTCCGAAAAACTCGGTAAACATATGCGCAGGGAAAATTTGATAGTGTCATGATGACAAGTGGCTTCAAAATCAATGAGTGTGACAAACGTGTTTATATCAAAAATATAAACGATGGATATATTATTCTTTGTTTGTATGTAAATGATATGCTCATTGTCGGAAGCAACCAACGAATGGTAAAATATGCCAAAGATATGTTGAACTCAAGGTTTGATGTAATTTTAGGAATAAAAATTACAAGGACGCCATTTTGACTTAATCTGAGTTAGCACCCTATGAGGACAAGATTCTTAACAAATTTGGTAAAAATGATTCTTGTGTGTCCAGAACACCAATTGACATAAGTCATCATGTTATATTATTTTATAATATAATGTTTTAGATTAGATAAATGTGACAAAGTGTGTCACATATTGTAACATATAATAAAGACTTACAATATTTAGATATGTGTGAATATCCAAATATGTAACATATTTGGTGTTACAGATTCAGTCACAAATTTTTAACTTCCAAATACTGCCCATTATTTTTTAGATTTGATATTACACAATATTGAGATGAATTTCTTAAAGCCATATGTGAAATAGCTGTTAGAAATATGATTTTAACCCCAATAATGTGTTTTGGAGGTTACAAAATCAATTGGGAGTGGATTGGAACCGTTTGGAAAAAAAGCACATTTTTGTATGATTAAATTGGTCAATGGCCGCGACTAGAAGATGTTGGTGGCCACGGCCTGGGGAATAGAGACCAGTGGTCGCGGCCACAGGTGCTTGACTGACCAGTTTTTTTAGTTTTTTCCAACATTTTTGAACGGCTCCAAAAACCCAAATAACTCTCAAATCTCAGTTTTAATTCCATAAACATCCAATTAATCATTGGTAACAGCTATGGGGGTTGGTGGAATTTGAAATTCAAATGGTGTCTCTACACTCTATAAATAGGAGCTTATTGCTCACTTGTACGACACAGCTTTTCTATCCATTAGAGCACTTGGCTAGAAAACACCTAGAGGCTTGATTATTCCAGAAAGCAATTTCCAAAATCTGTGAAAGATCCCTTAGTGCTTGAGCTAGGGGGAAATAAGCTTTAGGACAAAGGTTTCAAACCTTGTTCCCCAACACTCTTCACTTTGGTTGTGTGAGTGAGAGTTTCTTGTTATTTGTTCTTTTTCTTATATTTTCTACTATTTCTTTTCTTCTTATTATTCTTATTCTATTTACTTGTACTTTTGTTTATAGTTGTAATCCTCTCATCTCTTTTGTTACAATTTTTTTTACTTTATTTGTATCATTTTGCTTAGAATTGTATTTCACCATTCTCCTCTTCTAATCCTTCTCTTATTTATTTGTATTTTCAGTTATAGAGTTGTAACACTATTTAATCAATCTAAAGTTTATTTTTATTATTTTGTCTAGAGTTGTAATATTTCTTACCAATTTCCATTGATACAACACATATTTTCCTAACATTTAAAAGCTTATCCCTTTGTTTGTTTCAATGGAAGGAGAGGCTATCAACATCATGAATCAAGACCTAGTGAGGTTGGATAGGTTTGATGGGTCCAATTTCACTAGATAGCAAGACAAGGTGAGATTCCTCTTAACCACTCTTAAGATCGCCTACATTCTAGAGTCCACTCTAGAAACTCTCCCAATGCCATCCAACAAGGACACTCCCGAGGAGGTGGAGAAAAGAAGGAAGAGGGAGGAGGAAAATCTCATTTGTAAGGGTCATATTCTCAACACCCTTTCCAATTGGCTCTATGACCTCTACACCGAGACCAAATCAGCAAAGGAAATATGGGATGCTCTTGAGACAAAATTCAAGGCGGAAGAGGAAGGGTACCAAAGAATTTTTGATATCTCAATATATTGATTTCAAGTTTTTTGGTGATAAACGTATTCTTCCTCAAATACATGAATTACAAATAATTGTTAACAAATTGAAAGTTTTGAAGATTGAGCTTCCTAAGGCCTTTCAAGTTGGTGCTATAGTGGCTAAATTACCACCAACTTGGAGGAGTTATACGAAAAGAATCCTTCATAAAAATGAGGATTATTATTTGGAGGAAATCCAAAAGCATATTCGAATCGAGGAGGAATTGATATGTAGAGATAAACTTAGATGGGTCTAATGGAGAGACTTCCAAAGCAAATGCAGTGTCACAACCAAAACATCCCAAAAACAAAGGGAAAGGCAAGAAGGGTAATGAGACATCCTTGGGTCCAAGAACCAACCCAAACAAATTTAAGGGTGAGAAAGGTCATTGCTTTGTGTGTGGGAAAAAGGGTCACTATGCTAGAGAGTGTAGGCATAGAAAAGACCAACAAGGACCTAAGGTAAATGAAACTCAAGAGGAGAATATAGCTGCTGCCCTTAGTGAGGTGAATGCGGTCCAAGGCAAGGTGAAGGGATGGTGGTATGATACATGTGCTACCATCCATGTCACCTATGAAAAATCATTGTTCAAGACCTTTGAAGAGTCGAAGGGCAACCATGAGATTCAAATGGGCAATGAGGAAAAATCCAAGGTACTTGGCAAAGGTACCATTGAAGTCTTTTTCACCTTCGGCAAGAAAGTAACATTAGTGAATGTACTTTATGTTCCCGAAATGAGTAGAAACTTGGTAAGTGGTGATTTGCTTGGCAAGCCAGGCATTAAAGCCGTTTTTGAGTCTGGTAAACTTATTCTTACCAAATCCAATGTATTTTTGGGAAAGGGGTACTCTTGTGAGGGTATGGTTAAGTTGTGCACCAATGATGTAACTTTCAATGTTATCAATAAAAATGTTAATTCTGCCATATTGTTGAGTATGATTCTTTATTTTTGTGGCATCTTAGACTATCTCATATAGGTTTTTCAACCATGAAAAGAATAGTAAAATGTGGTATGATTGCATGAAATATTAAAAACTATGGTAAATGTGAAACATGTGTTAAGGAAAAAATGATTAAGAAACCATTTCCTAGTGTAGAAAAGATCATCTAATTTACTAGATTTAATCCATAGTGATCTTTGTGAATTAAATGGTGTTTTAACTAGAGGTGGTAAAAGGTATTTTCTTACTTTTATAGATGATTTTAGTAGATGTACCTATGTGTATATTTTAAAGGATAAAGATGAAACTTTTGATGCTTTTAAAATATATAAATTAGAAGTTGAAAATCAACTTAATAAAAAGATTAAGGTGCTAAGAAGTGATAGAGTAAGAGATTACTTCTCTAATGAATTCAATACATTTTTTGAAGAAAATGGTATAATTCATGAGTACACCACAACACAATGGTGTTGCTGAAAGGAAAAATAGGACTTATCTAGAGATGATAAATTCTATGTTGGTGTTTTCTAAGTTGAATTTCAACTTATGGGGTGAAGCATTGTTAACCGCTTGTCACATTCTTAATTGAATACCGATGAAGAAAAATGAGATATCTCCATATAAGTTATGGAAAGGAAGAAAACCTAACATAGGGTACTTCAAAGTATGGGGGTGTCTTGCATATTGCAAGAAAAACAAACATAATAGAAAAAAGTTAGGTTCAAGAGCCATAAAGTGTGCTTTTGTTGGTTATGCCAACAATAGTAAAGCTTATAGGCTATTAGACTTAGAGTCTAATATTGTGATTGAATCTAGAGAAGTTGAATTTTTTTAGAACATGTTATGTGACAACAATTCTCAAGCTTCAACATCTCTAAAGGAGAATTTGTTATATGAGAAAAATTCTCAAGCTTCTACATACAAAAATGATTCTCTAGAGGAGAATTCTCGAAGGAATGTAAAGCAACCCATTAAACTTAGAAGACGTCAAAGGCTTAGAAAGGAGAAAAGTCTAGTAGTGGATGAGATAGATTCTCAACGAATTTCTTTCTACATGGTAGAAGGAAATAGAGAGGAAGTAATTAGGAAAATTC